>NC_065586.1:62203667-62861667 GCF_024542745.1 Macaca thibetana thibetana | reverse complement strand
TTATGTCCCTGCTTGCGTCCCTACTCTTACAGGAACAGGGGCTTAAGCTGTCTTCTCGGAATCTGGCCCCATCTTCTCTCCGCGGTGTCCCCTCCCTCTTCTAGAAATTGCAGCCTCCTGATCCCTTTCCAGCTCTCACCCATGGCCTGACTTGGATGCTAAGGCTGTGAGGAGTTTCTTTCCTGACCATGATGGGAAGGCCAGTTGGAGGGACATAGAAGTCCTACAAAGTATCTGCAAGAAAAGAGAGGCAAAGTCTAAACAGGTTCTGATCCCAGCTTCACCCGAAACTTACTGTATGCCTCACAGCGGTAGATATCAACCCCCTTTCTGAGCATTAGTTTCCTCATCTATAAAATCAAAGAGATGACTTTGGAATTCTACAGATCCTTCCAGCTAATGATAAAATGTGCATATGGTAGGTTTCAAGTGGCTTACGATGTGGCTAATGCCCAAGAGATGCTGGTGGTTGTTAGGGCATCCATTAAAGAGCCAAAATGACATTGAGGTTGATGACTGTTTTGGGCTCGTTTAACTGATGACAGCTGTCCTCCTGTCCCTCTGAAACTTGACACTTGAATGTGCATTAAGCACAGTTTTTCCTCAGACACAAGTTTCAACAAGTGCATAGTTTGTTCAATCACCAGACACCATGTATATGGTTTTCTTTAGTAACAACTTTATTGAGATGTAATTCACATACCATATAATTCACCCATTTCAAGTATACGATTCAATGGCTTTTCGTATGTTCACAGAGTTGTACAGCCACTGCTACAGTCAATTTAGAACATCTTTATCACTCTCCATAAAGAAAACATATACCCACTGGTGGTCATTTCTCATTTCTTTTTCTTTCTTTCCTTTTTTTTTTTTTTTTTTTTTTTGAGATGAAGTCTTGATTTGTCACTCAGACTGGCGTGCAGTGGCGTGATCTTGGCTTATTGCAACCTCTGCCTCCCAGGTTCAAGCGATTCTCTCACCTCAGCCTCCCCAGTAGCTGGGACTACAGGCACATGCCACCACGCCTGGCTAATTTTTTTTTTTTTTGTATTTTTGGTAGAGATGGGGTTTCACCATGATGGCCAGGCTGGTCTTGAACTCCTGACCTGCAAGTGATCTGCCCACTTTGGCCTCCCAAAGTGCTGGGATTATAGGCGTGAGCCACCGTGCACAGCCATTTCTCATTTCTTCATAACATTAATCTACTTTATGTCTCTGTTAATTTTCCCATTTTTGACAATTCATATAAAAAGAATCATAGGATACGTGGCCTTTTGTGTCCAGCTTGTTTCATTTAATATAATACTTTCAAGGTTCATCCATGTTGTAGCATGTATCAGTACTTTAGTCCATTTCTTGGCTGAATAATATTACATTGTATGGACATACCACAATTTGTTTACTGATTCATAATTGATGGATGTTTGGGTTGTTTCTACCTTTTGGCTGTTATGAATAATGCCGTTATGAACATTTGTGTACAGGTGTGTACATATGTTTCCATTTCTCTTGGGTATATATCTAGGAGTGGAATTGCTGGGACGTGTGGTAACTCTAGGTTTAACTTTTTGAGGAACTGTTTTCCAACGTGATTGCATCATTTTGCATTTCTCCAGCAGCTTATGAGAGTTTTAATTCCTCCTTTCCAAATCAAACCAAGGTTCCACTAGTTCCTTGCCAAACCTCGATTATAGCCATCCTAGTGGGTGTGAAGTCGTACCTCATTGTGGTTTTGACTTGAATCTTCCCAGTGGCTAATGAAGTTGAACATCTTTCCATATGCTTATTGGCCATTTGTACACCTTCTTTGGAGAAATGTCTATTCAAGTCCTTTACCCCTATTTTGAACTGAGTCGTCTTTTTATTGTGGAATTGTAATCATTTTTTCTACATTTTGGCTTCTAGACCCTTATCAGATATAGAATTTGCAATTTTTGTTTCCTATTTTGGCAGTTGTCTTTCTTTTCATTTTCTTGAGGGTGCCCTTGAAGTATAAATATGTTTTGTTTTTGGCCAGGCATGGTGGCTCACACCTGTAATGCCAGCACTTTTGGAGGCCAAGGCGGGAGGATTGCTTAAGTCCAGGAATTCAAGACCAACCTAGGCAATGTGGCAAAACCCTGTCTCTACAAAAAATACAAAAATTAGCCAGGTGTGGTGATGTGTGCCTGTAGTTCCGGCTATTCGGGAGGCCGAAGTGGAAGGATTGCTTGAGCCCAGGAGTTCAAGACCAGCCTGGGCAACAAGGCAAGCCCCTGTCTCTAAAATAAAAAACAAACAAAAAAAAAACCAAATTAGCTGGGAGTGGTGGCACACCCCTGTAGTCCAAGCTACTCAGGAGGTTTAGGTGGGAGGATTTCTTGAGCCTGGGGGTCGAGGCTTCAGTGAGCCAAGATTGTACCACTTTGCTCTGGCCTGGGTGACAGATCGAGACACTGTCTCAAAAAAAAAAAAAAAAAAAAAAAAAAAAAAAAAAGTTTTTTACTTTTGTTGAAGTTCAATTTATCTATTTTTTTTCTTTTGTTGCTTATACTTTTAATGCCATGTCTAAGAAGGTTCTGCCTAATCCAAGATTATGAAGATTTATTCCTATGTTTTCTTCTAAGAGTTTTATAGTTCTAGCTCTTATATTTAGGTCTATTATCCATTTGGAGTTAATTTTTGTGTATGGAAAGGGGTCCAACTTCATTCTTTTGCATGTGGATATCATATATGGTTTTGATTTTTTAGTTTATAAAATATCTACTCTAAATAGAACAGTGCCATAAATCTTGCTATCTTGGAATGTTCATGTCCCTCCAAGATTCAGTTGAAACTTAACCCTCAATGTAATAGTATTCAGGAGTGGGGTCTTTAGGAGGTAATTAGGTCATGAGGGTTCTGCCTTCATGAATGGGATTAGTGCCCTTATAAAAGCACTTGAGGGAGTCTGTTTGTACCTTCTTGCTCTTCTGCCCTTCCACTGTGTGAGGTCACAGTAACAGGCACCATCTGTGGAGCAGAGAGCAAACTTTCACCAGATACCACGTCTGCTGGTACTTTGATCTTGAACTTTCCAGCCTCCATAACTGTGAGAAATAAATGTCTGTTATTTATAAATTACCCAGTCTAACATATTTTGCTATGGCAGCAGGAGTAGACTAAGCCAGAAATTGGTGCTGGGAGCGGGGTGCTTCTGTAACAAATATGTAAAAATGTGGAAGCAGCTTTGCAGCTGAGTAATGGGTAGAGGCTGGAAGAGTTTGAGGTTCATGCTGAAAAAATCTTGTATTGCCGTGAACGGACTATAAAGGGTTTCTCTAGTGAGAGTTCAGAAGAAGAGGAGAACTGTAGAGAGAACTTCAATCATTTTAGAGGTTATTTAAGTGGTTGCAAGTGGAACATTGGTAGAAATATAAACAGTAAAGGCTACTCTGATGAGGTCTTAGATGGAAATAAGAAACACCTTCTGGTTAAGTGGAAGAAAGGTGATCCTTGTTATAAAGTGGCAAATAATTTGGCTGAATTGTGTTTGTGTTCTAATGTTTTGTGGAAGGCAGAACTTATGAGCAACGAAATAGCATATTTGGTAGAAGAAATCTCCAAGCAAAGTGTTGAGGATGCAGCATGGCTTTTCTTGATTGCTTATAGTAAAATACAAGATGAGAGCAATGAATTAAGGGTGAAATTTATAGTTAAAAGGGAAGTAGAACTTAAAAGAGTTGGAAAATTCTCAGCATGGCCAGGTTGTAAAGAATGAGAAAGTGTTTGAGAGAGAATTCCAATGGTGTGGCCAAGTGGATGTTTGATAAGGAGATTTGTATGGATAGTAGAAAGCCAGGTGATATTCATCAAGACTATGAGAAAATGGCCCCCAAGGCATTTTGGAGATCCTCAAGGCTGCTATTACAGGCCTGAGTGCCGGGGTCTTGTGGTCAGAATGGTTTCAAGGGAGGGACCCAGGATGCCTTTGGGGCTTTGGGGTTTGCTGTCCCGGGCTGCATCAGATTTCTACTCCATGCATTCTAGCACAGAGTTCCTTGGTCACCTCAAGTGTGGCTAGTGGGCCCAGGGGCAGTGTAGTCTACAGTGGTTGCCCCTTTGGTTGCCCCATGGATCCCATGCTCCATGGCTGGAGCGCCATGTTTCATGCCCACAAGTGTAAAATTTGATACATCGGAGCATGGTATCCACGCAGTGTTAAACTGCAGTGGGGGCATGGCTACGACCACCTAGATCTCAAAGGATGTCCTAGAGAGCCTTGGGGCCCAGGCAGAGAACTATCATAGATGTGAGACCACTTCAGAGAGCCCCCACTAGGGAAATGCCTAGTGGACCCGTGGGGTTGGGGCCACCTCAGAAAGCCCCCGCTAGGGCTCCCAGTGGATCCATGGGGGCAGAGTGACCTTGGAGATGCCAGACCAGGAGAGCCACCAGCATGTAACTCCATTGGAGTCTCAGGGACTGGACTCCAATACATGAGGGCCACTGCGTGGGTGGTGCCAAGCAAAGCTGTGGGGACAGTGCTGCCTGGGGGCATGACTCCCACGCCAGTGTATGCAGAAGGTGGTGGGTCATGGAGTCAAAGATTATTTTCAAGTCTTAAGATTTACTGTTGTTTGCTCTGTTGGGTTTTGGACTTGGTCAAGGCCTGTCTCCCCTTTCTTCTTTCCTATTGCTCCCTTTTGGAATGGGAATGTCTATCTATGCCCATCTCACCATTGTATTTTTTTTTTTTTTTTCTTTTTTTGAGGCAGAGTTTCCCTCTTGTCACCCAGGCTGGACTACAAAGGCATGATCTCGGCTCATTGCAGCCTCTACCTCCCAGGTTCAAGCGAATATCCTGCCTCAGTCTCCCAAGTAGCTGAATTACAGATGCCCACCACCATGCCCAGCTATTTTTTTTTTTTTTGTATTTTTAGTGGAGACAGTGTTTCGCCATGTTGGCCAGGTTGGTCTCGAACTCCTGACCTCAGGAGACCTGCCCACATCAGCCTCCCAAAGTGCTGGGATTACAGAAGTGAACCACCACGCCTGGCCCCACCATTGTATGTTGGAAGCATATAACTTTTTTTATTTCATAGGTTGACAGTTGGAGAGCAATTTGCCTCAGGGTGATTTTATTTTATTTTATTTTATTTTATTTTATTTTATTTTATTTTATTTTTTTGAGACAGAGTCTCACTCTGTTGCCCAGGTTGGAGTGCAGTGGTGGGAATCTCGGTTCATTGCAACCTCTGCCTCCCAGGTTCAAGTAATCCTCCTGCCTCAGCCTCCCAAGTAGCTGAGACTACAGGCACGTGCCACCACACCCAGCTAATTTTTTGTATTTTAGTAGAGATGGGGTTTCAACATGTTGGCCAGGCTGATATCGAACTTCTGACCTCAAGTGATCCACCTATCTGAGGATTACAGGGGTTAGCCACCGTGCCTGGCCTGCCTCAGTTTGAATTAAATCTTAAGTCTCATCCATATGTGATTTAGATGATACTCATTTAAAATTTGTCATTTCATTTTCTTTTTTTAAGGACTGAGTCCCACTCTGTGGCCTGGGCTCGAGTGTAGTGGTGCGGTCTCACTGCAGCCTCAAACTCCTGGGCTCAAGGGATTATCCTATAGCAGGACGAACCTCAGACAAAACTCCTCAGATACCGGATTAAAGAAGGAAGAGGTTTTTTATTCAGCCGGGAGCGTCGGCAGACTCACATCTAAAGAGCCGAGCTCCCCGAAAAAGAAATTCTTGGCCTTTTTAAAGGCTTACAACTTTAAGGGGTCCATGTGAAAAGCGGTCGTGATAAATCGAGCAAGAGTGGGAAACGTGACTGGGGGCTACATGCATCAGCTAACAGAACACAAAGTTTTACAATGGTTTTTTCATACAGTGTCTGGAATTTACAGATAACACAAGTAGTTTAGGTCAGGGGTTGATGTTATTATTATTACTTTTTTTTAACTCCTAGGGCCAGGTGGTGGTGCTAAGGTTGTCTGGCTATTTATCTTACTTTTGTTTCTTTCTATCTTTTTGCTTTCTCTCTTTCCTCCCGCCTTGTGAATTAGGCAAGGTGGTGGGGAGGAGGGCAGCAGGAGTAGTAGTGGTCTCCCTCCTTAATCCCCCCTCAGCCTCTTGAGTAGCTGGGACTATTCAAGATGATATTCAGAAGAAATGTAGACTGGACTTAAACTTTAAAGTTGATGGTGAAGTGAGTTAAGACTTTTGGGGATATTGAGATGGAATGAATGTATTTTGTATGTTAGAAGGACATGAATTTTGGGGGCACCAGGGGTAGAATCCTATAGTTTTCTTTCTTTTTTTTTTTGATATGGAGTTTCCCTCTTGTTGCCCAGGCTGCAGTGCAATGGCATGATTTCGGCTCACTGCAACCCCTGCCTCCCAGGTTCAAGTGATTCTCCTGCCTCAGCCTCCCAAGCAGTTGCAATTACAGGCATGTGTTACCACACCCGGCTAATTTTGTGATTTTTTTTTAGTAGAGATGGGGTTTTACCATGTTGGTCAGGCTGGTCTTGAACTCCTGACCTCAGGTCATCCACCCGCCTCGGCCTCCCAAAGTGTTGGGATTGCAGTAGTGAGCCACTGCGCCTGGCCTGGAATGCTATACAGTTTGAATGTTTGTGTGCTTCCAAAATTTCTGTTGACACCCCTCAGTGCAATAGTATTAAGAGGTATTAAGAATATTAAGAGGGTCCTGCCCTCATGAGTGGGATTAGTGCCCTTATGAAAGGGCTTGAGGGAGTCTATTAGTCCCTTTTGCCTTTCTACCCTTCAGCTGTGTGTGTGAGGATAAAAGGTGTTGTCTATGGAGTAGGGCAAGCCTTCGCTGGACACTGAGTCTGCTGGCACCTTGATCTTAGACTTCCCAGCCTCCAGAACTGTAAGTAATAAAGTTCTATTATTTATAGATTACCCACCCTAAGGCCTTTTGATATAGCAGCAGGAACAGACGAAGGCAGCACTGGACATAGAATGCACGAGGGGGATACAGCATGATTGTGTTTGCTGATGTGCAGCACCTACCACATAAACTACAGCTGTGACCTGAAATCAAAGAGGTCCTTTAACAAAACTAGTTTAGATGGTAATTATAGTGCATATATTAAAGATCCAAAATGCAGTCACAGGTGGTGTTTTCTTCACCCTGAGATAATTCTTTAGTGCCTTTTCTTTACAAGTTTGTGAAACTTTGAGGTTCTTCTCCCTCAGCCTCAACAGTGTTACCCACAGTTCTTGTTTTGCCCTTTGTCTCATAAAATGAGACAAAAGAACTGAAGAAATCTTTCCTTTTTTTCCATTCTGCAAAAGGCTTTATAGAAGATTGGCACTCTGTTGGTGTAATTGGTTAGATTTTAAACTACTGGGTCCATGTCTTGGATCCAGTAGCTCTATTCAGGTTTTCTGTTTTGCTTTCTGGTATCAGTTTTGGCAAGTTACGTTTTTCTAAATCCTTCACACTATCTAACATTTCACACTTGTGGGCATGAAGTTGTTTACAATGTTCTTTCTCTTAAAAACAAAATCTTTATGAGTTGGTAGTGATGCCCTATTTTGATAAAAGGTTTAAAAAATTGCTTTTTTCTTTTTTATGGATCAGTCTTGATAAAGATTTATACATACCACCTTAATTTTTTCAAACAACCTACTCTTGGCTTTATTGCTTTTCTCCAGTGTATTATTATTTTCCATTTTGTTAATGTCATTAAAAATTTTTTTTTTCACTTCCTTCCTTTTCCCTTTTCTTTGGGCTTCTTCTGTTGTTCTTTTTCTAACTTCTTGAGTTGAACCCTTAGCTCATTAATTTTCAGTCTTTCTTTTTCTTTATTTTCAGTAAGTAAATGCTTCTGTAAGTAATCTTTTAAGCCTCTACATTTCTAATAATCTTGTTAATTGTGTCTCTAAAGTTTTGGGATGTGGTGTTTTCATAATTGCCTAGTTTTAAAATATTTTCTACATTTTCTTATAATTTCTTTTTTGGCTTGCAAGTTATTTAAAAGTGTGCTTTCCACGTTTTCAGTCATGGGGGTTTTAAATGCTGTCTGTTGGTTATGAATTTCTAACATAGTTGCATTGTAGTCAGAGCATGTTGTCTGTGTGACACCCATTCATTAAGGTTTATTGACATTTTTTTCTATGGTCTACCAAATGTTTAGCTTTGTAAATGTTCCTGTGTACTTGAGAAGAATATGTATTTGCTAATTTTTGGAAGCAGGGTTCTATGTTCAAATCTGTGGTCTTTTGAGACAGTCACTGAGAGCCATGTTGAAATCTTCTACAATGAAGGTAGATTGTTTAGTTTCTCTCTATACCTTTCATTCTGTCAGTTTTTGCTTTATATGTTTGGAAGCTGCTTTATTAAACAAGTTTAGTATAGTGTTGGTTTCCAGGATTGAACTCTTTATTATTATGTAGTGGCTCTTTTTATCTCAAATAATGCTTTCTGTCTAAATGTCTATTTGGTCTGGTATTAATAGAGCTATTCCAGCTTTCCTTTTTTTAGTATTATTTGTAACATGGAATCTACCATTTTATTTTTATTTTATTTTATTTTTGAGACGCAGTCTCGCTCTGTCGCCTGGCTGCAGTGCAGTAGCATGATCTAGGCTCACTGTAAGCTCTGCCTCCCAAGTTCAAGTGATTCTCCTGCCTCAGCCTCCCAAGTAGCTGGGACTACAGGCACACGCCACCATGCCCAGGTAATTTTTTTGTACTTTTAGTAGAGATGGGATTTCACCATGTTGGCCAGGATGGTCTCAATCTTTGACCTCGTGATCTGCCCATCTCGGCCTCCCAAAGTGCTGGGATTACAGGCGTGAGCCACTGTGCCTGGCCTATTTTAATAATTTTTAAGTGTATCAGCTTTCTTTTGATTCGTTCCCACCATGGATGTATTCCATCTTACTTCCAAATTCGCTGTGCTCTTACATTTTAGGTAGGCCTCTGTTAAACATAATTAGTTGGATTTTGTTTTGTCATCCAGCCTGAGGGACTATCTGTTTAACTATGTGTTAAGTCTGTGTATATTTATTGTGATTACTGTTCTAATAGAGTTTGTTTCCACCATAATATTTTATATTTGTTTTATTGTCTTGCTTTTTTCTGTGTATTCTTCCTCCCCCTCTTCCTTCTTTCTTTTAGGTTGATTGAACTTTAAAAAAAATTACATTCTTTACTCTCTACTAGTTTAGCTCTTACAACCTCTATTTCTGATTATTTGGTGGTTACCCATAAAAATGCTAATATGCATTCTAAACAAAGTCTAAAATTGTTTACTACTTCCCACCTTCCCAAGGATACAAAGATCTCAGAATGCTGCTAACTAAAATCACCTTTTGGCCGGGTGCAGTGGCTCACACCTGTAATCCCAGCACTCTGGGAGGCCGAGGCAGGTGGATCACCTGAGTTCAGGAGTTTGAGACCAGCCTGGCCAACATGGTGAAACCCCATCTCTACTGAAAATACAAAAATTAGCCAGGCGTGGTGATGTGCACCTGTAATCTCAGCTGCTCAGGAGGCTGAGACGGGAGAATCGCTTGAACCCAGGAGGCAGAGGTTTCAGTTAGCCGAGATTGCGCCACTGTACTCCAACCTGGGTGGTAGAGTGAGACTCCATCTCAAAAAAAAAAAATAAATAAATAAAATAATAAAATAAAATAATAAAATCATCTTTTGTTATTCTGAAAGTTATTTTTGTCCAGTATTTTAGTTCCATCTCATTTTCTCTCTGCTAAATCATTTGTTAGTACTATTGCTTGATATAATCAACATTTGTCTGTATTTACCCATGTTTACCAGGATCTTTGCTTATTTATTCTTTGATCTAGCTTTCTTTGGCGATAATTTTTCTTTTCCTTGAAGTGGGCGTTAGAAGTGGTTTCAGTGAATCTCTCTGGTAGCACATGCTCTCAGTTTCTGTTTGTCTGAGCTGTCTATTTCATCCTTGTTCTTGAATTATCATTTGAGGTGGTTGACCCTTTGAAGTTATTGCTGGTTGACTCCCATCAGCGCTTCTAAGTTATTATGTCACAGTTTCTGGCTTCCACTGTTGCTACTGTTTAATTGTCATTCTTCGTAGGGAATTTGTCTTTTTTGTTGAGGAGGCTGTTTTTAAGATCTTTTTGGTTTTGGTTTTCTGAAATTTTACTATGAAGTACATATCTAGAGATGACTTCTTTAAATGTATTCTGTTTGGGATCTGTGGTGCTTCCTGAGTCTGAGGATTCACATCCTTTAACATTCTGGAAAAAATCTTGGCTGTTATAGTGTCGTATATTCCATTTCTCTCGTTTGCTCTACCTTTTGCTTTTTTTTTTTTTTTTTTCTGGTACAGGATCTCGCTCTGTTGCCCAGGCTGGAGTGCAGTGGCACAATCTTGGCTCACTTCAAACTCCGCCTCCCAGGCTCAAGCTATCCTCCCACCTCAGCCTCCTGAGTAGCTGGGACTACAGGCACATGCCATTAGGTTTGGCCTATTTTTGTGTTTTTGGTAGAGAAAGGGTTTCACTATGTTGGCCAAGGTAGTCTCGAACTCCTGAGCTCAGGTGATTTGCCTGCCTCAACCTCCCAAAGTGCTGGGATTACAGGCATGAGCCACCATGCCCAGCCTACCTTTTGCCTTTTTGAATGCCACTGGTGATATAATAGTCCTTTTCACTCTCTCTTCCATGTCTGTTATGTTTTTTTCTTATTTCCCACTTTCTGTCTTTTTGTACTGAGCTGCCATTATTTTTCTCCTGTTCTTTTCAATTCATGAATTGTTGCTTCAGATGTGTCTAATGTATGATTAATTCATCCTTTGGGTTTTAAGATTAGGTAATACACTTACCAAGATGCACAAATCAAAGTGGTGGAAAAAAATATACAGTGAATAATCCTTCTCTGGCTCTTTCCCCATTTGTTCCAGTCCAACTGACCTCCACAGGTGCCACTGTTTTTTTTTTTTTTCCTAATTTATTTGGCGGCCTCTCAGAGTTTCATCATGCCAATAAAAGCAAATGCAAATATCAACAGTTTTTTAAAAAAATTTCCTCCTTTCTCACACAAAAGGAACACTATTATACATCTTGCTGTGTACTTTGTCTTTCGTTTTACTTAATACAGTTTAGAAATCTTACCTTATAGCACGTAATTTCCTCAATCTTTTATTTTAAAAAAATGTTGCATAGTATTTTGTTATATGGATGAACCATAACTTATTGGGCCAGCCTTTTAATGATGGCCATTTGGGTTATTTATAGTCTTTTGCTCTAATGAACAATGTTGCAGTAAATAACCTTGTACACACCTCCTTTTGGACATGTGGAGAATATCTGTAGAATAAATTCCCAGGAATTGAATTGCTGGAACAAAACAGTATGCATTTTCAATTTTGTAATAAATTTGCTATAAATAGCCCCCACAGGGACGAGCACCAGTTTTCACTCTTACCAGCAAAGCATAAGTGGCCTCATTTCCCTCAGTATTACCTATGAAATTTTTTTGTTTAGTTAATTTTTGCTTTTAATGATTTATGTGTAAACTCTGTTTCATTCTTTTTCCAAATTTCATAACTATGTCTCCTAGTTATTGAAACAAATTTTAAACATGTCAACATATTCATTTTGGGTTTTATTATGTAGTTATGCCAATACATAAAACCTTTGGTGCAGCTCATTCTTTATCTTGTTATACAGCTGAATCTTCCTGCTTGGTGGATTGTCTCCTTGAGGGTTTTGCTCACAATGTTAGATTGTGAGCTCATTCTTGGCTGCCCTTTACCTGTGGGAATCCTGCAAAGCTTAGGATTGAGAGCATTCCTCCAAAGTGGGTTTGCACATGCTTTTATGAGACACCTTCCGTTTTTACCGATTCAGACTTATTTATGCTTGTTTTTTGGCTTGGCATGTTCTGACACACGCAAGTGGCATATGGAAAGGTAGACCTGTAGTTCTGATGTTTAAGGAGAGACCATCCTTCTGCTCAGATTTAAGACTGAGAAAAACGAGTTTTTTTCTGGACTCCCTTTCCCAGTAAATAGATCCTTTTAACAGCCTATCCTTTGATTGACATTATTAGCCCTTTGAGTATTTATTTAGGTTTTTACGTAGAGTGGTCTCAGCTTCAATTTCCCTACTCTGCAACCCTGCCCGACCTTATTTCCTGTTGTTCCTGTGGTCACCGTAGCTTGAGGTCCTGGCTTCTCTGGCCTGGCCTGTGTCCTCAGGGCATCATCCCTGGCTGTTGGCCTGGTTTACCCTCTAGTTTTTGCTTCTTTGTTATTTTTGGCTCCTTAGTATTTCACTTACTTTTTTCCAATTTTGTTTATGCTTTTTGATACATGTATTATATACATTTTTTATATATGTATTTAATTCTGTCTTTCTAGGTAACAGAAGTGGGTTTTCTAATGGAGAGCTTTTAAGGATAGCTACTCTGTAATATTTGTTCTTTATTCTTCATTCAGTGAATATTTATTGACTGCCTACTATGTGCTAGATTATTCTGTTCCTTCTGTTTTACTTTAAAAGATTCAAAGGACTCTGGTAGGTATAGCAACCACTAGTTAATTCAGATGAAGGCGTTTTTTGTTTGTTTGTTTTGTTTGTTTGTTTTTTCCTGTTTTAACATGGAGATCTTTTTTCTTGTTGTTGTTGAGAGGTAGTCTTCTTGTATCACCCAGGCTGGTCTCAAACTCCTGGGCTCAAGGGCTCCTCCCATCTCAGTCTCCTGAGTAGCTGGGATTATAGGCATGAGCCACCATGCTCGGCTCCTAGCACAGAAATCTAAGTCCATGATGGTGAGGGCTCTGAACAAGCCTATGGTGGTTACAAATTCATACTGACAACATTTTCATATGAGATTGACCCAATTTAGGGAGCACAAAGAGAGCATTTCTAACACCTTTGGTCTGAGGTTCACTCCACCACATTAACTCTATCAGTTAACCAAACAAGAACCTAGAATGCGAATGTGCATGTTGTGGAAATGAGTAGTAGAAGTAGACTCTCCCGCTGTAATGACCGAATGTTTATGTTTCCACCAAAATTCTTGTGTTCAAATCCCAACCACCAATGTGATGGTACTAGGGGGTGGAGACTTTGGGAAGCAGTAGGCCATGAGGGCAGTAATCAGGTCATAATCCCTTACGAATGGTGTCAGTGCCCTTATTAGAGAGGCTCCAGAGGACTGGAATGAAATGAGGAGACAGCCATCTACAACTCAGAAGAGGGCCCTTGCCAGAGCCTAGCAAGCTGGCACCCTAATCTCAGACTTCCGGCCTCCAGAACTGGGAGACATCAATTTCTGTTCTTTTAAGTCACCCAGTCTGTGGTACTTCTGTTATAGCAGACTGAACAGATGAAGGGACCTGCATTTGTTTTGTTTTAGATCAATGTTAACACTGAGGATTGCTATAAGGATTACTGTAGGAATCTCCCAGAATGAACCTATACTTAGAGGAACTGGAAAGACATCAGGGTCCCCTTCTCTTCTGTCCCTTCTGTATCTCCTGTTCAGATTTTGTAGCCTTTTACCTCCTTTTCTTTCTCCTCTTCATTCTTCCCTTTCACCAGATTGCCTTCTTGCCCCTCATTTGCTTCAGGAGACCCATGGTAGCTGTTTAGAAACGGCAGCCCCCATCTTCGCATTTGGCTCCATGACCCCTACTCTTGATTTTGTCTGACACAGACTTTACAGCTTACAAAGAGTTTTGTGTGTGTTATTTCATCTGCACCTAACAATGTTGTGACATAGGCAAAATATTGTTATCCCTATTTTTTTTTTAATTAAAAAAACTGAGACCCAGCAAGAAGTACTTGCCCAACATTATACAACCAACAAGTGGCAAAGCAGGGAGCAGACCTAGGTTTTCTGGCTTGAGGCCAGTGCTGTCACAGGAGCCTGGCTCATACAGCTGTCTAGTAAATCCACATTCAAGTGAAATTCCAATGTCTGGAAAAATTGGATTTCTAACTCATCCCTGAGCTCCCAATTTTCTGATATTTCTATTAAAGAACAGTAGGTCTGTTACTTCTCTGTGAGAGCAGTGCCCTTAGATTATACAGTTTAAAAATTTGGTGTGGGTTTTGGGAATGTTCTGAGGGTCTGTCTACTATCGGGTCTGGCCAACCAGCCATGCTGAGCCATGGTTGGGGTTTTCTGATGGATTACTAGTGGCCAAGGGCTTGTGAAAACATAAATGTCTCACTGAGCGCAAACCTGAATGGAAAAAAAGAAAAGAAGTTCTGAGTAAGATTCTGACTAATGACTTCTTGGAAGAAACTGAACAGTGTCTGAGACTTTTTCATCTGCCTTTAGCTAGCAAAGTTTCTTCCGAAAGCCCCACAGCCCCATGCATTTGACCAGCACAGGTGGATTCGTACATTCGTCCACCATGCTATTCACTGATGGTCTTTAATGAACACATATTATGCACGAGGTGCTAATGATCATAGAGAGGGCTACAAAGATGTGTAAAATAGGGTTCCATCCTTAAAGGAGCCTACCATCCATATATACATTTTGACACCATAATTGAACTTATAGTTCTGAGAGCCAGACTGCCTGGTCAAAATTCCGGCTCTGCCACTTTCAACTAACAACAATTAACCTTGTATCCGAGTATTTATCTCTTTAAACTGCAGTGTCCTCATCTGTAAAATAAGACCAACAATGGTACCCATCCAACTGTGCCTCTAACTCAGAGCACTGCTGTGAAGATGAAATGAGGTAATAATGTGTTTAAAGAGCTTGGCGCAGAGTAAAAGATCAAAATAAAAGTGAGGTCATTGGCATAAAACTTTAAAGGTGGTTTGGGATGTGTGGCTTAGCAATGAAGAGCTATCGTGGTTCGGAGGGGAGCAGTGGGTTTGGGTCTCTATGTTACCAGAACAAGATGCATGTGAAGGATTGGCAGGTAGCAAAGACTGTGCAGAGGTTTTCAGGGAGGAGAACAACAGGGTCAAAAATATGAAGACAAAAAAGAGTGACTCACATGAAGGAAACAGCATGTGTTTCTGGGTTGGACTAGGATGTAGAGATAAATGAGTGGGTATTAATCATTATAAGTGTAAGTATCCCATATTTAACATGCACTATCTGCCAGACAACTTGTGAATTTATAATTATCATGTAAATTAATCCTCCCAACAACCCATGAAATCTCCCCATAAAATCTTGAAACTTGCCGGCTAAATATCCTTTCCAGGACAAAACCTCACACAGAGGCAAAATGGCTGGGAGTAGACTCTAAACTGAGCAAGACAGGGAGCCACGTAAAGAGAAGGTCCAGACAAAACTGGGGGAGGGCTACAGAGGAAGTCATTCCCAGACTCTTCAGCCTATTTTAAAGACATTTTTCAGTACAACAGAAGAGGGAGCCCTAGAGTCATGAATCTTGGCCAAGAACTCTTTTCCCATTCTCCCCATTGAGGACTGCCCGAAAATCTATCTCATTTAAACAAAAGCAATGTAAAAGGATTGCAGAGGAGAAACCTAGTCCTATTCAATTTTTTTTTTTTTTTTTTTTTTTTTTTTTTAAGAAAAAGAAGTTGATTAGCATAGTAACAGGTCATCAGGCAATGATCTCTGGAAAGACATGCCCTACAAAATAAATAAAATTTTTCTTTTGATTTTTTTTAATGAACTAGAAGAGTTTTTAAAATGACAGAATTTAGGAAACTAAAGCATAAGTCAGGATTCTAAAAATTAAGAGATGAGATAATTGGACACAAGGAAAATTTGAAAAGAGCTCACACAGAATTTAGTTAGGAAAACAACATTTTTCTTTTCTAAAAAAAACCCCAACCATTTTAGAAATGAAAACAAGCTAGAGTGAATAAATAATATAAATAATGTCATAAGAGAAATAGAAGGTGAAAAAGAGGAAATTAAAAAAATCAAAAGTGGAGACTAGTTAAAAAAAGATATAAAAGTGATAGATGTGGAAGACAGAGAAGATCCAACCCATGTATAAAAGAGACCCTAAAGAAGAAAACTGAGGTAATGAAACAGAATAAATACATACTGTAGTTAAGTATGTTAATGTACCTCTCTCTTTAACTGATAAAACAAGTGGACAATAAACCAGTAAAGATACAAAAAAATTGAACAATACAATGATAAGCTTGACCCAATTGACATATATAGGGCACTGTACATATACACCAAAGTGTTGATGAAAAGGCTGAACTTTGTAAAATATTTAAAGAGGTTTATTCTGAGCCAATATGAGTGACCGTGGCCCAGGATATGTTCTCAAGAGGTCCTAAGAAAGTGTGCCCAAGGTGGGTGGGCTACAGTTTGGTTTTATACATTTTAGGGAACAAGAGTTGCAAGCAAAGACATAAGTCAGTACATGGAAGGTGTACATTGGTTCAGCCTAAAGAGGTGGGATGTCTTGTGGGGAGGGGACTGCTTCCAGGTCATATAGGTAGATTCAAAGATTTTCTGATTGGCAATTGGTTTAAAGAGTAAGCTTTGTCTAAAGGCTTAAGAAGTCAGTAGAAAGGAATGCTTGAGCTAAGACAAGGGGGTTGTGGGAGCCAAGGCCCTTGTTACATAGGTGAAGTCTCATAGGTGGCAGCCTGCAGAGAGCATGTGATGCCATATCAGAGTTAGGTTGGAATTTGGTGTTTTATTACCACAAAGAGTCTGTTTTGTCAGTCTTATGATCTCTATTTTAATATTAATGCTGGCCAGTTGTGCCTAAACTCCAAAAGGGAGGGGGCATAATGAGGCCTATCTAACTTCCCTTCCCATCATGATTGGGAATTCATTTTTTCAGGTTTCCCTTGGCCCAGAGGGAGTCCATTCAATCAGTTGGGGAGCTTAGGATTTTGCTTTTGGTTTACAAAAGAAATATGTCTTTTTTTCAAGAGCATACTGAACATTTACCTAAATTGGCCATTTACTGGGCCATAAAATATATCAAAAAATTTCAGTGAATTAAAAATTTACAGAGAATGTTGCTCAATGGATTAAGCAGGAAATCAATAACAAGAACAAAAAGTAAACAAAAAAAAATCAAAATGTTTGAAAATATACAAGGGTTAAATTACATTTAGCCTAAAGCTGCCTCCTTACATAGTTCAAATTTGGCCTAAAGGTTTCTTGGTAAGTAATGAACTGTAACCTAACTGGATGTGTGAACAGACTATAACCTACTCTTTTTTTTTTTTTTTTTTGAGACAGAGTCTCACTGTGTCACCTAGGCTGGAGTGCAGTGGCATGATTTTGGCTTACTGCAAACTCCACCTCCCAGATTCAAGTGATTCTTGTGCCTCAGCCTCCCGAGTAGCTGGGATTAGGTGCGCACCACCATGCCCAGCTAATTTTTGTATTTTTAGTAGAGATGGGGTTTCACCGTGTTGCCCTGGCTGGTCTTGAACTCCTGACCTCAGGTGATCCACCCACCTTGGCCTTCCAAAGTGCTAGGATTACAGGCATGAGCGACCATGCCTGGCCTTGTAACCTACTCTTGTAACAAGTAGGTCTTAGCCAATCACAGTAGTCATACTTCAACCACTTACAGGCGACTAATGGTTCAAACCATGCTCAGATAAGGTGAACGCTTAGTTGCCTTTTGGATTGGCTGCAAAGCAACTAATCTGGCTGTTTCCACATCTCACTTCCGTTTTCTATATTTCACTTTCGTTTTTCTGTCCATAAATCCTTTCCAACCACCAGAGTCACTTTGAACCTATTCTGGTTCTAGGGACTGCCCGATTTGTGAATCATTCTTTGCTCAATTAAACTCCGTTAAATTTAGTTTGTCTAAAACATTTCTTCTAACACCAATATTCTTCAAAATAAGTTCCAAGTCAAAGAATAAGTCAGAAAATACTTTTAACTGAATGATAAAAATATGATACACCAAAATACATTGGATGCAAGTAATATTATGTTTAGAGGGAAGTTTATGGTCATAAATGCACATTTCAGAAAAGGAGAAAGATTTACTATTGTAAAAACTCAAAATATGTTACTCTAAAATATGGCTTTAGCAGATCAGAATATGCTACTCCAAAATATGCCTTTGGCATAAGAATGGTTTTGAGCTGATGATGATGATTATTTATTTATTTATTTATTTTTGAGACAGAGTCTCGCTTTGTCACCCAGGCTGGAGTGCAGTGGTGTGATTTTGGCTCACTGCAAGCCCTGCCTCCTGGGTTCATGCCATTCTCCTGCCTCAGCCTCCTGAGTAACTGGGACTACAGGCACCCACCACCATGCCAGACTAATTTTTTTTTTTTTTTTTTTTTTGTATTTTTAGTAGACATGGGGTTTCATCATGTTAGCCAGGATGGTCTCAATCTCCTGACCTCTTGATCCACCTGTCTTGCCCTCCCAAAGTGCTGGGATTACAAGTGTGAGCCACTGCGACTGGCCAAGCTGATTATTTTTTATGGCAGTGGCTGCTGCCATCATGCTGGCTGCAGCAGGGAGGCACGGCTTTGGCTGCACACTCCATAAAGCTGGGGAGTCTCGCCCCTTCTCAGTTGGGAGGAGAGCTCTCTGGGTGCTGCTGCAACTGCCCAACCAGCAACTTCAGACCCACACCTCCTGCTCTATGGAGCATGCCGGAGACTCACCATCCTGGGTGGGGCTACAGCCATCCAAACTGCAGCTGTGCTCTTTGGGGAGGTCTGGGAGCAGGCAGAATCTGCCTTCCTGGGTGTGGCTGTGACTGCTTTCTCAGGTGCAGGAGCTGGGTGTCTCTGCAGGCTGCACCCTCAGTGGCCTTAGGAAGGACACTCCCCTATCCCTCCGAGCTCAGAGGTGTCTTTTCCCACTGCCTGGCTTCTCTCCACTCATGGTGCCTCCTCTGATCTTGGAGGGGGTGTTGGGGCCGAGCGCAGGGGCCATGAATAGCAGCAGGAGGCAGATTGATTTCTGGGTGGAAGGGAGCAGGTCTCCGGTAAGGCCCCACCTTCAGGCCAAGGAAGGTCTGAAGGCTGGGGGCTGGGCTGCCAGTCCTGTAGACTGGCAGACTGGTGGGGGGACTTGTGGTGCCTCTTCTGGGCCTCCCATGGCCACCCATGGACGAATTGGCATGCACTTCCTTCCCTCTGAGGCCCATAAATGCCCAGGGCTCAGCCAGAGTGGGGCAGAGGACGAACAGGGCAGAGATGATGGGAGGACCAGCTTCAGAGAGGAGTACTCTCTCTGCTGATAGCTGCAGAGACCTGCAGAAATGTGCAAATGACCTGCCTGCAGAGAGGAGCTATCCTCTCCAGGGCCTCTTTTCTGTGGAGAGCTGAACACTGGATGGGATGACCTGCCTACAGAGAGGAGCTATCCACTCCTCTAAGCTGTTCTAACACTAAATAAAACTCTTCTTCACCCTTCACTTGTCTGCGTACCTCATTCCTCCTGCATGCAGGACAAGAACTTGGGCAATGGTGCTGTGGCCACAGAGGTTTCTGGCCAGAAAAGGCAACACCCCAGAGATCCCGTGACATTTTGAGAAACTGCAGACATGGGAGAAGCTGTGGAAACAGAGTAAAAATTGCCCTTTTATAAGGGAAATTCAAAGCCGTAAAGGAAATCTCCATTTGTAAAGATGTTTCCTGCTCAGTACCAGAAACAGAAGGATGATGCTAAATCACTGGAAACTCTTATCAGTGGAGAAGGTATCAACTTAAGTCTGCCTAACAAACCTTATCCTATTTCGTATTTTCTTTTCTTTTCTTTCTTTCTTTTTTTTTTTTTTTTTAGACAGAGTCTTATTCTGTTCACCTAAGCTGGAGTGCAGTGGTACGATCTCGGCTCACTGCAACCTCCATCCCCTGGGTTCAAGCAAGTCTCCTGCCTCAGCCCCAGGCTGGTCTCAAACTCCTGGCCTCAAGTGATCTGCCTGCCTCGGCCTCCCAAATTGCTGGGATTACAGGCATGAGCCACTGCCCCCGGCTTGAGATTTTCTTGGGCATCTCCCCACAGCTGGCCTTCTTCACACCCTTGTATTTTTGTTTCCTATAGCTAGAAAATAAATGTTTTCTTTTTAAAAAATTGAGACTTGTGTATCATAAGACTTACCCTTTAAAGGTGTAAGATTCAGTGGCATTAAGAACATTCACGCCGGGCGCGGTGGGCTCAAGCCTGTAATCCCAGCACTTTGGGAGGCCGAGATGGGTGGATCACGAGGTCAGGAGATCGAGACCATCCTGGCTAACACGGTGAAACCCCGTCTCTACTAAGAAATACAAAAAATAGCCGGGCGAGGTGGCAGCGCCTGTAGTCCCAGCTACTCGGGAGGCTGAGGCCGGAGAATGGCGTGAACCCGGAGGCGGAGCTTGCAGTGAGCTGAGATCCGGCCACTGCACTCCAGCCTGGGCTACAGAGCGAGACTCCGTCTCAAAAAAAAAAAAAAAAAAAAAAAAAAAAAAAAAAAAAGAACATTCACAATGTTACACAATCATCATCACTATCTAGTTGCAGAATATTTTTACTATCCCAAAAAGAAACCTACTAATTAGTACTCATTCCCCATTTGCCCCTCCCCCATCCTATCCCCAAGGCAACTGTTAATCTACTTTCTCTCTCTATGGATTTGCCTATTCTTGACATTTCACTTAAGTGGAATCGTACAAGATGTAGCTTGTTTGTTTAGCTTCTTTTACTTAGCATAATCCTTTCAAAATTCATCTATGTTGCAGAATTTATCAGTATTTTTCTTGATATTTCTGAATAATACTTCATGGTATGGTTACACCTCATAAGTTGATGGGTTGTTTCTATTTTCTGATTATTATGAACAATGGGGCTATGAACATTCATATATATGTTTTGTGTGAACATACATTTTCATTGCTCTTGGCTATGTTACTGGAAGTGGAATTGCTGGGTCTTACAGTAATTCTAGGTTTGACATTTGGAGCAATTGCCAAACTGTTTTCCAAAGCAGCTGCACCACTTCACATTCCCACCAAAAGTGTACGAGAGTTCTAGTTTCTCCACAACCTAGCCAACTATCTTAGTCAGTCTGTTTGAGCTACTATAACAAACTGCCTTAGACTGGGTAATTTATAAACAATAGAGATTTATTGCTCATAGTTCTAGAGGCTGGGAAGTCTAAGATCAAGACACCCACAGATTCAGTGTCTGGTGAGGGCTCACTCACTCCATCATAGATGGCACCTTCTTGTTGTATCCTTACATGTGAGAAGGGACAAACAAACTCTCTTGAGGCTTCTTTTATAAGGGCACTCATCCCATTTCTTAGGGTAGAGCCTTCATGACCTAATTATCTCTAAATGCCCCATTTCCTAATACCATATTGGGAATTAGGTTTCACCATATAGATTCAGGGGCTGGGGGACACAAAAATTCAAAACCATAGCATTGTCTTTTTGATTGTAGCCATCTTAGTGGGTGTGAAGTGACATCTCATTATGGTTTTGATTTATGTTTCCCTAAGGACTAATGTCAAACACAGTTTCATGTACATATTGGTAATTTTGTATATGTTATTTGGAGAAATGTTTATTCAAATACTTTGCCCATATTTTATTTCAGTTATTTGTCTTTTTATTGAGTTGTAATTTTTTAATGTATTCTGGATACTAGATCCTTATTAGATATATGATTTGCAAAAACTTTTTCCCACTCTGTAGGTTGTCTTTTCACTTTTTTGATAAGGTTCTTTGATGCACCAAAGTTTCAAATTTTGATAAATTTCAATTTATTTTTTTTTTGCTTGTGCTTTTGGTGTCATATCTAAGAAACAGTTGCCTAATATGAAGTTGTAAAGATTTGGGCCTATATTTTCTTCTAAGAGTCTTATAGTACAGTTGACCTTTGAACAAGACAGGTTTGAACTGTGCAGGTCCACATATATGTGGATTTTTTCCAATAAATATATTGGGAATTTTTTTGGAGATTTATAACAATTTGGAAAAATTCACAGATGAACAATGTGGCTTAGAAATATTGAAAAAAAATAAGAAAAAGTTAGGTGTATCATGAACGCATAAAATGTATGTAGATACCAGTCTATTTTATTATTTATAACCATAAAATATACACAAATCTGTTATAAAAAGTTAAAATTTATCAAAACTTACAAATACAAACACAGACCTTATAAGGAACCAGAGTTGAGACAAATGTAAACAAATGTAAAGATACAGTATTAAATCATAACTGCTTAAAAACAACTGTAGTTCATGCTGTGCTATTGTGATAACTGCATAGCCACCTCCTGTTGCTATTGCAGTGAGACCAAGTGTGAGTATCTGCTTAAAACACCATGTGATACTAATCACTCTGTGTGGGCAGCTCATCTCTCTAAAAAATGATCTCTTGGCCAGGTGCAGTGGCTCATGCCTGTAATCCCAGCACTTTGGGAGACCAAGGCAGGAGGATCACTTGAGCCCAGGAGTTTGAGACCAGCCTGGGCAACATAAGGAGACCCTGTTTCTACAAAAAATAAAAACAGCCAGGTGGTGGCACAGATCTGTGGTCCCAGCTACTAGTGAGGCTGAGGTGGGAGGATTACTTGAGCCCAGGAGGTTGAGGTTGCCTCTGCCATGATCATGCCACTGCACTTTTTTTTTTTTGCAGTGGGGACAAGATCTAACTCTGTTGCCTATACTGAGTGAGAATCTCTCTGATTCTCATGTTTTGTTTTGTTTTTAATTACGTTTAGTGCAATACCATAAATCTTGAATAACACCAGGGGACCCATATGAAGTGCCACTAGAGATGCTGGAGGTGTTCCCAAGTATTAGAGAAAAGTCATTACATTACAATAAAAAGTTGAATTGCTTCATATGTACCGTAGATTGAGGTCTGCGGTTGTGGTTGTCCAGCATTTCAAGACAAATGAATCCAGGATAAGGGCTGTTGTAAAAAAAAAAAAAAAAAAAAAAAAAAAAAAAAAAAAAAAAAGGAAATTAGCAAAATTGTTGCTGCAGCCACACCAACAGGCATAAAAACTGTGCTTGTTTTGAAATACCCTTGTATTTGGCCGGGCGCGGTGGCTCACGCCTGTAATCCCAGCACTTTGGGAGGCCGAGGTGGGCGGATCACGAGGTCAGGAGATCGAGACCATCCTGGCTAACACAGTGAAACCCCATCTCTACTAAAAATACAAAAAATTAGCTGGGCATGGTGGTGGGCACCTGTGGTCCCAGCTACTCAGGAGGCTGAGGCAGGAAAATGGCATGAACCCAGGAGGCAGAGCTTGCAGTGAGCCGAGATTGTGCCACTGCGCTCCAGCCTGGGTGAAAGCGAGACTCCGTCTCAAAAAAAAAAAAAAAAAAAGAAATACCCTTGTATTTAATATTTAAAATTCAGCTTTTATGTGGGTGCAGGATTGCTGTAATAAAGACATACCTATAAACTCTAATATGATTCAAGAAAAAGCAAAGACATTATATGACAACTGAAAGCAAAAAGAAGGTGAAGGATCAAAAGCTGGAGAACTTAATAGCAGCAAAGGATGGTTTGATAATCTTAGAAAGAGGTTTGGCTTAAGAAATGTCAAGATGGCCGGGCGCGGTGGCTCACGCCTGTAATCCCAGCGCTTTGGGAGGCCGAGGCGGGCGGATCACAAGGTCAGGAGATCGAGACCACGGTGAAACCCCGTCTCTACTAAAAATACAAAAAATTAGCCGGGCGCGGTTGTGGGCGCCTGTAGTCCCAGCTACTCGGGAGGCTGAGGCAGGAGAATGGCGTGAACCTGGGAGGCGGAGCTTGCAGTGAGCCGAGATCGCGCCACTGCACTCCAGCCTGGGCGACAGAGCGAGACTCCGTCTCAAAAAAAAAAAAAAAAAAAAAAAGAAATGTCAAGATGACAGGAAGAGGAGCTTCCGTTGATCAAAAGGCAGCAGACGACTTCCCAGATACCTTTAAGAAAATCATCGTGGAGGCTGGGAATGGTGGCTCACACCTGTAATCTCAGCACTTTGGGAGACCGAGGAGGAAGGATGGCTTGAGCTTAGGAATTTGAGACCAGCCATGGCAACATAGTGAGACCTCATCTCCACTAAAAACAAAAATAATTAGCCAGGCATGGTGGCATGCATCTATAGTCCTAGCTACTTAGGAGGCTGAGGCTGAAGGGTCACTTGAGCTGTGAGGTCAGGGCTGCAGTGAGCCATGATCACACCATCACACTCTAGCCTGGGTGACAGAGTGAGATGCTGCTTCAAAAAAGAAAAAGGGGGAAAAAAAAGGGAAAGAAAATCATTGTGGAGAAAGGAAATCTGTCTGGGAAGATTTTTTTTTTTTTTTGAGACAGAGTCTCACTGTGTCACCTAGGCTGGAGTGCAGTGGTGATCTTGGTTCACTGCAACCTCCACCTCCCGGTTCAAAAGATTCTCCTGCCTCAGTCTCCCAAGCAGCTGGAATTACAGGCATGTGCCACCATGCCCAGCTAATTTTGTATTTTTAGTATAGACGGGGTTTCTCCACGTTGGTCAGGCTGGTCTCGAACTCCTGACCTCAGGTGATCTGTCTGCCTTGGCCTCCTAAAGTGCTGGGATTATAGGCATGAGCCACTGTGCCTGGCCTTGGAAGGTTTTTAATGAAGACAAAAGTGCCCTATTCTTTTCCCACAAAGGACGTATGTTAGTAAGGAGAAAAGTCAGCATCAGGATTTACTCTAGGAAGGGATAAACTAACTCTACTGTTTTGTGCAAATGCAGTCAGACATATGATCGGGACTGCCTTTATCTATAAGGCTGCTAACCCCTGTGCCACGAAGAGAAAAGATAAACACCAGCTGCCAGTCTTTTGATTGTACAACAAGAAGGCTTGGACAATGAGAACCCTTTCTGGATTGGTTCCATTGATGCTTTGTCCCTGAAGTTAGGAAACGTCTTGCCAGTAAAGACTGTCTTAAAGTTCTTTTGATATTGGACAATATTCCTGGCCACCCAGAACCCCATCAGTTCAACACTGAAGGTATTGAAATAGTGTACTTGCTCCCAAATACGTCTCTAATTCAGCCTCTAGATCAGGTGGCCATAAGAACATTTAAGGCTCATTACATGCCACAATATATGGAATAAAGGATTGTCAACGTGATGGAAGAAAACCAAGGCAGAGGGAATGTCACGAATATCTGGGAGGATTACACCATTAAAGATGTCATCATTGCTACAGAAAAAGCTGTGAAAGCCATCAAGCCTGAATCAATAAATTCCTGCTGGAGAAAACTGTGTCCAGATGTTGTGCATGACTTCGTAGGATTTATGACAGAGCCAATCAAGGAACTCAAAACAGAGATTGTGGTTGTGGCAAAAAGGTCGGGGGATGGTGGTGAAGGGTTTCAAGATATGGATCTTGAAGAAATTCAAGAGCTAATAGACGCTACATCGGAGGAATTAATAGAAGATGACTCGATGGAGATGAATGCTTCCAAACCACTGCAAGATGATGAGGAAGAAGACACAGAACAAATAGTGCCAGAAACAAACTGACATTAGACAATCTGGCAGAAGGATTCCAATTATTCAAGACTGCTCTTGACTTTTACAACAGGGACATTCTACGGGCACTGAAACAAAAGCAAAGGGTGGAAGAAGGTGTGGGACCATATAGAAACATGTTTAGAGAAATAAAAAAGCAAAAAAGTCAGATCAAAATTAGGATGTATTTCTGTAAAGACACTGAGTGTGCCTTCCTTTCCTGCCTCCCCTTCCACCTCCTCCATCTCTTCTGCCTCTGCCACCCGAGACAGCAAGATCAACCCCCTCCCTTTCTTCAGCCTACTCAACATGAAGATCAAGAAGATGAAGACATTTATGATGATACACTTCTATTAAATGAATAGTAAATACATATGTTTTTTCTTATTATTATCTTTACATTTCCTTTCTCTAGCTTCCTTTATGGTAACAATATAGTATATAATATACACGACATACAAAATATGTGTTAATCGCCTGTGTATGTTAACAGTAAGGCTTCTGGTCACCACCTAATCACCTCTTAAAAGTGCCACCTGGTCCCACCTCTTTTTTTTTTTTGTTTTTTTTAAATTTGAGACAGAATCTTACTTTGTCACCCAGGCTGGAGTACAGTGGCACGATTCGGCTCACTGTAACCTCCGCCTCTCAGGTTCAAGCAATTGTCCTGCCTCAGCCTCCTGAGCAGCTGGGACTATAGGCATGCACCACCACGCCCGGCTAATTTTTCTGTTTTTAGTAGTTTTACCATGTCAGCCAGGCTAGTCTAAAACTCCTGACCTCAAGTGATCTGCCTGCCTCAGCCTCCCAAAGTGCTGGGATTACAGGTGTGAGCCACTGCGCCCGGCTTGGTCCCACCTCTTATACTGTCCCAATGACAATTAAATTCCGACATGAGTTTTGGAGGTGACACGCAAACCATAGCAGTCCTGAAGACCGGAGGTGCAGCACGCCATGCAGGGCCACATGGGAAAGATGCCAGCGAGGGCAGGAGGCAGAAGACAGGAGCAAGGGACAGACTGGGACCAGAGCCTTTCCTTGGGAGAGGGAAGGCAAGGCAGGATGAACAGTTTAGGATTGGCCATGTTGAACCATTTCAGTGGGCTTTGGGCTCTAGGGGTGTACCCAGTCGTCTGGCACCTGGCCCTGGGATGAGTAAGGCAGAGGAATGAGTAAGGCAGAGGCGTGGCTCTGCATTGGCTAGTCTGCATTTAAAAGACACACTCCCGGCAGGGCCCTTTGCTGTCTTTTAGAATTGGCTAACTAGTTGGAGGGGCAGTCTCTCCCCAGTTAGAAATGTTTTTTTTCCTTTGTTTTTATTTTAAATTTGATTTTTAGGATGTCAAAATATTATATTGTTATATATAAAGTTTTGGTGCCGCAAAAGGAATAGCACTCGAATATAAAATTTTCCTTTTAATTCTCAGCAAGGCAAGTTATTTCTATATAGAAGGGTGTGCCCTTACAGATGGAACAATGGTGAGCACACACTTGGACAAGGGAAGGGAAAGGGTTCTTATCCCTGACGCATGTGGCCCCTGCTGCTGTATCGTTCCCCTATTGGCTAGGGTTAGACCACACAGGCTAAACTAATTCCAATTGGCTAATTTAAAGAGAATGACGGGGTGAATGCTTTGGCGGGAGCAGGTAGCAGGTAATTGGAATGAGTTAAGGTGGAGCAGGTGATTGGAATGTAGGGTGGAGCAGGTGATCAGAATGAGTCAGGGTGGAGTAGGTAATTGGAATGAGTCAGGGTGGGGTGGGTAATCGAAAAAGGCTGCTTTAAGAGGAAGTTAAGTTTAAAAGTAGAAGGCAAAGAATTGCCAGTATTGACATATTAATTATTTGAAAAGAAATTTAGAACTCATATCTAACAATATGCAGAAAATTTAAAACATTTACACTAAAGTTTATTTCTGGATTCTCATTTCATTTTTTTTTTTTTTTGTCACTCAGGCTGGGGTGCAGTGTCGTGATCTCAGTTCACTGTAACCTCTGCCTCCCAGGTTCAAGTGATTTGCCTGCCTTAGCCTTTCAAGTAGCTGGGATTACAGGAGTGTGCCACCACATCCAGCTAATTTTTTTATTTTTAGTAGAAATGGAGTTTTACCATGTTGGCCAGGCTGGTCTTGAACTCCTGACCTCAAGCGGTCTGCTTGCCTCCACCTCCCAAAGTGCTGGGATTACAGGCATAAGCCTGGCCTGGATTTTCATTTCTATCCCATTGATCTTCTATGTTTATCCTTTGGCAATACCACAAAGTCTTAGTTATGATAGCAGAAAATCCGTTTATTTATTTATTTTTGAGGCAGGGTCTCGTTTTGTCACCCAGGCTGGGGTGCAGTGGCGCCATCATAGCTCACTGCACATTCTATGGGGTCTCTCTTCAAACTCTTGGCCTCAAAGGATTCTCCCATCTTGACTTCCCTCAGTGCTGGGATTATAGGCCCAACCCACTGTGCCTGGCCAGAAAATCAATTTAATCTGTTAAAAAACAAATGAACACACACACACACACACACACACACACACACACACACACACACACAAACAAACGCATTCCTACAAAATATAACTCTAGGCCTAAACTGTGGGTTTCAGCCAAATATTTAGCGGCAATATAACATTAATCTTACCTAAAACTTTCTGGGGAAAACAGTTCCCAATTCATTTTATGAGGTCAGAATCACTTTGATCACAAAACTTCACAAGAATATTATAAAACATAAAAATTACAGGTCAGTCTCTCTCATAATCATAGA
This sequence comes from Macaca thibetana thibetana, assembly GCF_024542745.1. Lineage (NCBI taxonomy): Eukaryota > Metazoa > Chordata > Mammalia > Primates > Cercopithecidae > Macaca > Macaca thibetana. The sequence continues at coordinate 62,833,519 of NC_065586.1, read as the reverse complement.
GGTAAAAATTCCAAAAATATTTTAGCAAATTAAATCCAGCAGTATATACAAAAGATAGTAAGACATGACAAAGCTAGGTTTATTCCAACTTTGGAATGGATGCAAGGATGGTTTATTATTTGGGAATTAATCAACGTAATTTATCATATAACAGAAAAAAGGATAAAAACATATGATAATCTCAGTAGATGTAGACAAAACATGTGATAAAATTCAATACTCTTTCATGATTAAAAAACTCAACAATTTAAGAGTGAGAATTATAGGTAGCATCATACTTGAAGGTGAAATATTAAATCACTTTTCTTGGAAAATAGAATAGGCCCAGGGGACCTACTTTCACCAGTTATATTCAACAGGCACTGGGTTGCAGCCAGTATAAGCAAGAAAAGGAAATAAAGGCCTATGATTGGAAAGAAATAAAACAATCATTTTTTGAAGATGACATATTGAGTAAATTGAGAATGGAAAGAATCTAATAAAAATGATTCAGTTAATAAGTAAATTAGTAATGCCACTGGATTAAAAGTCGACATACCAGCAACAATCATAAAATGAAATACAAAGAAGGATTCAATTTATGGGAGCATCATAATACAACAAATTCCTAGGGATAAGTTTAATGAAGGATGACTGCTATACAAAAGCTCCAAAACACATACCGAGGGAAATCATGTAAGGGAGAGATATGTCAACATTCGTGAATTAGAAAATTCAAGGTGTAGACAAGTCATTGCTCCCTAATTTGATCTGCATTTGTAATACAATCCCAATAAAAACCCTAAGATTCTGTTATGGAAATGTACATGCAAATTCTAAAATTTATAGAAAATGCAAAGAGCCAAGGCTAGTCAAGAATAAATAGAAACTAAGTTGGAATGGAGAACTTGTACCACCAAATATAAAGACTTGTTGTAAAGCTACAATAACTAAGTCAGTGTGGTATTAGCATAAATATAGAAAAATAGGCCAATGGACTGAATAAGATCCAGAAACAAATACCCACATATGGTCACCAGAATGGTGACATACAAGTCACTGAAATGCAATGAAAGAATGTTCTTTTCAATAAATGGTAGATGAAATTTGGATCCCAGAGAGGAAAAAGATGTATCTTGAATCTCACTGTACCCCATATGAAATAAATTCCAGCTGGATGTAGAACTAAATGTGAAAAACAACAAATCCATAAGAAAAAAGCAAAAAGCGGCCGGGCGTGGCAGCTCACGCCTGTAATCCCAGCACTTTGGGAGGTGGAGGTGGGTGGATCACTTGAGCCGAGGAGTTTAAGACCAGCCTGGGCAACATAGGGAGGTTCCATCTCTACAAAAAATACAAAAATTAGCCGGGCTTGGTGGTGCACGCCTGTAGTCCCAGCACTAGGAAGGCTGAGGTAGGAGAATCACCTGAGTCCTAGGAGGTTTGAGGCTGCAGTGAACCTGCCTCAGCCTCTCAAGCAGCTGGGATTACAGGAGTGTGCCACCACGTCCAGCTAATTTTTGTATTTTTAGTGGAAATGGGGTTTCACCATGTTGGCCAGGCTGGTCTTAAACTCCTGACCTCAAGCGCTCTGCTTGCCTCCACCTCCCAAAGTGCCACTGCACCCAGTCTGGGCAACAGAGTGAGACCCTATCTAAAAACAAACAAACAAACAGAAAAAGAAAAAGGAGGCAAAAAACATCAAAATGTTTAAGTAACTATTTGGTAATATTTTTAAAAGGTAAACATACATATACCTATGAGTAAACAGTGCCACTGCTGCCCCCATAGAAATAATTGCTCATGTCCAACAAAGGATATAGACAAGACTGGTCACGGCAGTGCTGCGCATAAATAGCCCAAATGGAAACAACCCAAATGCCCATAAACAATAGGATGGGTGAATAAATGATAGAATATTCACGCAGTGGAATTCTATACAGCAGCAAAAAAATGATGAATGACTGATACAAGAGACAAGTATGGATGAACCTCACATAAAAATGTTGAGTTCGAGACCAACCTGGCCAACATAGTGAAACCCTGTCTCTACTAAAAATACAACAAATTAGCCAGGTGTGGTGGCGGGCTCCTGTAATCCCAGCTACCTGGGAGGCTGAAGCAGGAGAATGGTTTGAACCCAGGAGGTGGAGGTTGCAGTGAGTCGAGATCATACCATTGCACTCCAGCCCGGGCAACAGTGTGAGACTCCGTCTAAAAAAAAAAAAAAGTTGAGTGAACAAAACCAGACACAACAGAATACAAACTGTATGATACCATGTAAATGAAATTCAAAATGGGGAGAATTAATCTATGGCAACAGAAGTCAGAAGTCAGAAGACTGGTTATTTTGTGAAGCTGTGTTAGGAATGGAGAGGGTAGGTACATGGAGGGGCTTTCTGGGCAGCTTATGATCCTTCCTTCCTTCCTTCCTTCCTTCCCTCCCTCCCTCCCTCCCTCCCTCCCTCCCTCCCTTCCTTCCTTCCTTCCTTCCTTCCTTCCTTCCTTCCTTCCTTCCTTCCTTCCTTCCTTCCTTCCTTTTTTACAGGGTCTTGTTCTGTTGCCCAGGTTACAGTGCAATGGTGCAATCATGGCTCACTGCAGCCTTGAACTGGGCTCAAGTGATCGTCCCACCTCAGCCTCCCAAGTAGCAGGGACCACAGGCAAGTGCCACCATGCCCAACTAATTTGTAAATATTTTTGTAGAGTTGGCGCCTCCCTACTGGTCTCAAACTCCTGGGCTCAAGGGATCCTTCCACCTTAGGTTCCCAAAGTGCTGGGATTACAGGGGTGAGCCACCACACCCCACCTGATGCCTTATTTCTTGATCTGGGAAGGGGTGATATGGATTATGTGCATGTATTTCTTATATTCTTTGAGCACATACTTATTTGTGTCCACTTTTCAGCATGTATGTTGCATTTCAATAAGGAAGTTTACTTTCTATAAAGAGATCTTATACTTATAGGTACTGAACTATTTATGATTTGTCTCAAAATAATCCAGTGAGAGGTAGAGTGTGTGAGTGTGTATGTGCAGGGGTGTGGGAAATATATAAATGAAGGTTGGCCACAGCTTTATTATTATTATTTAGTGACAGAGTCTCACTCTGTTGCCCAGGCTGGGGTGTAGTAGTGCGATCATAGCTCATGACAGCCTTGAACTCCTGGGTCTCAAGTGATCCTCCACACCTGGCTAATTTTTAAATTTTTTGTAGAGATGGGGTCTTGGGTCTTGCCATCTTGCCCAGGCTGGTCTGGAACTCCTGGCCTCAGGTAATCCTCCTGCCTTAGTCTCCCAAAATGCTGGGATTACAGGTGTGAGCCACTGTGCCCAGCCTTGCAAGTTAACTATTAAATCTGGGTTATGACTTATACATGAAGCATAATGATACTCTGCTTTTATGTATATTTGAAATTTTTCATCATTAAAGATTAAAAGCTAAAGGCAAAAACTCTTAGGAGGCTGAGGTGGGAGGATTGCTTGAGCCCAGGAGTTCAAGTCCAGCTTATCTTTGAGGAAACTAAAAAAGCAAAACGTCCCAAGCATCAGGTTTAGCAAGAAACGTGGTGGGGATGTAATTTGCGTATCGACCATATTGGAGAGCAGGGCAGACCATTAGAAGTGTCATTTGCTGAAAGATTCCTATGGGAGAATGTGTTCAAGTCTGGATGCTCACCCCTGGGACCAGGGGCTGGAGAGGTGTGTACAAAGAGAGTTGAAGATAGAGTCCTGCTCCAGAAGATAGTCGCTGAGTACCCCTAGAACCACAAAACTCTCTCTCAAAGGGCAAAACTTCAAGCTATTAGGAATCATTCTGCCTTCAATTTCATAGTCAAGCTTTTCTTCTCACTGTTTGTGCTCACTGCAGAATCAGCCCATCCAGCCCTGTGGCTTCATCACCATCCAGAGGTTTATGGCTCTCTGATCTCTTTCCAGCACAGGGAGCACCCAGACCCAAGTGCTCAATGTGTGCTGGGTGCGGATTCCCTTGAGTGAGTCCCAGAAACCTCAAACTCACTTTATCCCAAACAAATTCTTTCCTTTCACATCTGACTGTCTCTTCCCCATTTTCAGGGGATGACTCCCACCCACTCCCAAGGGAAGAACCAATGAGAGCATCTCTATTTGCTTCTCTTCCTGATTGTCCTGCCCCCAGCAGCTGATAGGTGTTATCTAGTATATTCACCAACTTCTGGTTTGCAACTCTTTCCTAGACCTCTACCTCCTGAGTTGGATCGCCATCTTTCCCATGCCCTGTTACACAGCCCCTTGTGTGCTCAGATTCCTCCTCTGGCCAACCCCGTCCCATGCCCCCATCACCTAAGGTATAAACATGCAATTTGGGAAGGGTGCCAAGTAGAAGCCAGGCATCTAAAGGAAGGAGTAGCTCAGAACCAGGGAGCTGGCTGTGGGGGGTGGGTACATAGTGTGGAAATTTCAAATTTATTTTATTATTATTATTTTTTGAGGCAGAGTCTTGCTCTGTCACCCAGGCTGGAGAGCAGTGGTGCGATCACAGCTCACTGAAACCTCCACCTCATGGGTTCAAGTGATTCTTGTGCCTTAGCCTCCTGAATAGCTTGCAATGATAGGCATGTACCACCACGCCTGACTGATTTTTGTATTTTTAGTAGAGATGGGGTTTCACCATGTTGCTCAGGTTGGTCTTGAACTCCTGGGCTCAAGTGATCTGCCCGCCTTGGCCTCCCAAAGTGCTGGAATTACAGGTGTGAGCCACCGTGCCTGGCCTAAAGATCAAATTTTAAAATATGATTTTGAACATTGACTGGGAGCAGACATTGTGTTAAGCACTCAATGTGCATTATCTCATCTAATCTTTACCAGGACCCTACTACATAAGGTCACACAGTAAGTGGCAGAGGTGGGATTTGAACACAGGATGACTGAGTTCAGAACCCTTGCTCTTAACTACTAGGTGACTTCCTTTGCCACCTAGGGCTAGATCAGTTAGGGTGAAGTGCCAGGAATAATTCTTGCCTAACAGCCTCTGGCCCTCTGGCCCCACATTTTCTGATCCTGCTTCTCATTTTGTAGATGAGGAAAATGAAACAGAGAGGTCTCAGAGCAAGCAGGAAGCATAGCTGGAACTGACACAGACTGCCCCCAGGAGTTTCCTGGGAGTGGTGATCCTATACGATGAATTTGGCACTGGCCAGGGAATCTGGAGACCTGGCTTCCAGGCTGGGTGCAATCATTTATGCAGGAACCAGTGATGCTGTGGAAGTCTCCTGAGTGTCCACTTCTCTGTCCATGCCCAAGTTAGCCCTTTCTACTGTCAGAGCTATAGAGGGTCAAAGTGCTGGAGCCTGTCCAAGTGCTCTAGGAACTGGGAAGCACCCGGTGTGTGAATAAAGGATCATGAGCAAACTTTACAGAGTCCTTACTGCTGTCCAGCACAGCCTCACTGAAAAGGAAGGATGGTTGCCCTGAGTGCCCAGAGTAAAGGCTAGACCTGCAGGTAGAAGAGAGGCCAACTTGAACTTAGGGTAAGAAACAAAGGTTTTTTTGTTTGTTTGTTTTGTTTTTTGTTTTTTGAAACAGAGTCTGGCTGTTGTAGCCCAGGCTGGAGTGTAATGGCATGATCTCGGCTCACTGCAACCTCTGCCTCCTGGGTTCAAGCGATTCTCCTGCCTCAGCCTCCCGAGTAGCTAGGATTACAGGAATGTACCACTGTGCCTAGCTAATTTTTGTATTTTTAGTAGAGACAGAGTTTCGCCATGTTGGCCAGGCTGGCCTTGAACCCCTGGCCTCAGGTCATCCTCCTGCCTCAGCCTCCCAAAGGGCTGGGATTACAGATGTGAGCCACCATGCCCGGCCTATTATCTTGTTTTTCATGCCACATATATAAAGGAAATTTGTTTGTCAATTGCATCATTCTTGCTATGAACTCTCATCATACCTTTTACATTTAAAAGTCATCTGGCACAAATTAACTACAATCATTTTTTTTTAATAGGTCGGACATGGTGGCTTATGCTTGTAATCCCATCACTTTGGGACGCCAAGGCGGGAGGACCACTTGAGGTCAGGAGTTTGAGACCAGCCTGACCAACATGATGGAACCTTATCTCTACCAAAAAATTACAAAAATTAGCTGGGCATGGTGGCGTGCTCCTGTAGTCCCAGCTAGTCAGGAGGCTGAGACGGGAGGATTGCCTGAACCTGAGAGGTCAAGATTGCACCACTGTACTCAAGCCTGGGCGACAGAGACCCTGTCTTAAAAAAAAAAGAAAGAAAGAAAGAAAAGAAAAAAAGAAAAAGTGAAAATAATTGTCCCATTATAAAATAAGCACCCTTGGGAGGTAGTGAGCTTCGCATCACTGGGGAGATGCAGAGAGCTGCTGACGCCTGTGCACTGGGGAGAGGAGTAGGCAGGGGTGGAGTATGTGCACTGCGGGAGAAATGGGGCAGGTCAGACCAGTGCATGCTGAGATTCTACTTTTCGGAGACTCTGCTTCTAACTGTAAAGTGGAGTTCTGAGATTTTAGACCCTTTTACATTTTTAAAAAATTATTATTTTTTTTAAATTATACTTTAAGTTCTGGGGTACATATGCACAATGTGCAAGTTTGTTACATAGGTATACATGTGCCATGTTGGTTTGCTGCACTCATCAACTCATCATTTACATTAGGTATTTCTCCTAATGCTATCCCTCCCCCAGCCTCCAACCCCCGATAGGCCCTGATATGTGATGTTCCCACGTTGTGTCCATGTATTCTCATTGTTCAACTCCCACCTATGAGTGACAACAAGCAGTGTTTGGTTTTCTGTCCTTGCGATAGTTTTCTTAGAATGACGGTTTCCAGCTTCATCCGTGTCCCTGCAAAGGACATGAACTCATCCTTTTTTATGGCTGCATAGTATTCCATGGTGTATATGTGCCACATTTTCTTAATCCAGTCTATCATTGATGGACATTTGGGTTGGTTCCAAGTCTTTGCTATTGTGAATAGTGTCGCAGTAAATATACATGTGCATGTGTCGTTATTGTAGAATGACTTATAATCCTTTGGGTATATGCCCAGTAATGGGATTGCTGGGTCAAATGGTATTTCTAGTTCTAGATCCTTGAGGAATCGCCATACTGTCTTCCACAATGGCTGAACTAATTTATATTCCCACCAACTGTGTAAAAGCATTCCTATTTCTCCACATCCTCTCCAGCATCTGCTGTTTCCTGACTTTTTAATGATCGCCATTCTAACTGGCATGAGATGGTGTCTCATTGTGGTTTTGATTTGCATTTCTCTGATGACCAATGATGATGAGCATTCTTGCATATGTCTGTTGACTGCATAAATGTCTTCTTTTGAGAAGTGTCTGTTCATATCCTTTGCCCACTTTTTGATTTTTTTTTTTTCTTGTAAATTTGTTTAAGTTCTTTGTAGATTCTGGGTATTAGCCCTTTGTCAGATGGATAGATTGCAAAAATTTTCTCCCATTCTGTAGGTTGCCTGTTCACTCTAATAATAGTTTCTTTTGCTGTGCAGAAGCTCTTTAGTTTAATTAGATCCCATTTGTCTATTTTGGCTTTTGTTTCCATTGCTTTTGGTGTTTTAGTCATGAAGTCCTTGCCCATGCCTATGTCCTGAATGATATTGCCTAGATTTTCTTCTAGGGTTTTTATGGTATTAGGTCTTACATTTACATTTAAGTCTTTAATCCATCTTGAGTTAATTTTTGTGTATAGTATAAGAAAGGGATCCAGTTTCAGCTTTCTATGTATGGCTAGCCAGTTTCCCAGAACCATTTATTAAATAGGGAATCCTTTCCCCATTGTTTGTTTTTGTCAGGTTTGTCAAAGATCAGATGGTTGTAGATGTGTGGTGTTATTTCTGAGGCCTCTGTTCTGTTCCATTGGTCTATATATCTGTTTTGGTACCAGTACCATGCTGTTTGGGTTACTCTAGCTTTGTAGTATAGTTTGAAGTCAGGTAGCGTGATGCCTCCAGCTTTGTTCCTTTTGCTTAGGATTGTCTTGGCAATGTGGGCTCTTTTTTGGTTCCATAGGAACTTTAAAGTAGTTTTTTCTAATTCTGTGAAGAAAGGCAGTGGTAGCTTGATGGGGATAGCATTGAATCTATAAATTACTTTGGGCAATATGGCCATTTTCAAGATATTGATTCTTCCTGTCCATGAGCATGGAACGTTCTTCCATTTGTTTGTGTCCTCTTTTATTTCATTGAGCAGTGGTTTGTGGTTCTCCTTGAAGAGGTCCTTCACATCTCTTGTAAGTTGGATTCCTAGGTATTCTATTCTCTTTGAAGCAATTGCGAATGGGAGTTCACTCATGATTTGGCTCTCTGTTTGTCTGTTATTGGTGTATAGGAATGCTTGTGATTTTTGCACATTGGTTTTGTATCCTGAGACTTTGTAGAAGTTGCCTATCAATTTAAGGAGATTTTGGGCTGAGATGATAGGGTTTTCTAAATATACAATCACGTCATCTGCAAACAGGGACAATTTGACTTCCTCTTTTCCTAATTGAATACCCTTTATTGCTTTCTCTTGCCTGATTGCCCTGGCCAGAACTTCCAACACTGTGTGGAGTAGGAGTGGTGAGAGAGGGCATTCTTGTCTTGTGCTGGTTTTCAAAGGGAATGCTTCCAGTTTTTGCCCATTCAGTATGATATTGGCTGTGGGTTTGTCATAAATAGCTCTTATTATTTTGAGATACATTCCATCAATACCTAGTTTATTGAGAGTTTTTGCATGAAGGGCTGTTGAATTTTGTCGAAGGTCTTTTCTGCATCTATTGAGATAATCATGTGGTTTTTGTCATTGGTTCTGTTTATATGATGGATTACGTTTATTGATTTGCATATATTGAACCAGCCTTGCATCCCAGGGATGAAGCCAACTTGATCGTAATGGATAAGCTTTTTGATGTGCTGCTGGATTTGGTTTGCCAGTATTTTATTGAGGATTTCTGCATCGATATTCATCAGGGATATTGGTCTAAAATTCTCTTTTTTTGCTGTTTCTCTGTGAGCTTTTGGTATCAGGATGATGCTGGCCTCATAAAATGAATTAGGAAGGATTCCGATTCCTTCTTTTTCTATTGATTGGAATAGTTTCAGAAGGTACCAACTCCTCTTTGTACCTCTGGTAGTATTTGGCTGCGAATCCATCTGGACTTCTTTTTTGGTTGGTAGGCTATTAATTATTGTCTCAATTTCAGAATCTGTTACTGGTCTAGTCAGAGATTCAACTTCTTCCTGGTTTAGTCTTGGGAGGGTGTATGTGTCCAGGAATTTTTCCATTTCTTCTAGATTTTCTAGTTTATTTGTGTAGAGGTGTTTATAGTATTCTCTGATGGTAGTTTGTATTTCTGTGGGATCGGTGGTGATATCCCCTTTATCATTTTTTATTGTGCCTATTTGATTCTTCTCTTTTTTCTTCTTTATTAGTCTTGCTAGCTGTCTATTTTGTTGATCTTTAAAAAAAACCAGCTCCTGGATTCATTGATTTTTTGAAGGTTTTTTTTTTGTGTCTTTATCTCCTTCAGTTCTGCTCTGATCTTAGTTATTTCTTGCCTTCTGCTAGCTTTTGAATTTGTTTGCTTTTGCTTCTCTAGTTCTTTTAATTGTGATATTAGGGTGTCAGTTTTAGATCTTTCCTGCTTTTTCTTGTGGGCATTTGGTGCTATGAATTTCACTCTACACACTGCTTTAAATGTGTCCAAGATTCTGATACATTGTGTCTTTGTTCTCATTGGTTTCAAAGAACATCTTTATTTCTGCTTTCATTTCATTATTTACCCAGCAGTCATTCAGGAGCAGGTTGTTCAGTTTCCATGTAGTTGTGCAGTTTTGAGTGAGTTTCTTAATCTTGAGTTCTAATTTGATTGCACTGTGGTCTGAGAGACAATTTCTTGTGATTTCTGTTCTTTTACTTTTGCTTAGGAGTGCTTTACTTCCAATTATGTGGTCAATTTTAGAGTAAGTGTGATGTGGTGCTGAGAAGAATGTATATTCTGTTGATTTGGGGTGGAGAGTTCTGTAGATGTCCATTAGGTCTGCTTGGTGCAGAGCTGAATTCAAGTCCTGGATATCCTTGTTAACCTTCTGTCTCGTTGATATGTCTAATATTGACAAAGCGGTGTTAAAGTCTCCTATTATTATTATGTGGGAGTCTAAGTCTCCTTGTAGGTCTCTAAGGACTTGCTTTATGAATCTGGGTGCTCCTGTATTGGGTGCATATATATTTAGGATAGTTAGCTCCTCTTGTTGAATTGATCCCTTTACCGTTATGTAGTGGCCTTCTTTGTCTCTTTTGATGTTTGTTGGTTTAAAGTCTGTTTTATCAGAGACTAGGATTGTAACCCCTGCTTTTTTGCTTTCCATTTGCTTGGTAGATCTCCCTCCATCCCTTTATTTTGAGCCTATGTGCATCTTTGCACATGAGATGGATCTCGTGAATACAACACACAGATGGGTCTTGACTCTTTATCCAGTTTGCCAGCGTGTGTCTTTTAATTGGGGCATTTAGCCCATTTACATTTAAGGTTAATATTGTTATGTTTCAATTTGATCATTATGATGCTAGCTGGTTATTTTGCTCATTAATTGATGCAGTTTCTTCATAGTGGCAATGGTCTTTACTATTTAGCATGTTTTTGCAGTGGCTGGTACCGGTTGTTCCTTTCCATGTTTAGTGCTTCCTTCAGGAGTTCTTGTAAGGCAGGCCTGGTGGTGACAAAATCTCTCAGCATTTGCTTTTCTGTAAAGGATTTTATTTCTCCTTCACTTATGAAGCTTAGTTTGCCTGGATATGGGATTCTGGGTTGAAAATTCTTTTCTTTAAGAATGCTAAATATTGCCCCCCACTCTCTTCTGTCTTGTAGGGTTTCTGCCGAGAGATCTGCTGTTAGTCTGAGGGGCTTCCCTTTGTGGGTAACCCGACCTTTTTCTCTGGCTGCCCTTAACATTTTTCCTTCATTTCAACCTTGGTGAATTTGACCATTATGTGTCTTGGGGTTGTTCTTCTCGAGGAGTGTCTTTGTGGTGGTCTCTGTATTTCCTGAATGTGAATGTTGGCCTGCCTTCCTAGGTTACGGAAGTTCTCCTAGATAATATCCTGAATAGTGTTTTCTAACTTGGTTCCATTCTCCCATCACTTTCCAGTACACCAATCAAATGTATATTTGGTCTTTTCATGTAGTCTCATATTTCTTGGAGACTTTATTCATTTCTTTTCACTCTTTTTTCTCGAATCTTGTTTTCTCACTTTATTTCATTAATTTGATCTTCAATCACTGATATCCTTTCTTCCACTTGATCAAATTGACTATTGAAGCTTGTGCATGTATCATGAAGTTCTCATGCCATGGTTTTCAGTTCCATCAGGTCATTTAAGGTCCTCTCTACATTGTTTTTTCCAGTTAGCCATTCGTGTAACCTTTTTTCAAGGTTTTTAACTTCCTTGGGATGGATTAGAACATGCTCCTTTAGCTTGGAGAAGTTTGTTATTATCGACCTTCTGAAGCCTGCTTCTGTCAACTCATCAAATTTATTCTCCATCTAGCTTTGTTTCCTTGCTGACGAGGAGCTCCAATCCTTTGGAGGAGAAGAGGTGCTCTGTTTTTTGGAATTTTCAGCTTTTCTGCTTTGGTTTCTCCCCATCTTTGTGATTTTATCTATCTTTGGTCTTTGATGTTGGTGACCTACAGATGGGATTTTGGTGTGGATGTCCTTTTTGTTGATGTTGATGCTATTCCTTTCTGTTTGTTAGCTTTCCTTCTAACAGTCAGACCCCTCAGCTGCAGGTCTGTTGGAGTCTGCTGGAGGTCCACTCCAGACCCTGTTTGCCTGGGTATCACCAGTGGAGGCTGCAGAACAGCAAATATTGCTGCCTGATCCTTCCTCTGGAAGCTTCATCCCAGAGGGGCACCTGCCTGTTTGAGGTGTCTGTCAGCCCCTACTGGGAGATGTTTGCCAGTCAGGCTACACAGGGGTCAGGGACCCACTTGAGGAGGCAGTCTGTCTGTTCTTGGAGCTTGAACGCCGTGCTGAGAGAACCACTGCTACTCTCTTCAGAGCTGTTGGACAGGGATGTTTAAGTCTGCAGAAGCTGTCTGCTGCCTTTTATTCTACAATACCCTGCTCCCAGAGGTGGAATCTATAGAGGCAGTAGGCCTTGCTGAGCTGTGGTGGGCTCCACCCAGTTCGTGCTCTTTGTTTACACTGTGACCTACTGAAGCCTCAGCAATGGCAGATGCCCCTCCCCCCGTCCAGCTGCAGTATCGCGGGTTGATCTCAGACTGCTGCGCTAGCAGTGAGCAAGGCTCTGTGGGCGTGGGACCCACTGAGCCAGGCATGGGAGGGTATCTCCTGGTCTGCCAGTTGCTAAGACTGTGGGAATAGTGCAGTATTTGGTCAGAAGTGTGCCATTTCTCCAGGTACAGTCTATCATGTCTTTCCAACCCCTTGCCCTTCCGAGTGAGGCAACGCCCTGCCCTGCTTCAGCTTACCCTCCATGGGCTGCACCCACTGTCCAACCAGTCCCAATGAGATGAACCAGGTACCTCAGTTGCAGATACAGAAATCACCTGTCTTCTGTGTTGATCTTGCTGGAAGTTGCAGACTGGAGCTCTTCCTATTCAGCCATCTTGGAAGTGACCTCCAACCCTTTTATGTTTGAAGGCTTTTTGTCAATAAATGGGAGAAAATGCCATTTTAAATTTATGAGCAGCTTTTTCTGTTCCTTTTGGTTTGGAGTAGAGTTAGAAGGCAATTTATCTTTAGGGTATATATAGAGCTTTTGGGTTAAAAAACAAAAACAAAAACATGAGCCTTTGGAGATGCAGAGGTGCAGGCCAGATCTCTGTGACTTTGGGCTGTAGCCTCTGTTTCCACATCTGAAAACAGGGGAATTAATATCCACCTGCCCAGCAAATCAGAGGGTCACTGTGAATGTGAAATGACCTAGTGGGCTGCTGACATCTTGGCCATCTTCACCTTTTGCTCTTACCCTGGTGGTGAGGGCTCAGTCTGTAGTCACATGGCCCTCACCCTGCTAGAGCTCTGCTTGGGGCTCTGCTCTCAGGCCCTTGTGATGGCAGCATGTTTGTGCACCCTATAGTCATGAACAGCATCTCCTCTGTCACCTGCATAGGTCTGTACGATTGTCAGAGGGCTTTCATGCTCATCCATGATCTCATTTAGAAAAAAACTGAGCACAGAATCTACCAAAGCCCCTAGACCTTGGTGTCTTATTTTGTAATTTGCTCATTTAAAGCAATAATATCAAATGCAGTCAGATTAACAGCCATTTGTTGAATCCTCACAATGTACCAGGTGCTCTGCTAAACACTTTCCATACATTTCACCCTCACCACAGACCAAGAAACTAGGTCTATGATTTCCCTATTTTCCATATGGAGAAACTGAGGCTCAGAGGGTTTAAGAAACATCCCTTAAGTCACAGAGCTGTTAAGTGGCAGAACCAGGACTCAAACTGACCTCTGTCTGACCCTCATCGGCACAGCTTACTTGCCTAAAACACTTACAGATCCTATATGTGTCAGGGGCAGTGTGTGGAATCCCCCTGCTGAGGGATCTAGTGCTCAGGTGGGGGTACAAAGCTGCTAATGTTGGAGAGAAGATGGAAAAAAGAAAGCAGAATTGGTCAACAGGGCACCCCTGGCTGGAGTGGGTACCATGGACAGGATGTTGGGGAACCTGGTTTGGAATATCAGAGCTTACATTCTCCCACAGCATGACCTTGGCCCATTCACCTCCACTTTCTGCTTTCAGTTTTCCCTCCAGAAACACTGTTACAATCACAGTGGTCATCATTCATGGTGGAGCTCCTTCATGATTGCTTAGCACGGCCCATGAATCATTGGATTCATCTTCAGAAGATCCCTCATGAAAGGATGCAAAGGCATAAGAATGATACAATGGACTTTGGGGACTTGGGTGAAAGGGTGGGAGGGGTGAGGGCTAAAATGCTACACATTGGGTACAGTGTACACTACTCAGGTGATGGGTGCACAAAATCTCAGAAATCACTACTAAAGAGCTCATTTATGTAACCAAACACCACTTGTTCCCCAAAAACCTATTGAAATAAACAAAGATCCCTCATGAGTGGATACCACTATTCTTTTAATTTTACAGAGAAGGAAATTGAGGCACTTAAAGGTAAAGTAAGTTGTATCAACTCACCTGGATGGTTAGTGTTGGCACCAGGGCTTGAACCTGTGCCACCTGATTCCAGAGTTTTATGGAATTGTGGAATTGGTGGAGCCCTCAGGTTCCCACTGTTATGGGTGGAAGGTATCTGAGTCACCTGGCAGGGAATCCATACAGGTCTGCAGGAACCTCAATTCTTGCCTCCTCCTCAGAAAGAATTCGACCGAGGGGCATAAGGCAGAAGGAGAGACCAATGCAAGTTTCAGAGCAGAAGTGGAAATTTATTTAAAAGGTTTTAGAAAAGGAAAGAAAGGAAAATATGCTTGGAAGAAACCCAAGCAGGCACGTGAAGGTCAAGTGTGGTGTTTAGCCCTGATCCTAGGACTTTCTAGGCTGCTGCTTTCCCATGATTCTTCCCATAGGGTGGGCTGTCCACAGGCACAGTGCCCTCCTTACACTCAGAGGTGAGCATGCACAGTGTGGTTAGGAAGTTGTATGCACACCCATCTGAAGTTTTCTTCCCTTTTCTGGTGGAGTGCCCCCTGAAGGTAGTACTCCATCATTTTGTTTCTTGATGCACATGCCCAGGCTCACTAGTCCAACACCTGAGATTTTGTTGGAAGCCCCTTTTTGCTTCTCCCTGGCACTTGCATTCAATTAACACTTTAATGCAACAGATGTGGACCATCAGGAAATGGCCGCTCCCTGGTGCTGACTGCCAATTTATCACTTTTAGAGAGACAATGTGACAACTGCCAAACGATCATTCAATGTAGTAGGTAGAGGAGAGCTCTCTCCTGCCCCATGCATGTCTGTCTACCTGTAACACCACCAGCTGGAGTTCCCTGGGGACTTTTCTCCTGCTAGGGTCAGGGAAGTAATGAGGGACCCTGGGGCAGAGGAGGAAGCCCTAAGGGTAGAGGCCTCTGTGGATGGTCACCAGGGTAGGGGTCCTCCATCACCAATGGCCAAGAGAAACGGAGGAGGGGTTGTCAGCTAAGTCAGAGGCTGCCCCTCAGTGGCTTCTCCCTTATAGTTTGGTATGGTCTTGGAAGTGCCCACCCCTCCCCTGGCCGCCTTCCTTCTCCGCAACCCAAGGTACCTGGCTCCCCTACTAGCCCTCACACAGATGGTCTCAGATTCTGCTTCTGGATGCTCTGGTGCCACGCAAGGCCCAGGGAAGAAAAGCCTGTTTCTTACTGCTTGCCCTTGTACTTAAGGAGACAGGATGCCTCTTCCATCTCAGCTCACAGGCTCACATTAGCCCCCAACAGTATCTTTTGGGAGACAATTCCCTTGGATCTGTTGTGCTTGTCAGAGCTTTTGTTCCAGACTATCTTTTCAAGTATTTTTGTATAGCAAACAGAGTTGGAAATGGCCTTGGAAGATAAAGATCTTGTCTCCAGGGTGAAGGTCAGATTTGTTTGCTGTCCCCCAGGGTGGCGATGTTGCAGTGTAAGAGAAATGGCTGCGCTTTAGTCATGAGTAAGCTGAGGTGGCCTTCTAGTGCAGCATGACTCAACGGGTTTGGAGTGCAAGCGCACAACTCCACACATTATGTAACCATGCTGCATGAGGCACATTAGGTGACCACTCATGTGAGTTTGTGCTTGGCTCAGAGCCACTATTGTCTATAAAAGGTATCATTACCCTGATGACACTATATGTACAGCCCATGCCCAGGCTCATGCCCACAGAGATAATAAAGCCATGTCAAAACTGCCTACAATTACTTAAGTGTTTTTCCAGCTACCTGCCACCTGCCCACTGACTCCCCTCGGACCCAGTTTGGTCTAGAACCTGACAATTGGCACTGTGAGCAGAATCTCAATGTAAGTGAGCTTTCTGTCCCCACCAATTCCAGGTTGGCCATGTGGCTGCAACATAGACTGTGGTACCTGGTGGCAGCTGTGCTTCTTGGATGGGCTCTGGTGGAAACCTGGGTGGCAGTAGATGGGTTCCCCCACAAGCATGGAGAAGGTGCTGAAGCAGCTGGAAGCACAGAGCACCAAAGAGCAAACCTTTGCTGGCAGAGTTGGATGGGCATTTTTGACTGTGCAATGGGAAGTACACGCACAGTTTCTGAGGGATGTAGTGCAGGTAAGGGACCTCCAGGCTCAGGTGGGGCACCTGGAGGCCCAGTTACAGAGCTCAGAAAGAGTTAGAGGTTGCTGTGAATGGGGACCTCCAGGTGCAGGTGAGGTTTGCCAGCAGCCCCCTTTTAAGTCTGGAGGTTTCTTCTGCTGTGTCCCTGAGCTGTGACACAAAACCATGGTAGCATCCACATGGGTCTGCCTCCACATAGGCCCTGTGGGACTGGGAGTATGAGGGCAACATGAAGATCTTGCTGTCTGCTGTCCCCTGAGCAACAGAGTCCTTAGTCTCTGACCCAGGACTTTTGTGTCTTCTGCCAGGAAACTGGATTAGCTTAAAAGTAGAGCAACATCTCACACACTTCATAGCTCTTTATAGTTTTGGCAACAAGGATGGGTGCTGATGGAGACATGGCTTTCTGGAAGACCCCATGGATCTAGTAACAAATGCTCTCACCCAAGTGGTGGGTGAGGGTTGTGAAGTAAGGATCCCCCACTGTTCTTATTAATGAGGCTCTCACTTTACCTCAACAAGACTTTTTTTTTTTTTTTTTTTTTGGGAGTCCCCAAAACTGATAGAGAGCTCCAGGTGGGACCAAACTGAGCCTAGCTGGTCACAGGGCTGCTAAAACCCAAAGCATGGGGGCATTGCCCTCCCAGCAGATGGACTACCCAAATTCCACTACTGACATTTCTTCAGACTGATAAACCTAATCTGTGTCTTGTGTTTGGCTTTCTGGACATTGACAATGGTGCACTTTTCATTACAAAAGCTACTCACCAGGGATTGAATTTCTGACTCTACCTCCCTCCCCACATGCCCCATCTTAGTAAGAATCTTAGGTCACGGGATGTGGGAGCCTCCAGAGAGAGAGAGAGAGAGAGAGAGATCTCCTCCTCTCAGCTGCTCTCTAGGCACTGGAGCTGGGGTGGTGTGTGCACCTATTTTGAAAATTCAGTGGTCAGTCACTTCCGAGTAGGAGGAAGCTTCCTCTTGGATGGTTGGAGAGGACTCTGGGAAGCACATAACTCAGGGGCCCTGGTTTTGCATCTCATAACGTGCAATCTAGAGTCCTTTTTTAGCTCGTTCCGGATGTAGGCCTTCACACTGTACTTTACTTCTCTGGGTGCTTTGCTCTTGCCATGACCTTGTCTTCCAATGGCTGTCTGTAGCCCTCCACCCAAGGCCTCTGCTCAGCTCCACTGGCCTGAGGTAGCCATCGGCTGACTGAGTCAGGGGCCCTGGGAGAATTCCTGACCTGGTTCCCACCCCACAAGCTCCCAGCTTTCCAGTGCTGACTTGGCTAATTGATCTGGAGGCCTTGCCAAAAATCATACCCTGCAGGCCTGTGGAACCATACATGTGGAGTGGCTGTATAGCCCGGCTGGGCTCAGCTGCTTGGAGTTATAAAAAGAACCGCAGTCTCTGTGGTGGGTGGGTGATTCATGTGGCCACTTGGGGAGTCGTCATCAGCTGTTGGGTGAGGTGATATGTATTAGGCCACACTCAGTTCCCAAGCTTCGACCCTGGAGGCTGATCTCCTTTCTCACCCCCTTAGTCCGGGCTGCAGGAGATATTTCTGCCTTGGGCACAGAACCTAAAAAGTGGCTCACTGTCTATCCTGAGATATCCAGCTCTAGGCACAGTGGCAGGCCATGCACTATGAGGAACTGTCATGAAGTGAATGATTTGGTGAGAAATGATATGCTGACAGTTTGCAGACACTAAAGGAGTGTGAGGAGTGAGGAGTGGATTTTGGAGTCTGAAGAGCTATCTCCACATCCCAACTCTGCCGCTTACTGGCTGTGTGACTTTGGGCTGGTTATTTAACTTCTCTGGACCTCAGTTTGCCTTGTCTGTGAAATGGAGGCAATACCTACCCCATTAGGGTTACATGAAAAAACAAAGTAGAATCTATTTTAATCTGACCTTGAGTCCTAAGAAAAGGACAAAGGAGAAGTTATCCCGGGCTGGGTGACACTTGGCTTATCCAGCTGTCCCGGGTGAAGCTCTTAGCAGAAGCCCTGTTTTTTTTTTTTTTTTTGAGATAGAGTGTTGCCCTGTCACCCAGGCTGGAGTGCAGTGGCGTGATCTCAGCTCCCTGCAACCCTCGCCTCTTGCGTTCAAGCAATTCTCATGCCTCAGCCTCCCAAGTAACTGGAATTACAGGCATTCACCACCACACCCAGCTAATTTTTGTATTTTTAGTAGAGACGGAGTTCCGCCATGTTGTCCAGGCTGTTCTCAAACTCCTGACCTCAAATGATCTGCCCATGTCGGTCTCCCAAAGTGCTAGGATTATAGGCATGAGCCACCACGCCCTGTCAAACACAGCCTTTTAACAGCAGCCTGCAAGACCCACACTTTGCTCCACAAATAGATCAATATTACTATTGTTATGGTGGTAGGAGATGTTGTCTCCTTGGGGACCTTTTTACTTAAGCCTGGACCAGAAACCATGGTAGTAATGGTCCTCTTATTTGTGGGGCACATCCATACAGGTGTGCAGCAACCTCAGTTCTTGCCTCTTCAGAAGAAAGAATTTGACTGAGGGGCATAAGTCAGAAGGAGAGACCAAGGCAAGTTGTGAAGCAGGAGTGAAAGTTTATTAAAAAGCTTTACAAAAAAAAAAAAGCCGGGTGCGGTGGCTCAAGCCTGTAATCCCAGCACTTTGGGAGGCCGAGGCGGGCGGATCACAAGGTCAGGAGATCGAGACCACAGTGAAACCCCGTCTCTACTAAAAATACAAAAAATTAGCCGGGCGCGGTGGCAGGCGCCTGTAGTCCTAGCTACTCAGGAGGCTGAGGCAGGAGAATGGCGTGAACCGAGGAGGCGGAGCTTGCAGTGAGCCGAGATCGCGCCACTGCACTCCAGCCTGGGCAACAGCGTGAGACTCCGTCTCAAAAAAAAAAAAAAAAAAAAAAAAGCTTTAGAGGCTGGGTGTGGTGGCTCACGCCTGTAATCCCAGCACTTTGGGAGGCTGAGGCAGGCGGATCACTTGAGGTCAGGAGTTCGAGACCAGCCCGGCCAACATGGTGAAACCCCGTCTCTACTAAAAATACAAAAATTAGCTGGGCATGGCAGTGGGTGCCTGTGATCCCAGCTACTCAGGAGGCTGAGGCAGGAGAATCACTTGAAACTCTGCAGTGGGCTGAGATCGTGCGTCTGCACTCTCACTTCAGAGTGAGACTCTGTCTAAAAACAGCAAGAACAACAACAACAAAAAAACCCCCAAAGCTTTAGAGCAGGAATGAAAGCAAGGAAATTACACTTGGAAGAGGCCCAAGCAGGTAACTTGAAGAACAAGTGCAAGACTTGACCTTTTGTCTTGGGGTTTTATATATTGGCTTGCTTCTGGGGTCTTGCGTCCCTTCTCACTTGATTCCTTTTTTTTTTTTTTTTTTTTTTTTTTGGGATGGAGTTTTGCTTTTGTTGCCCAGGCTGGAGTGAAATGGTGCAATCTCAGCTCACTGCGATCTCCACCTCCCGGGTTGAAGTGATTCTCTTGCCTCAGCCTCCTGAGTAGCTGGGATTACAGGCGTACCCCATGCCTGGCTAATTTTGTATTTTTAGTAGAGATAGGGTTTCTCCATGTTGGTCAGGCTGGTCTCGAACTCCCGACCTCAGGTGATCTGCCCACTTTGGTCTCCCAAAGTGCTGAGATTACAGGCATGAGCCACCACACCAGCCTTCTCACTTGATTCTTCCCTTGGGGTGAGCTGCCCGCATGCGCAGTGGCCTGCTAGCTCCTTTGGAGGGGAGCACGCACAGTGTGTTTACCGGAGTTGTACGCATGCTCACCCGAGGAGTTCTTCCCTTTTACTGGTGGAATGCTCCTGGAAGGTCAACTCTGCCATTTCGTGTCTTAATGCACATGCTTGAGTCCACTCGCCCAACTCCTGAGATCTTATCAGGAAACTGATGATCACCAGTTTTAGGTGTTTTCTATCTGTAGGGAGATTGCCTTTCCCCGGTGCTGGTTGCGACCTAGTATTATTTTAGAGAGGCAGTGTGACAATTGTCTAACCATCACCTAATGATTGCCTGACTTGCCTGGTGGGATGTGGGGGCCCTCTTCTGCCCTGTTCATGTCTGACTAGCTACTCACTGTAACACTCTTGAGCACACTATTGGAGCTGGTGGGGTTTACTTTGCAAATGCCACCGTGTCACCCGTAGCTTGGCCTGCAGGTCCCTGCACTAGTGCCAGTGTAGATATTTTCTTTCCAAATCTAATCCCTAATTTACACACCCTTTGTGATGATGAGTTCAAAGTCTTAGAGAAATTGTTTAGCCCCTTGGAGAGACTGCTCCCTCAGTGTGGAGGGCTGGGTCTGGGGTCACATGTCAATATTGTTCAATGTGACATGTATTTACTGAGCACCTACTCAGTGCCAATCCCTGGTGAGACAAAAGGTAAGCGAGGAATGGCCCCTGCCCTTGAGAAACATACAAGAAATGCTTCAGCAAGAAGTGTGTGTCTTTCTCTCCACCACAATATCAATCTCCTAAAACTGGAGTAGGGTTAAGAAATCGTAAAGAATTAGTTCATGCACGTGTTCATTGCTTCATGAAGCCTTTATAGGGTCTCTACTGTGTCCCAAGCTCTATGCTAGACAGTAGGTAAAGCTGAATTGCAGCTTTTATTTTGTAGTTATTAAGCCTGTGAATAATTTCAGCACAGGAAGCCTACTGTGCCTTTCAGCACAGTTGACTTATGTCCAAGGTACAGATGTGGAACAGAAGAGAGAGTATTGAATTGTTTGCTGGTGGGAGAGCAGGATGGTTCTGTGTCTGGGAGTGCTTCACAGAGGAAGTGGCTACTGAAAAAGGATTCAAAGGAAGACTCAGCTTGCCAGGTGGATGCATGGGGAAAAGGCATCCTAGGCTGAGGAAACAGCCTGTGCAAAGGCCTGGGGGCTGAGTCATGGACCAGCAGGGCTCACAGGCTCCACAGAAGTGATCTCATCCACCCCCTCATAGTTTAGATGAGGCTGGGATGCAGAGAGCGGAAGGCACTGCCTAGAGCTACTCAGCCAGTTAACCACAGAGTTTTGATTGGAACCTGGCCTCCTACCTCCCAGCCACAGCTGGTGTTTTCTCCTGCTGGGGAAATGCTACACATCATACACAATGCCATCTTTATCACTTGATGAATCACAAGCAGGTATACATTCAAGTCATCTGAATTTAGTTCAAAGTTTGCAAATGGAGAACAGAGTTAGAGGGGCTGGCTGTGCTTTCCATGGGTCCAGATATATAGTGGGTGCTCAGTAAGTGTCTGTGCCCTCCTCTATGGCCAGATGTGGTTGGAGTCGGGGGCGGGGGCAGTAAAGGCAACTCCCTGTTCTAGAGGGATACGTGGATGACAACTTCCAACTTAGGATGACTTGAAGCTGGGCTTGTGAAAGCTCTGAGCAGCCGGGCTTGGAAGGCAATAATTTCTCAGGCAGAGTATGAGTACCTCTCTGTCACCCAGTTTGAAAGGCAGCAGGTCATCCTGAAAATAAGCAAATGTCAGTTCACCACTGACCTAGCTGCCCTTTCAGTGGGCAGCGAATAAGGCCTTCTCAGTCATTCCGGGCTTTCAGTTTATGGGACTAAGAAAAAGGCAGAAATGCCAATAATATACAGTCATATCTTATTTTATTGTGTTTTGCTTTATTATGGTTGGCAGATACTCCATTTTTAAAAAACAAAGTAAAGGTTTGTGGCAATCCTGCTTTGAGCAAGTCTATTGGTGCCATTTCCCAATAGCATGTGCTCAGTTCCTGTCTCTGTGTCACATTTTGGTAATTCTGGCAGTATTTCAGACTTTTTCATTATTATTATATCTGTTATGGTAATCTGTAACTACTGATCTTCGATGTTACTATTGTAATTATTTTGGGGTGCCACAAACCGTGCCACTAAGACAGCAAATTTAGTCAATAAATGTTGTGTGTGTTCTGACTGCTCCACCAACTGGCCATTCCTTCATCTCTCCCTCTCTGTTGGCCTCCCTATTCTCAAGACACAACAATATTGAAATTAGGCCAGTTAATAACCCTGCAATGCCGCCTTTAGTGTTCTAGGGAAAGGAAGGGTGGCATGTCTCTTGCTTGAAGTAAGAAGCTGGACATGATGAAGCTTAGTGAGGAAGACATATGGAAAGCAAAGAAAGGCTGAAAATGAGGCCTCTTGTACCAAACAGTTAACAATGCAAAGGAAAAGTTCTTGAAGGAAATTCAAATTGCTACTTCAGTGAACACAGGAATGATAAGAAAGTGAGGCAGCTTTATTGCTGGTATGGAGAAAGTTTGAGTGGTCTGAATAGAAGATCAAACTAACCACAACATTCCCTTAAGGCAAAGCCTAATCCAGAGCATGACCCTAACTCTCTTCAGTTCTATAAAGGCTGAGAGAGGTGAGGAAGCTGCAGAAGAGAAGCTGGGGCTGGGTATGGTGGCTCACATCTGTAATCCTAGAACTCTGGGAGGCTGAGGCAGGTGGATCACTTAAGCCCAGGAGTTTTGAGATCAGCCTGGGCAACATGGAGAAAACTTGTCGCTACAGAAAAAAAAAAAAAATTATCTGGGTGTGGTGGTGCATGTCTGTGGTCCCTGCTATTTGGGAGGTTGAGGTGGGAAAGTCTCTTGAGACTGGGAGGTGGAGGTTGCAGTGAGCCGTGACTGCACCACTGCACTGCAACCTGAGTGACAGAGTGAGACCCTGACACACACACACACACACACACACACACAAAGTTGGAAGCTAGCAGTGGTCAGTTTCTGAGGTTTAAGGAAATAAGCTGTCGCTTTGATGTAAAATACAAGCAGCAAGTGCTGATGCAGAAGTTGCAGCAAGTTATCCAGAAGATCTGGCTAAGACCATCAATGAAGGTGGCTACACTGAACAACAGATTTTCACTGGAGACAAAGCAGCCTTATATGGGAAGAAGATGCCATCTAGGACTTCCATAGCTAGAGAGGAGAAGTCAATGCCTGGCCTCAAAGCTTGAAAGGACAGTCTGGCTCTCTCGTTAGAGGCTAATGTAGCTGATAGCTTTAAGTTGAAGCCAGTGCTCAATGGCTATTCTGAAAATCCTAGGGCCCTTAAGAATTATGATAAATCTACTCTGTCTGTGCTCTAGAAGTGGAACAACAAAGCTTGGATGACAGCATATCTGTTTAGAGCATGGTTTACTGAATGTTTTAAGCCCACTGTTGAGACCTACTGCTGAGAAAAAAAAGATTCATTTGAAAATACTACTGCTCACTGACAATGCACCTGGTTACCAAGAGTTCTGATGGAGATGTACAAGGAGATGAACGTTGTTTCCATACCTATTAATACATCATCTGTTCTGCACCCATGGATCAAGTAATTTTGACTTTCACGTCTTATTGCTTAAGAAATACATTTCATGAAGTGATAGCTGCCATAGATAGTGATCCATCTGATTGACCTTGACAAAGTAAGTTGAAAACCTTCTGGGAAGGATTCACCATTAGAGATGCCATTAAGAACATTCATGACTCATGGAAGGAGGTAAAAATGTCAACATTAACAGGATTTTTTTTTGGCTGCCCAGTGCATATAAAAGTTATATTTATGCTATTACATGTACAATAGCATTATGTCTAAAAAACAATGTATGGACCTTAATTTAAAAATACTGCTAAAAAATGCTAATGATCATCTGAGCTTTCAGCAAGTCATAATCTTGCTCAAATCTGGAAGTCTGGAAGAAGTTGATTGCAACCCTCATGAATGACTCTGAGGGATTCAGCATTTCAGTGGAGGAAGTAACTGCAGATGTGGTAGAAATAAGCAAGAGAACTAGAATTGGAAGCGGAGCCTGAAGATGGGACTGAATTGCTGCTGTCTCATGATCAAACCTGAGTGGTTGAGGGGCTGCTTCTTTATGGATGAGCAAAGAAAGTGGTTTCTTAAGATGAAACCTACTCCTGGTGAAGATGCTGTGAATATTGTAGAAATTACAACAAAGGATTTAGAATATTCCATAAACTTAGTTGATAAAGCAGTGGCAGGGTTTAAGAGGATTGATTCCAATCTTGAAATAAGTTATACTATAGGTAAAATGCTATCAGATAGCATTGTGTGCTACAGAGATGTCTTTTGTGAAAGGAAGAGTTAATCAATACTGCAAATTTCACGGTTGTTTTATTTCAAGAAATTGCCACAGCCACTCCAGCCTTCAGCAACCACCACCTTGATCAGTCAGCAGCCACCATCATGGAGGCAAGACCCTTCACAGCGAAAAGAGTATGACTTGCTGAAAGCTCAGATGATCGTTAGCATTTTTTAGCAATAAAGTATTTTTAATTTAAGGCATGTACATTGTTTTTTAGATATAATGCTATTGTACATGTAATAGCATAAATATACCTTTTACGTGCACTGGGCAGCCAAAAAAATTGTGTGAGTCACTTTATTGCAATATTTGCTTTATTGTGGTGGTCTGGAACCAAACCCGCAACATCCCCAAGGCATGCCTGTATGCTTTTACTGCCCTTGTTTTTTTTTTTCTTTTTTTTGAGACAGAATCTTGCTCTGTCGCCCAGGCTGGAGTGCAGTAGCATGATCTCGGCTCACTGCAACCTACGCCTCCCAGGTTCAAGCGATTCTCCTGCCTCAACCTCCCTAGTAGCTGGGATTATAGGTGCACACCACCATGCCCCACTCATTTTTATATTTTTAGTAGAGGCAGGGTTTCACCATGTTGGCCAGGCTGACCTCATGATCCGCCTGCCTCGGCCTCCCAAAGTGCTGCAATTACAGGTGTGAGTCACCACGCCCAGCCGCCTTTTCAATCTTAACTAAGCATTTATTATGTACTGTGGCTGTCACTTTTGCAGTTTGAGGTGTGACAGCAAAACTAGCATGAACTTCTTTTTCCTTCTTCGCAATTTCACAGACAGAAGTTCTCAGGAATCTCACTGTACAATTTTTTTTTCTTTCCTAATTAAGTTGAAAACTTTCACCTTTTCAGTTAAAAGAAGCACGATACGGCTTCTCTTTGGCACAGCTGCATTGTCAGTAACACCACTCTTGCGTCTTGGGGCCACTGCTAAGTAAAGTAAGAGTTACTTGAACACAAGCAAGACTGCCTAGCTGATCTGACAACTCAGATGGCTACTGACGGACTAGTGGGTGGGTAGTGTAGACAGCACGGGTACGCTGGATAAAGGGATCATTCATGTCCCAGGCAGGATGGATTGGGACAGTGCAAGATTTTGTCACACTATACTGAACAGCATGCAACTGAAAACATGAATTGCTTATTTCTGAAACTTTCTATGTAATATTATTGGACTGTGATTGACCATGGGTAACTGAAACCACAGAAAGCAAAACCATGGATAAGGTGGGACTGCTGTATATAGAATAGTCTATGATATTATATATTAAATATATCATAAGTAATACATTTTATATTATAATACAATGCTTTATAGTATAAGCTATATATATTATATATTTAAATAGAAATTGTATAAAATATAAATATAAAATATAATATAAAGACATGTATTTAATATATATATGAAATATTTCAAGAAGGCAGAGCGTAGTACGATAAACACCCTCCCACTCCATCTTAACAGTTTACCCCTGTTGTCTCTACCCCAGTACACAACTATGATTGACTGTAACGCCTTGATGTGAGTGAGAAATTTGAATGCAGGTTTTACATCTGTAGCTTTTTAAGTCCCAAAGCTGCTCCTGCCTCCTCATAGAATCCTCCAGTGGCTACTGAGAGCCCTCTGGATAGGCCAGACTCCCTCACAGGGTCTTTCAAGGCTTGTGAGATTGGATCCCTGCCCACATCTCCCCACCAGCTCCTCATGCTCTGGCTCCTGTTTTGTTCCTTCCACCAGGCATGTGGCCGTCTCTGCCTGGGAAGTTCTCTCCTCCTCTTCCCCTTGCTAACTCCTGATGATCCCTCAGGCCTTGGCTGAAATGGCACTTCCTCCAGGAAGCACTTTCTGACAGCTCTAACATGGCTATGGCTACCGCCCTCCAACATGGTGCCTGCCCCGGGCCTAGCATGTCAGTCCACCCTCCCCCAGGGACTGCCTGACCCCTCATCTTTGACTCTCACTGTTTAGTGGCTCTGGCACAGGGATTGGCCTGCTAGGGTCACCTCTGTACCCCCGTGTCCATCATAGAACTTTTAACAAGCTGGTGGGCACATCACCTCTACTTGTTACATGTTAAACATGAGCTGGAAGGTGGCACAGGGAGTGTGCTGGAGGATGAGGGGACCCTGAATGGGGAAACCTGCTGAGGAAGGCTCAGCCAGCTCTAGCAGCGGCTGAGTTGGCCCATTTTGAATGATTGGAACCATCCTGGTTTCCCAACTAGTAACCATTCACTTTCTTCCCCTCTTTCTGATAGAAACCCGACTTTGCTCATCTTCGTACGAGCAGCCATATGCTTCCAAAGAGGGGGCTCAGCCCTCATCAGGAACTGGCCAAGGCATGGGCTCGGGGCACTCTGGACAGTAACACTTCAGGGTGATTCTGCCGCTGGGGGTCCCTGAAGCCTCACCGTATTCTTCAAAAGGGACACAGGAATGTGGGGGAATTCTGTAGGACAATGTCTTGGTTTTCTCAACTCAAAAAAAAAAAAAAAAAAAAAAAAGATGTTGGGGAGGGGAAGAGAGGGAGAGAGGGAAACTGTTTAGATGAGGGGTTAGTATATTTTTTTCTTCCAAATGCCAAGCAGTAAATATTTTAGGCTTTGTGGGTCATATTGTCTCGGTAGCAATTGCTCAGCTTCGCCTCTAGCAGGAATGAACCATGGAACACATAAACAAGCGGGGTGGCTGCCTTCCCATGAAGCTGATTTACAGAAACGTGCGGCGGGCTCAATGGGCCCTAGGTGTAGTTTGCCCATCTATGGTATAGACGAAAAGAGACCTCTGAGGTATGGACCTCTGAGGTGAGGCCAAATGTGATGTATGGACTTTGCTTGGATACCGACTTGAACAAATCAAGTCTTTTTTTTGAGACAGAATCTCGTTGTGTCATCCAGACTGGACTGCAGTGGCAGGATCTCCGCTCGCTGTAACCTCTGCTTACTGGGTTCCAGTGATTCTCCTGCCTCAGCCTCCTGAGTAGGTGGGATTACAGGCATCTGCCAGCACGCCCCGCTAATTTTGTATTTTTAGTAGAGACAGGGTTTCACTGTGTTGGCCAGGCTGGTCTCGAACTCCTGGTCTCAAGCAATCCACCTGGCTTGGCCTTCCAAAGTATTGGGATTACAGGTGTGAGTCACCGCATCTGGCCCAGACCAAGTCTTAAAAACCAAACAAGACAAAAATGTTTGTGATAGTTGGGGAAATTTGAACAATGATCAAATGCAAGATGATTTTAAGGAATTATTGTTAATTTTGCTAGGTGTGACAAAAACATGGTTTTCATTGTTGTTGATGTTGTTTTGATTTTGTTTTTAAAGAAGAGAGAGTCTTTACTAGCTGCTGATACTAAATGGGAGATAATGTAGGGGGTTTGCTCTAAAATGACCCCAGGTGTGGAGGGAAGGGGTAAGGATGACACCAAGCTGGCCACATGAGCATAATGATTGAAGCTGGGTGATGGGAATTGGGGGAAGGGGCCTCCATACTCTTTTGTCTTCCTTTGTTTACGTTTAAAAATCGGTATAATAAAGTCTCAGCCAGGCGCGGTGGCTCACGCCTTTAATCCCAGCACTTTGGGAGGCCGAGGTGGGAGGATCACCTGAGGTCAGGAGTTTGAGACCAGCCTGGCCAACATGGTGAAACCCCGTCACTACTAAAAATACAAAACAACTAGCCGGGCATGGTGGCGAGTGCCTGTAATCCCAGCTACTTGGGAGGCTGAGGGCAGGAGAATGGCTTGAACCTGGGAGGT
The DNA here is from genome assembly GCF_024542745.1 of Macaca thibetana thibetana. Taxonomy (NCBI): domain Eukaryota; kingdom Metazoa; phylum Chordata; class Mammalia; order Primates; family Cercopithecidae; genus Macaca; species Macaca thibetana. Next base: position 62,805,382 of record NC_065586.1, on the reverse strand, counting down.
AGAGGTTGCAGTGAACTGAGACCATGCCATTGCACTCCAGCCTGGGCAACAGAGCAAGACTCTGTCTCAAAAACAAACAAACAAAAACAAAAACAAAAACAAAAAGAAAATCTGTATAATAAAGTCTTTAAAAAGGAGAGACAAGAAAGAACTCCTGGCTGGGTGCAGTGGCTCACGCCTGTAATCCCAACACTTTGGGAGGCCGAGACGGGCAGATCACCTGAGGTCAGGAGTTCAAGACCAGCCTGACCAACATGGTGAAACCCCGTATCTACTAAAAAAAAAAAAAAAAAAAAAAAAAAAAAAAAAATTAGATGGGCGTGGTGATGCGTGCCTGTAATCCCAGCTACTCAGGAGGCTGAGGCAGGAGAATCACTTGAACCCGGGAGGTGGAGGTTGCAGTCAGCCGAGATTGCACCATTGCATTCCAGTCTGGGTGACAGAGGGAGACTCTGTTTCAAAAACAAAAAAAGAAAGAACTCCCTCTTCCACTGCCTCTGGTCCCCATTCCCTCTGGTGAATATGTAATGCCTGTAGTTCATGCAGTCATTTTACAGCTAAGAGGGAACAAGCCTGAGGATGAGACTAATCCCCAAGTATGACAGAGTGGAAGAAGAAGGGACCGAGATGCTGGAAGATTCTGTCAGGCTGCCAAATTAACCAGGTCCAGAACTGGCCTGCTTCAGGATTCCTTTTTATATGAGATAATAAATTAAGCCATGTTTAATGTGTTTGGTGACATGTAAGCCAAAATCCCCTTACTGATCTAAAGAAAGGAACAGTATGGAGGTCTGGCCCCTCTTGCTGCAGGATGTCACCCATGGTATCTAAGAGGATGTTAGGATTGGAAGAAAAGCTGGTAAGAAATGTGCCCTGGACAAAGCTCTCTGAGTCCTTCCATTATACCATAGGGGCACCAGGAAACGGGGGGATCACTGCTTTCTGTCTTACTTTCTGGAACCCCAGAGGGCCTATGCCAGGGGCCGCACTGGACTTGCTTAGGAGGATGCCGATGTTGCAATCATAGACCTATAGTTTTTTTTTTTTGAGACAGAGTCTTGCTCTGTCGCCCAGGCTGTAGTTCAGTGGCCGGATCTCAGCTCACTGCAAGTTCCATCTCCCGGGTTTATGCCATTCTCCTGCCTCAGCCTCCCAAGAAGCCAGGACTACAGGCGCCCGCCACCTCGCCCGGCTAGTTTTTTTTTTTTTTTTGTAATTTTTAGTAGAGACGGGGTTTCACAGTGTTAGCCAGGATGGTCTCGATCTTCTGACCTCGTGATCCGCCCGTCTCGGCCTCCCAAAGTGCTGGGATTACAGGCTTGAGCCACTGCGCCCGGCCATAGACCTATAGTTTTAGAAGAGGGAATGGCAGAAACAAAACTCCCAAAGGACAGCTGGCCTTTCTGGCATCCTTCCTTACAAACACAAGGAGACCTCTTCTCCCTGCACTCCCCAACATTCAGTAACCACAACCACACAACGTCTACACACAGGGCACAAACAGCATTGTTTCTAACTGATCTCATGGTTCAGCCAGTCTCGGGGGCATCAGCTGTTCTGTAATGCATGACAAATCACTGTGGTTAACTTAACCCATCCTTGTCTCCTAGCTACAGTTATTAGACACTTGCCAAAAAATGTGCAGAGGGAATGCTGGGGAAACAAAGGAGAAGGGTCATGTGGAGAAGGCCACGAGGCACAGCCCCTCTCCCGCACATCTGGAGGCTTCTGGAACTCTGTCAGACTCCTGGAGTTCAGATGCAGCACTAGCCCAGGCTTTGGAGACGGGGGGTGGGAGATGAGGGTGGCGGCCTTGAATTAGGAGCAAGTCACAGATCCTCAGTTAGTGAGTTTGCTCTCAGTCTTCATTTGGCTCCAATTTTCTTTTTCTTTCTTTCTTTCTTTTTTTTCTTGAGATTCAGTCTCACTCTGTCATCCAGTCAAGTGATCATGGCTCACTGCAGCCTCGACCTCCTTGGGCTCTGGTGATCCTCCCACCTCAGCCTCCCAAGTAGCTGGGACGACAGGTGCACCATCATGCCTGGCTAATTTTGTATTTTTTGTAGAGACAGGGTTTTGCCATGTTCCTCAGGAAAGTCTTGAACTCCTGGGCTCAAGCGATCCACTTGCCTCAGCTTCCCAAAGGGCTGGGGATTAGAGGTGTGAGCCATTGCTCCCAGCCTGGTCCCAGTTTTCAAGGCTTTGTTTAGAACAGTGATTCTTAAATTTGAGCATGCATCAGAGTCCCCCAGAGGACAGGTTAAAACAGATTACTGGGCCCCTTCCCAGAGTTTCTGGTTGAGTAGGTCTGGGATGAGGCCTGAGAATGTGCATGTCTAACAAACTTTCAAGGGATGCTGATTCTGCTGCACAGGGGGACACTGATTGGAGAACCACTGGCTTAGAGCTGCTGTGCATGACCGTGGCTCTCAGGTAGCAGCAGGAAGAGACTCAAACTCTTCTTCCTCTTCCTTCCCTTTGGGCTGAGGTAGGAACTAACAATGAATGACCAAAGGCCATGGTCCTGGACAGGGGGAACCAATATCACCAATGCTCTAAGATCACTGTGAACCAGGAACCAGGAGACTTGAGGTGCTATCCTGCCCCTGAATGATCTTTCTGTGTGGTGTTGCAAAGTCACCTCTGCTCTCTGGGTCTCAGTTTGCCCCTCTGTACAATAGGCAGGTGGTGCTTTTCTGTATGTGTTGTCATTTCCACTACCAAAAAGTTTTATAAAATAAGGAGGCTGGGCACGGTGGCTCACGCCTGTAATCCCAGCACTTTGGGAGGTGGAGGCAAGCAGATCACCTGAGGTCAGGAGTTCAAGACCAGCCTGACCAACATGGTGAAACCTCATCTCTACTAAAAATACAAAAATTAGCCTGGTGTGGTGGTGCATGCCTGTAATCCCAGCTACTCGGGAGGCTGAGGCAGGGGAATCGCTTGAACCCAGGAGGCGGAGGTTGCAGTGAGCCGAGATTGAACCGTTGCACTCCAGCCTGGGCAACAAGAGTGAAACTCCATCTCAAAATAATAATAATAATAATAATAATAATAATAAAAAACAAGGAAAACAAAATGAGCTAAATGATCTCTAAGAAGGTGGAGGTAGGAGAATCTTTTGGCAGTGTCACCGTGTGCCTGGAAGCCTGGGAGCTGGAATCTGACTTGGGTTTGAATATGGCTCTGATATTTACCAGCTATGAGTGCTGTGAGCACTGGGGGAGCTGCCCAACCTGGCAGAGCCTTGGACTCCTCTTCTGCAAGTGGGGATGAGGATGCTGACCTTGCAAAGTTGCTGCAGGAGTGGAGGTAAATGTATAAAGGGGCTGGCCAAAAAATATTAGCTATGATGGTTGTTTTTGTTATTTTTAATATCTTTTCAAGGCTTGGCAACTCAGAAAGGCAACTCGTCTCCTGCATCCGTGCCTGACTGTGGAGCCTGGTGATCTTCGCCGATGGTCACTCAGAACTTCCAAGCATGTGTCTCAAGTTTTCCCCTGGAATGATTATTCTGGAAAATGCTTGACTTGCCAAATTTTCCATGAACTGTTCTTTCTCTAACTTCTGTTCATTTGATTACTAATTTAACTAATATTTATTAAGGGCCTCCTGTGTGCCCAACACAGGGTAGCCACTGGAGATACAATGAGGAGAGAACCCCAAATGTGGTCCCTGTTCCCTGTGAAGCTTACAGTCTGGGGGAATCACATGTTAATCTGTGAATCACCGAGAATCAGGAGAAACTCAACAGTGAAAACTGCTGTGCAGGGGCCCAGAGAGGGTACAACAGCAGGCAGATTTGACCTGGTTGGGAGGCCAGGACAGGCTTGGGGAAGAGAGAACTAAAAGGATGATGTCTGAGGGTAGCAGGGGTTGACTGGGAGAAGAGAGAGGGCTGGGCATTAGGGGCAGAGAGAACAGCCTGTTGTGCAAAAGTGCCTGCAAGGAGCTAGGCTGGAGGGCGGTGGAGGTATTACTCAGTGTACGTGACCTCAGTGACTTTTCACCCCATCTTAACTCTGCTTATCTTTAGAAAACAGGACATCTGAGGTCAGAAGTTCCCCCTCGTGACTAAGCAGCTAAGACTGGTGGGATCCAAGATGACAGTTCACTTGACCTCTGAAGAACCTCTAACTTCATTATAATCTAATTTCCAGGCTAAATGACACTCTTACCAGTATGACGACAGTTGATAATCACCATGCCAATGGCTGGAAGAAACCATGAAACGACAAAAAGGAAGGTGGCAACTCTGGTTCCCAGAAGTTCTCCGCCCATTCCCAGAAAAGACATGAATATTCCTCCCCTTGTTTTCAATGCAAAACATCTTCATTAAAGATGCCCTATATCTGTGACTTCCCAGCACTCACAAGCTGAGCAGTTGGTTTGTGAGCCATGCTCCCACTTCTCGATTCCATGGCCGTTAAATCAAGCCTGCACTGCTTGATGCTCACTCTCAGTTTTGCATACTGACTTTGCAGCACCGAACAGAGAATAATACCTCATTCTTTTTCTTGAGAGGACCAGCTTTGTCAGTAACAGAGACAGGAAGGTGGGCACAGTGAGTCTGATCTTTGTTCCAAAAGAAACAGAGCCTTTGGAGGTTTAATAGCAGAGAGGGCCACGTGATGTCTTAAAACATCTCTGGGTGTAGTTGGAGGAGAGATTCCGGGGCCCAAAGAGGAGTGGGGATATCTGTTAGGACAAACCTACAGCAGTGTCCAGAGAAGGGCTGCTGGTGGCCTGGTGGGAGAGAGGGTTGCATTTGAAATGGAAAGAAGTTACTGTATTTGGAATATCCTTTGGAGTCGACTCCGCAGGACTTGGAGGGGATTGATGTGGTGGGTGAGAGAGGTGACTAGGGTGGTCCGGCTGTCTGACTTCCTAACTGGCTATCCAGGGTGGATGGTGATGGCTTTTACTGAGCTAGGGTGGAACTCCTCTTCTCCAGAGCATTTCAGAGCCCTGCTGGTCACTTGTCACACCATGGGTTAGAAAACAAGGTCCCTCCTCCTGTGTTTCAGGATCCTCATCTCCTCCAGGTGTGGATAAAACAGGTAAACACTTAGCACAGCAGCTGGTTCTCAACAAATGATAGCTGCCTGCTGGACCCCCTGCCTCTGAGTCACTCTTGCAGAGCTGTTGGCCTCTTGAGACCTGTCACAAGCTGACACTCTTACTTCCTTGTGGGGGCATCTGGGACTCCGCTGAGGTGGGGACATTTTGTCTCAACCTTGAACCTCCTCATCTTTGTCTTGCAAGATGGAGCAAGAGAGGACGAGAGCTGGTGCTCAGCAGAGGTTGTGCTTTTACAGGCAAGAGAGCAGGTGCCTTGGATCTGAAGCCAGGGGAACTGGCCCTCCTCTAAACCAGCTGTGTGACCAGAGGCAAGTCTCTTTTCCTCTCCAGACCTCAGTTTACCTAACTATAAAATGGGGTGGGGCACAGGACTGGAGACTGCCTCTGAACCCTTCTCTCTCCAAATCTCTGCAATTTTTTTTTTTTAGACGGAGTCTCACTCTGTTGCCCCAGGCTGGAGTGCAGTGGCGTGATCTCGGCTCACTGCAAGCTCCGCCTCCCGGATTCACGCCATTCTCCTGCCTCAGCCTCCCGAGTCACTGGGACTACAGGCGTCCGCCACCACGCCCTGCTAACTTTTTGTATTTTTAGTAGAGACGGGGTTTCACCGTGTTAGCCAGGATGGTCTCAATCTCCTGACCTTGTGATCCGCCCGCCTTGGCCTCCCAAAATGCTGGGATTACAGGCGTGAGCCACCGCGCCCGGCCAAATCTCTGCATTTTTGTTTATGCTCAAAGGAACATGGGTGGAGGCTGGGACCACCTTCCTCCTCAGGGTCAAATCCTGGGCCATTGCCCAAGCCCCAGCCCACTCATTCCATCTGTTTCAAACTCTTGCCACAGTCACCTTTTGGGGATGGACACCTCCACTTTGTCTTTCTGACCTACCTGTCACAGGAGCCTTCCATGGGCTCTAGCTAGTCCAGCCTTTTCTCCTCCTGCCTGGGAGGCTCATGGCAGGCTGCCCCCTCCTGCCCAAGCTCGTGCCATTCCCAACCAGGAACACTGCTTCCTCTCTGTCTCCCCTGTGGAATCCTCAGCTTGATCCACGGCAGTGAAATCTCCCTCTGAGTTCCTCCTTCCCAGAATCCCCAGAGTCCCTGGGGTCCCCACTGGCGACCTTGCATGTTCATCTAGAGCACATTTCTCTACCCTTTCCTTACCTGGTTTTCAGACTTTCTGTTGCCCATAGCAGGTTTCTCAATTGGTTGCGGGCTTCATGCAGCCAACACAGACTTTCTACATCCCTCTCCCCCAGGGCCTTAGACTGAAAGTGTTGTATTAGGTGTTGGGAGACACACCCAAGCCATTCTCTCCCGTGGGAAGACTCAAGGAAGACACTGGAAAACCCGGACCTTGACTTCCTAGGAGGATCCCCAGCTTTCACCTGGGGATTTCTTTCTTTGGCCCCGTTCAACTACAAATCTGGGGCCGCCTTGCCCTCTCCCCACCTTCTGGCCCAGACTCTGAGGTATGCTCCCATGTCCCCTTTTCCTAACAAAGCCTTCCTCAGTGGAAGAGAGCTTGGACACACAATACTTGCCAATAAAAGCAACCATTGTAGCCCCAGGGAAGGGGGTGGGGGTAAAGAAACAGGGAGAGGTTTTGCTCTCTGCTTGCCAAGGCTGGCTCCAGGGAAGGCCGCAGCCCACGGCTGGTGAGGAAGGCTGCTGGGGCCCCAGCTGTGACCTGCCCCTCATGACTTGCTCTCCTTGAGGCAGGAAGAAAGGGGTGGAATGGAGCTGAGGCCCCTGAGTTTTCTAGGGGAGTCTCTCTGAGATGGCCCCACAGCAGAAAAGGGGCAATCTTTATTCCATGACTTTTTCCTTCTGTCCCACAGGGTCCCCACTCTGCCCCTTGGAAAACTGAGACCCTGAGAAGGGAAGCCATTTTATCCTGAGATCATTTGGTGGGCTTGGGTTTGCAGAGGGCCAGAGCTGTGAAGCTCCAGCCTGGTTATCTCCCAGCCTCTCCTCTCTCTCTCTTTCTTTCTCTCTTTTTTCTATCTCTCTCTCTCTCACACACACACCCTCTAACTTTCTTGCTCCGTCAGTCCTCACACACAGAATCCTGTCTGGACCTTGACTTTGCATGTCTTTTTTTTTTTTTTTTTTTTTTTTTTTTTTTGAGACAGAGTATTGCTGGGTCACCCAGGTTAGGGTACAGTGGTGTGATCTCAGCTCACTGCAGCCTCAACCTCTCAGGCTCAAGCAATCCTTCCACCTCAGCCTCCCAAAGTGTTGGGACTACAGGCCTGAGCCACTGCACCCAGCCAACACACATCTTAAAAGACCAGAAAGAGGAGAAAGAGGAACTCTATTCTTCCCGAATTTAATATAGATCAATTTGGTTGTGGCATTTCCAAATAACTGGATGCTCTGATGTAGCTTGGAATGCTTGGAAGATAATATACTTTAGCTTTCTGAACCTGCTTCTTAAATGCACCAGTCCTCCAAAACCTTGGCATCATTTCCAAGATTCTTTATTCCATGGTTATTACAAAAAAAAAAATCTCCTTCCACAACTCCCACCCCTGGATTGCTTGAAATATAGTTTATTTGCAAGTTATTAGTTACATATTTACAGAGTAAAGCAAGAGCATGGATCTTCTGTTGGGTTGTTTGTACTGACTCCTGACCTGGTCTCAACACATTGCAAGACCAGCATCAAGCGCTCATCTCTGACTCTTGGTTCTTTCCACCTTGGGATGCCACAGTTGCTACTGGCATCAGGGATGGAAGTGGAGGACAGTTATCACTTACTGAGCATCTATTATGTGCCATAGTTAACACCTATTTCACAGATGAGGCAACTGCGGTTCAGAGCTAGGATTTCAATCAGGGCTGTCTGACTCTGAAGCCAGGGTTCTCTCCTCACAGGCTCAGCCCTGCTCTTGGCTAGGACCACAGGTTAGTGGTGCACCCTGGCCTGGTGTCTGGAAAACGGGTAGATCCAAGGGGTCGATGGTTAGTGAGGGCATCAAGACCATAGTGAAAGAAAGAGGGAGGCTCCCTCCACCGGGAGGCTCACTGTCCACCACAGCCCCAAATGCAGCCGGACACCCCTTTAGCCTCCTGGATCTGGAACAGAAACAGAGAGCAGGCCCTGCGGCCAAGAAAGGGGGCGGAGCAGCCATAGAAAGCGGATTCGGGCCACCACTCAGGGAGCCCAGGCGTCTGAGGGGACAATCGCTCCGTGCGCCAGGAGCCCCTGCTCTGGCTCCGCGTGGCACTTCCGATCCCCGGCCACAGGCAGCTGCACTCCCCAGCCGCGCGCCCCGCCCCCGGGCGCCCGGCGCCCCAGCTCCGACCTGCGCCCGGCCCCGCCCCGCCCCGTGTGCCCACCCCCGGCCCGCCCCGCCGCCCCCTCGCCCGGCTCCCGCGGAGTCCCGGAGCGTCACTGCGCGGGCGGGCTGACCGACCCACCGGCAGTTGGCACCGGGGGCGCTGGCGCGTCAGCGGCTCCGCTCTCCAGCCTGCAGCCTCGCGCTCCCGGAGCCAGCGGTCCAGGCGGCGGCGCCGCGCAGGGGACCCGGAACCGGCGGGAGGGAGGCTGCTAGGCGGGGAGGCGGCAGCGGCGGCGGCGGCGGCGGCGGCGGGAGCCGGCCGGTGCTCCCACAGCCCGGGGCGCACCCTAGCCTCGCCGCCCTCAGCCTGGGACTTCGGGCTTGGGCGCTTGCCCAGCCCGCTTCTCAGCGCGGCCACATGGCTCCACTCCGCGCGCTGCTATCTTGCCTGCTGCCTTTGCACTGTGCGCTTTGCGCCGCCGCGGGCAGCCGGACCCCAGGTGCGTGCGGGTTGGGCGCGCGGGGGCCCGTGGGGCCCGGGGTGCTCGCGGTCAGGGTGGCCCAAGGTTGCTCCAGTTACCCGGTCAGGGTTCCCGCGGGTGGGAGGCAGTGTGCACACTCTGGGCTGATTTGCTCTCTTTTCTTCCCCTGTGCCACAGCACTGTCCAGTGATTTCTCTCCATTTCTAGCACTAGAAGTAGACAGAGACCCCAGGAGAGAATTTGGGATCATCGAGTCTCTTCTTAGGAGCAGCGTGTCTGTCTCTTTGTCTCTCTGTGTTTCTTCTTTCCCCCCTTTCCCAGTTTGTTTCTCTGTCCTGTGTGTCTTTCTCGTTCAGTGTCTTCTCTGTCTCCAACTTGTGTGAGCATGGGTGCAAGGTGTGTGTGTGTGTGTGTGTGTGACTGTTACATACCCAGAATAAGGCTAACAGGTGATTGCCTCCTACTGCAGAGCGTACAGGGCAGTCATGCTCCTGCACAGAAACACACATCCTTCCACTGCCCCCAACCTAGCATTGTCAAACGCTGCGGACACAGGCCTCTTGCATACAAACCAGATACACTCCACTCCTGCCCTGCAGCATGGGGTACCCTCCTGGTGGCTCTGAACATGGGGAGGAGTCTCTGGTCATTTCCAGGCAGGGTGCCTCCTTTTCTGTGAGCCTTGTTCATGCGCCAGAGTGGGTCCCCTCTTGCAGCAGTCTTGGGGGTCCTCTGCTATAATGGGGATGAAACTAGAACTGTGGGCATGGGGAATTTTCAGGAAACACCACTTTCTATGTTTTATCAGTGACGTGAACTGGGGAGACGAGAGGTAGAGCTGTGTGGAAATGAAAATTCCTCCCAAACTCGCATTCATGAATCACCAGGCCTGGAAGCCAGGGAGCTGTCATTCCTGCCCAGCCTGGCTGGGCTCAAGGAGAGCTGTGTGAGGATGGGCCTGCTGGCATGTGGCCTGGAGCATGGGGCCATGACCTCACAGTTAATTCAGCCCAAGTGGGCAGGTCATCCCCTGTATATCCTTTTATTTTGGAAGATCTATATTTATCCAGTTTGGGGCTCGGCCATACAGAAATCTCAATGGCCCCTGTCCTGCTTTAAAAAGTTTTCTTTCTAACCTTGGAAAAATAGAGAACTGGGCATTCCCTCCCTCCCCTCTGCAGCCCCACCTTCTCCTTGACACGCGCCCACGGTCCCCTGGGTTTCTAGGTGTGTTTGTTTTGCCAGCTGCGTTCTTGGAAGCTTGGGGAGGAGGGCCCTACCCCAGCCTGGGGTGGTGACTTCAGCACGCTGCGGAGTTTGGGCAGATCTGCCCTTCCCTTTATTTGCCCTGTTGGCTTTTGGGGAATTTTAGTCCTTTTCTGGGCAGAGTCCAAGGTTGGAAGTCTTGTCGCTAGTGACCAGGCTCTGTCTGGTATCATTTGCTTTCTTCTGCTAAGTTTAAAAAGGACCTGGGGGCTACAGGGAGTGATATTTGCACAAAGTACCTGCACATCCTTCATCCAAGTGTAGGAATCCTGGAGCTCAGGAAGCAATGGATGGAAAATGGGTGAACTCGGGCTAATGGGGCCATCTAAGGGTGACACTCAGGGTTCCTATCCCTCCCTGCCCTAGTGGGATTTCCGACTTCTCCTTACCTCTGCACTGACTGCATTGAAGTGACTCTTTGTTTACCTCCGACAGAGCTGCACCTCTCTGGAAAGCTCAGTGACTATGGTGTGACAGTGCCCTGCAGCACAGACTTTCGGGGACGCTTCCTCTCCCACGTGGTGTCTGGCCCAGCAGCAGCCTCTGCAGAGAGCATGGTAGTGGACACGCCACCCACACTACCACGACACTCCAGTCACCTCCGGGTGGCTCGCAGCCCTCTGCACCCAGGAGGGACCCTGTGGCATGGCAGGGCGGGGCGCCACTCCCTCTACTTCAATGTCACTGTTTTCGGGAAGGAACTGCACCTGCGCCTGTGGCCCAATCGGAGGTTGATAGTGCCAGGAGCTTCAGTGGAGTGGCAGGAGGATTTTCGGGAGCTGTTCCGGCAGCCCTTACGGCAGGAGTGTGTGTACACTGGAGGTGTCACTGGAATGCCTGGGGCAGCTGTTGCCATCAGCAACTGTGACGGATTGGTAAGGGATGAGACTTTCATTAAGTTGCATCCTCCCCCTCCTGTGCCCCGCTCAGGTGGTTTTGAGATTGCTATGGGCATGTTTTGCAGTCTGGGCCAAGGCAGGGGTGGTGCTGCCTTCCTGAGGGAGTGCCGCCTGCCCCCACGGGCCACTAGGTTCACGCTCTGCCAGTTGTGAAGTGGCCGAGTTGGGATGGTGCCTTTATCATGCCCACCCCGTGGCTTTTTCTCCCGTCACCCTCCATGGACCCCCCTGGATCACAAGCTGTCTGGCTGGTATCTCTGAGTGTAGAGAAACACCGGGGTGAGGAAGCCAGGCTCTGGAGTCTGACTGCTGGGGTTGGAATTGTGGCTGAGCCGCTGCCTAGCTGTGAGGATTTGGACGAGTTCACCTCTCTGTGGTTCTTTCCCTTGTTTATTTTGCACACATTTACTGTTCTAGGTGCTGGGGGTACGGTGGTGCCTGAGGCAGACGTGGCTTCTGCTCTCCTGGAGCTGACCCGCGGGTGTTAAGGATGTGGCCTGCCTAACTGGGCAGTGCACTGGAGGCTGCCCCTGCCTGGCTCATGGTGCGGGCACAGTTAGTGGCTGCTATTATGTCCTATAACATTGTGATGTCATGTCCTTCCTCTTCTCCTCCCTGTCTCTCCTCCCAGAGCCAGCCTGCTCTTTCCTGGCTGCTCTGTGTGGCCCCTCTCCTAGGACCCTCACTGCTTCCACACTGCTTCCCAGAGTCTGGGACACCTCTGCTGGTTGGCTCCACATTGCAAACCAGAAAGCCATGGGGGGCGCTGTCTTTCTTGCCCCCACCTGGGGCTGGCTCTCGTTCCCCTCGCTGCTCCTCCTCAGTGTGCAGGCCCTTGTGAGCTGGCACAGCAGCCTCAGGGTCCTGTTCGGCGGCTCTTCCCTGCCCCAGAGACACCAGATGTGAGCTGATGGATCCCAGGAAGAGGCCTGCTTGCTCCTCTGCCCTCCAGCTTTGAGACCGAGAACATTTGAGATGGGGAGGGCTTGTGGGTTCCTTCCTCACTGACAGGGCGGGGAGCATTTGTCACCATCGTCCCACGTGTAGGAGAAGTCTTACCTGCTGATTTCATGGCTGCCTCTGTCTAAACCGGCGCTTTCCACCTTTTATCATGATGTACCCCTAAATGTTTTAGACATTTCCCCCCTAATCATCAGTCCACCTCAGGATGAGGTGGGTATTTTTTTGTTGTTGTTGTTTGTTTGTTTTGTTTTTTTAGAGGTGGATTTTCACTATGTTGTCCAGGCTGGAGTGCAGTGGCTATTCACAGGCACAAACACAAGGTACTGCAGACTTGAACTCCCGGCCTCCAGCCATCCTCCTGCCTCCGCATCCCAGGAGCTGGGGCTATAGGTGCATGTCACTGTGCCTGGCTTTCCTCACGCAATTTTAATACCACAGATATACTGAAGATCTGTTTCTACACTGTATATCTATCTGGGCTTTATATGTTTTTACCTTCCCCAGAATCAATTTTCACCCCATTGAAGGTGATAGGGCCCTCATGGAGAGGGCTTATCTACATGGTAATTGGTTTTCATAGTTGAGCATGCGGTAGAATCACCTGAGCACCTTGTCAGGGGTGCAGAATCTGCCTCTCGGGGGAGGGACCAGGATCTGATCGACACCAAACTCTGCAGGTGAACTGACGCAAAAGTTCCTGAGAGCGGGCTTTGAGAAAGCAGATTGTCAGAGCAGCTGGGGGAGCCTAAGGCCTTGTCAGGTGTCCGGGCTAAGCCTCCGCTGCCAGCCCACTTTGGCTCTGTGGCTCTGTGCCACAGGGGCCCTTGGCCACTCCGCTGGCTAGAGCTATGCCATGGCCACAAGTTTTGGTTGAGAATCCCAAGTGATGTCAGGAATCATCCAGGGATACAGTATCCATGCAGATAGAGAGACAGAAAGTGCTGGTGCAAGCCAGCAGCTGAACTGAATTAGATGGTGAATTCCTTCTAAAGTCATCACACAGGTAGGCCGTAAGCTCCTCAGTGACAGGGCTAGGGCTCCTGCTTCTCTGACTGCCCTCCTGAAGTGAGGCACAGAGGAGATGTTTAATATGCTGAGAACCTAAACTAAGGATGACTGTCACTGACAATAAGTAACTCCCCACCCCCTTTGCATCCTGAAAACCTCCCTTGTCATTGAACCAGCTTAGCAGCCTGTTGACAAGTAGTAACTGACCGCTAGGTGCCACAGGGATCAGGGCCATGAAGGGCCCTGAGCTAGCACTCCTGAAGCACGAGCACATGGCTCCATGGTGTAGCGTATATGGTGACAAGTCATCATGCTCTGGTTTTGGGGGCTGGCAGATGGTGGAGGTGGGGCTGTTCAGTGGGGCTGGGGCTGGACATTCCTCAGAGGGTGTTGCTGATTTTCGGTGGCCTCTGAGTCAATGTTCTTCTTAGCAGTGTGACCTTGGGCAAGTCACCCCCCATTTCTGAGCTTTACTCTTCTCATTTGTCCAAAGAGGGGCTATGCTTGATGTTCCCTGGAAGATGGGAATCGATTCTGTGTGGCATTTGCTGAAGCGGGATCGGGTCTCAGAGGCTGTCCAGGTACAGGCTTCGGGAGGCTTGCTCTGTAGCTGGTACAGAACTGAGGCTCCAGGAATTGGCTTTCCTGGGTCCCCCGCCCCTTGGTGAGGGGCAGAAATGGACTTTACTGGGCTGAGCTTCAGGCTGGACCACAACATGTACCCTGGCTGTTTCCAGAGGCCAGTCCTCCAGTCCAGTATCTGGACGCCTCCCCCTCCAGGCCCTGGGAGTGGTACTCCCTGACTGCCTTCCACTGGGGCTGCCAGCACAGAGGTCACCCCAGGCTGGGATTCCTTGACTTTCCGCCCACTCCAAGAAACTGCTCTGTGTCCCATGACAGCAAGGGGCTGTGTCCCAGTGACCCAGCTGAGCTCACCTTTGGACTCAAAGGCCATGGTGTAGCATTTCTGATGATAAGATTGAATTCTGCATCTTTACATGGTCTCTGGATTTTAATCCCATATTCTCTAACATCTCAAATGCCAAAGTCATTCATTTCAAAAAATATGTACTGAGTGCTGACCATGGACAAGGTCCACAGGGAGATCATAAAAAAAGAAAGTGACACAGATAATGACAGCAACAGTAACCAGTCCTTCCTTTGGCCTAGACACAGCATGCATGTGTGTATGGGCTTTTATTAACTCCATCCATCTGTAGATGAGGAAACTGAGTCATAGGCGGAGATACGAAGAACAGATAGCTTCCATTAGCACAGGACTTTATAGTTTACAAAACTCTTTCGCTTCCTTCAATCTTGTGAAGTGTGTTTGCAGATATTGTTATTACTCCTGCTTTGCAAAGAGTCAGGTCCCTGTCCTCGAGGAACTTGGGTGCCATGCAGGGGGAAACCTACCAGTAGTTTCAACATTCACCTGGTTTTCTAGAACACAGTGGGGATGGGTGCTCAGTAAATGAGAGTGATTGTTTTCTTTAATGTCAGATAAGGTGACATTTGAACTGGGCTTTGAAGGATGAGTAGAAGTTTGCTGGGGCCAGAGGGTGGGGAGGGCCCCCTGGGCAGGGGGAAGAGCTTGAGCAGGCTAGCGATGGTTGGACAGAGGAAGGAGCACCATGTCAGGTGGGGCTGGGGAGTGGACACTAGAAGACACGCTGGGCAGGGGGGCTTGGTCTCACCTTGAAGGAAGGGTAGGATGGAAGAGGGGGTGTGGGGCAGGGATGCGGCAGCTTGCTCTCTTGAAGAGGCTGGGCTGGGAGTTGAGAGATGTGGCTATGTGTTTCTGAGCAAGCTGGCCTCTTCTCTGGGCCTCAGTTGCCACGTTGGTGCATTAAGGAAGCTGGAATGAGTAAGCTCAGACCCATTCCAGCTCTGGCATTGGTGCTTTGTGGCATGGGGCTGACCTTGCTGGAGTTTGGAACCAGGACTCAGGCCCCTGTAAACCTGTAGTTGGCGGCTCCCTCCTGCACTGCGGTTAATTCATGCCTAACAGTGGGGTATGGGATACTTCATCTTACTTCCCACCCACTGTTCTGGAGGGCCTTCTGTGTGTCCTAGCTGTGGGAGGGGAAAGAGAAAGATTTAGGAATGAAAAAGCAGGGCCCTTGCCCTGGAGGAGCTCATAGGCTAATGGGGACCCAGATATAAAAGCAAACTTGAGAATCTGGTGAGAGGCAGCAGGAGAAGGACCCGTTTAGTTTGGTTAGGGCACCTAGGAAGGCTCCCCGGAGGAGGTAGCAATTGCTCAAGACTGTTCAGACATTGTAAACTTGAAAGATAGTGCCAGGCTCCTGACCGGCAGAAAGAATGACCCAGCCAGTCCTGAGGATATTCAGGGGCAGGAAATAAGGGATGTGGGGGCGGGGCCTGGTCCTGCCTGCAAAGTGCTTCCTCTGGGGTTGGGAGCAGCGAGCTTGGGATGTTGTTAGACTTGAGAGTCCCAGACTGGGAATGTGTCCAGGTATCAGCAGTGACCTGATGGGCCACTCTTCAGAGCCACTAACACTCTGCACCTGGGAGGAACATGGGGTGGGGACCAGTTCTTTGTGGATCCTGGAGAAGTTGTGGCGTGCAAGGATGGGGTCGGCAGAGTGGGGTCCCTGCTTCTAAGCAGAGCTGCATGCTCACTCTGCCCGTCTAGAATCCAGGCCACCAGCCTCCTGAAGGGTTGCTTCTCCTACGGCCCTCTCTGCCTCCCTAGGTCCTGGGGCCTGATGCCCTGTGACGGGGTGATGGGGGCTTGGCTGCACCGTGTTTCCCCCTTTGCCTTCAGTGCCTCTGTGAGTCAGGGCCTGGCGCGGAAGCAGCCACACGTGTAAGATTTGTCACCATCTGGTTCTGTTTTCCACTCTCTGCAGATCTTGCATTTTTGATGGGTTATACGGAGTAGACCCTGGCAGACGGCTTTGGGAGGGATGGGGGAGGCTGCATCCCAGCCCAGCTGCTCACCACTGAACACGTCACAGAAGCTCTTTGAGCACCTCCCTTTTGTCTTTAAAATGGGACTACAGTGTAATGTAGGGTGGGGCTGGGGGAGTTGAGAACTTCAGGGTAAGGGGCCTCTTTATGGGAGGCTGAAAATATTCCAAAATGATGGCAGTGGTTACACAATTCTGTGAATATACTAAAAACAATTACAATATGCACTTTAAGTGGGTGAATTATATGGTATGTTATATCTCAACAAACCTATTACTGGCTGGGTACGGTGGCTCATGACTGTAATCCCAGCACTTTGGGAGGCTGAGGCGGGTGGATCACCTGAGGTCGGGAGTTCGAGACCAGCCTGGCCAACATGGAGAAACCCCGCCTCCGCTAAAAATACAAAATTAGCCGGGTGTGGTGGGGATGTCTGTAACCCCAGCTACTCAGGAGGCTGAGGCGGGAGAATTGCTTGAGGCGGAGGTTGCAGTGAGCCAAGATTGCGCCATTGCACTCCAGCCTGGGCAACAAGAATGAAACTCTGTCTCAAAAAATAAATAAATAAATAAAATAAAATAAAATAAAATAAATAAACCTGTTACTAAAAGCACCTGGCCTATGGAAGGGCCCCATGAAAGGTGGTGTTCGTAATTCCAAGGAAATAGTCTAGGTTGGGGGAAAGAGCAGGATGTGCTCACTACAGCTCAGACAGCTGTGAGAACTTGAGCGAGCGTCTTCATCTCGCTGTGCTTAAATTCCTCATCTGTAGGAAGGGCAGAGGAACAGCTGTCTATGAGGTTGTTCAGAGGACTAAATGAGATAACGCAAAGTGCAGGACGTGGTTTATGGCAGGGCCTTAAAAAATGGATAAAAGTCTGCAACCTCCGCCTCCTGGGTTCAAGTGATTCTCCTGTCTCAGCCTCCTGAGCAGTTGGGACTACAGGCATGCACCACCGTGCCCAGCTAGTTTTTTTATTTTTAGTACAGTCAGAGTTTCACCATGTTGGCCCCACTGGTCTCAAAATCCTGACCTCAGCCTCGGCTGATCCACCTGCCTCGGCCTCCCAAAGTGCTGGGATTACAGGCATGAGCCACTGCACCTGGCCAATCATGATTACTTTGTAACAGTAACTATTAATAATGATAAATATTACAAATACCATCAGAGTCCCTTTACTGCAATGATATATAGATCACTGGTGTTATCCCCTTGGCTAGGTCCTGGGGATGCGGGGATGAAACTCAGCCCCCTGCCCCTGTACTCCAGGAGCCCACGGTTTAAAGGGGAGGCTGAACTGCGCAGTAGACAGTAAAAAGCAACACAGACCATACTAAGCTTCGGTGATTTGTGGGAATACAGGGAAGCATAGTGCATACCAGGGGTGGCTTGGAGGTGAGTACTGAGAAGGAGGGGTGCTCAGGAAAGGCTTCCAGGGTAGGGGACATTTGGGCTGGGTTTTAAAGGATCAGTAGGAGTTTTCAAAGCCATGGAGTGAAAATTGTAGTCATTCTGTAGGGAAGGAAATCCTGTGTCTCTGCAGGATTCAGGAAATGGCAGGTCATTTCAGACCTCCATAGGAGATGGGGAGTGGTGAAAATGTCAACCTCACCACGGAGCTTGGCCTTTTTCCTGCTATCATGGGGAGCCATGGAGGTTTGTAAACAGGAGTCACATCAGTGTTTGAGAAAGCCACTCATCCTTCCAGCTCGATGCTGGTGCACAGCAGACTTGTCTGTGGCTTTTTGGTCTCCTGCGCCAAACAGCTGTCCTTGCCCCGGGGGCTGCTCTTGACTGGCTGGATGAGTGAGTAGGCGTCCTGGGGGCGCCTTGGGAAGCCACAGTCAGCTCCACATTCCAGCTTGTTTTGGAGGTGTGGAGTGTGGAGGCTTGGAGTCTCACTGTGACCGACCCCCTCCCAGACACCCAGCAGGCTTGTCCCCTTACATCTTGACCTGCAGGCCTCCTGCCCTCACACGTGTGTGCCTAAAGACCCTGGGAGGGGCAGGGGGCACCAAAGCGTTGTGTCTGACCCCACGTTGGTACAGGCCTTGCTGCCTTGCTGACCTGCCTCTCTAGCCTTATGGGCTCCAGCTTACAGACTACTGTCCCCACCCCTGCCCTGCCTAGGCTGGCCTGCTCTCGCCTCACTTTTCAGCCCCCTGCCTTTGCTGTGCTGTTCACACCTTCCCTGTCCCCTCACTTGATGTATCGCCCATTTCAACTACCAGTTCCTAGAAATCAGAGACTGTGTTAAATGTGTGCATTTCCTGGAGCATTGAGCATAAGGCTGGGCCCCTGGGTTGGAGGGGCAGGAGGTGGAAATTTCAGATGCACCCGGAGTAAGTAGGTAACAGAAGAAAGAGAAGAGGACCGGGTAGTCATAGGGATGGTGGGATTATGGCAGACGGGAGAGGAGCTGCCCACTCCTGTGCCACTCTGATATTGTAAGAGCTTTGAGTATTTTAGGAGAAATGGGAAATATGGATTTTTAGGTTTACTTTACTTTTTAATAAGTGTTCTAATTCTTAAGCCATTGTATGAACCAAACCCAGCAAGGCAGTTAGCTGGAGGCCTTGGGTTGCTTGTGAGCTCAGCAGCACGTGCTGGGGTGAGTGTGACCCTGGAACCAGACCGCCTGGACTGAAATCTCAGCTCTGCCTGTTACATGCTGTGACCCTGGGCAGTTAGCTCGCCTCTGTGTGGTTCGGTTTTCTCATCTGTAAAGTGGGGATCATAATAGTAATCACTTCATAGAGTTGTCATGTGTGTAAAGGGCATAGTGCAGTCCCCCGTACACTCAGCTATTGCTATTACATGGTGTGGATTACTGGTTGGTTGAGTCTACCAGGTCTGAGGGGATGGCAGCAGGAAAGAAGAAGTCAAGAGCACCCCATTTACCATCGTGCCGAACACGGTGAAACCCCGTCTCTACTAAAAATACAAAAACATTAGCCGGGCATGGTGGCAGGTGCCTGTAGTCCCAGCTCTCGGGAGGCTGAGGCAGGAGAATGGTGTGAACCCAGGAGGCAGAGCTTGCAATAAGCCAAGATCAGGCCACTGCACTCCAGCCTGGGCGACAGAGCGAGACTAACAAGAAGAGCATCCCATTTTCTGGCTTCCACTCCCAGAGGTGTCTCTGAGTTTTCAGTGGGGCACACACTGAAGTGGGGGGCTGGTCCTGGCCTCAAGCCTGTTAGTTTTCTCAGGGTGCACCTTGCTTCTCCCTCAGTTTGCTGCTGGCCCTGAACATTTCCACTTGTAGTTCCCAGAGGCGCAGGGCAGGGTGTGGTCACCTGTGTGTCCTCGTGACCCAGCACCGGGTCTGCTGGACAACCGTCTAGGTGAGGAGGCATAAACTCTTGTTTTTGTGTTTTTAACCCCAGTTAGATGAGGGGACAGCATCTGTCATCCTCTCCGTGGCTGTCTGGCCATCTGCTCCTAGGCCAGAGGTGGTGACCGCTGAGGCACGCACACTGCCATTTGCCCTCCTGTGCCCTGGCAGGCCCTGCAGGCCTGCTGTGGCACGCTGTCCCCGGGCCTCAGACCCCCCTGCACGTGCTCACACAGTCACTCTCCGCAGTCACTCTCCATGGTCACTCTCCGCGGGCCTCAGATCCCCCTGCACGTGCTCATGCAGTCACTCTCCGCGGGCCTCAGATCCCCCTGCACGTGCTCACGCAGTCACTCTCTGCAGTCACTCTCCGCGGGCCTCAGATCCGTCTGCACGTGCTCATGCAGTCACTTTCCTCGGGCTCAGATCCCCCTGCACGTGCTCACGCAGTCACTCTCCATGGTCACTCTCCGCGGGCCTCAGATCCCCCTGCACGTGCTCACGCAGTCACTCTCCGCGGGCCTACCGGGCGTGCAGGGGAAACCCATTTACCTCCCCGCCCTCAGCACTGCCTTCGTGAGCAAGTCTCTGTCTTCAGGGTGCACACCCTCTCTGAGAGTGCGAGCTGGTTTCTCATGTTTGCCACTTAGATAACCCAGTTTACTGGGAAATACTGGGTACCTCTTGGCAATTTGTGTTTGCAGCACACAAAACAAGAAAGGGACTCTTTGGAGAGAAAGGGGGCTTTTCCTGACCCGCCTGCCAGGGTGACTGTGGGTCTTCAGTGTGGAGAGAGGAAGTCACTGCTTCCTGATGGTGGCAATGTGAGGGCCTGGAGGACACAGAAGGACTGTAGTATGCATGGGAGTGTCTTGACCCCAGCCAAATCTCAGGAGGCGGGCAGCACAGGCTCTCCTGGGGAAATAGGCAGGGTGGGGAAACTGAGTAACCATCAGTTCTCATTCTTGTGTAACAAACCAGTCTAAAACTTGGAACTGAAAATAACATTGTGTCCTTCCTCATAACTCTGTGGGTGGGCTGGGAGGTTCCTCCACTGCCTGCTCCCAGCCCTGTTCACTTGGCTGTGCTCCGCTGAAGGGTGAGCTGGGCTGGAAGGCCCAAGCTGGCTTCTTTTACATGACCAACATAGTGCTGGCTGTTGGCCGGGCGGCCTCAGTTCTCTCTGTGGTCAGTCATCCTCCAGTAGGCAGTCTCAGGGTAGCATTCCAAGAGGGTGAAGGTGGAAGCTGGAAAACCCCTTGAGGCCTAGCCTTGGGAGTTGTATGTATTAGTTCATTCTTGCGCTGCTATAAAGAAATAACTGGGGCCGGGTGTGGTGGCTCACGCCTGTAATCCCAGCACTTTGGGAGGCTGAGGCAGGTGGATCATGAGGTCAGGAGATTGAGACCATCCTGGCTAACACAGTGAAACCCCGTCTCTACTAAAAATACAAAAACTTAGCCAGGCATAGTGGCGGGCACCTGTAGTCCCAGCTGCTCGGGAGGCTGAGGCAGGAGAATGGTGTGAACCCGGGAGGCGGAGCTTGCAGTGAGCTGGGATCTCACCACTGCACTCCAGCCTGGGCGACAAAGCGAGACTCCGTCTCAAAAAAAAAAAAAAAAAAAAAGAAATAACTGGGGCTGGGTAATTTAGAAAGAAAAAAGGTTTAATCAGCTCACAGTTCTGCAGGTTGTACAGGAAGCATAGCGGCTTCCACTTCTGAGGAGGCCTCAGGAAGCTTCTAATCACAGCAGAAGGCAAAGGGGAGCAAAGTATCTCACATGGCGGGAGGAAGACAGAAAGGAGGGGGATGCTACACACTTTTAAACAACCAGATCTCACTCACTGTCACAGTAACAGCCAAGAAGGTGGTGCTAAACCATTCATGGGAAACTGACTCTGTGATTCAGTCACCCCCTAGCAGGCCCCACCACCAACATTAGGGATTACAATTTGAAATGAGATTTGGTGGGGACACAGATCCAAACCATATCGTGGCATAAGGTCACTTCTGCACATTCTGCTGGTCAGTGCAAGCCATAAAGCTGGACAAAATTTTCCAAGAGTGGGGAAATGGACTCTTCCATTTGAGGGAAGGAGTGGTAAAGTCTCATTGTAAAAAGACTGTGTACAGAAACAAGAGGACTGAATGCAGCCATCTTTGCAAACATTCTTCCACATTGCTCCTAGGCAAGTGATTTGACATCTCTAAGCCTCGGTTTATGTATCTGTAAAGTGGGTGTCCCTACCTCATAGTTTTGCGGGTTAGAAATTATGCACTTAAAGTGCTGCCACAGTGCCTGGAACAATAAAAGTTAGCATTTCTTCTTCTTATTGCTGATGTCTTAGGGTAAATAAGGAAACTGAGGCAGGATCCACAGCAGGTGTGTCTCTAGCTCTCTGGGCGCCCATGCCAGGGCTCTTCCCCCTGCTTTCCAGAGGCCCCCTCCTGTCTGGGCTGCTGTCTGTGTGAGTGGAGGCCCAGGGCCTGGGTCCTGGGTCCTGGGTGGTTTTCCAGTCCTCCAGCCAGTCTGATCTTGCAGTTTTACCTCCCTTGTCTCCTCATGACCATGCCTCACTGTCTGCCTTGGATTAATAACTTATTTATGATATGGAATAAAAGCCAGACATCACCTCACTGCGGCTCCTCCAGAGCAGAGCTGGCCTCCCATTCCAGCAAGGGCTGGTTTTATTTTTCTTCCTCTGTGTCTTCAGGCACTGGCTGGGGGGAAGGCGGCTGGGGGCTGTTCAGCAAGCTGGTGAGAGTGATGGCTGTGCTTGCCTCTGCATCTGCCTCCCAGCCCCAGGGTGGTACAGGCCCAGGGTGGTACAGGCCCAGGGTGGTACAGCCCCAGGGTGGTACAGGCCCAGGGTGGGCTCTCAGTGAGGGTCCAGGAGATTCCACATTCCCAGGCACTGCAATGGAAAGTTCCCAAACCATCCACCAGGCCCAGCATTCCATTTTCAGCATGTGGGTCTTGCCCTGCTTTCAAAGCCCTAAAAACAACAACAGTGATAATATTTACCTGCTGCTTCATCCTTAGCAACACTAAGGAGGTCCCTGTCAACATAAGCTCAGGCGCTTGCAGATACCCTTGTGTTATGAAAACCTACATGGATCCCAGCTCAGCGTAATTTCCACCATTCACCCTGACTTTGGCCTGAGTTGGAGACAGCTGTGGCTGGAAGAGGCTTTGGGGGCTTCTAGCTCCCTCTTCATTTTCCAGCAGAGAAAGCTGAGGCTCAAGTTGGGGAGGAGATCCAGGGTCATGGAGTAGCAGGTGAGTGTCAGGTGTCAGGGCGCACAAGGACCAAGGTTCCTTCCTCCCAGGCAATGTTCCTCCCACAGTTCCAGGCAGCCTCTCCTGTCAGTGGAAAGACCAAGTGTATGTGAACAGAGCCTCAAGGTCGTAAACTGTGTGCTGTTCCCTGATACGATAGCTGTGGCAACAGCTTCAGCATGATGAATGCTAAAAGTGATTGGTCTAATGGTGGTGGGGGGTGAAGGGGCTGGGGGCACTGCGTAGAGGTGTTTATGAGGCTCCCACTGTGATGGGGAGGGCTGCTCAACTTCTCATGTCATTGTCTTCCCTGAAACTGGGAGGCCAACTAAGAAAAACAGATGTCAATGGCCCAGTTAGTGGGATTTGATGCTCGAATGGAACCTTCTGGTGTTTCTCAGACTCAAGCCACCAGTGCTGCTGTTTTATCCATTTTCAACATATTGGAGGGGGAGAGGGCTGCTGTTATGTACACATTACTCGTCATGGAACATTTAAAAACCCTGCAGTCTAATTTTCTTCTGCTTTCAGTAACACGGCTGATGGGGCAGTAGAACAGGCCCCTTTTTAGAGAAATGTCTGGAGGTGAGATCGTTTGTTAGGACCAGGTTGGTCTGAATGCAAACTCTGTTCCCAACGGGTGGCTGAAGGCCTTTGTCAGCCTTTGCTTTTAAGCCAGCCACATATTTACACCTTTGGTCTGTCCAGAAACAGCCTGTCACTTTCCCCTCCAAGCCACACTCACCCCCCAGGCAGAGGTTCACATCCACCCCTCAAGGCTGGCAGGGGTCCACACTCAGAGTTAGCTCCTCCAGTCCGAAGAGGCCTGTGTTCCACAGCCTGGCCTACTGCTGGCCTGGGTGCATCGTGCCTTTGAGATGTTGTCACTTCATAATTCATAGTCCCTGCATAGGGAGATGCTAGGTAAAATATGCTGTCCCCTAATCCACGGCCACAATTTTGGGGAGGTGGACCTCTCACAAGGGTGGTATGCCCAAGGGAGTTTGTTTTAAGGCCTGACCCAAAGGATGCTTGTTTAGCATGGTTTCATTCCAGAGTCAGCTGCACAGCATCAACCGGTTCATCCCCCTGAAGCTCATGTCTAGAAGAGGGAAAGAGATACTGGGACAGGGACAGAGCACCTGCCAAGAGCCGCTGCCACGGAGCACAGAGGAGGGAGCAGTGATGGGGTGGCCTTTGAGCTGAGTGAAAGGGGCATTCCCAGTGGGGTGCACAGCAGGGGCGAAGGCACGGAGGCCCGTGGGAACCATGGCTCTGGTACAGAACCGATCCTGTGTGGCTCCAGTGTGGGGATTTTTGTTGCTGGTAATTCTAAAAGGGAAACAAACACAGCATAATAAGAATAACCACCACTGGGGTGGTGTGAGCCACCTCCTGTCTCTCCCAGATGGTGGCATTCGCTTCCCTGCACTCCCTTGCCCCTGCAATCTCTTCGCCAACAGCGGCCCGGGCACTCCTGTTACAATCCGAGTCCTCCGTGGTTCGCGGCACTCCTCAGGGAGAAGCCAACCAGTCCCCGGGCCGCCATTGCTCCTCCTCACTGCCTTCCCTGAAGGGAACATTCCTCCCCAGGGACTGCCAGGGCCTGCCCCTCAGACCCCTCAGGCTTTCACTCGAATGTCACCTTCGGACGTCCTCCCTGGCAACCGTATTCACAGTTTCAAGCTCCAATCCTTTCTCTTCGCCATGGCTCCTTCCACTTGGTATGTCACATATTTCTAGTTATTTACTGCCTGTCTCCACCCTGCTATAGAACGTTAGCTCCATGCAAAGAGGAATTTTTGTCTGTATCCCCAGCACCTAGATCAGGGGCTTCTCAGTCACCATCTGATGAATGAATGAGTGAATATGTGCTATTGCAGGCAATGGTTTAGGAGAAGCAAGTTACAGAGACATAGGTGAACATGCGAAGGGAGGGGGTCTGGTGGCTGCAGTGTGGGCATTTGTGTTGCTAGTGCCTGGCAGGTGAACTGTCAGAGTGGGGCCAAATCTGGAACCTGTGCTAGTGGTGCTGGTCCCTGGGCAGGGTTAAGTATAGGACTGTACCACCTGTCTGGGGTCTTCTGGCCAATTGTGCTTCATCTGCTCCTTCCACCCTTTGCAGAGGAGACTGGCCAGTGATACCTGGAGGATCATTGTGTCATTAGGAGTCACTCGTGGGGCTAGAGCTAGCCTGGCATTCTCCTGTGCTCACCTACATTCCGGAGGGAACCTGTCTCTCGGCCACTGCCAAGCCCCTCATCAGTGGCTCATTACAGACCAGGCTGAGTATCAGATGCAGTGATAAACATTTACGTGCGTGGTCTCACGTGGCAGACATGGTTTAAAACTAGTCAGCGACCCCCTGGGCCAGGCTGCTGTAGGGTTCATTCAGAGGGGAGGCCTCGCTGGGACAGTGACCTGTCGGGCCCTCTCTTGGGCCTGCTTTCCCAAGAGAAAAGCAGTAGGTGCTACACCTACTGCCAAGGGTGTAGCACCTTTCCTGGTGCTGCTCACCATCAGCTGGTGTGCGTCTGAGCAGCAGGGTTCAAACTGTAAGGCCTCCACGCAGGGTGCTGTTCCTCCACTCAGGGCCTGGCAGCCACACCGCCTGCTGGCACTTGAGGGCTGCTTCCTGTCTCCTCATCCCGGAGCCATGGCTGCTGCCAGCACTCAGGGCCAAGCAGTGGCCAGGCAGAGCTCCTTTGCCGAGCTTGGTGGGCTATGGTGGTGACAGAGAGGGAAGCCTCAGAGCCGTGTGGCTCCTGGGCACTGGGGAATGGAATCTGAGGGCGGCTGCCGGCCTGGCAAGGTCTGCTCTGAGTCTGGATGGGCTCCAGAGTGAGGGGTTTGCAGCAGAAGGCAGTCTCTGAGCACCTACAGGTCCTGCCTCTGGGCCAGGACATCTGCCGGTTGGCAAGGGAAGAGGAGTAGAAATAAAAAGTGACCACTCCTCCTTTAAGAACTTCAAGCTTTTGGTTGGGCACGGTGGCTCACGCCTGTAATCCTAGCACTTTGGGAGGCCAAGGTGGGCGGATCCCTTGAGGTCAGGGGTTCAGTTGGTCATGGCCAACATGGTGAAACCCCGCGTCTGCTAAAAATACAAAAAATTAGCTGGGTGTGGATGCGCGCCTGTAGTCCCAGCTACTCGGGAAACTGAGGTGGGAGAGTCGCTTGAACCTGGGAGGCAGAGGTTTCAGTGAGCAGAGATCGTGCCACTGCACTCCAGTCTGGGGACAGAATGAGACCCTGTTAAAACAAAAACAAAAACAAAAACAAAAAACAGAACTTCAAGGTTTTGATGATCTGAGCAACTCTGTTCTCCAAGGTGCCAGAGGACAGAGCTAGTCATCACCTTCATCATCAACATCAGCACAGAGGGACTACTAATAATTGTCCTCACTCTCTGCACTGTGGACCCCCAGCTTGGATGGCTGTGACAGCATTGACTGGTCCTTGGCCACTCAGCAGGTCACAGCTGCTCCCTCTACCTCCCGATCACTTGTGGTCTAGATGGCCCTTGGTCATGAAGTAAGAGGTGTGCAGTAACCCAGCCCGCTGGACTCCCCCGGCCCCCTCTCGGGGAGCGTACTTATTGTATGCTCATTTCTTCTCTTACTTGCCCATTTCCGGTGTTATGATGAACACACCTGTGCTGCTCTTGCTCTCTTTATGAAACACGCATGACCACTTAAATGTCCCTTTTCATGCCATTCCACTGATCCAGGGTTTGGATCAGTGTTTCTCAGCCCTGGATGCATGTCTGAATACCCAGCAGCTTCCAGAATGCACTGACTCCTGAGCCCCACTCATCGAGTGTTGATTTCATTGGCCTGGGAGGTCACTGTAGGTTTGTAAATTCCCCCAGGTGATTTTAATGACTGTCTAGGGTTAAGAACGGCTGCTGTTGTCTCCTGGAAAGCCTACTGTGTGTCAGGTCAGTAGCTGGGGTTAGGTCTTTCAGGACCAGAAAAGTTGGGCGGAGGAGGGAAGGAAAGGAAAAGACCATTACTTGCTGTGAACCCGGCTCCAGGAGGGCCATTTCCCATGCCTTATTTCATCTTCCCGTCCACTCTTTGGTTTCAGATGTGGAATCTGAGGCTGAGAGAGGGCTGGTGCCGCTCAGCTGGGAAGGACCCTGCTGGGATGGAACCCCAGGTGTTTCCCTCCCCAGTGAAGCCTCTACACTACTTTGGAGGAAAGTTGAATGACAGAAAAGGAGGGATACATTATATTTGTTTCCCTTTTTTTAAACTTTGTTTAGGGAATGGGAGTTGATTCTGTGTTCATGTGGTAGGCACACACTCGGTGCAGAATAGGTGTGCCTTTTGAGATAAGGACATCATAGAAAAGTCAGAAAATACCTGAAAGTTTAAAGAGAAAGAAATTGCCTACCATCTCATTGCCTAGAGGCAATTCCCTAACAGCTGGGTATGTTTCTGCCCAACCTTTTGTCTGCAGGTCTTCTTTTTCACCTCTAACATCATCCTCTGCCAGTCCCTTTTTGGGGGGTAAGGACTTTTCCCCTTAGGACGTTCACCACTGGTATTCTTTTTTTTCTTGAGGACTTCTTTCCACTTACAGGCAGGAGATCTGGCCATGTGTGGTAGTTCATTTTTATGTTGCTATAAGGAAATATCTGGGGCTGGGCAATTTATAAAGAAGAATTTTAGTTGGCTCATGATTCTGCAGGCTGTACAAGCATGGCTCTAGCACCTGCTTCTGGTGAGAGCCTCAGGAAGTCTGCAGTCATGGTGGGAGGGAAGAGGAGCTGGCATGCCACATGGTGACATCAAAAGCAAAATAGATGGGGGAGGTGCCACACACTTTACGCAACTAGATCTTGTGTGAACTGAACGAGAACTCACCACCAAAGAGATGGTGCTAAACCATTCATGAGGGATCTGCCCCCATGGTCCAATCACCTCCCACCAGGCCCCGCCTCTAACACTGGAAATCACATTTCAACATGAGATCTGGAGGGGATAAACATCCAAACTGTATCAGCATGTCAAAGCCAGGCCATAGCAGAGCCAGGAGCTACATACAAACCCTCCTGTGGTTCCAGAATGTCACCCCCAGCACTGATCCTGTGGGTTCCCTTCCTGAGCCACCGGGGCTTCCAGGCATATTTCAAAGTGACAATGGTGATCATGAGAATCATGGCCGCAGATGCAAACACTAACATGGCCCTCGTGGCATGCTTGGGACCATCCTAGGTGCCTTAGGTGTATTGCTTTCTCAGAACAGCCCTACAAGATGGTTGTGGTTATAATCCTGAAGCACAAGGATGTTAAGTAAGTGTCCCAGCATTACATGATCTGAGAGTGGTAGAGCCAGCATTTGAACTCAGGAACTCTCTGGCTCTAGGATCTCTGCATTTACCCACCACATTGCTTCTCCCCTGAGAAAGACTTTTGCTGCAAATGCACTGGGCTCAGCAAGACCTCAGTAGCCTTTCACCCAGCATCTCCCAGGGTGTGGGACCTGCAGAGGTCATGACCTTGGGAACTGTGGCCATGTGGTCATCCCAGATAACTATCTCCAGCTGGCGGAGGCTCGCTGCTTCCTGGTGTTTCTTTGAGCCTTTGGCTTGTTGTGGCAGCGCTGATGCTGCTGGTATGGGGCGCCGTGCAGATGTACGTGGCAGAGCGTGCCAGTTGTGGACAAGCCTGGCAGCTTTCAGCCCCATCCTCCGAGAGCTCCTTCTTCCTGCCTGTCCCCAAGGCTGCAGCTCAGTCTGAATCAGCTTTCAGACTTTCTTTGGCTTGGGCCGAGGACTTGGCAGCCCCAGCCTCCAGCAGAGCTCCTGTGGCTTGAGGCTTCCACATCAGGTTTGAATTAGATGAAATCTCAGTGTCGGCAGGCTTTCATCCCAGCCTCGCTGACTCCCGCTTCCGTGGTAGCAGGCAGTCTGCGTGCCACATGCGTGTCGTCTCTGCATGAATGTCTGCTGGAGCGTTTGTCGTCTGTGTGAGTCACCCCTTTGTGTGTCCTCTCTGTGCCTGCGTATTATCTCTGTGCGTGTTTCTCGCCTCCGTTCATGCATGTTATCTTTTTAATTAATAGCTTTATTGAGATATAATTCACACACCATGCAATTCACCCATTTAAAATATGCAATTCAGTGGTTTTAAAAATTATATTCACAGATATCTGCAGTCATCACTGCAGTCAACTGTAGACCATTTTCATCACCTAACAAAGAGACTATGTGGCCTTTAGCTATTCACCCCCAATCCGACATGACCCCAGCCGCTGGCAGTGACGAATCTACTTTCTATCTCTGCGGATCTGCCTATTCTATTTGTATGAAGACACTTCATACAAACAGAATCATGT
The DNA here is from genome assembly GCF_024542745.1 of Macaca thibetana thibetana. Lineage (NCBI taxonomy): Eukaryota > Metazoa > Chordata > Mammalia > Primates > Cercopithecidae > Macaca > Macaca thibetana. The sequence goes on along the minus strand of NC_065586.1, from coordinate 62,776,502 downwards.
AATATGTGACCTTTTGCATCTGGCTTCTTTCTACTTGGCATATTTTCAAGGTTCATCCATCTTGTAGCATATATCAGTACTTCATTCCTTTCTACGGCAAAATAACATTTCATCGTATGGCTATATATATACATATATATAGTGTGTCCATTTATCCATTGACGGGCATTTGACTTGTTTCCATCTTTTGACTACTAGGAATAATGCTACGAACAACTTTTTTTTGCGTGGGCATGTGTTTTATTTCTCTTGGGTGCTTACACTTTGGAAGTGGAATAGCTGGATCATGTGGTAATGCCGTTTAATCACTGGAGGAGTATTGCCAGACTGTTTTCAAAGTGGCTGTGCTATTTTACATTCCCACCAATGTATGAGGGTTCCAGTTTCTCCACGTCCTTGCCAACACTGGTTATCTGACCTTCTGATTCAAGCCATCCTATTTCTTTGTGGTTTGGATTTGCCTTTCCCTGATGACTGATGATATTGAACATCTTTTCATGTGCTTACTGCTGTTTGTAGATCTTTCTTGGAGAAATGTGTGTTCAGATCCTTTTCCTACTTTAGAACTGGGTTGTCTTTTAGTGATTGTGTTGTGAGAGTTCTTTACATATTCCAGATACAAGTCCCTTATCAGGCGAGGAGAGGCCGGTCTCTCATGTCTTTTTGCACCCCAACCTCACCCCCATCAAGCTCAGCAAGCAGTGTGTGCTTCATAAACACTTAAGGACATGTTGAGGGAGGAAGAGATCTGGGTCACTCTGAAGAGTCCCTGCAGGAGCCGTGGTTCCAGGGTGTGGGGGTGTGAGGGGTGGGGCTGCCTCTCCTCCCTGCCGTGAATCAGAGACAACAGCCCTGGATGACCCGTTAGAGGTTCTGGCCACTGCAGGTTATGTAGGGCGTTGCTTTCAGCTGAACTGACTGATGGACCTGCCAGGGTTGGGGGACTTGAAAAGACCTAGATCACTGAGCCTGTCCCTCCTCCTTGATTTTGGGGTAGAGCAACTGGGAAAAAGGCAGTGTCATTTCCTGAGATGGGGAAGACAAGGGGAGGAGTGGGTCTGGAAGTCAAACTTAGAGTTCTGCTCCAAAGTTTGAGATGCCCAGTGGAGATCCAGTCTCTATCAAGGAGGCTGTTGGATAATCATAAAGGAATTCCAGGAGGAGCCAGGGCCGGGGATGTAAATTGGAAGTCATTTGCAGCCATGCAGTACCCAAAGCCATGGACCTGGGGACGTGCCAGGGAGAGCTGATGATTGCAGGAGCTGTGTGAGACCAGGACAAAGAAGTGATTGCTGGCCATGGCCATGTGGTAGTCACAGGTGAGCAGTTTCCAGGAAGTGGTGGCTCTAGAAGGCCACTTGGGGTGGGTAGAGGAGAAGCCAGGGGGCATGGAGGTGGTGCGTGTAGACAACACTTTCTGCTGTGGAGGGAAGCAGTGACATGGGCAGTGGTTGGGCAGGGATGGGAGGTAGGGAGTTTCAAAGATGGGGGACACTCGAGTGTGCTTGGATGCGGATAGTAATGGTCTTATAGAAAGGAAAGTGTGATGGAACTGGAAAGGGGGTGCTAACTGCAGGAGCTGAGTCCTTGAGGAGGTGACAGAGAGGTGATCCTGAGCACAGAGTGGAAGGGGGACACATCCAGCCACAGAAGAGGAGAGGGGGCCCAGCTGTGGGAGGACACTGGCACTGGCACAACAGGGTGATGGGAGCCTTGGAGTATGAGACTGGGGGTGGGGCAGTGTTGGGGGTCTGAGCCATTTGGGAGAGCTGGGACACAGAATGTTAAGCTGTTAGTCTTAACAGGGAAGTGCAGCAGAACCTCAGCTTCATGCTCACGTGAGGTGAGCTGCTGATTTCAAGTGAGACCAGTAGGCACCTGTGTGCACGCATGGAGTAGGTGGATGGTCGGGCTGAACCAGGGTGGAGAAGAATGCAGGGAAAGAGGGTGAGAGAGTATGGGTGTTTGCAAGATAATTATTGTGCAACTAGACCTAGATGTCCAAGGTGGTGAGAAGGGAAGTGAGGAAGTAAGGATCATATCTTGGAGGTCCCGATGAAGTGTAATAATAACTGGAGTCAAGTGCTAGGGTTAGGTGAGCAGGGCAGTGGGGGAAGGGAAGGAGCCGCCTGCGGTCGAGGTTTCTGGGTTGTAGCAGCCCATGTGGTCTAGCCAAGGAGTGTGGCTGGCAGTGGCTGGGAACAGTACATGCAGATGCAGGTGGCCCTATTGAGGTGAAGCGGCCACCCGTTGAAGAATCTGGTGGAAGCCATTTCTGATCCTTGTGTGTATCACTCCAGCATCCAGTTGCTGGGTTTTCTTTTGTTTCCTACAGTGGAACAGTTTCAAGCTGGATTTGCTGGAGGCCTAGAACCTGAGACAGCATCAAGGGGTGTCCGTGGAAGTAAAGCCCTTGTGATAGAAGTTCCAGAACAAGTTCAGGCCCAAGAATACACTCTCCTTGGGAGGTGGTGGGATGATTGGCTGAGAGGTGGTCTGCTCTGCTACTTTCTCCTCTGGGGAAGCCCCAGATAGGCCAGCCTGGGAAGGAGAAAGGAGAGGCAATCTGGCCCACCCCTCAGCTGGCTTCACTGGAGCTACCATCTTGAAATGGACCTCCTGGGCATTTGGCAAAGGTAGGCTGGTCCAAGCAGCAGCAAGCAAGGGGACTCAGGATCCCCTTTTCCCAAGGCCTGCAGCTGTCCCCTGAGAGCCAAGCCACTTGCAACTGTCTGGACCCCAGGCCAGGTCCTTGCTCATTGACTCTGTACCTGACGCAGATAGAGCCCTGCCCATGTCCCACACGTCTCCCAGTCCTTGGAGATCTCTTCTGTGCTCCCCTTGGAAATCTCTTTGTTGGCTCCGGGTACCCTTGCCTCCCAGTTTACATCCACATACATGCAGTTTGAGAATAGATGTACTTTTATGTACGCATGTACACATACATACTGATTTCAAAATAATTTGGCCTCAATTACCTGCTGTAATATTTGGGACCTTATCCTGATAGTAGACAGCTGTGGGTGACCCGCTGAACTTGTTCAGTTGTGGTTCACAGCAGGACACAAGGTGATTTCTAAGCCAGCACTCACCTCCCTAGTTGCCATGTGACCATGTCTTCTTTGGGTGTCCTGGGCTTACACTTGAACTTGGGGCCTTCCCCTGAGGGAACCCATACCGGAAAACATGTTAACATGGCCTGGAGGCCTCTGGATGAAGAGGTAGGCCAAATGTGTTACCTTTGCAACCAAAACGATGTCATGTTGGAGAATCCACAGTCCTTCCCATCTTCCACCCTCACCACCATTCAGCCACACACCTCCCAGGGAAGGCACCTCAGAAACAGCCACATTAAAGGGAGTTTAGCCCAGCTGAGAGTGGTCAGATTTGTGCACTGGAGAATTTCCATTTGGGGAAATTGGACAAGGGCCTACGGGTATGTGGCTCAATTGGATGTAGTCAACGATTCTTTGTTTTAGTTTTACTGTGTGAAGAAACTTTCTAGTACATGTTTCCTATTTATTTACCGTTTGTAAAAGAATAAGGTATAGGTAGAAATTCAATATGACTGACATTTATTTTCCATCCTACCAGAATTTATTTCTCCTTTTTTTCTTGATTTTTTATACAGAAATTTGATTTGATTTTAGCACTTTAAAATTAGCCACCACTTTTCAGAAATATAAACATTCTATAAATTGAGAGACAGGAGTACTTTAGTGAAGAGGCAGAAAGCCAGAAAGTTCTCATTGCCAGCCTGTCTACGCTGTGTGGTGCCTGGTTTCCTGGCCAGGGCAGAGATTCAAGGGAACTTGGGCCAAACCTCTCATTGTGCAGACAGGGAAACCGAGGTCTGAGGGGAAGGAACTGGGCCCATCTTGCCTCCCGGTCTGGTGACCAAGCCTGCTTTCCTGTCTTCTCTGTCTAGGAGAAGAGTCTCTGTGGCCCAGGAGGAGCCCAGACCTGGATGAGAGCTGCCTGTCAAGGCCTGGGTGGGATGCATGCAATGGGACAAGGACAGTCTCTGGGGAGGTTCCGCCCTGACCCCTTGGGGGCTGTGAGGATCCACAGTTGCAAAGAAATTTAGAAACTTATTTCTCGGATTACGGATTACGCAGGACAGGGCTTGGTTCTGGCTTCTTTGTCCTAAACAGTTTACTGGGATGGTGAAAGACAGATCCTTTAACCCTTTCCTGGGGAGAGGCCTAAGGGTGTGGAGGCTGGACCAGACCCAGGGTCCTGGGGGTTCCCATTCTGCTGAGAACAGTGAGGGTGTGATGAGGATGGTATGTGTAGGGGTAAGAATCCTTTTAGGCTAGGTGGCGGGGGAGGTCACCTGGGGAGTGGGAGGGACTGTTTCTTTTATGGGCTGTGCCCTGCCCTTCCTTCTCATATCCTTGGTGAGAGGTGTGCTGGCCTCCATGGGAGGGTTTTGCCCAGAGGTGGAGAGTTGGAGAATGAGTGTCCTTGCTCTGCAAGGTCAGACCAGAGGCCCAGGGATTTGCAGGTGGTACTAGGAAAGCAATGTTTTCTTGCTCCAAGTGGCTCCTGAGGGCAGAAGCAGGCCTGGGGGATGAACCCAGGTAATACAGCATTGTGGTTAAGAGTGCTGACACTTACTTGCTGGGTGACTGGGCCAGTTACTTAACCCTTCTGAACCTCTATTTCCTCATCCATGAAATGGGTCTAACATAAGTGCCTACCTTATAGGGCTCTAAAGATAAAATAAGACAATATATAAAAATATGAGTGGCAGGTACTGTTGTTAATAACAGTGATAAGAAGACGATTTATAAACGTTGGAAAGTAGGGAAGTGTGTTCACGCTGAATACAATGTTAGGAGTGTCCCTATTCAGAATCTGTTACATCTTGAGGGAGGGAGCTCTCTGTCACTGGAGGCATCCAAGTAAAAGCTAGAGGTCTCCTAACTGGGGATGTTGTCGAAGTATAATGCTTCAGACTGGGATGAGCACGATGATCCTGAAAGGTCTGTAGCCCATGATTGTGGGCCAGAGGAAGGGGCGGGCTGGAAGGCAGTGGTTTCATTCTGGGAACCGTATCCCTCATATGAGGCACCGAGCCCTCGAGACCCCGTGGAGTCTCTGGGCTGTGGGGCAGGGAGTGCCAGGCTTGAAGGATCCTCTTTGTGGAACCATTTAACCAAGCCCCAGAACTGGGGAGGGCCTTGACCAGGTGCCTGGTGTGTGGGAGGCGCTGAGTAGAGCCTTCCACTTCTTGCTCTGGAGAGTTTGCCTCTGCTAGGCAGCTTGAGAGGTGTGATGGACTGAGACGGCGCAGGCCACTGCCCTGGGCCAGCCAGGTTTGTGTGCCCGTGACCTGGATGGAGCAGTGGCCTCTGACTCATGCTGTCTCTTGCTTGCTTGTTCCAGGGGTACAAGGGACCCAGGGGTCCCTCTGGGTATCAGACACGGGTGTAGAAAGGGGGATGGGATAAATCATGCAGGGCTTGGCTGAGAGTTCATCACAGGCCCTCGTGGCAACAAAGCTGTGGTAGGCCTTGGAGGCGTGTCCCGGGCCTGGAGCCACCAGCTGGAAGACAGGCCTCCCGTTGGGGTTCTGCAGGTGCACAGTGGCAGACTCCTTTGGATTTGGCCACTACTTTTTGTCCAGGTTTGGGCTCAACCTCTGTCCCTGAGCCTGAATGCCCTGGTCCCCTCCCCACACTGTCCTTCCTGCATTTCCACCCTCACCCGGGGGCCTTCCCCTCTACCTCGTATGCTCTTTCCTTCTCGCGTCGGTTTCTTTTGCACCCTAACAATTTCTCCCTTCTGCCTGCTGTGGAAACCTGGGCTGACAGTCCCTGGGTGACCATGTGACTCAGCCTGGGTGGGACTGTGAAGGGAGAATCTCGTTGTCTCTGATGGCAGAGTGGAGATGTGTCTGCAAGGACAGGGGATGTATAGCTTGTCTTGGAGGAGGGAGGATGAAGCTGGTGTAGGGGGAACTGAGGGGAGGGATGGTAAGAGTGCTGGGTCTCTCACTTCCAGTCTTAGCCCCTGCCTCAGTGTGTCCTGGGGCTAGTACCTTCCCCTTCAGGTCAGGGGGTTTGAGTTGAATTTCTAATCCTTGCAACCAGGAACCTGATGGATAATCATCCTTCAGGACCCACAGATGGCACCTCCTTTGGGACACGTGTCCACACTTTGTCATAGCACCGGGCAGGACATTGGCTGCCTTCAGCTCTTGGGCCTTATTTTTCCGTTTCTCCCTGCCCATAGCAGGCACACAGTAGGTACAAAATCAAACTGCTCTGCATGGATGCATGTGTGCTCAGTATAAGGTTTGACACTGACATTTTAACAAGCACATCAGAACTTTTGCAGACAATTGAGTGTTACCTGATAAAATGGTTACAGGGAAGCCTCAAATTTGTTCCAATAATGCCGTTTTTCCCTGGAACATTTCTTGGTCTCTCGATTGGGCCTGTTGATGAAGCACAGAAGGCAACCGTCTTGATTTGGCTCCAAAATGATGCTTTCTGTCTGATCCACAAAACAGCTAGAAGGGGCACAGAAAACGTTGGCTGCTGTTGGGGGCTTAGTGGTAGGTGTTCAGTCGGACTTGGAGGGGGCTCCTGAGATGCAGCCTCAGAACAGGAGGAGGTGGGAAGTGGGAAGTGGGTGGAATTGGGTTGTGTTGTCACTGGAGTTCCAATTCAAATGGAGAAGGTCCAGTGAATTTATAGAAACGCTTCCTTCATTCACTGCTTTGTGTTCACAGCTGCGCTCCCAGTCCTTGTTATGTAGTAAGCACTCAATAGATACTTGTTGAACAAGTGAAGGAATTCAACAAATATTTATTTGTAAATCATGCCTATTATTTTCCATCCACTGCGGTAGATACTCTTAGTACTTTGTAGGATGACGTGGTGTGTGTGTGTGTGTGTGTATACACATGTGCATATGCAGACACACATACTTTAACCCACATCTAGTTGTATGTTTCATTGGCCCCTGTGATGAGTGCCTTCACTGGGGGATAATAACACATTTGCTGGGCTTTGCCATCATATTTTTTTGTTTTTATTTCCAAGGCCAACACCTGATTTTTTAAGGGAATATTTGATGTAGGGAAACATTAGATGAAAAACACGCACTCCTGGCTCATTTATCGTGAATGAGCATTAGCTGCCCTCCTCCCTGTCCCCAAACCCCCATCCCGCCATGTGCACACCCATGTGCTTTCAACCTGAAATAACAGCGCTTCGTATTGAAGTGGGGGACCAGCACACCTTAGGGATAATGAGCCTTTGCCCCTAGGATTTTCCTGTCTGCCTCTAGGTAAAGCCAAACCCTTGTGATGTGCTTCGGGCTGGAGTGCAGTGCCTTGGTGTGTGTGCATGTGCCTTATGGCAGTGGCTTTTGTGCCTCTGCTTTTTGTAAGCAATAGAAGCTCTGATGTAATGAGATTTTATGCAGAGCCCCATGGATAGACAACACAGTAAAAATGGATCTGCTTTGCTGAAAGGAGGGTGGGCCCCTTTGCTCAGCTTTCCTATCACCTCCTCCCATTCCCCTGCCAGGGCCTCATAGAATGTCATGGAATCCCAGGGCTTCTCAAGGCCCTGGAGGAAGAGCCTGCACGCATGTAGGGTCACATATGTGTACTCACAGATGCTCGCCTGTCAGCTGTACTGTGTTCATGCTCTTCTCTCTCTCTTCCCCCGTGCTTGCCGTCCCTGGTTCAGGCGGGTCTCATCCGCACAGATAGCACCGACTTCTTCATTGAGCCTCTGGAGCGGGGCCAGCAGGAGAAGGAGGCCAGCGGGAGGACACATGTGGTGTACCGCCGGGAGGCCGTCCAGCAGGAGTGGGCAGAACCTCACGGGGACCTGCACAATGAAGGTAGGCTGTAGGTAGGGGCCTGTGCGCTGCTTCTCTCCCTACCTCTGGAGTGTTTCCCGGTAACTTCTGTCCTTAAGCTGTCCATGCCTGGCCTCAGTCTTCTTACCTGTAAAATGGGACTGGGCCACATAGATCTGCTGTACTGGCAGAGAAACCCCATTGCGTTCTAGGAGCTGCTGTAATTGGCTGGAGCTAGGGGCCAGAGGAGCCACTTGTGTCCTGAACTGTGGTCCCTGGGACTCCAGAGGTCTCTGAGGAGCTCACTATTTCTTCTCAAGGCTATTTCTGAGCCAAGGCAGAAGGTAGAATGCCTGCAGTGAGTTTTTCCCCCTAAAGTCAACTCAACCGTGTGGGAACCACAGGAAAGGAGTTATTAGGGCACCTGCAGGGAGGCTGCCTGGTGTCAGGGCATCACGGTCAGCTGTGTGTCCTGTAGACCATTTTACAATCCTATCTTCAAGTCTGTCTACTGCGTGATCCAAGGCAAGTTACCTAAGATCTCTGAGCCCTCATTTTCCTCATCAGTAAAGCAGAGATGATCCATGTCTACCTGTAAATGTTATATGTAATGGTGATGGTGTCTATGAAAATCCCAGTATAGGGCTTGGCATGTAGTAGGTGCTGGATAAATGGCAGCTCTCCTTACAGTATTATTAAGGGTAACTGCTGACGTGTTAGGGTGGGAACCCCCTGAGGGAAGGGGCATCCCTGCGCCCAGGTGACCAGTGCAGGAGCCTACACACCAGAGGCACTCAAGACTTATGGTTGGGCAAATAAACTGGATGTGACAGGTGCTGGTCCTGGGCCCGTGGTCAGCTTCACAGTGTCACAAAGCTCCTTTGGCCAAGAAGAGATGAGGAGGCCATAGGTGAAATCTGGTTATGACTGGACCACACACACCGTTGTGCCAGCTCCCTGTGGGACTGGGCTTGGCGTGAGAAATGCCTGGAAGCCAGTTGTCCCCACAGATGGTGTATCCATTGAAGCTCCAGCTGCTCTCCAAGTGTCACTCACAAGAGAGCCGTGGCACCAGAGCCAGAGGATTCTGCAGGCCTAAGGTGGGGAGGGCAGGGCTGGTGGGGCGTCTGAGCGCTGGTGTGGATTTCAGGGCACCCTTCCCTCCACCAGGGGTGGGAAGAGGAATGAGTCTCCCATGGGCTCCATTTTTTTAGGCCAATTCTGAATCCAAAGACCATAAGGTTCCCTCTTTTGGGAAGAGATGTTGGGGAAGTCCAGCTCCAGAGCTGTGAGCCTGGAACATCTGCATCACCAGCCACCATGGTGGGCAGCTGGGAAGCTGAGACCACTGAGCACATGGAGCTGGAGTTCAGACCCAAAGAAATGTAGCTGCGACTCTTGCCCCACACCAGGCTCCAGGGCTGGAACTCCAGTGAGGCCAGGCCCTGGTCCGTCTATGGGCCTTCCTTAGAAACACCAGGGGCAGGAGAAGACTTTCTTGGAAAGCTGCGACTTGTACTTCTATTTGAAGGCCAGTTGTGGGGCTGAGCCCAGTGTGGGGAGACGCATTTCTAGCCGTGCCTGTCTCCACTTCACATACTTGATTAAAGCCAGAGGCTTCAGCTTGGCTCTTTGGGTCTGGTTTTCCACACACAGAGAGGTGCCTTGGAGGCCTGGCCAGGTGCTCAAAGCCTGCCTAGCAGCCGGCCAAAGGCTTTTGGGGAATCTCCCTCAGACTGGGGACCTCTGCATCTCCACCTGTCCCCATCATCCACAGGTGTCCCTCCCCTTGGTTCCTCAGACCTGGGAGTCTCCTGGGTCTGTTCTCTTCTCCTACCCAGGCTAGGAGTCCTGGAGGACAGATGCCAAGTCTCCATCTCTGTGTCACTCACAGCAGCAGGCCTGTCCCTGGAGGAAGGAGAGCAGGGAGGCATCAGAGGCTCCACTACACGGGTTTGCTTACTGGGCTGAGTCTGTGGAGGGGGTTCCAGCCCCCTGCTCCACTGTAAGGGAGTCTGAGGTGCACCAGTGAACCTGGGGTGGAGGGGACAATTCCTCTTGGCACTCAGTAAGGCCACAGCTGCTGCTTCCTGAAAAGGGCGTGTGGGGGGACACACCCCACCCATACACTCATGCTCACACACTGACACAAACACACACACACACCCCCATACACCCACACTCACACACAGACACACCCCACCCATACACTCATGCTCACACACACTGACACACCCATAACCCACACTCACACACAGACACACCCCACCCATACACTCATGCTCACATACTGTACACACACACACCCATACACACACAGACACAGACACACCCCACCCATACACTCATGCTCACATACTGACACAAACACACACACACACACCCATACACCCACACTCACACACAGACACACCCCACCCATACACTCATGCTCACACACTGACACAAACACACACACACACCCACCCACACTCACACACAGACACACCCCACCCATACACTCATGCTCACACACTGACACAAACACACACTCACACACAGACACACCCTACCCATACACTCATGCTCACATACTGACACAAACACACCCACACACACACTCCCATACACCCACACTCACACACTGACAAACACATACTTATACCCACCCACATTTGCACACCTGCATACACACATATAGACCCCTCTACACACTCACACACTCTCACAACCCCACATCTACCCATGCTCACACACATTGACACCCCCCACATACACACCCCTTCACACACTCACACACTCTCACAACCCCACATCTACCCATGCTCACACACATTGACACCCCCCCCCACATACACACACCTTCACATCTACCCATGCTCACACACACACCCCTCACATACACACCCCTTCACACACTCACACACTCTCACAACCCCACATCTACCCATGCTCACACACATTGACACCCCCCACATACACACCCCTTCACACACTCACACACTCTCACAACCCCACATCTACCCATGCTCACACACATTGACACCCCCCCCACATACACACCCCTTCACACACTCACACACTCTCACAACCCTGCATCTACCCATGCTCACACACATTGACACCCCCCCATACACACCCCTTCACACACTCACACACTCTCAAACACACACACACACTCATATACACACACATCCATCATGAACTCCAAAGAAGAGTTACGTGATCCTTTCCCAAGGCTCTGGGGAGAAACTGAACTGTTCAGAGTCCAGGGGAAGGAATTCCCAGTGCTGGGCCCCCAGGCTCGAGCTGGCCCTCACCCCACGGCCCTGCCTTGGCCCCTGAGGCTGTGCCCTGAATGCTCTCCTGCTCCAAATGCTGCCCTCTCCTATTTAACCCATGGTCGTACTCTCCGGAACCCCGTTCCCACCCCCGATTCCCTCCTGAGGATACGAACGGGGTATGTGCTCCTGCAGCCGGAGCTCCAGCTCTCCTTGGGGCTGCCCATGCCAGGGACGCCAGCCGGGCTGGGGCTCAGGGCAACTGCTTTACAAACAATTGAGATAAAATTCACCATTTTAACCATTTTGAGGCATACGATTCGCTGGGTTTTTAAAACTATATTCACAATGCTGTGCAGCCATCACTTCCATCTAATTCCAGAACATTCCCATCCATTAGTTGTAGTTGCTCCTGTTTCCCCACCGTCCAATGCCCCCTGGCAACCACTAATCTACTTTCTATCTTTCTAAATAAGATATCTATCTTTCTAAATAGGATTTGCCTATTCAGGATGTTTCATAGGATGAAATCATACAGTATGTGCCTTTGGTGCCTGGCTTCTTTCACTCAGCGTGTTTTCAAGGCTCATCCATGGGATCGCCTGTCTTGATGCTTCTCTCCTCTTTATGATGGAACTCCCGTCCAGCGTACGGACATGCCACATTTATCATTCATCTGGTGGACACTGGAGTTGTTTCTATCTTTTGGCTACTATGAAATGCTGCTGTGAACATTCGTGTCAAGTTTTTATGTGAACATACGTTTTCAATTCTCTTGAGTACATACTTAGCAGTGGAATTACTGGGTCACATGGCACCTCTAGGTTTAACTGTCAACTGTATTTTCAAAGCAGCTGCACCATTTTCCATTGGCCTGGGGCTTCTTGGGTGGCTCATGGCAGCTTCCCAGTGGCTGGCGGGCCCTGCTCTGCCCTGAGGGTTGTCTGCTCCTGTCATCCTGAAGGATGAGGGACCCACAGAAGAGGGTGCAGCTGGAGCCCCCCACAGCATCCAAGGCTAATGCTGGCTGCTCCTCCCTAATTCCCCAGAAAGTCTGCAGAGAGAGAATTATGGCTGTGCCCTGATAGAGTGTGGTCATGGCTGGGGGAGGCCTGAGTTTACTTTCTGGACTGTTGTCATGAAGCTGCTGTGTGACCTAGGGTGAGTGGGGTAACCTCTCCAGCCTTCCTGTGACATGCCTGGCAGGGAGGGCTGTGAGAGGTCAAGTGCGGCATTCCACTGGCAGGGCTTACACTTCTGGGCACAGCCCATGTGTTGAGGGTGACTGTTATTTATTCTCCCTGCTCCATGGACAGAGCCTTGTGCCTTCCCCTCCTCTGCCAGGGGCGGCCCTCCTCTCTCCCAGGAGTTTGGTGATGGGCTGCTGCGCTTGCCATTGGCTCAGACACCAGGGCCACCAGAAACTGCCTGCAGTGTGAGCTCAGAGCAGCGCCAGCCTCAAGGGTAAGTGAGGATGAAACCCACCCGAGCCCTGCTCACCAGGCTGTGCGTCCACCCAGAGGGCTTTCCCTGCCAGGCCAGTAGCCACACATTTTTCCAGCTCTTAAGTCTAGGGCTTTGTTCCTTTGCACTATAGCACCACTCAGCAAAGAGGAGATAAAAACAAACGGTAGCACCGAGCCCTGTGTGTTCCCTGTTACCCGTCCTCAGATCCCCGTTACCTGAGAACCTGTGTGGGTAGCAGCGTAGAGGTGGCTCAGGTCTCTGCAGAGGTTCCCGCGGATGCATCCATGTGCGTCACCCACGTGTGGACGGGGTCTGCACACACTCGGTCCCGTGTGTAACATAAATAATCACAATGGACTGGGCAGGGACAGGGCCCTCTGCCCTCTGTGCTGAAGTGGGTTTTCTCGTGCTCTCTGTTCAGCCCCAGCTTCAGTGTCCCCTCCTCAGGAAGCCTCCCCCAACAGGTCTGGATCTCCAGGGGGCGCCTTCTCTGATCAGTCCTATGGTAGCCTTTGATATTCTTGTATTGTTACAATCCAATTTCTTATTTGTCCCCTCTGCTGGGCAGTGGGCTCAAGGGCAGAGGCTACCCCTTGTCCATCCATTGACTAGTGCGGGGCCCCTCCTGCTACCACAGCCCTGATACATGCTGGGGATAGCATGGTGGCCTCTTTACATCCTCAGTCCCAGCCTCCTATCTGGGGAGCTCTCAAATACCTGTGGATAAATTAAGGTTCTTAGAAATTAATGGTACGAGTATCAAAACTTCAGAGTGAGATGGGGGGAAGTCATTAAGAGTTAAGGCTCTGGAGCCTTCTTGAGAGACCCCAGCCTCCTGTCCTGCCTTCTTAGCTTTCCCTGCGACGTGTCCACGTACCCTCACTCTACCGCCCCGGCAGAGTTTATCTTCATTCAGGCTATAGCATAGATGACTGACAGCGCTCAAGCTGTTACCCTTGTACATGGCGGCATCGATGGTAATGTTTCAAAGCATGGGCTTTTGATTCAGACAGACCCACACGAGAAGCTACTTAACATCTTTGAACTTCAATGTGTTCACCAGTGTAATAGGGACAACAATCTGGTAGAGTTGTTGTAAAGATTAGATTAGATTGGTTTGCGTTAGATTAGATTAGAGGTCAGTAAAGGTAAGGCCCAGGGCCAGGTACAGCCTGGCAGCTGTCTTGTAGAGGAGGTTGGATTGGAACACAGACACACTCACAGTCTCATCTGCGGCTGATTGTGTGCTTCAGTGTCAGAATCGAATGGTTGTGACCGAGAATGAATGACCCACAGAGCCTAAAATATTTATCTGGCCCTTTACAGAAAAAGTTTAGTAACTCTTGGATTATATAATACAAGTTAATAAATGCTATTTTGCTTTTAGCCAAAAGGGCAAAGCAGCGATGGTGAAATTTGGGGTCCCTGACAGTTCCTGGGTGGGATTGGAGAGGCTCAGGGCTCATAGGAGTATCCGAGAGTTCCTCAGATGCCCTGTGAGGCCACAGTAGCCCCGTGACTTTTTTCCTTTATGGAGATATTGCCAACTTTGATTTTTACAGCAACGTTGTGGGTTAGAGATAAAGGGTGGTTCATCCTCATGTTATAGGAGAGGCGATGGAGGCCAGAGAAGCGAGGGATGGGGCCTGGGATGCCCAGAGAGATAGGATGAGTGGCTCCTGGAACCCAGGCATTCTGCTCTGGGTCAGTTCTCCCCACTCTGCTACTCATTGCTTCAAAGACTTAGCCATGCCCTCGTAGCAGGAAAATGGTTCTTGCCCATGAGTTGACCTGGTATGGAACAATGCCTCATACTGCTTTACTTACAGAGGCAGGGAAAAGGGTGCCCGTGATGGAGCCAGAGGTAGGTGGGGGGTGATGTCACAGTGACAGCCTCTCCTGTGGGTTGGACCTCACTCTCTTCCTGTCTTGGTTCCAGCCTTTGGCCTGGGAGACCTTCCCAACCTGCTGGGCCTGGTAGGGGACCAGCTGGGCGACACAGAGCGGAAGCGGCGGCATGCCAAGCCAGGCAGCTACAGCATCGAGGTGCTGCTGGTGGTGGATGACTCGGTGGTTCGCTTCCATGGCAAGGAGCATGTGCAGAACTACGTCCTCACCCTCATGAATATTGTGAGTGTCCACGTGTCCTGGGACTCGAGGGGAGTGGGGTGGGGTGGGCCCCAGTGCTGATCCAAATGGAAGTTTCTGGGGCCTGGTATTTTTCAGGTGAACTTGGGTGAGTCATTGCTTACTCCTTAGCCCAGCAGGCACGCCCTTGGCAGCCAGGTTCGACGGTATAATGAGCCTGAATTGGCCTGATCCCAGCTGTACATACCTGGGCTGAGGTGACCCACCTGGCCTCCTGCCTGTGGACAGTGGGTTCTGGGCTTGGACACGTTCAGAGTCTGGCTCAGGCGTGGCCTGGAGCCTTGCTTGTGTTGGAGTTGAAGGGACTTCCCTGGGACTCATCATCTGGAAAAAATGCCCAACCCCAGGCTGGGGAGACTGGCCAAGGAGCTGTCAATCTGTAAAGTGGGTCCTGAGGCCCTGACACGGGCCTTGGGTGTGCGCAGACAGGCAAGGACAATCGGGGATGTGGGCAGATTCTAAGACCATGGTGAAGCAGAGAGCCCGTGCCCTCAGCTGCTGCCTGCAGTTGTCCTGCAGAGATACAGGACTCTCGTCACAGAAAACCTAGTTTTTCAAGAAAAATCAGAAATGTAGTTATTTTTAAAAGTGTTTAAAAATTTTATTATGGAAAATTTTAATCCAGATATTTAAGTGAACATTTCCAGTTTTTAAATGTTAAAAGAGAAACCCACTGTGGATGCCAAACAAAACACACTGTAGGCCACAGGTAGCCCCGAGTGAGCATCCCTGGGCTAAAGGGGCAGAGACAATGAAGAGCAAGAGGGAAAGGGGGGTGAAAGCATGGGGCCTTTGTCAGGGTGCCTGTGGCTGTGTGGTTCTGGGAAAAGATGGGGACCTGTCTGGGTGAAGTGAGACCCAAGGTAGAAATAGTGCAGTCAGGGGTCAGATGCTGGGGATGGGGGCCGGATCCTCAGCCCTTCCCTGTGAAGTGCAGTACCGGAGGCAGGTGACCCACTGGGAAAGACCCCAGCTCAGCATAGGATGCTGTGCAGTCCAGGCGGGGAGAAGGTGGGCAGCAGTGTACAAGGGAAAATGCCACATCAACAGGAGGCAGCAGGGCAGGTGCCCTTCACCTCTGAGCCTCTGCAAGGTGACCAGGTTAATGGCTCATCATAAACATTCATCTGGAATACCAGAGCTAAGAAAGAAGATATGTACGTGGTGGGTCCCGAAGAATTTGAGCGAGGCCTCTTTTGAAGGCCAAAGCTTCCAGCCCCTGCATGGGCCCTCACTGGCCTTGATGTTAGGGCCCTCTGCCCCTAGGCCTGTTTGGAGAGGATAAAGAGGTTGGCTAGTTGCATGATCATCCAGACCGACAGATGACTGCAGTATGCCAGGGCTGGGATAGAGTCGCCTTATCCTCAGTCTAACATGGGCAGTGCTGACAGGCTGTGAGGGGTGTGCAATTGATTGTGCTACTGCACTAAGAGGAATATTAGTGAGTCCACCAAGAGCACACAGTCTGACTCGGCCCCTTCCTGTCTTTGTGACTTTGGGGGCGAGTTAAGAACCCTCTGGAGTATCTCCTTCTGCGCTTTGCAAGCAGCATTAACAGTACTTACTACCAGAGGTTTTGGGGAGGATAAAACGAGTGCACGGCATAGAGCATGGCCATGCAGAGCATATGCTGTCGGTGGGCGGTGGTTGGTGATAATACTGTGACCTTCATAAAGTGACTGGTCATGCATTTCTGGGAATGGAACAGTTGATGGGGAGAAATGTCAATCCCACGTCATGTCAGTCCCCCTGGAAACATTGGTAGGGCGTTGCCTGGGTCCATAATCTGGCTGCCCCTTTGATGAGGTGGTCACTAGAGGGACAGCCCCTTAATGTCTCTGTGACCTTGGGCAGGGAACCTGTGTTGCTCATCATAGGATGCAAGTGATGAAAAACCAACTCAATCTAGATTAAGACAAATGTGGTAATTTCTTGGCTCATGGGTCAGACTGGGGGAGGGACAGGTTGGAGCTGGTTGTGAGAGTAATTGGAACTAGAGGAAGTTTTCAGGCTCGCTTCTCTCTCTGTGACATCCTGATTCTCTCTGACCAACTTCTCTACCAGACATTCTGGCCGCTGACAAGACAACGCTGACTCCTATCCCCATCCATGGCTGGAGACAAAAGGAGTTTCCCCTGTGGTTGCCAGGCAAAAATCTCCCAGGGCAGGACTCTGATTGGCCTAACCTGGGTCACATGCCACTCTTTGAAGAGCATCAGTGCTCCAAGGCTGGAGAGGGGTTAGACACAGCCATGGCCGCTGGAGAAATTGTTCTGAGCTGTCCTGGCACCCCAGTTTGTGTCTGCTACAGTTTAGCCCCTTAGAGCCTCTGCTTTTTCATAATAGTGTCTGCTCTTGGGTTTGTGAAGATTTAGTATCCAGGGTATCTAGCACATGCCTCACACATAGTGGGTACTCAAGTAATGTTTTCTGTCATTATTATTGTTACATTGTTTGTTTTTGCGTGTATAAGTTGTTCCTCACCTGAGTTTGGGAAGGTGAGTTCCTTAAAGGCGGGGCTTTGTCTTTTTAGGAATCCCAACAGCACACACAGCACAGGGTCTGAGACCTGAGAGGTGATTGGTAAACGTGGAGGTGAATGGCATCTATGAGAAAAGCAGGGGGCTGGCACCCATTGAGATGGTAGCAGCAGAGAGCAGCAGAGTTCTCTCTGCAATGTCAACATCAACAAAAGAACAGGAGCAGAGATCAGTTCCAATTACAGGAGCCCAGGGAGCAGGTGGGGGGCTAGAAAGTCTGTCCCTGGTCGCCTCTGTGTATGGACACTTCTTCCATCCCAGGAGCTTAGTGTGTGGTTTTGGACAGAAAGAGCAAAGGCTACCACATGGAGTTGTTTGAGAATGAGAGAGGGAGGGGAGGGAGAGGATGCCTGTGAATCTGAACACACCCACCATCCTGGAACACTCGACCACCCACCCAGTGTCCACAAATCACAGGCCCAGCCTGAGGCCACAGCTGGGGACCGACCCCATTAGTGGGAGGCCATGCTGAGAGCCAGGTTTGGCTCCTGGAGCCAGCAGGTGGGGGACAAGAGGAAGGGCAGGAAAGGGGAAAGGGGCAGGGGAGACCTCAGGATGCCCAAGAGTGGTAGGAGCCTGGGTCCTACTGCCCAAAGCTGGGGCTGAAGACCCCAGGACTGTAAGCCAGGCCCTACTGCAGCCCCAGAATCCTTCACTTTGTTAAAAGATAGTTTTCAGGAAAAGGTAAACTCATGACTCTCATAGAGAAATAAAAGGGAACATGTGTTAAAGATTTGACTCTACTCATTAATGAGGGAACCAGGCAGATGTTATAACTCATTCAAAAGAGAACCCAAGGACAGAAACATTATAGATTAGGAATTTTACAATGAATGTGCAAAAGGAGACAAAATTAGTGTTGTGTAGGGTGGGAGGGAAGGCTGTTTAGCCTCTGCCAGAGAAGATGGAACCGCCCGCGTGCAGACAGGAAAGTTGCGTTGCTCTTAGTGACCCATGGTGCTCTCTGCTGTGAGGGCGCTTTCTCTGCGTCTGATTCCGATAAGGGGGAAAGGTGCGCTGCGGCAGTGCCTGCCTTCCACTGAAGTACAAGTTTTTATTCTGTGGTTTGGGGCCTGACCAGGTGTGAGGAGTCTGATGACTTGCCCTACTTAAAAACCTCTGCCCCCATTCCTGGAACCAGCGGAGCGGCAGCATCTCCCAGGCCACAGCCCTGGATTGGACTGGGTTACAGCCCTCACAGCAGTGTGGTGGGATTCCGTCTCTTCCACAGCTCTGTTCTGCCACCTACTCCTCACTTCCAGGATTCTGGCTGGGGTTAGGAGAGTGAGAGTGCTTGGGGCAGTGGCGGGGGTGAGTTGTCTGGGGGGGACCACAAAGCAGTCTTGGGAGATCTGCTCCATTCTTTCTCTCATCTTTCAGAGAAACTCTTTCAGAGGTACCCGGGGGGACCTCCACGAATTCTGTTGCTCGGCTCCTTAACTCTTGGTTGGACTGAGGTGTCGGCAGGTTCTGGGGGGTGGATCAGGTTTGCTAGAGCCCTGTTCCCCAGTTGGCTTGACTGCCAGCTTCAGCTGACATCCATTCATTTGTTCGGAGCTGGGTGCTGTGCTACCTCTGTGCGCCCTCCATGGGGCTAGGTATTGGGTGGGGTGGGGTAGGAGTCAGGGTTCTTGTGGTTACAGGTGACAGACCCAGCTCACACTAGCTGAAACCAAAGAGGGGTCTATTGGCTGGGAGCTGCTGATGTGCCCACAGGTAGAAGCTGCGGGGCAGGAGCCCCAGGGACCACAGGACGAGGGCTTCAGGCTCCTTGGGGCACGGTCTCCTACTCTGCTGGCCCGTGCTTGTCAGTGGAGCCCAGCAGCAGATGGGCTTTCTCCCCATGATGGGAAATGGGAACACCCCAGGTGCTCACACTTAGGACCCAAATGCCAGAAGGCTCTTTCTTGCCCTCCTAGGGAAGACTGACTAGGGTGGGACATGTGGCTATCGCTGTACTAATTGCTGTGTCTAGAAGGTTGGTTTGGGTCTGCTGGGCCACAGCTTGCCGCTGTGTATGGGGGTGAGGTGCAGCAGGACCTGTGCCCAGAAAGCAAGCAGCACAGCAGGCAGACAGGAAGAATGGCTTCCACAGTGGGGAGCACAAAAGGAAGAGAAAACACAGTCCCTGTCCTCTGAGCTTATACTGCTGTGTGTCCGCAGACCACTGCAAAAGATCTAATTGCAAGCCGGGTGCCATGACTCACACCTATAATCCCAGCACTTTGGGAGTCCAAGACAGGAGGATTGCTTGAGGGCAGGAGTTCAAGACCAGCCTGGGCATAGCAAGTCTCCATTTCTATAAAAAATTTAAAAAATTAGCCAGGCAAGGTGGTGCACAACTGTAGTCCCAGCTACTCAGGAGGTTGAGGTGGGAGGATGGCTGGAGCCCAGGAGGTCAAGGCTACAGTGAGCTGTGATTGTGCCACTGCACTCCACCCTGCCAACAGAGTAAGACCCTGTCTCTAGAATTAAAAAAAAAAAAAAAAAAAAAGAATATCATTGTAGAAATTATTAGCATTGTTTTTGAGCAACCACTGGGAGGGAGCCAGACTCTTTGTAGACTCTACCTCATTTACATAAGTCTCCCCATAACCCTACGAGAGGTCTGAGTAGCCTCCATGTCCTTACATAGAAACTGGGGTACAGAGACAGGCTGTAACTTGCTAGTCTCCCATCTGGTAGGCCGCGGGGCTGGGATCTGAGCACCGCTGTGTCCACTCCAGAGCTCAGACTCTTCCCCAGGCCTGGTGCCAGCTGGTGCTGTCCGTGGCTGGTGACCCAGCTGTTATGGCAGAAAAGCGTTTCCCTACACTCTTATGTTCAGTTCTGGAGGGCTTGTGAGTTAAACTGAAAGAGACAGACTGGCAGGAGAAAAGAGTTGATTTGCCAGTTCCTTGTATATAAGGTTACTCTATGATGAGTACCTCAAAGGGGTGGTGAAAACTGAGAGCTTGGCCAGGTGCAGTGGCTCATGCATGTAATCCCAGCACTTTGGGAGGCTGAGGCAGGCGGATCACCTAAGGTCAGGAGTTTGAGACCAGCCTGGCCAACATGTCAAAACCCCCTGTCTACTAAAAATACAAAAATTAGCTGGGTGTGGTGGTGTGTGCCTATAGTTCCAGCTGCTCAGGAGGCTGAGACAGGAGAATTGCTTGAACCCGGGAGGCGGAGGTTGCGGTGAGCCGAGATCAGGCCATTGCACTCCAGCCTGGACCACAGAGGGAGACTGCAGTCTCAAAAAAAAAAAAAAAAAAAAAAAAAAAAAAAAAAAAAAAAAAAGAAAAGAAAAGAAAGAAACAAACAAAACCTGGGGCTTATATTCTTAGCTTAATAGGGAGAGAAAGGGAGAAGGGAGAAAGGTTTCTTTAGGAAAGACAGGTGGGTCTTTAGGAGAACAGACGGGAGATGAAGTCTGTGATGTTTACTTAAGCCGGGTCAAGTGGTATTTCTGTCTTTATGACCATGAAATTCCCTTAAGGGGATTTCCAACAACCTCTTTCCCAGATGCTGCTGCTTTTAAGGGAAGCTGAGAGGGCTTCTTTCTGCATCTGTTGGCTTTCAGATGTCTTCAGCTTACACTGATCTGTATCCTAACGCTGGGGTTCCAAATGGGCCCTCACACAGGCTGGGAAAAGGACCCCCGGAGACGGAGTGCTTGCATGCACGTATGTCCTGAAGGGGCCGTGACCTGTGCCAGCTCCTACGGTCTCTGCTTGGTGAGGGGCTCCACATGCGTGGCTTCTGGGCACTGTGTGCCCTCAGCAAGGCCCCTCCCAGACCCACTGGGTGGCCTGGTCTGAGCCCCTGATAAGGGTTCTAAGAGAGTCAGCTCAAATGACGGGGGTGAGGGTGGAGGGGATGCTCTTTGGGGCTATGAGAAAAACAATGAAACCCACCTCTGAGGTGGAGAGCTGAAGGCAGCGAAGTTTGGAAGGTAGTGGGGAGAGTAGACGGGAGCTTGTTCCCCAGGCAGAATTTAGGAGTTTCCCTCGGAAACCGGAAGAGGTCTTTTGATGGGCTATAAGTCGAGACGTTTCTTTCCATCGAGCAAAGTGTACTTTTGAAACTTGGCATTCCAGGGCTGGCCTGGCCTGAAACGTGGTGCATTCAGAAGGGGCTGGGAAGCCCTCCAATCTGGAGCTATGAGACCACGTGGATGGTGGCAGAAGCGGGTGGGAAGTTCTCTCTGAGCCCTTGATGTTCATGATGTGGAGGCCAGCTGCCTACCTATCCTCCTTCCCTGGTGTTCCCCCGATGTCCCCAGGACTTTACTGTTGGAGGAAGGGAGGTTCAGTGACCCATTCTAATCTTCTTGGCCAAATTAACACGTTCTGACTTTTGACCCTTGACCTCTGACTCATGCATGACTCAAAGCTGTGGCCGGGGAACTTTGTCAGCTTCCACTGAAGACGGGGCCACGAGCGGGCCACGAGGGCCTGCCTTGGAGACTGCTGTTTGGATAGTCTTGTTCCTACCTTCCCTCTCCCCACAGCCTGTCAGAAAGTGGGTGAGGAGAGTAATGATCTTCTCAGAAGTTCTGGAAGGCCGTTAGAGGCTGGGTCTTCTGCTCACTGCTGGGTTGCCCTGTGAATGTGGGAACAGACAGGGCCTGGGATGGGTGAGGGGCACAGTTGAGGCAGAGCTTCCTCTGAGGGGAGCCCAGTTCCTCTTGGGGAGAGAGGCTCACAGCATTGAGATGGACTGTGGCTTAAAGGAGCCGTGACAGTGCAAACCTGCTGCTGCCATCACGGGTATGTGGGCGGTATGGGGTTCAGGCTTCCCCTGAACAGGTGCAGAGGACGGACAGCCAAACTTCCCAGCAAGGGAAGGTGAGCAGATGGGGACCGACAGTCTGCCTCCCTGGGGACCAGCAGCTCATCCTGTCCATTGTGTGGGAGCTTTTATTCGGCTAGGATGCTTGATGCTTGAATACCCTTAGGGGATTTCCATGGGGCCAGTAATAACAGCTTGCCTTTGCATTCCCCTTGGAGCACCTGTCTGCTGTGACCATTTCTGATCCTGATTTCCGGGGCCAGGTCTGGCCCGGCGGGACCAGAGAGAGGAGATCTAGTTCCTGGGATGGATAGTCCCATTGTGCTCTTAACCCAGGGAGGAGGGGGCAGAAGCCATTAGTGAAGCACCCAAAGTTATCTGACGAGGCCCCGGGCACTGCTGTCAGCGGCAGCTGGAGGGACAGTCCGGGTGGCCCTGCCTTCCATGTGTCTTTTGCATTGACCTGGGGAGATGCTGTGGATATTCCTGCAGCTTCAGATGATGTGACCAGGCTCCCCCCTCAACCTTTCCGCACACGCTGCTGGGTGCTGTCATTCTCTGTGCCTGTTTCCCCATCTATACTGGGTCATCTTCCTTAAGACTTCTTCAAGTCTCAGGACTAGAGAACCATTTGAGCACTTTGAAGCATACAGGGGTAGTTGTTTTCAGCATTTAGTGAGCACCGGTTGTGTGCCTTGTATCACAGACAGAGGCTCCCGTCCTAGAAGTTTTGGTCTGACTGCAAAAACAAGCCTTAGTCCTGTGGAATAATCAGGGGACCATGGAGAATGGTACCAGTACCAAGGAGCTTAGAGGGGATACTGTCCCTGTGGGGTTGTGGAGAGAGGAGGGGTGTCTACAGGGGCTCATTGCTGAGCCTGCCTTGAGGGAGAGGGCAATTCGGAGAGAGGAGGGCATGCAGATAGGGTGGCAGATAGCACAGCAGGGTTGTGGGGGCAGGGTTGAGGAAGGAGACCCAGGTGTGTGGTGACAGGTGACAGAAGCCTGCAGAGACCTCCCTGGCACCCAGGTGTGGCGGGATAACTGGGGAGGCAGCAGCGTGGACTGTGGCGTAAAGAAGAGGCATGAGAACAGCTCCCCATGGTGGCATCCAAGGTGGATCTGCCCATTCCCAGGGCCCTCTCCTGGCCCAGGGGTGATGGACCAGTTCTCTGGGGCGAGGACCCCTTTGGACATGGGGAGATGGGGGAACCTCCTAGGGCCTGGAGCTGGAGCACAGGGAGGGTGAGAAGAGAGACAGAGAGGCCCTTTCATCATTTCCTCCCAGCCAGGTTGTAGCCAGAAGCTTCCAGTCTCTGTTTCCTGTAGGAACCCTCTTGGCAGCCACCCTGTCTGGATGATAGGTGCCTGATCCACCTCCACCCCCTGCCCGGCTCCACCTGACTGACAATACATAGATGCTGGGGTGGTTGCCGGGACAACACTGGCTAGCAGCTCTGCCAATGGTAGGGTCCTACCAGCTCTGACCTGCCTCAGAGCCCGTTTCTGAGCCTGGGGCCTGCTCAGATGGACTGTGTAGAAGAGCTCGCTTCCCCTTTTAGACCTGGGAGGTTTTGGCGCAGTTGGCTGTCAGATCAGGGCCTTGGCGGCCTCAGCCTGGAAGGGTGGCATTTTGTTTACCCTTGACAAGCGTTACACATCCATCATAAAGGCTGGTTTGGAACACCACAAAAACTGCTTTCCTGCTGATGGAGAGTATGGCTTTGCCAGACATTCTCCTTCTGGGTAGATGAATCTCTAAGGAGCTTATTCTCCTTGACACTGGAAGCAGACAATCCTCTTCTTCCCTCTCTTTTTGGTCTTTTTCTCTTCTCTTATGTCTGTTCCCCAAAACTGCTTTTGCTAAAAGTAAAAAAACTCATTCACTGTAAAGCAGTAGTTCTTTTTAAAGTTTATTTTATTTATTATATTTAAAAGTTATTTTATTTTATTTTTTGAGATGGAGTCTCACTCTGTTGCCCAGGCTGGAGTGCAGTGGTGCAATCTCGGCTGACTGCAACTTTCGTCTCCTGGGTTCAAGCAATTCTCCTGCCTCAGCCTCCCGAGTAGCTGGGATTACAGGCATGCCACCACACCCAGGTAATTTTTGTATTTTTAGTAGTGATGGGGAGTCGCTACGTTGGCCAGGCTGGTCTCGAACACCTGACCTCAAGTGATCTGCTCACCTCAGCCTCCCAAAGTGCTGGGATTACAGGTGTGAGCCAAGGTGCCCAGCCCTTTTTTTTTTTTTTTTTCTTTTAAAGACAGGGTCTTGCTTTGTTACCCAGGCTGAAGCACAGTGGTGCAGTCATGGCTCACTGCAGCCTCAACCTACTGGGCTTAAGGGATCCTCCTGACTCAGCCTCCCAAGCACCACAGGTGCATGCCACCATGCTTGGCTAATTTTCTTTTTTTTTTTTTTTTTTTTTTTAATTTTTAGTAGAGACAGGGTCTTACTATATTACCCAGGCTGGTCTTGAACTCCTGGCCTCAAGCAATCCTCCTGCCTTGGCCTCCCAGAGTGCTAGGATTACAGCTGTGAGCCATGGCGCCCACCCAAGCAGTAGTTCTTAACCAGGGACATTTGGTAATATCTGGAGCTATTTTTTGATTGTCACAGCTAGAGGGGATGGGGTGCTACTGGCATCTAGTTGGTAGAGGCCAGGGATTCTGCTAAACATCTTAAAATGCACAGAACAGCTCCCCCAACTGAGCTCATCCACGTCAAATTGTCCACAGTGGCCAGATTGAGACCCCCTGACCTATGGTATTAGTTCCAATTGTCACACACAGGAATTTTCAAAGCAAACCCTCTGGGCAGAGAATGATGTGCATCACAGAAGGAGGAGTGCTGGGAATCTTGGTGCGAGAGATATGTGATGTGAGCACCCTTCCTGCGAAGAGAGTTTTATGGTTCACACAGCACTTTTGCTTTCATGGACAGCATCTCACTCCACACATACACACACACACACACACACACTTTTTAGAGGTAGGGTCTTGCTTTGTCATCCAGGCTGGAGTGCAGTGGTGTGACCATGGCTCACTGTAGCCTCGACCTCCTGGACTCAAGTGATCCTCTTGCCTCAGCCTCCCAAGTAGCTACAGGCATGGCTGATTGTACCCAGCTAATTTTTAATTTAAAAATATAGATATATATAGACAGGGTCTCACTATGTTGCTTAGGATGGTTTTGAATTCCTGAGCTCAAACAGTCCTCCTGCCTCAGCCTCCCAAAGCGCTGGTATTATAGGCCTGAGCCATTGTGCCTGGCTGAAATAAGTTTTAAACTAATGGATGCTGTTGATCGAGCACATGCTGTGGGCCAGGCCTGGTTTCAAAGCCTTGACATCTGTTTTTCCCTCTATCCTCCTGCCTCGGCAAGCTGTTTCCTCCACACCCACAGATGAGCAGAGTCAAGCTCCAAGAGGTAAGACCATGCAGTGGTGAGAAGCAGCAGAGCTCAACCTTCCCAGGCCTCCACACTGCCTCTATTTACATACAGGCTGCCAGCCTGGGACGTCAAGGCTGCTGCGTTTCACAAATAGGTTGTGGGGGATAAATGCTGAGCACTGTGGGCTTGTGAAAGAGACTCTGTTGGGCTGGGTGGGTCCATCCCTGTGCACCCTGGAGCCACTCTGCACATGCAGCCTGGGCATGAGGTGGGCTGAGCAGCCGGATCTCTGGAGCACCACCCAGACCAGCCTGCAGGCTCCAGGGAGCTCCAGAGACAGCCACCCCTTTAAGAGGTGTGCCGATTAAAAGGCAGCTAAAAGTGCTCACTTGGAACCCACACCAGCCCTTTAAAATATAGGGCATGATCATGAGCTTAGCAGAGAGGGGAGATGGAACAGCTGAGCCTGCAGCAACTGAGAAAGAAGTCAGGAGACTCAGCGCTCTCCTTCCACTCCCCTGAGAGCAGCCTCATCCTCCAGACCTCATTAAACACCTCCCTAGTGACCTCGGAGGCAGGTCCGTGGCATAAAATCATGGGGAATCTGACCGTCATGGAGTCTTAGATTTGATGAAATATGGTACACATGTGAACTTGTCTGTGTGTGCACACCTGAGCATGGCATCTTGGTGAGGTCTTAGTGTCCCAACCCGAGGTAAACCAGACCCAGCTCTGCCTACTGTGAGGGTCAGCCCTGGAGGGCTGGGGAAGGCAGAGAGCTCAGACCACAGGTAGTAGTATATTGCTGTTAAACATCCACATACATGCACATGTGTACACACATACAACACAGGTACCCACACACATGCACATGTGTATACACATATAATATGGGTACCCACACACATGCATATACCTGTACCATGTTTAATCACCCACATGTGTAACACAGGTGTGTTTGTATAGATACATGCACCCATGTGTACCACACCAAATTAGATGTGTGCACACAGACAAATTCACATGTGTACCATATTTCATCAAATCTAAGACCACACTGATGGTCAGATACCCCATTATTTTATGTCCTTAAGAATGAAAAAGTGTTACCAATGAAATTCTGTTCATCTCTTAGCACTGTAGACTTATTAGAAGAGAGCTTCTTTTTTTTTTTTTTTTTTTTTTTTTGAGATGGAATCTTGCTCTGTCACCCAGGCTGGAGTGCAGTGGTGGGATCTCAGCTCACCACAACCTCTGCCTCCCAGGTTCAAGTGACTCTCCTGCCCTAGCCTCCTGAGGAGCTGGGATTATAGCTGCATGTCACCATGCCTGGCTAATTTTTCTATTTTTGGTAGAGACAGGGTTTCACCATGTTGGTCAGGGTGGTCTCAAACTCCTGACCTTGTGATCCGCCTGCCTCGGCTTTCCAAAGTGCTGGGATTACAGGTGTGAGCCACTGTACCCAGCTACAAGAGAGCTTTTAACCTCAGTTAGACTTAGGTCTTTATCATATGTTACTCTTTTTTTTTTTTTTTTTTTTTTTGAGACGGAGTCTTGCTCTGTCGCCTAGGCTGGAGTGCAGTGGCGCGATCTCGGCTCACTGCAAGCTCCACCTCCCAGTTTCACACCATTATCTTGCCTCAGCCTCCCAAGTAGCTGGGACTACAGGTGCCTGCCACCATGCCAGGCTAATTTTTTTTTTGTATTTGTAGAGAGATGGGGTTTCACCGTGTTAGCCAGGATGGTCTCAATCTCCTGACCTCGTGATCCACCTGCCTCGGCCTCTCAAAGTGCTGGGATTAAAGGCATCAGCCACCATGCCTGGCCTATCATATGTTACTCTTGTATACACACAGATAAGGCAACATGAACAGGTGAGGGGTTCCCCTAACTTCTTCACATTCAGAGCAGTGCCCTTGCAGGTCATGTTCCGGCATCATCTTCAGTGTATGACGTTTCCATGCAGCATTGTCCTGCCTGCCATGGAGAGCAGGGGTGGTGCCACCTGAGGGCTCCACCGGCATCCCTGGATTTTCACAGAACCTACGGACAGCATCCTGTGGATTTGATGCTGGAGCCATATCGATTTTACTGCAAGGTGTCGATGGGACGTTTTCAGACAACACCCAGGATTCACATTCCTGCCTCTGATGGTTTGTTACCTGAAATGATGAGGGCTGTGGTTGTGAAGCCACCAGGAATGACAGAGGCTCTTGCGTGCACTGGCAGTGACAGTCACACCTGGGCTGCCTCCTGGCCAACAGTGATTGTAAACGTGAAAAAGAGGAGCCTGTTGGACTCAATGGGATGCAGCATGTGTCTCGGGGACGCTGGGGGCTGGAGCACGTGGTCTGCAGAGTCACCTTGTGTCTTGTTAGAAGGGCCAGGGTTGCGCGCCCAAGGGCTGGTCCAGGGCCTGAGACTCCATGTTGCTGTCGTCTCCTGAGGACTGAGAAAGGACAGGAGGGGTCATTGTGGCCGTTCCTCTGTCTTCAAGCAATGGTGCTCACATCTGCCCAGGTTCAGAGGCAGTAAGTGATCAGGGAAGGCGCACGAGCAGGTGAGGTTTTCTGAGGCCTGGGCTTGTCTTCTGACCATGATTGCTGTCCTCGGGCAAGCTTCTGTGTACCTTTGGGCCTGCCTGTATCCCTGAAAACAGGGATAGCATACCCTTCTCCTCAGAGGTCCTTGGAGAAACGTCTGACACTGGGACTAGGGCGGGGAATATGCAAGATGACCCCGGAGCATCTCCTAGAGCCAGAAAGTAACGAAGTGTTAAAACATAAACCCCAAATCCCCAAACCATGGGGGTGTGTTTACGGGACACAGGAGCCAACTCAAAGAGCTCTCAACCACCAAAGCTAGGACAATTTGAGCCACAAAACAAATCACAGAGAATTATAGCCCAAGGTGTAAAATAGACAAAAGTCCATACTGATAACATAAATGATGGAATAAATAAACAAAGAAGGGACAAATCACCCATGCAGAGTAATTCCAGTTTATTCACGTCCGTCTTCAAGGAGGTGGATTTTAACTCCTCACTCCCTAGATGTGGCCCGCACATAGTGACTTTCTTTAAAAGAATTCAGTCTGGAAATCAGGGAGCAGAGGGTAACTCTCAGTGAAGAAACCTGACAAACACTCCGTCAGCCGGGTGATGAAGGCCAACAGCAACAGTGATGAGTCATGCTGATATCATGCATCCTTGGCATGGCCTGATGAGGATGCACCTTAGCCCTGTGGGCTTCCTCCCCTGTAGCCCCCATCTAACCATGAGAAAACCATCAGACATACCCTAATTGAAGGACACAAAATACCTGCTCAGTGCTTCTTAAGACTTAAAGTCATCAAAAACCAGAAGGCGGGAGAACCTGTCACAGAGAAGAAACAGAGCAGAGGGGCTAAGGAGACAGGAAGATTAAATGGAATGTGACACCCTGGATGGGACCAGGACATTTGGGGGAAACTAGAAAAATCTGAATAAAATGTAGACTTTAGTTAATAACAGTATGTCAATATTGGTTCATTAACAGTGACAAACATACCATAGTAATGGAAGATGTTAACATTTGGAATAAATTGGGTGTGGGGAGTTTCTGTACTATCTTTGCAACTTGTAGCTGAATCTAAAGTTATTTTAAAATAAAGTTTATTTTTAGAATAATAGGAATTCCAGGCCGTTCACCATGAGGATTCGGTAAAGTGATGTGGGGAGGCGCTTGTGGGCTGTGCCAGCCATTAGTGGCGATGAGACCACACCATTCCGCTTCTGTTTGAGCGCGGGTGGGCTTAATACCCCCAGGGTCTTTTTCAGCACTGGCCTCCACCTCTCCCTGTTTAAGACCTGCCTGAGCCTGGCCGCCAAGTGGTGGGTGGACCTTTTACAGCCTTCTTGAGTTGTAAACTCTCCTCATTCTCTCTCCTGGGCCAGACAAAGCCCACCCCAGCCACCCTGCCACAGAAACTGGTTCTGGACAGCAGCTGAATGTAGTGGCTAAGGAAGGGGGCCTGAGAGTCACAAAGATCTGAGTTCAACTCTTGGCATTCTCACTTCTAGCTGCGTGGCCTTGGGCAAGTTACTTACCCTCTCTGAACCTTGGATGTCTTGCCTATGAGACGGGAATAATTCCTCTCTCCATAAGGTGGTTGTGAGGTTGTATGCCAAGCCCTCGGCACAGTGCCTGGCACACAGTAGGTGCTTGGGGAGTAGAGGTGCCTCCCTCCCTCTGATCCCAGTACCCTCTACCATCTTCTCTTGTGCTGCTTTTTCTCCCCTTGGCCAGAGAGAGTCCTGACCTTTGCTTGTTTTTCTGGTACATACCCAGTGGTTATCTCAGGTCAATATGTGGTACTGAATCCTAATGCAGGGGTCCTGGCAGAGGTGACTTTGAACTTGGCGCAGAGGTGAGAAGCAGAGAAGCTGGACACACTCTCTGTTCTGCCCTGTGAGTGTGCCTCATAGCCATCCTGCCTCATGCCCAACCATGGGAAGCGATCTGTGATCTCCCCTGAGCTAGCTCCCTGGCCTCACCTCTGGCTTTGGGAGGCAGCCATGGAGGGCCAAGGCAGACAGGGCCAGGCCCTGGGTGCACAGCCAGGCTGGAGGCTGTCAGCGAGCCGCCTGTGCGTGTTCCAGAGCAGCTGGGGTCCTGGCTGTGGTGCTATGTGTCACATGGTCTCTGCAGTTCTACCAGACACGGCAGCCTTGTCCAGCCACCTCCTTGGCCCATGCAAAGCCTCAGGCAGCTTGAGCCAAATCAAAGATGCTGAGGTCCCTACTCAAGGGCTGGGGATGGCAGGGGTGTGTGCAGATGAGCATACCAGGGCCCCAGAGGACTGGAACAGGGGACTTGGAATGGAAGGGCTAACTCCACCTTTTTTTAATGGGGGAGAAAGGGAATAAAATAAAAGCAGTTTATTTTTATCATCCTTATTTAGTATAAGAAAAGACCCAACTGTTTCTCATTGCCGAGCTCCTTTTCTATCACAGCCTCAAAACTCTTCACTTCTCCTTGTGCTTTAGGCTTCCTTTTTGGGATCATTTTCCGTCTTCCCTGACATTCCTTTAGTGGGGTCTGTGTAACAGTGTTTGTTTATCTGATAATGTCTTCATTTCACCATGGTCCTTAAAAGATGGTTTTGTGAGTTCAGGATTCTAGATTGATGGTTTCTTTATCTTGGTGCTTAGATGGTGCTAATTCAGGTTTTCCATTTGGTAAGTGATCTCTATTTTCTTTGACAGAGGTGTACTTCGAGGGAAGTCCATAAGAGACTGAGATCACTGTCTGTCCCCAGGAAGGGAGCAGACATGCTCAGTGAAACTTCCAGCAGGAGACTGAAGGCCAGCAGAGGACGTGGGTGGGAAGGCTGAACAGGGCTCCTGCCCCAGGGAACTTTCCAATGATGAAAAGCTCCCCGCTACTGGGCACATGTAAGCGCTGGCTGGGAAGAAATTCCCTGTCAGATGGAGGGGGATGGCTTAGCCTGTTTGGGCTGCTGTAACGAAATATCCTAAGTGAGTAGCATAGAAACAATAGAAATTTATTTCTCACAGTTCTGAAGGCTGGGAAGTCCAAGATCAGGACACCAGCAGATTTGGTGACTGGTGAGAGCCCACCCACTTTCTGGTTCATAGATGGTGCCTTCTCACTGTGTCCTCACATGGTAGAAGGAGTGAGGGGGTCTCTCAGGGGCTTCTTTTATAAGGACACTAATCCCATTCAGGAGGGCTCTGCCTTTATGACTTAATTACCCCCTAATGCCCTGTCTTCTAATACCATTCCCTTGGGAGTTGGATGTCAACATATGAATTTTGGGGCAACACCAACATTCAGACCAAAGCAGTTGACTTTAGTTATCTTGGTTGCCAGTGACCCTGGAGTTCTCTTGGTGGCTTCACGTGGCTCTTGCCTTCCTCTCCCCTGCTGCAAGCCTCTGCCCCTCTCCTTTTAAGGGCCCACAGCCTTCTTGGTCCAGGGATCATTCCAGCTCCTCCACTGAGACTTCCCTGAGCCCTCCTGCCCAGACACTGTTTCCCTTTTCTCTAGATCCTGGAGCCGGGTGGTGGGGGTGGGGGGCTTGTGCTGCAGACCTCAGAACACCAGACACCTGAAGCCCTTGGTTTCAAGTTGCTTCTTAGTGGTATCTCCAGATGGGCTGTCCCTTTCTGTTTACATAGCATTTGCATCTAGGCCAGTTACCAGGGAGTGGGAGGTGGCATCAGGGGCCCTCACCCCACCTTCTGCCAGTGTTGGACAGTTGAGCTGTGATTCTATCTCCTGCTCAGAGAGGCAGCAGCCCCCTGCCCAGTCCCGCTGTAAGGACCTCTCAATGTCCTGAGCTGGAGATGGCAGCTATTGGAGCAAGGGTCATTGGAGGCTTTGATGAGTGGGTTTGGCCTGTTGAGTGAGGTACAGAAATGAGTAATATGGAAGGATTCTGGCAGCAATTCACATGGTCTGCCCTACAGGAGAGACACGTGGAGGAAGGCAGCAGCCCTGGGCATTTCCAGATGCCCAGAGGCCCAGCAGATGCCCCCGCTGAATGTCCCAGTGACTCCTTTCTTCTCCTGCTCCCGGGATAACCGATGGGTTTACATATGTATGCGTGGGGCACAGATGGGGCTGTGCAGAGCGTGCATTGCCTGTGATCCTGTCCTTAGTCTGCTTATAGTGCACTCAGGGAGGTCTGCGACACAGACCCACCCCAGCACAGAAGGAAGGCCGTGATCCAGTGTTGGAGGGGCTGGGAAGTAAGGATTACTTAAGGGTCACCCTACTGCAGATTCATGATCATCTCAGCAATCAGCAAAGACTCCTTAGTTTAGAATTCCACCAGGGAGCCTATGTGTGTGTGTGACTGATTGAGTGCCCCCCACTCCACCCTGAAGTCCCTCCTAGGATAAGTCTAGGGTGTGTGGATTGAGGAGGACATTGTCTCTATGCATGGGAGCACTTTACTCCCACTGGGGAGGGGAAGAGGTTGGGAAGGAAGCCCTGCTGCTCGCTGGACTATCGTCATTTCTTGTGATGGGCATTGGCATTGTTCCTTGTGGTGGGGTGTTGGCGGGGAGCTGCTTTCCCATAGCGGCTGCTGGTCTTTGGTCTTGCTACTCAATTGGATCCAGATATGGGTGCCAGGAAGGCCTGTGGCAGAAGCCTGACGCTGGCTGCTGTGAATTCCGTCCATTCATGAACTGGGGCAGCTGCCAGTTCTGGGCACTGCGGAAAGTGGCTTGGGACTGGGGATCGGTGATGCATGCAGCTTCTGCTGCCCACAGTTTGCCCACAAAGCGTACGTCTCCTGATCCCCTCCTGGCTCACCCCCTGCCGTGGGACTCTCACGCCTGTATGGTTGGAAGTGCTATTCCTCTTCTCCATTTGGTGGACAATGGTTGCTTTGTGGGTTGTAGGTTGATCACTTTGCTTGTGAACGGAAAGGAATTGATGGCTGAAGGGCATGGGGAGATGGAAGTAGTGAGAGCAAGACTATGCAAGGAGCTCTGGTCCAGCTCCTAGGAAGCCATATGGGCAGGAGGCAGAGGCTGGGTTCCACTTCTGCCGGCATCGCATCCCTGACTGCGCCGGCAGCATTGCATCCCTGACTGGGCTGGTGGCATCGCATCCCTGACGGCGGCAGTGGCATTTTTTTGTAGAGACAGGGTCTCGCTATGTTGTCCAGGCTGGTTTCAAAGTCTTGGCCTCAAGTGATCCTCCTACCTTGGCCTCCTAAAGCACTAGGATTACAGTCATGAGCCACTGCGCCTATGCCCAGTCGAGATTAAGCTTTTAAATGTATTGAATAATGTTCTATGAAACAAGCAACATAGAAACAGTATATTCAGTATGATTCCAATTTTGTAAAATAAGATGCATGCATGTACACACGTGGCAGGATACAGGTTAACTGTGGTTATTATATATCTGTCTAATAGTAGTGTTGGTGATTTCATTTTCTTCTTTTTTTGTAGTTTTCAACTTTTATTTCTAGTTAAGGTGTTTTGTATTCATAAACAAGGTTATTTAAAACAAAAAAGCTGGAGTATCCAATGGGACCACTCGGGTGAGCTCCCTGTCCTTGGGGGTGGACAAGCAGAGGCCGAGAGTCCACCTCACGGACACTGTTCAGGAGCTTCCTGGCGGAGGAGTGCGAAGGGCTGGAGTCTTTGATGAGCTGTGCAGGACACTGCCCCACAGTCCCGGGCCTGTGAGAGAAAGGAATTGTCTAGAGCAGTGCTCCTCAAACTTGCCTGTGCCTGCCAGTCAGCTGGGGATCTTGTTCAATTGCAGATCCTTATTCAGGAGGCCTGGGGTGGGGCTCAAGGCTCTGCATTTCTCACAAGCTCCCAGGTGCTGCTGCTGCTCCAAGGCCCTGGAGTATGTCTCCTGGAGGAGTGTCCACTGCTGCCTCCCCAGGGCCAGGGCACTGTAGGGCAGACATTATGCCAGTGGCAACTGGAAAGGTACACAGGGATATTAGGGCGAGTGGCCTGGGGTTCCCTGAGCCAGGTGACGTGTCTGGAAGAGGCTCTCCGGACGTGGAAAGATGAGTCTTGGTCAGAGTTGCTGAGTTTGAGACCAGGCCCTCTACACTGTGGCTTTGTGGAAAGAGCTCAGGGTTGGGATTACATGGTCTGGGATGTGAATCCCAGTTCTGCAGCTTGTTAGCAGCATGTCCTTGGGCCGGTCATTTTGCCCCCTCAGCCTGAGTTTCTTTATCTGTAAAGTAGGGATAGGTATCTTGCCTGATAAGGTCATGGTGGGGATACCGTATGTTAGGCACCTGCCCAAGTACCTGGCACGCAGTAGGCCTGTGATGAATGTTTCCTTCCCTTAAACTGTATTTTCTTCTTGCAGGTAGATGAGATTTACCACGATGAGTCGCTGGGGGTTCATATAAATATTGCCCTCGTCCGCTTGATCATGGTTGGCTACCGACAGGTAAACTACCTTGTCAGCAGAAGGGTTGTGGAGCCAGAGTGTTGGACCAGCGATAGTGTGGGCTGGAGGGACAAGCATCCAGGAAACTTTGTCTCCAGAATCAGAACCTGAGGCTATTAGAATTGTGGCTTCGGGGGTGGAGCTTTTGGAGGTGGTAAGCAGTGATTGATGGCTTCCTACAATCTGAGAAACTGGTAATTCCACACCTTTATCACCGGGAGATCCCTCTTCTTGGGGAAATTGGGGCTTACAGTGGGGTGGCCATCGAGACAAGTCATGTTCTAGTTGAGCCCTGGTGCCCTGTGCTCTGCAATCTTAGACCACCAGTCACTTATTATTAAATGGGTGTAGCAACCAAACTTTCCTGTAAGAGCTATTGTGAAGATTAAATAAAACAATGAACTCAAAGTATAGAGGAAATTCTCAGAACAGCAGCCGCCTTGCAGGTTAGTTGAGGGGATTGGAAATTGTGTGTGTGAAGTTCCCAGCAGAAATGCATCTCAGCATGGTTCTTGAACCATGGCACGTGAACGTCCCCGAAAGCAGGCAGGGCTGTGTGCCGGCAGCAGCTGAGTGGGGACAGCTGGTGATCTTGGGGTGGGTCCTGCAGTCCTCTGGGCCTTAGCATTCCCATCTGTAAGTGGGAGGAGAGAGGCCTACTGTGTCCAGGGCCCTGACCCTCCATGTGGCTGTTGGTGCTCTCCCGGCCCCTGCAGTCCCTGAGCCTGATCGAGCGCGGGAACCCCTCACGCAGCCTGGAGCAGGTGTGTCGCTGGGCACACTCCCAGCAGCGCCAGGACCCCGGCCACGCTGAGCACCATGACCACGTTGTCTTCCTCACCCGGCAGGACTTTGGGCCCTCAGGTATGCAAGGTACTGTATTTGCCATGGCCAGGTGTGTGCAGCTTGCGGGGCAGACAGAGGCTGGGCCTGGAGGCAGATGGGCTCTCCCTGGGGCCCACCACACGGAGATTTGAAGGGACAGGACCTGGACAGCCAGGGGTGAGCTTTGCAATGGTTTATCGGGGACCATGGGAAGTACAGAGGTCCCTACTCTGGTCCCCGATATTTTGGTGGAGGCTGCAGGCAGCTGTGAGTGGTCAGGCCCTGGGTCCTGTGCTTAATGTCCCAGAGCCTGGCTGCTGGAAGACCCTCCATAGGCTCCAAGATGCTTCTCCCCACACTGTGTCCTTCTGTCCTCATTGCAGACTGTGGGACACCTAGGATGGGCCTTGTGTAGGCTGCAGAACGGGAAGTCTGTGCTCTGCCTCCAGCTCCGTGCCTTGCTAGCCCAGTGGTCCAAGATCTCTTCATCTCCCTGGGTCCTCCCAATTGTGGAATGGGGAACATAATAATATTTGTCTCCCCCCATTCCAGGGCTGCTAAAGGCCCTGGGGGTGCATGACATGTGTGTGACAGAGTATTGACAACTGTAAGTACTCTGCAAACATGCAGCTTTGATACCCATATGAGGAAACTGAGCCATGGGGTGGTGAAGCGACTTGCCCATGTGGTTTAGCAGACACGAGGCAGATCTGAGACTCAGACTGGATCTCCAGTTTCCATGTTGAAGGCTTTCTATTTTTTTCTGCTTTAATGCTAGAAATTAGTTGGTCAGCCCTGCCTACCCAAAAGATTTCTTGTCTGAATGACTGAAGCCCCAAATGTGGTTTTTACACACCACACACACACACACACACACACACTTATAGACATCCACACACATGTACAGGCCCATGTACACACAGACACATGCACACATGCAAATAGACATAAGCCGGTGTGTACATGTACAGATATGCAAACACACGTACACACAGACACACAGAGACACTGCATACATGTAGAGACACAAAGACACATGTACACATATGCACAGGCACTCACATGGACACAGACGTGCACACACATGTATATACACACAGAGCATGTACTTATATCGCATGTAGAGCGAATCTCAGCTTTCCAGGACAACAGAGGCCCCAGAAACCTCCTTCCCACTCAGCCTCTTGTTATACTCCCCAAACCATGTCAAATAAAATAACATTTCAGCCCCTCTAACATGGAGAGGGGACTGCAGGCCTAGGCAGGGACATGCCCTTTGTCATCATCCCCACCTTGCAGGCCCCTAGGACACAGGCTTCATACATGGTAGTGCTTAGCCAGTGCTGGCCCCGCTGCACTGCCATGATTCCTGTGTGGCCTGCCTGCACCTTGGCCGGTGTCCTCCCCACCTCCGAAGAGTTGTCTCAGCTGTCCCTCACTGCCCTCCATCAGCCGTTCCTGGTCCCCCTCAACTCCTTCCAAACCATTCCCTTTCCCCTTCCTCCAGCTGCCTGCTGCAGCCTGTCTTGCTCCTTGAATTCTAGCCCTTCTGGCCCATGCCTCGTCCCTGCTAAACCACAGCTCTTTAGCTGTGGCAATGGGTGGGTAGAGGGTGTTGCAGGGTCAGGGGTAGGCTCGGATCTGAGTCCCCTGTTTTCCCCGTGGTACCTAACATAACGCTACCCCCTACTCCTGCATAGAAAGCGTTTCGAGCTTGTTTGCTGATTGACTGTGGGACTGGAGGGAGGCATTGTGGAAGTAGTTGTTTGCAGGCCTGGGTGTTCTCTGGTTTAGAGGGGCGCTGATAAACCCTGGGAAGCCGCAGGCTGAGAGGGAAGCCATCAAGCCCTAGGATGTGAGGGTGGCTTGGCCCAGGTTTGTTCGGCTGCAGGTGGGACTTTGTGAGCATCCTTCTTCCTCCAGGAACGTCCCCGCTCCAAGCACTGACCAGAGGGCTGGGCTGGGCACAGACCTCAGTGTGTCCTGCCTCACCTGCCCTCCACCTTGCTCTCCACCTTTTCTTTCTCTCTTCGGCAGGGTATGCACCCGTCACTGGCATGTGTCACCCCCTGAGGAGCTGTGCCCTCAACCATGAGGATGGCTTCTCCTCGGCCTTCGTGATAGCTCATGAGACCGGCCACGTGTAAGTGGAAGCAGCAGGGTGGGCGGGACTGGCAGCTGTGCCATGAGCTCCAGGGAGTTCTGTGACTGTGGGAGACTTTGCCCAGCTTGGCCTGGTCCTGTGTCCTGGGAGGTGTCAGAGGAGCTGGCCTGCCACTGAGGCATGGCCTCCTGCAGTTGCCAGTAGAGGGAGGCCCTACCCTGAGTTGGGAGGAGCCAAGGGGCGTGGGTAGCAATTTGGGCCTGCCTTGGGCCCAGCCTCCAAATCCCAGGGCCATAGGGGACCAGATGTGGCCCTGCCTTTGGGTGGGTCAGTGGCAGTGTCCCTATCACATGCAGAGGGCTGCTGTTTCTGGGTGGTCTTGATCTCTGGCTTCCTTCCATCATGTCCACATTTGAGGCCTTTCTAAGACTCCATCCAGCCCACCCTGATACTCAGCACTCACTGGAGTGCTGGCCTGAGCCCATTGTAAACAGGTGCACTTAGAGCTTAGGCGGTGGGCCAGGCAGAGGCTGGCTTGCCTGATCTTAGGGCTTTGGGTTTTGTTGAGATTGTGTTCATTCATTCAATATTTCTTGAGCACCTACCATGCACCAGGCCCCATTCTAGGAATGAGGCTGCAGTGGAGGCCAGGACAGAGAAGCCCTCAAGAGGCTACATGCTGGGTGGACACAAATGAGCTACTGTTCAGTAGGTCATGCCATATCACAATGGCAGAACCAGGGGACACCATCAGCCCCGTCAGATTTTATCCCAGCTTTGCTCCTCCAGGCAGGTGAGACCTCCTCTTCACACTTGCAACATGGGGCTGACACCAGGGGAACCTCTGAGCCCCTCCTTGTGGAGACACAAGGTCAAGCTTATAGGCCTGCATATCTACCTAGCAGTCAAAGCCAGATGCAGCCATCTGGGAATGTTTAAGAACTTAGAATTCTTGGGATTTGGCATTAATGACTAATTGTGAAGAGCAAACTTTTAAATGTAAACTGTTATTATAGTAGGTGCCTACCATGTGCAAAGCTCTGTGCCCAGCCTTGCAGCGTCTTAGAGAGGCTCAAGATGCAGGCACCTACAGGGGCTCAAGAAATGAGGTTGAGTTGAGTTGAATGAAACCTGGTCTTTGCACTCAAAGGCTCTCGGTGGGAAGCCAGCGAATGACTGTGAGTTTTTAATGGTGGGATAGATGGCTCCTGCTGTGGACGTGAGCCCACAGGTGAGACAGCTAGGACCAGTGGCCAGGTGGGGCTTGATCTGGCCTTGGAAGCTGTAAGAACATAGGTGGAACTCATGGAAGGGGTGGGTGTCTGGGAGTGGTGAACAGCAGGAGCGAAGGCTTGGAGGGCAGGATGAGCCCAATCCCAGTGGGAGCAGCCTTGGAGAGAGGGTTGGTCCTCCCCACTGCATGGTTGGGAAACTGAGGCCAGGAAGAGCAATCTGAGCTCAGGACAGGGTCTCCTGCTGCTGATCTGCCTGCCTGCCTGCCTGGGGCAGAGCCCCTGGGATGTATCAGGACTCCTCTGTCTTCCCCATTCCAGGCTCGGCATGGAGCATGATGGTCAGGGGAATGGCTGCGCAGATGAGACCAGCTTGGGCAGCGTCATGGCGCCCCTGGTGCAGGCTGCCTTCCACCGCTTCCATTGGTCCCGCTGCAGCAAGCTGGAGCTCAGCCGCTACCTCCCGTAGGTTATTCCTGCCCTCAGAGCTGGGATAGGGGAGCATGCGATCTGCCACTCTGAGCAGACATCACACAGCTGGCTGGTTTCCCTAAGTCTCCCCCGGCATGACTCTTCCATGACTCATCTCGCCTCTCTGCCAAACCTGGCCTAAAACATACCCCATTAGCATCGCAGGTGGGTTAGCCTGTTTCGGAATGTGTTCAGGTGACCACTTACATAGAATTCTTATTAAAAATGCAGACCCCCTGGCTCATGGAAGATGGTAAGTTAGATTCTGCTGGGGTTGGGTCTAGGAATCAGGATTTATCAAGCATTGCAGGTGATACTTATGCATGCTGAAGGTTATGAGCCACTGGGCTGAGGCTGGGGCTCTAAACCCAGTGGCTCCTAACGACCCCTTTGAGCCCACCTGGTTCCAGCCCGGGATCGACTGCCCGGGATCGACTTCTCAATGGATGAACAGTGCTACTGTGGCTTTCCCCCAGGCCCCAAGGAAATGGGCATGCTGAGGAGGGAGCTCCTCCTCTCCCCACTCCCATCCTTAGCCCCAGCAGCACACTCCCAATTCTGGTCTGGCTGGTCAGCTCCTGGGTCTTTAAGGATGTTCAGGTACAGAACAAGTGTTAGACTCAGGACCTCGAGGCCTGAGAATGGGAGACCAAGTGGATTTAGATGGGGGCAGGTGGAGGCAGAAATGTGGTCACTAGCCCCATGCAGGATCTGGCCAGGGCAGCTCACCCAGGGTCCATTCTGCACGGTAGGCTGGTTTTTCTCCTTTCAGTACAGAGTGAGTCCTCAAATTGTCCATGAATCAACTATTAGTCTTGGCCATAACATGTCCCTCTAAGGTGGGCAAAATGACCTCCTAATCCAGCTGCGAGCTGAGTATCTAATCCCAGTCTGGGTACCCTTGCCTTTGGCTGCAAATGGAGCCCTTCCAGACATCGTCACTGGTGGGAGTGAGGTCCTGAGTGAAGGGGCTGCTCAGGGCAGCCCATCCTCCCTGGAAGAGACAGCGCTGGGCACGGGATAGCGGGTGCAGATTCCTGCAGGCCTTGCTCATGAAAACCCCAGCCCCTGGGAAGGGAAAGCCTGGGACTTCCCGCTGTCAGCCTGGCTCACCTTCCTTGTTTCCACTGGCAGCTCCTATGACTGCCTCCTCGATGACCCCTTTGATCCTGCCTGGCCCCAGCCCCCAGAGCTGCCTGGGATCGACTACTCAATGGATGAGCAGTGCCGCTTTGACTTTGGCAGTGGATACCAGACCTGCTTGGCAGTAAGTAGCCGTCTGGCCTCTGCCAGGCAGTGGGGGCCAGGGCAGTGTCCTTCTGTGGCCCAGGCTGATCATTCATAAAGCACCTTCTGCCCAGCTGGCCAGTGGGCCTGGTGATGGGCCCACAGACACGGTGCCAGGCACCATGCAGGGATGCAGAGTGAACACCTGTGGGGGCAGGTGGGCGCAGTGGCTTGGGAATGCATTAGCCCTGGGAAAGATGGAAACAGCAGAGCAGAGAGGGTGGGCACCTGATGGGATCCTGGCTGGGCTCATTCCCTGCAAGGAAGCCCAGATTTCAGACAAGGTGTTGGGCTTCTGGCCTGGTGGAGCAGCAGGTCCCACACCCTCAGGCGATGTGCCAGGTCTTTCAGTCTAACTCCCCACCTGCTGCACCTGCACACCACCTCTCTCCAGAGCGTCCGTTCCACATCTCTGCTGCCTGTGCCTGAGGACATAGATACAAGGGAGCATAACTTTGTCCCTACCCTGCAGGATGGGGCAGGGGGAGAGCACTGAGCCTGAGATCAGCTAGAGTGCCCCAGGAGAGAACCCAACAGCTGCCACCCAGGGCCCAGGCTGAGCTGTCAGAGAATGGGCCATCTCAGGGGTAGGGGGCTTTCTGAAGGAGGCAGGCCTTGGGGACCCGAGTGTTTCATACTACCCATCTGGGGAATGCAGCCCTCTTTTCACCTCCTCGGAATGGGGAGCGCCCCCAACCATGTGTGGACAGCTTCCCCACTGTCTGGGACACGTGATGTGACAAAGCGCCTGAGTTGTGGGCAGAGGACCAGGATGTGGGATTTCAGGGCCCAAATGCTGTACTTATAGGATGCTTGTGTGGCTGGCAGGGGATGATAAGAGGGAATATTAAGGAAACTATGGCTTTTCTGGACAATCTGAAACATAAAGTCATCAACCTCTGGCACAGCTGGGTGTCCAAGTTACAGGGAGGTGGAGTCCCAGCCTCGTCGGAGTACTGGGGGGTCTGGGTTGAAAAGCAGCAGTTCCCTCAATTCTCCTCATGTGCACAGGGCTCAGGGCAGGGGCACTGTGAACCTAGACCTCCCCAGAGCCTCACACCCTCGTCCCAGCTCAGTGACAAATGGCCTCTGTAAAGCGGGGGAGGGAGGCCTTGGAGAGAGAACGGCGAGAGCATGGGCCATGGCTGGGCTCTTTCTCAGTGCCCTGGGGGAAGGAGAAGTCCCTGGAGGCTGCTGGCACTTGGGGTAGAGTTGAACCTGAAGCAGGTGAGGGGCTCTGGCTGCCTCCCCTGCAGTGCCATGGGTGCCTGCACCCATCACACCCTCTTTTCTCTCCATCACTGCCCTTTGCTCCTTGGACAACGAGCCAGTCCAGCCTGGTGACCCCATTCCCTTGCCATGCAGTTCAGGACCTTTGAGCCCTGCAAGCAGCTGTGGTGCAGCCACCCTGACAACCCGTACTTCTGCAAGACCAAGAAGGGGCCCCCGCTGGATGGGACGGAGTGTGCACCCGGCAAGGTACCTGTGGGGTGTGCAGCAGGAGTGGCCTTCCTGGGGTGCAGGGCATCCATCACTGGCATGGGGCAGATCCCAGGGGGAACCCTGACCCCTCCCTCCAAGTGCTTATATGAGTTGGGGGTGATGCTAAAGGACAGTAGTGAGCCCAGTGTGTGGGTACATACACGTGGCATCTTCCCATAAACTCATACCCTTTCTTCTCTCCCAGCCCACTGTCCTTTGCCTCTGTAATTGGCTGAGGGTAGCATGATCTCCTAGCCCATCTGACAGGAAGGCTTACTTCCATTTTACAAATGAGAAGAATGAGGTCCAGGCAGGTTAATTAAGGAACTTGTTGGGGTTCCACAGGGAGTGATTAGAAGAGAAGGGATGCAGGGAAGCCTCTGTGTGTCCTGCCTACTCACCCACCCCCATGCTGTCGCTGAGCATGAGACACACGTGTTCTCCCCACACCAACCTTCATGAGTGTCCTGTGTTTGCTCCCTCATGCATGTGTGGGTGCCAGGACTTCATTTGCCCGGGGGACCCCCTGGCTGGGTCTGAAACCCAGCTCTGCTCTGCTGCCGGCCCTGCTGTTGATCACTGTGGTGACCTTGGGCCATTCATTGAAGTTTTCTGACTCGCCAACACCTGACAACCTCAGAGTTGTTCTGAGGTTACTGACTCATGTCAAGGCAAGTGAGGGAGGGGGGAATAAGCCAAGTACAGGAGAGGTGGTTCCCCATCATCAGCAGGAGCCCAGCCCTGGGGCCACCCCACCATCCTGCCCCCTGCCTCCTGCCCTAGCCAGGCTCCCCCTATTCACACCTGTCCTGCTGAGCGGCTCTGGGGCTTGTCTTATCACAGGTGGATGGAGCTTCCACTGGCCTGGCGGGTCCTTGAGGGGTTATAGCTGTTCCAGGTCTTTCCACTTCTCAAGTTTTCCCAGGTGTTTTCAAAGTTCCAGACCCTCCCCAGCTACAGTTTCACAGGACAGTTCATCAGTGGTTCTCAGTCTGGGCTGCATATTGGAATCATCCTGGGAGCTATAAAACCCCTCCCATAGAACAAAGAGTAACTGCAGATGGGCACAGAGGATATTTTTGGAGTGATAAGAATATTCTCAAATTGGATTGTGGTGACGACCGGGCAACTTTGTGAATTTATGAAAGGTCATTGCATTGCACACTTGAAATGAGTGAATTCTATAGTATGTAAATTACACCTCATTATAGTGCCTCCAAAAGTTCCTACCCCTAGTGATTCTGACTCAGTTGGTCTGGGGTGAAGATCAGGCATCTGAAGTTGTAAAATCTCCCCCAGGTGATTCCAAGGTTGAGAACCACTGAGTTCATCTCTCGGGAGACGAACTTTGCCCAGAGAGCTTTGTGCGCATTTTTTTCGTGCTACCCTACAGGAAAAGGGAAGGGAGTTGCCTCTAGTTGGGCCCTCCTCTATTTCCTGGCCCTGTGCTAAGGCCTATAGAGATATTAGAACAGTCCCACTTAACAGGTGGGTAAACTGAGGCTCAGCAAGCTAAAGTAGCCACACATAGCTAGTATTGCTGAGCTGGGATACAAACCCAGGAATCCTTCACGCATACCCTCCTTCCACTGCATGCACAGACCTCCCCACATGGCTGGCCTGCCTCCCAGAAGCACATCTTGTGATCCCTGGAAGGTAATTTTGAGATACAGAGCCAAGATCAACTCTAGCTAGTGTGGGAAGATCGTGTTATCTCTCTCCTATCAGCCTTTTATTACTCCCGGGAGTGCAAATAATTGCACATTTATTATTGTTCATCATAAGATCTGCCATTTCTGGAGGGCTTTGTATACCGGGTATGACCTCATCAGATGCTATGAGCAGGTACAGTTACCCACGTTGTCCTGTTGAGGAACAGGCTCAGAAAGGCAAGCCCTTTGTCTAAGGCTGCTCAGCTCATGCTAGGGTGGGATTCTGCCTAAACCCAGGCTCATGCTCTTGCTATCCCTTTTTCTGGCTCCCTGGGTGGGCTCAGCAGCAGCAGCAGCCCAGGGTGATCTCATGCGCTCTGCTCTGCCCCAGTGGTGCTTCAAAGGTCACTGCATCTGGAAGTCACCGGAGCAGACATACGGCCAGGATGGAGGCTGGAGCTCCTGGACCAAGTTTGGGTCATGTTCGCGGTCATGTGGGGGCGGGGTGCGATCCCGCAGCCGGAGCTGCAACAACCCTCCGTGAGTGTGCTTGGCAAGGGTGGGGAGGGCAGGGGCTTGAAGGGGAAGGCACTGGGGAGACAGTGCAGGAGAGAAGGGCCCCTGTGGGTGGTTGTGTATGCTAGTGCGTGAGGACACAAAATTGCTGGTAGAGGCAGATCACTCCTACCTGCATCCACTAAGGACTCTCAGGTCTG
This sequence comes from Macaca thibetana thibetana, assembly GCF_024542745.1. Classification (NCBI taxonomy): domain Eukaryota; kingdom Metazoa; phylum Chordata; class Mammalia; order Primates; family Cercopithecidae; genus Macaca; species Macaca thibetana. The sequence continues at coordinate 62,732,382 of NC_065586.1, read as the reverse complement.
CCTTCTGTGCGTTTGTCTGAACCAGTGGTTCTCAAGCTCATGTGCAGAAGATTCCCCAGAGTCTGGGTGGCCCTACTTCTTCATGTATGTAACAAGTCCTCTGATGACCCCGATCCTCTGGCTAAACTTTGAGAAACACTGATCTAAGCTCTTTGTTGGAAGAATCAATTCTCTAACTTTGTTTTCTACCACATGGAGAAAATCATCCTTTAATTTTTCTTAACTTACCTCTTTCTAACATCAAAGGTCCTTCCTCTCCTCCCCACTCCTGAGTTTTAGCATTCTGGGGGAGATGTCCATTCTCCCTTCTCATCCCCTCTATGGGGATCTTCTCCCCTACACCATGGTTCTGGGACATCTGAGCCCTAGTTCTCCATCTCCATCTCCAAGCTGAAGCAGCCTTTTTAGAACAGCACCACGAGAGATGGGGACTGGCCAAGGCTGGCTGCATGGGTCGGTTGGCTCTTGGAATGCAGGGATTCCAAACCCCCACAACGACAAGGCTTGGCCTGACCCCTCACAGCACTGAGAGGTATGATGAAGACTGTGGAATCGCAGCATTGTAGGGTCACAGTGGCTCTGGTGTCCTCAGGAGTGGTCATTCATACTCTGTTATTTATCTCTAGGGATGGGAAACTCACTGCCTATTGAAGCAGCCGTTTCTTTGTTTTAGATAATATAGCCATATAGTTAATATAGACGGCCGTATTGACCTTCTACACACATGAACCAAAATGGACTGCCTTGTAACTTTCCTCTTTCGGAAATACAAAGACTGTGGTTATAGTAAATCACCTTGCAGGCATGACCGACAATTATCCCTCAGTATAATTGGTATCAAAGCTACCATTTATTGAGCTCCTCTGTAATAACTATTTTTATTTTATGAGGCTTAAATGAAATAATATGTGTGCTCTCAGCATCATGCTCACACAATTAAATGCTTAATAGAAGACAGCTGCTGTTATAATAATCATTATTATAGTATGTCAAGCATTTTGTGCTAGGTGGGATGCTAAGCACTTAGGTACAAAAATCTGTGCAGTTCTCCCACATGTCTATGAGTAGGGTACTGTTAACCCCAGCACTTGGACACTTTGTATCAAGTCTTACCCAATCCTCTTGACTTAATGGAGAAGAGAGCATAGATGATTATAAAATACCTTTTCTTACTATTCTTCACAGACACACCAGGAGGTATGTAAAATAAGAGGGATTATTATTTTCCCCCTGTTTTCAAGGGGAAATTAAGCCACAGCAAGGCTAAGTGGCCTGGCCAAGGTTGCACGGTCAGGACTTGGAAGCCAGCACGTCTGATTCCAAATCCAAGTTTCTTTTACCACTCCTTAGTTTATGATGATGTTAAGTGGAAGTGGATGCAAATGGGAGTGGCCGAGTTGTTTATGGGGGCCTGCTCTATGCCAGGGCCTGCAAAACAGTTGAAGGCACCCACAAAGGCGAATAAGATGGATTTCTCTTCCAGCCCAGCTGGAGAGGGTTAGTCAGTCCCTGTGTCAGTCTGTACGTCTGTCCATCACACCCACCGTGGAATAGGTGGTGTATGTCGGAAGGGTAAAGCAGGGAGGAAGAGGGACCTGGAAGGCTGAGTTCCGTAGCCCCCACCCTGGGAGCCATTCTCTGGTTTATGTCAGTGGAGGGACCTTGTCATGCTATTGTGAATGGCTGAGCTGCTCTTGGTGGCCATATGGGAAGCCTGGCCCTCCCCAGCCTTCCCAGCCAGCAAGGTCACCCATTTCTCTGTGCCTGTCCCAGCCCAGCCTATGGAGGCCGCCCGTGCTTAGGGCCCATGTTCGAGTACCAGGTCTGCAACAGCGAGGAGTGCCCTGGGCCCTACGAGGACTTCCGGGCGCAGCAGTGTGCCAAGCGCAATTCCTACTACGTGCACCAGAACACCAAGCACAGCTGGGTGCCCTATGAGCCTGACGACGGTAAGCGGGCCCCACCCCCCTCCCACCCCATGTCCTTGGGCATCTGCGGGGGCTGTGTGTGCCCAGGCAGGGCCTCCCACCCCCGCACCCACCAGTGAAGGTGGAGGGACAGTGGGGGTACCAAAAGGGAGACTGCAGTCAGCAGGCTCGCCATATACCCTTGTGTAGGCCTGTTCTTGGCATACTTCTGGGGTCATCATCCCCATCAAGGCCATCCCTGATTTGTGTACTTATGATGACAGTTTTCTGGCAGATGCAAGGAAAGCGTCTTGAGGAAGGGACACTTCACACACAGGTGTTGCCATGGCCGGTAGCAGTGTTGGCTGTTAGGGTTGCCTGCCTTTCGTCTTTTGTCCTTATCTGCAGGGAGAAGAATCACACAGGTGCAGGCACCCTTCCCGTTGCATGACCAGTGTCCTGAGGAGCTCAGTCCTATTACATGCTGTGTTTTTAGGTTTTACTGACTGGGCTGTGGTTTCTGCAGAGTCAGTGAGATGATTTTGGAAGGCAGGCAGTTGGATCTGGTGGGATCTTCATACTGACTCTCTAGGCTGCCCTGGGACATACACAGGACTTCTGGACTCATGTAAAGAGTCTGAATTTGGGGACCATAGTGGTGCCAGTTCCCGTCTGTTTTTGAGTGTTTCCGGTGATGGTTCCATAGCGGCAGAGCATCCAGGGAAGCGTTGGGATTTGTGGCAAGTCAGAGCCTCGGCTGGAAGGGCCCTCAGTGATCCTCTGATTCCAGCTTTCCCCTGCTAGCCTCTCTGTGGGTCCCGCATGGACAGATGCTCATTCTCCATCACACAACCCTTGACCCAGACAGCTCCCATCAGGACGGGCGTCCCTCCCCGGAGCCTGGGCTCCACCCCGGAACCTTCAGCTCTGCAGCTCTGTCTAGAATGACAGACTCTTCAGGTTGGAAGGGACCCCAGAGGCCTGTCGTTGCCAGATTCTTTCAGAGCATCCCTGCAGGGGGTGTCTTCTCTCTGCTTGGATTCCTCCCACTCTGGGGAGCTCCCCACTCCCTTGGCACTATTGGCTGGCTTCTGTTGCTGCCCAGAGAGCTTCCTGCCTGGGTCAGGATCCTGCCTGTGCTGGATTGGAGCCCCCTGAGACCCGGGTCCCTCCAGGAATCTGGTTCCTGTGCATGAAATCCAAGGTGGTCTTGGAGGCTGTGGCTCCAGACTTGAGCCCTTCCTGCTGGAGACAAGGAGTCACCAGCTGTCCTGGGAGCCCAGGGACCAGAGCAGAGCCCAGCAGGTTCCTTAGTAATTGGCTGAGGGAAGTTTGGTTTGAAAGCCTTCCAGATCTGTTCAGAAACCAAACCAGCAACCACAACATTGGGGAGAGGAGGGACTGGGAGGCTTGTGGGGCAGCTGGACTTCGGGTTTTTCCCAGGACTGTTAGACGAATTCCAGGAAGTTAGCTAAGCCTCCAACCTCCTTTTTTCTAAGAAGTACAGTAAGTGTTTATATGTTCTCTGGAACCTCCTTTTTAGGACATCTATAACCCACATAAAGAAGGAAACATTTAATTGTTAGGACCAGAAAGGACTCTCTTTCTCCCTGACTGTTGCTCCATTTTGCAAACCCAGATACAGACCCCTTTTCTGCCTTACTTTCATGCAGTCTTCTAATGTTTACAAACATGTTAAGACACATGTCATACATGTGCACAGTGAAGTTTTTTAAGGGTCAGAGCAGGACTCAAGCCAGACTGCTTGGGTTACAATCCAGGCTGAACCACTTACCATGTGGCTGTGTGGACTTGAGCAAGTTCCTTAACCTCTCTGGTCCTCAGTTTCCTCCTCTGTAATGCTAGCACCTACCTCATTGAGGTATTGAGAGGGTTAAATGAGTTAATTCATGAAAAGCCATTAAAGCTGTATTTTAAGGGCATATGAAGGTTTTAGAAATATCTAGTACATAGTAAGCATTCACTAAGTGTTGGCTTATTATTACTTTATCACTCGATTTTTCTCAATAAGCTGATGTGACATTTTACTGATTAGGGATAATAAAAATAGGGAACAAAGGCTGGGAGAGGTCGGAGCATTTACCCAAGGTCACATGGCTGATAAGTGACACAGCAGGGATTTTCAGCCCCAGCACCACACTCAGTGCTCCCCCAACTGCCCAGAGCTGGCCCCGGAGCTTTCTGGCTGGACCACGCACTGATCTGTCCTGGGCCACTTTCTCTGAGCCCAGCTGGGGACTCAGCACAGTCCCTCTGCCTACAGATACGCAGAAGTGTGAGCTGATCTGCCAGTCGGCGGACACGGGGGACGTGGTGTTCATGAACCAGGTGGTTCATGATGGGACACGCTGCAGCTACCGGGACCCATACAGCGTCTGTGCGCGTGGCGAGTGTGTGGTGGGTGCACCCCGGGCCACCCCGACTACCGGCAGAGGGGGACTGGAGGGCTGCACTGCAACTCCTCCTGCCTGGGAAGATGAGCATTGCCTCACTGGCCCACTCGCAACACCCTGTTGGTCCTCAGCGTAGCCCTGGGGAGCTGGAAGGGGTTAATTATTGCTCAGCCCCATTGGAGGGGAGAGGAGATGGCAAGAATCCTCATCATGCCGGGTTTAGACCTCACCCAGGTCCCACGGTGAATTTGTGCCAGAATCCTGTCCAGGGACACCTCTCAGGCCAGAGGTCTTCTCCTGACCAGGGCCTGGGGATGGGAATGGGAGCCCCAGGGTGGCGGTGGGGGCAGGGGAGCCTCCTCCCACTGACCTCACCTCTGGCCTCAGCCTGTCGGCTGTGACAAGGAGGTGGGGTCCATGAAGGCGGATGACAAGTGTGGAGTCTGCGGGGGTGACAACTCCCACTGCAGGACTGTGAAGGGGACGCTGGGAAAGGCCTCTAAGCAGGCAGGTGAGTCGGGCTGGGGCTGGGGGGATGATGAGGGCTGACTGGAGTTCTTGCCGTCCCTTGGGGGGCCCTCCCTCCTTGAACTGTGCCACAGTCTGGGGTGGGGAGAAGGGGCCCTGGGGCCCATCTCTAGGCCTTCCTGGGCTGCCCAGGCTGGTGAGCCAGGTGCTGCAGCCAATCACCTCATCTTCCAGGCAAGCTCCTCCCTGAGTCTGGGGCCCAGGAGCTCCAAGAGGCATTTTCCCGCTAGGCAATGTTTTGTCATGGGAGCTTGGCCATCCCTTGGACCCTGGGGTTACTGGTGGGAGGGAGAGGTCAGACAGGTCTAAAGGGGTAGCCAAGACTGGACTGATAATTTTCTTTTCCTCTCTTTCTCATTTTTTTTTTTTTTTTTTTGAGACGGAATCTCGCTCTGTCGCCCAGGCTGGAGTGCAGTGGCCGGATCTCAGCTCACTGCAAGCTCCGCCTGCCGGGTTTACGCCATTCTCCTGCCTCAGCCTTCCCGAGTAGCTGGGACTACATTAGCTGGGACTACAAGCGCCCGCCACCGCGCCCGGCTAGTTTTTTGTATTTTTTAGTAGAGACGGGGTTTCACCGTGTTCGCCAGGATGGTCTCGATCTCCTGACCTCGTGATCCGCCCATCTCGGCCTCCCAAAGTGCTGGGATTACAGGCTTGAGCCACCGCACCTGGCCTCTTTCTTATTTTTTTAAACCTGCGGCACTTGCTGCTTTGAATTCCTGGTATCTTTGAGTCCCTTGACTTTCCTCTCTACCTCCAATCTGACCAAACTTGCTGTGGAAAAGAACCCAATATCAGTCATTCACACTTTAGTGTAAAGGGGGCCTATTTTCCCTTGGGAGATGTTACACTTTGTCTCACCTTTGATTGTTGGGGACAAGATTGGTGGCTCTGAGAAAGTCCAGGCCTTGGGTCGGGAGGGCCATGGGGGCTCAGGACAGTCATGTGGGGTCCTCACGGCCTTTATCATTAAATTCCATCAGTAGCAAGTAGTTTAAGGTCTGAGAAGAAATGGGGAGAGAGAGTCAGAGGAGCAAAAAGGGAGGGGGGAAGGGCAGAAGTGAGAGGTAGAGGAAGAGGGTCAGGAAAGAGGGAAGTAATAGCCGCTCTCACACACACAGAGGCCCTTAGAGTTTACAGGACACATCTCATTAGATCCTCCCAGCACCCTTATGGAGAAGGTCTCATCCTCAGTTTACAAATGAGGATACAGAGGTTCAGAGAGGTTCTGTGATCAAATGAGATGTTCCTGGGTGCCCAGCAGGGGAGTGGGGGATGCTGGGCAGTGGGACCACCAGCTTAGAATGCTCACGACTTCTGGATCCCCTTGTGTGGCAGGAGCTCTCAAGCTGGTGCAGATCCCGGCAGGTGCCAGACACATCCAGATTGAGGCACTGGAGAAGTCCCCTCACCGCATTGGTGAGTGCCGGGGTGCTGGGAAGGGACAGCGGGGCCCCAGGCCCTGCCCTCTGATTTGGGGGAGCTGGGAGAGCAGAGGGCAAGATTCTAGTACAAGTGGAATTGTAGTAACTGGAATAATGGGCAGAGATCCCCTTTTCATTTTATTTTAAATTTTTGCTGCATGGGTAACCCATTCCATGGTTTACATTTCAGAAGGTCTAAAAGGGGACCTAGTAAAGAGTCCCCTTCCTACCCCTGTACCCCGGGGGCAGTTTTCTTCCCCAAGGGCAACTACTGTTAATAATTTCTTGCGCATATAGATGGCTGTTAAAGGAAAACCATTTTCTTTTTTTTTTTTTGAGATGGAGTCTTGCTCTGTCGTCTAGGCTGGAGTGCAGTGGCGCAATCTCGGCTCACTGCAAACTCTGCCTCCCGGGTTCAAGTGATTCTCCTGCCTCAGCCTCCCAAGTAGCTGGAATTACTGGTGCCCACCACCATGCCTGGCTAATTTTTGTATTTTTTTTTTTTTTTTTTGAGACAGAGTCTCGCTGTGTCGCCCAGGCTGGAGTGCAGTGGCCGGATCTCAGCTCACTGCAAGCTCTGCCTCCCGGGGTTTTTACGCCATTCTCCTGCCTCAGCCTCCCGAGTAGCCGGGACTACAGGCGCCCGCCACCTCGCCTGGCTAGTGTTTTGTATTTTTTAGTAGAGACGGGGTTTCACCGTGTTAGCCAGGATGGTCTCGAACTCCTGACCTCGTGATCCGCCCGTCTCGGCCTCCCAAAGTGCTGGGATTACAGGCTTGAGCCACCGCGCCCGGCCTAATTTTTGTATTTTTTAGTAGAGACGGGGTTTCACCATCTTGGCCAGCCTGGTCTCGAACTCCTGACCTCATGGTCCGCCCACCTTGGCCTCCCAAAGTGCTGGGATTACAGGCATGAGCCACTGCACCTGGCTCAAGGAAAACCATTTTCACAGAGTACATCAGTCAACTTTTGCTGCCTAACACTCCACTCCAAAACTTAGTGACTTCAAACAAGAATTGCTTCTTAGCTTGCAGTCCTGTGAGGCATCAGTTTGGGCTGGGCTCTGTGAGGTGGTTCTTCTACCTGTCTGCCTGGACCGACTCATGCAGATACCCTCAGCTGGTAGTTCTCTGGGAGCTGGTTGGTCTAGGATGGCCTCACTCACATGTCTGGTGGTTGGTACTGGCTGTCAGCTGGGGTCATGGAGGTGGCAGGGCCACCAGGCTAACCCAGTATTATTCACATTATGTCTGTCACATAGTCCTCAGGAACGGCTTGTGTCATGTTTTCTAGTGTGCCATTAGTCCAAGTCACATGGCCAATCCCAGATTTAAGGGGTAGAAAAATAGACTAGCTCTTGATGGTAGAAGTGGTGAAATTACAGTGCAAAGGAGCATGCATAGAGGAAGAGGAGGAATATAGAGGCATTCTGCAGTCTACCACGCATTATTCTCATTATAATTATTACATTATTCTCATTATAATAACACTCAAACACCAAGCCACTAAATGAGGTGACATCCTTATGCTTGTAACAGTTATCCAACTATGAAGCCAGGCTGGATTAAAAATGAGAACCCCGCAATAAATTAATAAATTTAAATTAAGGCCATTAATATAATGTGATAGATGTTTGGCTTCATTTTTTGCTGAAACTAAATTGGCTGTCAAAAAATAGACATGTCCAGAAAGGCAAATCCATAGAGAGAGAGAGAGAATAGATTAGTGGCGGCCAGGGGCTGGGGAAGGAAAGAGGCATGATGGCTAATGGGTATCAGGTTTCTTTTTGGGGTGATGAAAATGTTCTGGAATTAGACAGTGACGATGGCTGAATCTACTTAAAAATCATGTCGGGTGCAGTTGCTCACGCCTGTAATCCCAACAACTTTGGGAGGCCAAGGTGGGCGGATCGCTTGAGCTCAGAAGTTTGAGATCAGTCTGGGGAACATGGCAAAATCCAGTCTCTACAAAAAAATACAAAAATCAGCTAGACATAGTGGTGCATGCCTGTAGTCCTAAGCTACTTGGGGGGCTGGAGCGTCTCAAAAAAAATTTTCACTGAATTGCACACCTTATTCGAGTGAGTTGTATGGCATGTGAATTATATTTCGGTTCAAATCCCGTGAGCCTGGTTCAGAGCAGGGTCCCAGTGGCAAGTGGGCAGCAGGCTGCTTCTCCCACACTGGGCAGTGGCGTCTGTGTTCAGACCCCTTTGCAGAGGACATATAGGCCACAATGTCCCCTTGAAATGTCACAGAGGCCCCTCTTACCTATTACGTCTGCCAAGTCACACTGCTTGGCACCAATTTCATCATAAATGGAAAAACAAAACACATATCTCTTGGCAGGCTCACATCACACACGAATGCTGCCATTCATATTTTTAGGTTATCGTCAAAACAGCAATTTGTAAATATCTTCAAAGTTTCCTAGATAACTTGCATTTCCTGGAGAATGCATCTGCATTGGCACCTCCCCTTAACACAGCTGCAGCGGGTTCCTAAACTTACATTCTTGAAGGCACCTGAAAGGCATCGTCCCAACAGGCCATAGGCACAAGGGGAAACTGAGAACCAAAGTGGATTGGGGGCCTCTGTATGCCCTGATTCATCCTTGAGGGATGTGGGCAGAGCCAGTCTGGGCCCAGGTCTCCTGCCTCCCAGCCCTGTTCCCTTGCCAGCCATGCCACTCTACCACAGCGAGCCCAGGTTAGAGGACATTGGTTCAGACAAGTCCTGCCTGGTATGCCTGCCTGGCTGTGGGGAATGTGCTGGAGTTAGGGGCCGGGGGAGGGAAGGGGCAAGGAGAGAAGGGACATCTATTCCAAAAAGAGGTGAAGCTCACTGACACTGCATCGCCTGGGGATGATTGCAGAACATTAGCAGCCCCTTCCACCTTCTGCTGTCTCCAGAAACCTAGTTCTTCGATCCCCTCGAAGAACTAGTCTTCTGTGGAGGTCATGGCACAGGCTGCTAGCACCGGGGGCAGGCCGAGTGCAGGCTTGCTTGCCTGTTTGTTGGGTGAGTTCCCTGAAGGGTTAGAGTTTTCCGGGGAGCCTGGTGGGGAGAGCGAAGCAGGGGCGACCCAGGAGCTGAACTCTGAAGTTGGCACAGGTTGTGTGTTATACAGGTGTGAGGCACACAGTGGCCTTCAGTGAAAACGTGTGAATATGTGTATGTGAGTGTGAGTGTGTGCATGTGTGTGCATGCCTGTGTAGGGGTGCGTGTACCCAACAGGATATGTAGAGGCCCAGGACAGGTGGCAGCTCTGGCAATGAAGGGAGAGGCTCTGTCCATTGTCATTAGACTCTCCTGGAATTGGGGACATGGACTCCCTGAAAGGAAGGGTAGAGAAGAGAAGGAGAACTCATGCTGTTTGTGTCTCCCATGCGCTGGGCCATGAGTTGCCACTTTTCATGCATTATGTTTAGTAAGCCTCATGGCCATCTATGAATATTGTTATCCCGTTTTGCAGTTAAAGGAAACTGAGGCTCTGACAGAGGTTAGATACAGAGCAGGTCGGTGGTGGAGCCTGGATTCAGGACTGGGTCTGGACAGTGGAGAGTTTATGGTGGTCCACCCCCCACTGTCTGGAATGAGGGGTGCATAGTCAGGGCTCTGCTACAGTGAGGTGCAGGAGTAGTCAAGGGCAATAGGAGGACTGGAGTCTGCACCTGGCCTGAGGAGCTGCCCAGCCTTAGCCTAGACAGTCTGAAGCTGCTGGGGGCCGAGAGCGGTCAGGGAGCCTGAGGGAGAGGCCTGGGGTGGGCAGGAGGCGAGGGGCATCTCTCCAGCAGCCTCCCAGGAAGGAGCAAGGCTCTTCTTTTTCTACCCCTCTTCCCCAACCCCTCCCACCCCCACATTGCTGCTGTGTCTCTGGGCACCTGGGTTCTGGCCCAGCTCCAACTGTAGCCCACTGTGTGTCCAGGACACTGTGTGTCTAGGAGCCTCCAATTCCCCATCTGTATTAACAATAGCCCAGCCCTTAGGATGTATTTAAGGATTGAACTGAAGCAGTTGGCAGAGTGACTGACACATGGTTAGTGTTCTCGGATCCTTAGCTCTTATATGACAGTTACGACCATTTACATCTGTCCCAGGTAGGAGCTCTGTGGGCCCTTCCTCCTGGACACCCCAGGGCTCTGGAGACTTTGCCCTCCCTACTTGGCTAGGGGGCTTGGGTTTGAGGCTGCTGGGCCCTAGGAAGTTCAGGGTGACCAAAGGTACCACTCAGGGACCTTGGCCAGTTGTCGGCATCTACATGTCTCCCACCCACCTGCCTCCTGGGGTCTTTTGGTAGTAAGTTGTGAGTTACTCACTGACTGGGACATTAAGGGATAGAAATTTATGGATTTTTAAAATCTCTGCCTCTGTGCTAGGGCCCGTGCTGGGCCGAGGACACCAAGATGGAGATGAGCCAACAGGCTGCTGGAAGAGGCATGGCATCTGCAATCACAGCAGTGCCAAAGGCCAGCACTTTTCTGGTGGTCTAGCGATAGTGCCCACTGTACGTCACTACTTGCCAAGCTGGCTATGTTTCTGAACTCTTCTCATTGTCCTGAGAGCCTCAGTAGTGGGGGGCGGGGATTTCTATTATCCTCCTGGGGCAGCAGCAGCCCTGTGAACTGGGTACAGTTATCATTCCCATTCTCCAGATGGTGAAACTGAGGCAACACAGTGGGGCTGAGTAGTTTCCTCACCATCAATCTGACTCCAGAATCTGTACTCTCAACCTCTATGCTCTGCTATAGAAATTCTAGGGAGGGCAGAATCCCTGAGGATTGGGAAACCAAAGAAGACTCCCTGGAGGAGAGGGGATTATGCTGAGCCTCAACTATGGGTAGAGATTAGTTAGGCAGGAAGAAAGGAAGGCAGTAAGAGTGGGAGGAATGGTGTGCACTAGGATCCAGAGGCAGCAACGAGAGTGTGTATATGTGTGTGTGTGTGTGTGTGTGTGTGTGCGCGTGCGCGCGCACCCAGAGATGGTGGCAGGTGTGTGTGTGTGTATGTGTGACGGGGAGTGTGTTGACCTGTCTGACTCAGGAGGGCTTGGGTGGGGAGGAAAGGCAGGTGGACAGGAGCCCAGACGGCTTACTGGGAAGGCCTTGAATATCACATTTGGGGCCCGCCCCCTGTGGAGAGGGACAGAAATCTGTGTGACTCTCTCTCCTCACCGGCCAGTGGTGAAGAACCAGGTCACCGGCAGCTTCATCCTCAACCCCAAAGGCAAGGAAGCCACAAGCCGGACCTTCACCGCCATGGGCCTGGAGTGGGAGGCTGCAGTGGAGGATGCCAAGGAAAGCCTCAAGACCAGTGGGCCCCTGCCTGAAGCCATTGCCATCCTGGTGAGTCCCACTCTGTGTGGTGGCAGCCCCTGCCCAACCCCCTTGTCCCCTTAGATCACTACATCTGCTGCCAAGCCAGCGTGGCACCATTTTGGTGTCTTTAGGAGCCTGGGTGAGGGCAAGGCACCTTCCATCCTGGGGTCAGCTCCTCATTTGTACTTAAAAGGCTGCAGGATGGCAAGTGAGGAGAGATAAAGAGAGTTATCTTCTCACTGTCAGACCCCAGATGCTACATGCAGGGAGCCTGTCCTCTTTAAGGCAGTCTTGGACATGGAGCCTGGAGGGAGGCTGGGCAGGGCTGGGTCATCCTGGCATAATCCCACATCTGTGTGCATCATAGCATGGCTGGCAAGGGAGTCCAGGAGCAGCTTCCTTGGGCTTTAAGGCAGCTGATCCAGGGGCTCCAGCCTCCTAAAAAGAGAACAAGGAGCTGACTGGGGCCCATTGCTGCCCATAACCCCCTTCCTAGAGCATGGGCCAGGGCTTGTGGAGCAGGGATTAACCCAGCAGATGAGACCTGGAGGAGCTCTGTCCATGGTGCCCTCAGCACTGGCTGGTGGCAGGGATACCTTGGATGGATTTTGTTCCTGGTGTCACCCTCACCAGCTGGGGGGCTCCTGGAGGACAGGCTCTGTGGCCTATTGGTGTCAGTATTATCAGTTCAATCCAGCACATATTTTTGACTCACCTTATATTTGTTGACCACTCATACACTTATGGCCAGGTGATTTTCAACAAGTGTACCAAGGCCATTCGATGGGGAACGAATAGTGTCTTCAAAATATGGTGCCAGGACACCTGGATATCTACATGCAAAAGAATGAAGTTCGACCCCTTCCTCACACCATATACAAATATTAACTCAAAATAGATATAAGAGCTTAAACCATACAACTCTTAGAAAAGAACAGAGGGGCAAATCTTTATGACTCTGGATTCTTAGATATGACAGGCGCTAAAAGCATATACAGCAAAAGAAAAAATAGATAAATTGGACTTCATCAAGATTGAAAACTTTAGTGCATCAAAAGACATTATCAAGGAAAGGAAAAGACCACCTTCAGAATGGGGGAAAATACTTGCAAGTCGTATATTTGATGAGGGTCAGTATCCAGACCATTCTTATTAACTGCCTTCTAGAGCCAGGCAGTGTGGATGCTGCAGTGAGCAGAACAGACAGACAGACAGCCCTGCCCTCCCGTCCGAACTTAGGTCTATGAAAAGAAGAGCATTCCTAGGTGCACCGGCTGCCCTTGGGCCTGGCACACGGCAAGTGTCCAGCCTGAGTTTGTCCCATGGCAGCTGATCTGAGTCCAACCTCCTACCGCACCCCAGCCATGCTGGGCACTACCTCATTCCAGCTTTCACAGGTTCTCCGACCCTAAGGCCTTCTCTTTGGCCCCTCCCCTCCCAGTGCATGCCACCCTTGCTTCCTTCTCTGGTCCTGTGCCAGCTCCCCATCTCTACTCAGGTGCTCCCCCCAACTGAGGGTGGCCCCCGCAGCAGCTTGGCCTACAAGTACATCATCCACGAGGACCTGCTGCCCCTCATTGGGAGCAACAATGTGCTCCTGGAGGAGACGGATACCTATGAGTGGGCGCTCAAGAGCTGGGCCCCCTGCAGCAAGGCCTGTGGAGGAGGTACCGATTCCCTGACCCACCAGTGCATTGTTGGGGCAGCCCAGGATCCCTTGAGAGGCAGGGGTGGGGGCTAATGTTGTCTCTATTTGATGTGTCCTTGCCTATGACTCAGTTTCTCCTTGAAGATCTCCAGTGTGTGGGACCCCGTTTTGGGCAGGGCCTTTGGGATGAGGCTGGGGGTGCTAGAGCCATATCCAGGCAGAGCCTCTGCCCTGAAAGAGCTCACCCACTGTGAGGACAGACAGCTGTCCAAAGCCATCTTTTCACCAGCGAGATGGAGCTGATCAGGAAGGTGTCCCTCAGAAAGTGACATGGGCAGGCGGGGCATAGGCAGAGGGAGGTGGGATTGGCCCACAAGGCTCTCCATGGGTACTGCCCCTGAGGCCCCAGCAGGGCAATGGGGGGCCTGGCCAGACTAGGCCCACGGCAGCCTGCCCACCCCATAGGGATCCAGTTCACCAAATATGGCTGCCGGCGCAGACGAGACCACCACATGGTGCAGCGGCACCTATGTGACCACAAGAAGAGGCCCAAGCCCATCCGCCGGCGCTGCAATCAGCACCTGTGCTCCCAGCCTGCGTGAGTGCTCCCGGGGAGGGACAAGGAGTCTGGTTCTATGCCTAGCCCGGGCCCCAGGCAGTGGGGCTGCTGAGCCTGCTCCCCTCAGCACTGGGTTATGGAGACACGACCATACAGGCAACACGGGTTTCAGTGCTTCTGGGCTCCAGGCCCAGGCCAGGATGCTGATCTCTACCTCTTCTCTGCCCGATTATCAGGTGTCTAGGGACACAGCTCAGCCCGCCAGCCCTCAGCCATGGTCCAGCCCCTAATTGGGATTCCCTGGCTTGAGGCTACATGCTCTTCTGAGCACAAGGATGACCTTGGGATTATTTGGGGGAGAGCCTTTGGGGAGAGGAGAGAGCTGTGCCTGGTGGAGGGCTCATGGCCAGGCCTCTGAACCTGTTGCAGAGCCAGCCTCAAGACCTCCTCAGCCTCCACTGGGCTCCCCTAGTACATCCCAGGCAGACTGAGGCCGAGGGTGGCTGGCGGGTAGCAACTGCAGAGGGCCTTGCCCATCCTCCTGCTTCCCCAGGGGTCCTCCCTGGCAGGGGTAGGGTGCTGCCTGGGTCTCGTCAGCTTCTGCTCCCCTGGGCTGGGGGAATCCCAAGGCCGGGCATGTGATCGGGGCAAGGGTGGGAACTAGCTAGAGGTTGCTGTGGCCTCCTTGTCTGTGCCCAGGCCAGACCATGATACCCAGCCCCTCCTCTGCCCGACGGCTTCATAACCAGCCCCCTGTGCTTCTCTTTCACTCATTCCTTTGTATTGTTATTCAGACTGATTTTCCCACTAATGCCTGTAATCACAGAGCATGCAGGGTTAGCTCTGCCTGAGCTCCTGGCTGATGTCTCCCAACCCCTACCCCTTTGGGGTTTTAAGGAAGAGCATGACTTAGCAAACCTGCCTGCAAGTGACTAAAAGATGCCTTGGGAACCCAAGGAGGAGTAGGAGTTGAGGCTCTCCCTCCTTCCATCCCCACTAGAGCAGTTTTGTTTCCTCTAATGCACCCAGTGGGTATGCGCTTAAGATGCTGTTGGAAGTTGCTCAGTGGCTAAAAGACACTTGCAGGCCACCAGCATAGCTACTCTGTGCGGAAGCTGTGGGTGATGACGGTGACAGTAACAGTGTTCTTGTCCCAGGAGCCCCATGGAGATTGGGGGATCTACCTTGAAAGTGTGGCTTTGATCTGTTTTGTGCTCTGATGCTTCTCAGCACCCAGGACAGTGCCTGCACCAGTAGGTACTCAAATATGTATGCGGCTTTGAAGTAATCATGATGTGAAAATGGGATAACTGAGGCTTAGAGGGCTAAGAGCTTGCCCAAGGACACGAAGGGTGCTAGGATTTAAATACGCATCATGCCTGTTTTTCAGACGAGACACAGCAGGAGAGAAGAGTGCCCTCCCTGAGGTCACATACCCAGGTAGCTGCAGAGCCAGGTGGACAGTTGTCCTAAGCCTCCAACATTCTGAAACCCAAACCCACTCTCTGGCTCCTGCCTGCAGCTGTCTGGGGATGGGAAGTGTCCTCTGGGATGAAGTGTCCCCGTGGTCTCACCTCCTCTCCTTTCACCCTGTTTCCAGGTGGGTGATGGAGGAGTGGGGTGCCTGCAGCCGGAGCTGTGGGAAGCTGGGGGTGCAGACAAGGGGGATACAGTGCCTGCTGCCCCTCTCCAATGGAACCCACAAGGTCATGCCAGCCAAAGCCTGCGCCGGGGACCGGCCTGAGGCCCGACGGCCCTGTCTCCGAGTGCCCTGCCCAGCCCAGTGGCGGCTGGGAGCCTGGTCCCAGGTGATTGTCCTCAGGAGGTGGGAGGGGCTTGAGGAGGAGGTGGGTCTGAGGGATTTTTTGGTGCTCCCTGCAGGCAAGAGAGTTTCTGCCTGAATTGCTCCCCCTACATCAAATCTTGTTTTTCTTAAAGTAGAATAGCTCCCATAGACCCCAGGCCATGGCTCTGTGCTAGGCCTTTCTGTTCATTCATTATCGCCAGTAAGCTTCACACAGTGCCGGGAGGCATGGGTTCATGTCCCTGTGTTCCAGATGAGCAGATCGAAATACACTCTTGCATTCCAGAAATATTTGCTGAGCACTAGCACAAGGTGCCAGATCTTGTACTAAGAATGTGGGAACCCAGCATCAACCAGACAGAGCTGATTCTTGCCCTCGTGCAGCCCACAGTCCTGTGAGGGAAACGTATTAGACCATCAGTCAACCCACAGCCAAGCACTGACAGACTGCAGTCGGAGCTGGGTGGGGAGTAGCGGGGCAATGTGGTGGAGGATGAACGGTGGTCAGAGGGCTTCTCTGAGGAGGTGTTGCTCAAGCTGAGACCAGAGGGACAAGCCACAGGAAGAGACCAAGGCAGGAACCATCTTACAGTGTTCCAGAAACCGACAGGACAGTGGGGCTGGAGCTGACTGGGAGGGATAGGGGCTGCAAGATAATGCTGGGGAGGCAGGTGGAGGCAGGTGGGGGTCCGTGGCTACAGGCTTTGCAAGGACTTTGCATTTTTTCTAAGAGCAATGGGAAACCAGGGAAGCCTTTTAACGCAGGCATTACAAGCTCTGATTTCAGGTTGTAAAGACCACTCTGGCAGTGCCGTAGAAGGTTGTCAGGAGGTCAGGGTAGCAAAAGGGAGACAGCAGTAAGCCTGCTTAGTTATCTGAGTGCTCTGTGGCTTAGACCTTGGACGTTACCTAGGAGAAATTGCCTCGAGGAAATTGTCTTGGGTTTTCTTTTAAATATTCATTTGATGTGAACATTGAGAACATCATGCCAAGTAAAATAAGCCAAGCTGGATGCAGTGGCTCGTGCCTGGAATCCCAACACTTTGGGAGGCTGAGGTGGGCAGATCTTTGGGAGGTTGATGTGGGTGGATCGCTTGAGCCCAGGAATTCGAGACCAGCCTGGGTAACATAGCAAAACCTCGCCTCTACAAAAAATGTAAAAAGGTAGCTGGGCATGGTGGTGTGTGCTGTAACCTCAGCTGCTCTGGAGGGTAATGTAGGAGGATTGCTTGAGCCCAGGAGGTCAAGGCTCCAGCGAGCTATGACCATGCCACTGCACTCCAGCCTGAGTGATAGAGCAAGACCTTGTCTCAAAAAAGAAAGAAAGAAAGAAAGAAAAGAGAAGAAAAGAAATAAGCCAGACATCCAGATATGTAAGGACAAACACTATATGAGGGCACTTTGCTGGTGATTTCCAGGGGCTGGGGGAGGGAGAATGAGGAGTTAGTGTTTAATAGGCATGGAGTTTCAGTTGGGAAAGAAGAAAATGTTCTGGAAACAGATGGTGGTAATGATTGTACAACAATGTGAATGTGCTTAATGCCACTGAACCGTACACTTAAAAATAGTTAAGATGGGCTGGGCGTGGTGGCTCACCCTGTAATCCCACCACTTTGGGAGGCCAAGGCGGGCAGATTGCCTGGGGTCAGGAGTTCAAGACCAGCCTGGCCAACATAGTAAAACCCCATCTCTACTAAAAATGCAAAAATTAGCCGGGCATGGTGGCGTATGCCTGTAATCTCAGCTACTCAGGAGACTGAGGCAGGGAGACAGAGGTTGCAGTGAGCCAAGATCACTCCATTGCACTCCAGCAAAACTTCATCTCAAAAAAAGAAAAAATTAGTTAAGATGGCAAACTTTTTGTTATATAGATATTACCCCAATTTAAAATCCTCATTTGATCACAATGATGTTTATTGTAATAGCAAAACATTAGGACATATCCCAAATGTTTATCTATAGAAGATTAGACCAAAATCATGGTCTGTTCATACAATACAGTACTATACAACAAGAAAAATGAACAGGCCTGAACTGTACTTACCAAAATAGATAAACTTCTATTAATAGAGGATACATTTAGGTGAGAAAAAGCACTTCAGTATGAAATAAAAAAGCACTTCCAATGGATGTCATTTCCTTAATGTTTAGAGGGGCACAACGCAATTTGTAAAAATTCCGGGATGCTCATTTATTAAAGCTGGTAGTGGCATCTGGATAGGGTTTTGTGAATAACTCCATACTTTTCTGTATGCTTGAAATATTGCATTTTGAGTATTTGTAAAGAACCAAAAATCCGCACACAACGCATGCATTTTATATCCATCTCCATCATATATAGCTTCATTTGTTTTGATATCAACTAGAAAGATTGCTGGTCTTCAAAGGACTCCACAGATAAAAGTAACAGAGAGATGGCAGATAGTGGAAGATACTGGCCCTGTTGCAATAAGCAAAATATAGAGATGAATCTCTAAATGTAACTTTGATTAAGTAAGAATTGCAATTCAAAGCATACACAGACACTGGATGGTCTTCAGTATGTCCAAAGAACAGAGGAAAGGTTGGGGGTTTTATTAGAAGGAGACATAATATGTATTGTGTTGAACACAAACTCCTTGGCACTAGACAAGCTTTTGGGAGCTGGCAAACTCTGGCTGGTGAGTGATGGTGCTATGTAAAACCAGCCTTGGAGTCACAGTAGGTTGTTTCGGCAGTTGCTAGGTAAAACTGGTCTTGGAATTACATCAGCCTGTTTCAGCAGCTGGCCTTGTGGAAAATTTAATTCTTGGAGCAGGTGCTAGGTGCCCTGAGTGCTTTTTCCCCTGGCCCTTCAACTCTGATTTAGTTGGGTGTGACAAGTATGACCCTATTCATGTAATCAACTTTCACAGCCCCTTATGAGACTGACTGAGCAGTCAGGAGCTGTTAACTGCTGTTTGTAATGATTCATCCTGGGAGGATGAGCCGTGTTTGTGTGGCCCCATGACCCTTGTGTCTCAGTGGTCACATGCTCCAGTGTGGGAAGTGGGGTCCTGCAAGTTCTTCTCCTTCCAGCTAGGTAAGGCTATGGTCAGCACCTAAAGAGTAACCCAGTCACAATGGGCAGCGCTGCTTTCCTGGAGTCCCTGCCCCTCCACTGAGGACCTCCACAGGCCCTGTTTGTCAGAGTAAGAGTGGGTCAGGTCCAGCGGACGATGTGTGTGGCCACCCCCTGCAAACGGTGGTCCTCTGCTGCCTCCTGCTCCTTGTACCTGCACCCTTCCCCCTCAGGGAAGAAGACACTTTTGAACATACTTCTGCAGGCCCATGTTTGGTAAATCAAGTCACAAGATTATTGACTATCAGAGCTAGTCAGAGAAGGGTCCATGGAGACCCTGTCGCCCAGCTCTCTCAGTTTACAGAGTTAGACACTGAGCTAGGCGAGGGGGTAGCAGATGCCACAACCCAGGCCCCTACATCCTGTTAATAGGATATCATCACGTCAATCCACCTGCCCCAGGTCACACCATGTAGTGGACTGCAACAGGGGAGTTTGCTAAAGTGATACACAAAATATTTAAGAACCCAGGCACAGACCAGACACAGTGCATGCAGGTGGTAGTAGGGAATGGGGTCCCAGAGGTTCCCTCCTGAGCCAGAGGTTAACCATTTAGATTGTGGAAAGGCCCATGGGGTTATAGGCTCAGGGCAATGGCTCTTCACCTTTGGTATCAGGAATATTTGACAATGGGTGTGATGTCCCAACGAGGTTACTTAGAAGCAGTCCTTGCATGTCCCTCTGGTCAAGTGAAGACTCGATGCTCTGTTTCATACCCTTTCTGTCCCCGGGCATTGGCTGGGCTCTGAGCTCACTGGCTCGTCTTTCTTCTCTCCACCTGCCCTGACCCCGGCCGCTGTGCCTGGCACTGACCCACCCATGGCAGTGCTCTGCCACCTGCGGAGAGGGCATCCAGCAGCGACAGGTGGTGTGCAGGACCAATGCCAACAGCCTCGGGCAGTGTGAGGGGGATAGGCCAGACACCGTCCAGGTCTGCAGCCTGCCCGCCTGTGGAGGTGAGCCAGAGGGGATGGGGAGGCCAGGTCCAGTCCCTTGGGACCAAAGTCCCAAATACTAGAATTGCTTCTCCCTGCTCATAGGAAATCGCCAGAACTCCACGGTGAGGGCTGATGTCTGGGAACGTGGGACGCCAGAGGGGCAGTGGGTGCCACAATCTGGACCCCTACATCCCATTAACAAGATATCATCAAGTAAGTACAGCCTATGGACCCTACCCGGCTCCCCAGACCTTTCAGTGGCCCTCGTGTTGCAGCATGGGCCACGCAGTGGAACAAACCCAGCTTGTAACTGTGTGTGTGACCTTCACCTCCCTGGGCCTCAGATTCCTCAGCTGTGAAGTGGGGAGGAGGCTCTGCTGGTCCATGACCCCTTACCTGCAATTCCAAAATGTTTATTTCTAAGTTTGGTGCAAACCTACCTGGCAGCAAAATCTGACCTGAACTGATGAGATCATTTATTCTTTTGCTATAGAAATGTCACCATATTTAGTTACAAGGTGATATCTCAGGCTCCACTGAGGATGTTCTATAATATAAACACAGAATATTAATTTTCTGATCCCCAAAGTTCTGAATTCTGAACTATATCTGGTTTCAAGATTTTCAAACAAGCAATTATAGATCTGAGCTGCCTTTATAGGATTGGTGAGAGAATTGGATGAGAGAACGCATGCACTCCTGTCTGGCTATCAGCTTCCAGTAACAATAGGCCTAGCAATTTCTCTCAGCCCCATGATTCAGTTCATCCTCCCATCTTTCCATTCATCCACCCACGGATAAATATTTACTGAGCATCTGCTACGTGCCAGCCTGTAGATTCTTCACCCCTTTCCTAGGTTCCATCTCTCTTTTCTTTCCTCACCCTCCTGAGGACCAGGGTCTGGCAAGATGAGTAGCAGAAAGATCAAAGACCCTAACTCCCAGTTAGAGGACCAGTTGGCTGCAAATTTCTTAACCTCTCTGAGCTTAGTGACCTCATCTGTAAAATAAGGTTCTGACTAGATGTCCTCAAAGGACCTTCTACCTCCCGTCTTCTACTTCTCTGCTCCTAGGCTGAGGTTCCCAATGGGGGAGTCCCTGGGTTTCCTGCCCTTTTCCTTCCCAAAGTTAAAGGACGAGGCCCTGATTCTGGTGCCGGAGATCTGGCGCCATCTAGAGGCCACTGGCTTTCCATTTTTCTCTGCTCTTTCTCTTGTTCCCCTAAGCCTGCCCCTCCACCTGTGTCTCTCTCTTTCCCTCTGTTCCTCCCACTCTTCCCACCTCCCTCTTTCTCTCTCTCTCTCTCTCGCTGGCAAAAAGTAGTAGAAAAAAAAGCTCCTGCCTTCACATTCTGTCTGGAGAAACCTACATGGAGTTATCACAGAAAGGTGTGATATTTTGGGCAAAGCCAACTAGTGTAGTGAGCACTTACCTTTGCCAGGTACTTTAAAGATGTTATCTGCAATGTGATTATTCATTGGTAAGGGTCAGCATCAGCCCCATTTTATAGGTGAAGAAACTGAGGCT
The DNA here is from genome assembly GCF_024542745.1 of Macaca thibetana thibetana. Classification (NCBI taxonomy): domain Eukaryota; kingdom Metazoa; phylum Chordata; class Mammalia; order Primates; family Cercopithecidae; genus Macaca; species Macaca thibetana. The sequence goes on along the minus strand of NC_065586.1, from coordinate 62,711,216 downwards.
TGGAGGGTTTAAGTGACTTGCCAAAGGCCCCACACTTTTAAGTGGTAGAGCCTGGATTTGAACTGAAATCTGCTTGATTCCAAATTAAGCAGTAGCAGTCTTAATGTCCGGATGTGTGCTGACTGTGGCAGGATGGTCAGTCTGCCTGTCCCAAGCATGAGTTGCCTGGGCTCTAGCCTGACCCTGGCTGGAGTAGGTCAGGCATCTTGGGTTGTTTGGGAGGGGCTAGGGTTCCCACTTCTATCCAGAGCAGCTGCAAGTTAGAACCACCTGGTGGTAGGCCACACCCTAGATTGTCCAGTGTGTGGGTGAAGGAGACGGCATCCCCAAGCATTCCAGTGTGCAGCAAGGCTGAGGGCGAATGGTGAAGGGCCAGGGTTCTCAGATGCGCCCACACGTGGAGTCCCCTGGAGGGCTTGTGAAAGCACAGCGCTGAGCCCCAGCCTGAGTTTCTGATGCAGTAGGACTGGGTGGTGCCGGAGGATGTGCATTGCCAGCAAGCTTCCGGGTGACGCTGATGCTGCGTGTGGGGACATCACTTGGAGATCTGCCGCTCTAGAGGATTTTAGTTCCTCTTCCACGTAGTCAGAGCTCACTGTCCTGTCAGGCGGCTCCATAGCCCACCCTGGGAAAAAGCTTTACAGTGGGTCCAGCAGGGGCGGGGGGTGGAGGGCAGGCAGTCAGTGGGTGAGTGGGAGGCGAGGCCACCTGACTGACAGGCATCCCCACGTTGCTTCCATCCTTGTGCTGTGTGTGCAGCGGAGCCCTGCACAGGAGACAGGTCCGTCTTCTGCCAGATGGAAGTGCTCGATCGCTACTGCTCCATTCCCGGGTACCACCGGCTCTGCTGTGTGTCCTGCATCAAGAAGGCCTCGGGCCCCAACCCTAGCCCAGACCCTGGCCCAACCTCACTGCCCCCCTCCTCCACTCCTGGAAGCCTGTTACCAGGACCCCAGGCCCCTCCAGATGCTGTGGAGCCTCCTGGAAAGCCAACGGGATCAGAGGACCATCAACATGGTGGAGCCACACAGCTCCCAGGAGCTCTGGATACAAGATCCCCAGGGACCAAGCGCCCCTTTGCCCCTGAGACACTGATCTCTGGAGCATCCTGGAGCATCTCCCCTACCACCCCCGGGGGGCTGCCTTGGGGCTGGACTCAGACACCTATGCCAGTCCCCGAGGATAAAGGGCAGCCTGGAGAAGACCTGAGGCATCCAGGCACCAGCCTCCCTGCTGCCTCCCCCGTGACATGAGCTGTGCCCTGCCATCCCACCGGCACATTAACACTCTGTGTACTGCCCCGCGACCCCCAGCTCAGAGGACACACACCGCAGGGCAGGCGCAAGCACAGACTTCATTTTAAATCATTCGCCTTCTTCTCGTTGGGGGCTATGATGCTCTTTACCCCACAAAGCGGGGCGGGAGGAAGACAAAGATCAGGGAAAGCCCTAATCAGAGATACCTCAGCAAGCTGCCCCCGGCGGGACTGACCCTCTCAGGGCCCCTGTTGGTCTCCCCTGCCGGGACCAGGGTCAACTATTGCCCCCTCCTCACAGACCCTGGGCCCGGGCAGGTCTGAATCCCGGCTGGTCTGTAGCTGGAAGCTGTCAGGGCTGCCTGCCTTCCCGGAACTGTGAGGACCCCTGTGGAGGCCCTGCCTATTTGGCCCCTCTCCCCAGAAAGGCAAAGCAGGGCCAGGGGAGGTGGGGGGCTGTTCACAGCCAGGCCCAGAAGAAGGGGGCCTGGGAATGTGGCATGAGGCTTCCCAGCTGCAGGGCCGGGGCCGGTGGGACACAAAGTGATGTGATTGCAGGCCCAGCCCTGGCAGCCGAGAGCTCCGTGCAGTTCCTCCAGCCGAGGCCAGGCAGCAGAGGCCAGTTTGTCTTTGCTGGCTGGAAGATGGTGCTCATGGCCATCCTCTGGCCCTGCAGATGTCACTTGTGTTACTTCTGGTGACTCCAGATTACAGACTGGCCCTCAATCTCACCCCCAGCCCACCAGAGAAGGGTGCTCAGGACACCCTGGACCCCAAGTCCTCAGCATCCAGGGGTTTCCAAACGGGTGCTCACCCCCTGGCTCAACCAGGATGGCGACTTCAATGATCACTCTCAGCCTGGAAGGGGACTCTGTGGGACACAGAGGGGACACGATTTCTCAGGCTGTCCCTTCAATCATTGCCCTTCTCCAAAGATCACTACTGCTGGAGTCAGGCATCTTCGTCTCCTACCTGGCTCAAGCTGGGCCAGAGTGTGTGGTTCTCCCAAGGGTGGTCGGATCCCAGGACTGAGGACCAGAGTCTACTCATAGCCTGGCCCTGGAGATGACAAGGGCCACCCAGGGCAAGTGCCCCAGGGCAGGGTGCCAGCCCCGGCACAGTGCTGGGGTGGGGAAGACACACTGACCCACGGTGCTGTAAGGGCCTCAGCTGGGCTCAGCTGCTGGCCATGCTACCTCCGAGGGACAGGTAACAGCCTTAGATCCTCTGGCTCTCAGGAAGTGGCAGGGGGTCCCTGGACACCACCAGGGTCTTGGAGGATGTCTCCTAAATTCCTGCCGGGTGATAGAGGTGCTTCTCACTTCTTCCTTCCCCAAGGCAAGGGGGCTGTTCTGAACCAGGCTGGGGGAACACGAGCAGTGGGTCCCTGGCCTGTAACCCGTTTGGAGAGTGGAGGTCCTGGGGGGCTCCCTGCCCTCCCCCTGCTGCCCTCCCCTCCCTGGGATGCTGGGGCACACACGGAGTCATTCCTGTAAGAACCAACCTGGCCTGTGTTAAACTCTTGTGCCTTGGAAATCCAGATCTTTAAAATTTTATATATTTATTAACATCGTCCTTGGACCCCAAAAAGTTGTGTGTGTGTTTCTTTTTCTCTTTCTGATTTATGGGAAGGGGATAATGAAGCCAGAGCTCGAAGGCTGAGGGCTGGGCTGTAGCAAGAGAACTGGGTGTGGGGGCACAGCTCACTGCGGCTGTCTCCTGTCCCTCCACCTTTCCACCCATGCCCTGCTGCGGCACTGCCAGGTGGGACAAAGGATTGCCACTGGTTTCTTGGCTACTGAATCTCCTGCTTCCCTGAGGCCCAAGTTGCAGGACAACACTTCATTTCAGGTTAGTGCTTCAGGAGAAAAAAAATCTTTTGTGATTCAAATTTGTGAAATTCTCAACCTGTTTAAATGCAACTAGAGGCCAGTGGGGCAGAGTGGCTCATGCCTGTAATCCCAGCACTTTTGGAGGCAGGAGTTCCAGACCAGCCTGAGCAATATAGCAAGACCCTGTCTCAATGAAAAATAAAAAGAACATTAGTCAGGCGTGGTGTTGCACGCCTGTGGTCTCAGCTATTTAGGAGGCTGAAGTGAGAAGATCCCTTGAGCCCGGGAGTTTGAGGCTACACTGAGCTGTGATTGTGCCATGGCACTCCAGCCTGGGTGACAGAGTGTGACCCTGTCTCAAAAACAAAAAAGAGCAACAAGAGGGGCTCTCTAAAGGATTCCTAACAACCACAGAACAAAGAGATCATCATTGAAAGCAAAATGACTACAACCACTTTTGCCTTCTAAGCAGTGGCAGAATTTGTGTCATGGAGTAAAAGAATCTACACCGCTGGGCACTGAGAAAAGGTGAAGCCAGCAAAAGGGCCTCCTGTCATTATATGGAGCCTACTCCTCCCCTTAAGGCCGAGGAGAAAATGGTTTGGAGACTCCTACCCCTGTAGGGGTGGGAACACAGAGAGGGCAGCCTCTCCATCCATCTTTGGCTGGGGGCTTTTTAGGATGCAGGTTGTCTAATATGTCTAAGGTTCAATTAAATTTGTGTTGCCATCTCCCCAAACATCTGCAAATGTCCACTCCCCAAATTAAGGGCTTTTTATGGGTCAGGATTTTTGCTTGTTTTGGTGGAAACTGAGAAAATGAAAGGATTCACGGGTGAAGATAGAGGAACAGCACCAAGGGCCCTCTTTCCATCACAGCCTCTGAAACATCCCTCACTTCCCATAGGAGCCCACTGGGAAAGGCCATATGGGAATGGTTTTACCCCTTCCTGCCCTAAACTGTGTCCTGTTTGGAGTCTGGTGGGTGCAGGTGCCAGGGTGCCAGACTGCCTGTCTCTTCCCTGGAGGGGATTCTCCAGGCCGCTCTGACTTCAAGGCTGTATCCACACCTGCCCCACGCTTGGCAGAGCCCGGCCGCAGTGACAGCCAGGTACTCAGAGTCTAGCCTATCAGCCCCCACTGGCTTCCAGAGCCCTTGCCCTGGTCTGCCAAGCTTCCTCAAACCATAGCCAGGGGCCAGCACACCTGTCATTTTGGAGGAAGCCCCCTGAAGTTCCAGCATCTCCTTGCCCTTGGGGTCAGCAGGGACAGTGCTGCACAGAGTCCTCCTTACCCTCTTGTCCAAAGAGCCTGGGAAGTCCTCACCATGGCTGTCCTCTGTGTCCAGATGGCCTCCTTGAGGTTCCAGCCTATGACTTCATTTGGGCTAGTAAGGCATGAAAGCTCCTGGAGGGGAAGGGATCGGGGGATGGCCAGGATTCAGGGAGAGCAGGAGACTTACCTTCCCATTCCTCCAGAGGAGAAGAGGCGCAATTGGAGCCTCGTCATGTTCCTGGAAAATAGACTGGCCTCTGGGCCCTCTCTTGATTTACCCTCCTGGTGAACCTCCAGGCCTTCCACCTGAAATGACACAGCAGGCAGGGGAAGAGAGGAAGGCACAGAGCCTGGACCATCTGACCTGGAACTCTGTGGGCTCTTCCAAAGAGCCCCTGCTCCCTACCTGGCTTCAGGAGACTGAAGGCTTGGGGGAAGGTAGGGGTGTGGGGGAGGAGGGAAAGAGCAAGAAGCGGTGGAAATGTAGCTGGGGCAGTCCCAGGGACCCAGCTGCCATGGATTAGAAATCTCTGGGGCCTACACCACAAATCTTCTCCTTTAAAAACTTATGCAAGAAATATATGCTCATTATTGAAAAATTTTACAATCTGAGAAAAAAAATCTATAATTCTACCTAGCAATAACCACTGTTAATAATTTGGCTATCCATTCCAGATGTGTGCATGTGCAAGATTGTGCGTGTCTATACACACACACACACACACACACTGGGTGGATATTATTAATACTATATGCATACACATCATCTGGGATCTGCTCCCGCTTCTACCACCCCTACAACAATATAATACGAACACCTTTCCACAGTGAACTACGTTGAACTACGTTTTTTTTTTTTTTTTTTTTTTTTGAGATGGAGCTTCCCTCTTGTTGCCCAGGCTGGATCTCGGCTCACTGCAACCTCCACCTCCCAGGTTCAAGCGATTCTCCTGCCTCAGCCTCCCCGAGTAGCTGGGATTACAGGCATGTGCCACCACTCCTGGCTAATTTTGTATTTTTAGTAAAGATGGCGTTTCTCCATGTTGGTTAGGCTGGTCTTGAACTCCCAACCTCAGGTGATCCGCCCACCTCAGCCTCCCAAAGTTCTGGGATTACAGGCATGAGCCACCATGCCCAGCCACATCTTTTTTAATGACTGCACAGTACCCCACAGTATGGCTAGATGACCATTTATTTAACCAAATCCCCCAGTTCCATAAACTTCCTGTACCCTGTGGAACCGTGAGCCAATTAAACCTCTTTTCTTTATGAATTACCCAGTCTCAGTTAGTTCTTTATAGCAAAGTGAGAATGGACTAATACAGAAAACTGGTACCAGAGAAATGAGGCATTGCTATAAAGATAACTGAAAATGTGGAAGCAACTTTGGAACTGGGTAACAGGAAGAGGCTGGAACAGTTTGAAGGGATCAGAAGAAGACTGGAAGATGTGGGAATGTTTGGAACTTCCTAGACACTTGTTGAATGTTGTGACCAAAATGCTGATAGTGATATGGACAGTGAATTTCAGGCTGAGGAGGTCTCAGATGGAGATGAGAAATTTATTGGGAACTGTAGTAAAGGTCACTCTTGCTAGGCTTTAGCAAAGAGACGGGGAGTATTGTGCTCCTGCTCTAGAAGTCTGTGGAACTTTGAACTTGACACAGATGATTTAGGATATCTGGTGGAAGAAATTTCTAAGTAGCAGCATTCCAGAGGTATCCTGGCTACTTCTAACAGCATATACTCATATGCATTCACCAATATATGGTCTGAAATTGGAACTCACATTTGAAAGGAAAGCAGAGCATAGCAGTTTGAAAAATTTGTAACCTGACCGTGTGGTAGAAAGACCCACTTTCTTGGGAAAAATTCAAGCCAGCTGCAGAAATTTGCATAAGTAGAGGAGCCAAGTGTTAATAGCCAAGACAATGGGGAAGATGTGTGGAGGGAGTTTCAGAGGCCTTCATGGCAGCCCCTCCCATCATAGGCCTGGAGGCTTAGGAGGTAAAATGGTTTCATGGGCTAGGCCAAGGGCCCCACTGCCTTGTGTAGCCTCAGGACATGGCACCCTGAGTCCCAGTCACTCCAGCTCCAGCCATGACTAAGGTCCCCAAATGCATCTCAGGCTGCTGCTCCAGTGGGTGCAAGCCATAAGAAGCCTTGGTGGCTTTCATGTGGTATTGGCCCAGCAGGTGCACAGAGGGCAAGAGTTGAGGCTTGGGAGTCTCTGCCTAGATTTAAGAGGATGTATGGAAACGCCTGGATGTCCAGGCAGAAGTCTGCTGCAGGGGCACAGCCCTCATGGATAACCTGTACTAGGGCAGTGCAGAGGGGAAATGTGGTATTGGAGTCCCCACACAGAGTCCTTACTGGGGCACTGCCTAGTGGAGCTGTGAGAAGAGGGCACCGTCCTCCAGACCCCAGAATGGTAGATTCACTGATGGCTTGTGCCACGTGCCTGGAAAAGCTGCAGGCACTCAATGCCAGCCTGTGAAAACAGCCAAGTGGGCTGTACCTGGCAGAGCCACAGGGGTGGATCTGCCCAATGACTTAGAAGCCCACTTCTTGTCTCAGTGTAGCCTAAATGTGAGACATGGAGTCAAAGGAGATTATTTTGGAGTTCTAAGATTTAATGACTGCCCTTCTGGGTTTCAGACTTGCATGGGGGCCTGTGCATCTTTGTTTTGACCAATTTCTCCCATTTGGAATGGAAGCATTTACCCACTGCCTGTACTTCCATTGTATCTTGGAAGTAACTAACTCACTTTTGATTTTACAGGCTCATAGGAGGGAAATTCTAACATATACTGCAAGATGGCTGAATAGTGAGGACATTATACTAAATGAAATCAGCCAGTCACAGAAGGACAAATACTGTATGATTCTACTTAAGTGAGCTATCTAGAGCAGTCAATTCCATAGAGGCAGAGTGTAAAATGGTGTTGCCAGGGACTGGAAGAGGAGAGAATGGGGAGTTATTGTTTAATGGGCATAGTGTTAGCTTTGCAAGATGAAGAGTTCTGTGGACAGATGGGAGTGATGGTGGCACAGTGATGTGAATGTACTTAATGCCACTGAACTGTGTATTTACGATGGTAAATTTTATGTAGAAAAATACACATAAAAATCAACTATTGGATGGAGAAGGAATTTCATTGCTTCACATATGGGGAAGGGTGGAGAAGAATCAGGAGCCTTGAGTGCGACTATATCCAGGACTTTGTCCCCATGGAACAATGATGGAATCCTCTGAAACTCCAACCTTCCTTCCCCCACAAAAAACATTTCCAAGGACAGAATGTGATTGGCCCAGCTTGGGTTACATGCTTATCCTACCCCTGACCAGTCCTGTTAATACAGGAGGTGGAAAGAAATTATTTAGGCTGATAGTGAGGGCAAAAGAATCCTCGGCAGAGCTTCCCTTTTAATAAAAAACAGCCCAATAAATTTTTTTTTCTAACAAAGAGCAGCCTGAAAAATCGAGCTGCAAGCTTGTACAGGGGAATGCTGGCAGCTGTGCCAATAGAAAAGGACTACCTGGGAGCCAGGCATGTCCAACATGGAGGCTCCAACTTCCCTTTTTTTTGTTATCATGTGTACAGTAAAGGAATGGGCAACATGGCACAGGCCAGGCAGAGTCCTGTGTAATAAAAGATTAGGGTGAGGGTGGCCAGAAATTATCACCTTATGCAAGTGGCACACCTAGCCCTAACCAGTTTTTCGTGCCCTATGCAAAGGCACACATGGTCCAACCAATCTTTCCCACTCTGTGTAAATCAGACACCACCTCCTCAACCTCATCTATAAACCCCCCTGCATTTCACCATGGAACAAGCAACCCATTTCTCTGGGACCCCTGTCTGCAGCAGAGAGCTCTTCTCTTCCTTTCACCTATTAAAACTTCCACTCTTAACCTCATTCTTTGTATGTCCGTGTCCTTGATTTCCTTGGCTGTGAGACAACAAACCTTAGGAATCACCCTAGACAATGAGGTTGCTTCACTGTGCGAAGGGATGGGGGGTTCTGGTTGGACAGTGCTAGGTTTCACATTCCTGGACAGCCAAGAACAAGGGCTACCTCCATGGCTAAGGAGATGGGGTCCCAAGTAGGACCTAGAGCCTTCAGAGAAAAGATGAAAGGGAAAATCTGTCTCCATACTTCAGGGAGAGAATCAAGGGAAAGGGAGAAGAGAATCTCCAGGGCCTGGAGACACAGAAAACTTAGGAGTGACTAGGAAGTGGCCATGGCATCCTGAACCCAATGAGAAATCACTCGGATACCCAAGAGGACAGGGAGCACCCTGGGGAGCAGGGCCTAGAGACTGTCCTGAACATGGCCACAACATTCTTACATGCACTGCCACTGGGGAGACAACCCCGGTAGAAGAGGGGCGAGGGCCTTTAAAAACAAGGTGGCTTAATGTTGAACGTGAAGCTGTTTACTTAACAGCAAATCCCTATCCATCCACTAATCTTGATTGAAGCCTGCTGCACAGAAAAGTTTTGTGTGAATGGAGTATTTGGGAAAACCCAGAGGTACGGAATCCATCTGAGTGAATGTAAGGTAGGGTAGTGTTGCCAAGAATAGAATGTAGCCACAATCCATGGAACTAAGTCCACTTACTTCATGATCTAAGCCAGTAAAATAGCAGCTCAGAGCCACAGGGGACCATGACCTTGTAAATCCTCAATGCCTCCTCCCACCCCAATTTTCCAGGGAATTTGCAGAAATGTCATGGAAGACATTTGGACTTCCCAGAGAGTCTTCTCTAGATCTTATGATTTCAGAAATGTAACCACAGCTTTTGGCTAGGATGGGTAAGGCAGTAGAATACAGTTTTGTTTTGTTTTGAATTCTGAGACGGAGTCTTGCTCTGTTGTCCAAGCTGGAGTGCACTGGCATGATCTTGGCTCGCTGCAACCTCTGTCACTCAGGTTCAAGTGATTCTCCTGCCTCAGCCTCCTGAGTAGCTGGGATTACAAGCATCCACTACCATGCCTGGATACTTTTTGTATTTTTAGTAGAGATGGTGTTTCGCCATGTTGGTCAGGTTTGTTTTGAACTGCTGACCTCAGGTGATCCGCCCACCTCAGCCTCCCAAAGTCCTGGGATTATAGGCGTGAGCCACCGTACCCAGCCAGAATGCAGTTTTTAGGAGCAGGGATTCTGGAGCCAGACATTCAGGCTTTGGATCCTGGCTCTGCCACTAGTTAACTGTAGGACTTCAGACAAGTTGTTTGACCTGCATGTATGTAGATATGTACTGCATATAAAGCACATATGTGCTCATCACCAGCTTTTACCTAAGTCGCTACCTCTGTGGCCAGCACACACAAAAACATAACTCAATAATTGGCAACAGTGATCATTCTAAGGAGGCCTGCATGTTCCCCGACCTCTGCTCTATCCTACCCAGAGTCCTGTGTGTCTTAGCTCCAGGAGGGGCAGAGCCCCTTTCTCAGGGTGCCCCAACTGCCATCTGCCCTTCAGTTCTCTAGAACATAAAAGAACCAGGGAAGCCCCAAGTGGAGGTAGCACTTGGGCTTTCCCATGGGAGTGGGGAGTGGGGATGGTTGCCTGCAGCCCATCTCTCTCCTGGAATCAGTGACCCTAAGCACAGGCCTCCCACTGCTAGGAAAGCAGAACTGTCTTTTCCCAGGGAAGACAGGTTTTATTCATTAGACTTTTAATGGTAGGGAATCAGGTACTGCTATGAAGGTGGTGGAGACAGAAACACCCCTTAGGGCTGCTCTTGAGCAAGACAGGGGAAGGTCTTAGGGCTCCTCAGCTCTCTGCCCTCGGCTTCGATGTCTTCTCCTCTGTGTTCTGGCTTGAATGCATCCGGAGGACTTGAGCTTCTCCAATGTACTCTAGTGGGAGGAGAGACAGCAGGCAGGAGAGGACCGGGAAGGCGGGGCCCCCACCTGGGAGCTGCAGGTGGATGTGTGGATGTGTGAGTGCTGAGGGGGAAGGCCTGGGTCATGCCCAGCTTCTGCTCTCAGCTCTGCTGGTGACTGAGGAGGGAATTCAACCTGAGAGGAATGGAGCGAATGGAATCCAACCTCTCTTCTTTCAACATCCAAGTAGCAAATATCAATGAGATGCCTACTCTGTGCCTCTCTGCCAGGCACTCTGGACTCTTGATGGTCTAATCAGGGAGAATAATATACATTGAGGATGTGTTTCCTCTTCTCTCCCCTCCAGCCTGCTGCCACCCCTGCCCCCTACTCTAGTCTAAGGCACTGGGATGACTGCAGCAGCCTCTCCTGGTCTCCCTCACCTATTCTTGTCCCCCATAGTCCATGCTGCACACAGTAGCCAGAGGGGGCAAGCGCACCCTGCTCATAACCCTTATGCACCCATGCACACACCTGGCCTTTACCGCAGGCCAGCTCCTCCCACCTGTCTCATCCCTTCCTTACCACTGTCCCTCACCCAGAAGGCCCCAGCCACCATGGTCTGCTTGCTTTTCCACCAGCACACCAAGAGGTGGGAGCTTTGCTGGTTGGCTCTTCCTAGACTTGGGCAGAGCTGTATCTTTCCTGCCGTTCAGCTCTAGGAGCCCTCTCCCCACCTGCCAGTCCGTCTCACTACTGACCACAGAGCCCTGTTATTCTCCTTACAGTATCTGTTGCCACTCCTCCCCAGGTGTTTTAATTTGTTGTCTGTATTCCTCCTTGCTGGGATGTAAGTTCCGTGACAGCAGGAACTTGTCTGAATTCCTCTTCAATGATCCCCAGAGCTGAGCACATCGTGGGTGCTCAATAAATATTTGTTAATGAATGAATATGAATAAGTGAATGAATAGAGGAAATGAGCAGCTTTCTTGGGCAGGGACTCATCTCCAAGTTGACTGGAATCCCCTGAGAAATCCAGCCAGAGTGGGCCTTGGTGAGCCCCCCGAATGACCCACTACTTGGAATCTTACCTGGTTTTTCGCTTTTTGAAAAAGGTGACATCTTCGTTTTCTTCGGGGATTGACTGTGACCAAATACAAAGAAAGGGCTGGGAAGGTCATGCTGGAAACCTGACCCCACAGGTGGCAGGGGAGACAGGGAGGTGGGGAGGTGGTGCAGGTGCAGTCAGCTGTCTGCTCCAGAGAGAGGCAAGAGTCACCCCTCCTGGAGGACCAGAAAACATCTGTCCATGGCTAGCACCCAGGTGGCCTTCCTGTGTCACCCCAGGCCAGACCCAGACAACTGCGGCCCTGCTGTCTGCAGTTAGTTCCACTGGGAAGCAAGGCCCTCCTGTCCCTGGAACAATAAGGCATGGACTCTGCACCAGCCCTTCCCCTAGCCCTCACTCACTCGCTCCACTGGTTTCCTTGTGGACTTCCCTTTGAGTGGGCAAGACAAGAACCCTGCGTCTCGAATGAATTAAAAGTATGAAAGATGCTCTTTTGTCTTGTATTGGGCTTTACATCTCCCCCTGCCTCTTTATGTGCCTGATGTTATTTTCCCTCCCTACAACTCTGGGAGGGGGCTTCTGAGAGATGGATGAAGCCGACGATCGCAGCCGGGAGGTGGTTTGCCCAAGGTCACAGTGGAGCCTGTCTTCCTCACTATGCCGTTCCTCCTCTGCTCTCTCAGAGTGGAAGGGAACGCCAAGTCCAAGGCCATGCAAGAACCCATGCCTTCAAGAAACCTCAGTCCACCCCTACCCTTGCTTCTTCTCAGCAAGCCCACCCATGCTCCAGACACCCCAAACTTGGCATTCCCCAATTGTATACCTTCTTGACTTCCATGCCTTCGCCCCGGCTGGTCCCACTTCCCAGGATGACCTTTTCCCACGCTTTCATTTACTCAATCAAATCCTACCCCTCCTATCAGTGTTTCCCAAACTCTGTTGGAAACACTCAGGTGACTGTTGAAAATACAGGCCCCCCTGCTTCACCCCAGCCTGCTACGTTAGAATCTTTAGGGGTCTGCATTTTTAACAAGCTCCCAGGGCAACTCTGAGGGCTGCTGGCCTTGGGAGTCAGTCGGGTTCGAGTCTGAATCCCAGCCCTTCTGCTGACCAGTCAGGTTACTTTGGGAAGGCCATTCTATTGTTCCTGAGCCTCAGTTTTCCCATCTGTAAAATGGAGCTAATACTGCCTCAGTGGGTTGTTGGATGGACTAGAAAAACGTGGAACACCCAGCAGTGTCAGGCAAACTTATTGCTGCTCAGTGTGGCCTTGCTGACTCTCAGGCTCCACTCACCTGCTTTGTGAGGCCTCCTCCAGTTTGTAATTAATCTTTCTCTTCCAGCCACCATGGCACTTAGTACTAGTATAAAAGCACTGCCTTGTGTTAGCATTTTGTCTCCACTCATGTCTTCCCATAGACCAAAGAGCTTCTGAAGGACTAGGTGTGGCTAGACCAGCCCTATCTGGTTAAAACTGACACTAGTGGCCCCCTTGGGGTCTCCCCACCCCTGGCAGTTTGGGGGCTGGTCTGGCTGTGTCGGCCTTGAAGCAGCTTGGGCAGCACTGGAAGGTCCCTGGGGGAGGGGCTGAGCCTCTGCCTCCAGGACAGACTGTCAGCCCAGGCCCTGGCCAGTGCCAGGCTCCCTTCTCTAGGTCCCACTGGCCTCACCTGGGAGGACAGAAGGCTGCAGAAGGGCAGGGGCGGGGTGGGGGCCCACCTGCAGGGTGGCTCTTGCTTCTCTTGAGGAGGTTGGTGCACATCTTGGAGCTGGTTTAGGAGCTTTTCTGTAGGGATGGAGACTAGGGGCTGGGGAAGGAGCTGAGCCACTGCTGTCTGCAGGAGTCCCAGAGCAAGGTCTTTTTCTGAAAGCACAACCCGGGGGCAGAGTCCTCAGCCCCCAGCCTGCTTCCTGCCCCTGTGGTGGGGCCAGAAGCAGGGCCTCCATCCAGGGCAGCTTTCTCTAAGCATCCCACCTTCTGCCCTCGGGTCCCCTCGGGAGAGCTCCCTCTTCTCCCCTGGCCCGTGTGTGCAGAGCCCCTAGCCCTTTCACATCCCTGTCCTGCCACATGAGGATGTGTATGCCTTGTCCTCGGCCCTAGCTGGCCCTCCTGCCCACCATATCCCCAGGCCCACGCTGGGAAGTCTGCTGGGGACGTGCTTTCCTCCTCCTCCTTCTCCTGCACTCTCCTGTCCAGGAAGTCTTCTCCAATTAGCTTCCTGGTTCTCATCACTCCTCACCCTTCTACTCAGATGCACCCCCCACCCACTGTCCCAGTGTGTCCATGTGTGTATTCATGTGTTTATGTGTATACACGTGTGTAGCCCTATGTGTGTGCACTTGCACCCGTATGTGTGGGTCTCCCACTGCAATGTGTGAGGGGCTGTGTCTGCTAAGTACAGTCTTTGGATTTTTTCCTCCCCGGTGTCTAGGCCTGGGGTCAGTGTGAAAGAGGAGCTGAGGTAAGGAGCAGGGGTAAGGAAATCCTGCTGAGGAACTGGGGAGGAGGAAGCAGAGATGCTGTCCAGCTGGGAAGGGTTAGTTTGGGGCTAACCAACTAGAGAAGGCTCCGTGGAAGGCCCCCTCCAGGGTAGGAGCTGAGTGACATTTGAGTACTGTAGAACCAGAGATCAAGGGCAGGACCTTGGCAGCCTCCACTGAGACAGCACTGCGGGGCTGTGTCCTCACCCTTGGGCGGAGCGTAGAGCAGCCAGAACTGGATCGCGCTTAGCGAGTCTGTTTCCAGGATCTGACACAGGAGCTCCAGAACCTGTGGGCAGGAGGCCAGCACATTCCAGCCAGGAGTACAGGCACGGAGTACAGGCACATGTAGGTTTGGAGGGCACCAAGGGGACCCTTTCCCCAAAGTGGGCTCTCAGAGGTGTCTACTGGGCTGAACTTGCTCCTACAAGGTCCATGCCTTTCCTCCACATTGGCCTTTGCACTTAACAGAGGGCTTTCTCTCACGACTTAACAGAGGGCTTTTCTGTCCAGGTTAAGGATCTTCCTCCTGGACAGGTGGAGAATCCGAGGCCCTGAGAGGGGATGCTAGCAGGAAGCTGGTGGTAGAACGCGGCCTCAGCGGAAGGCTCTGTGGACCCCACATCCCTGAAGCCTGCTTGGCTGGTTATTCCCTAGGGCCCCTCACTGGGAAGCCCAAGGTCAGAGCTGGCCAGTCAGCTCCTCAGAGACACACCAAATCCCACATGCCCAGGGCCTTTGTGTGGGGATTTCAGGAACCCCACGGTATGCCACACCCCAAAAGTCCCAGAGTCTGGGGATGTTGGAAAAGGGGTGAGGGAAGCCCAGAGAGCAGCCTGAGGGGCAGCACAGGCCAGTTCTGCAAACTGCTCAGCACCGGGCTCCCTCCTGCAGAGCTGTGGGCATGCTTGGCTCCTTGCTGCATCCTCAGCCTTTGACATCTTTGCTACCTCTGGGCTCATTTTCCCCTGCGTTCCCCAGTCAGTTAGCATCAGGAAAAGATCCAGCTCTGTCTCGGATGGGCTATGGGGGCTCCCTAGGCCAGACTGCTGCTGGTGGCTGTGGCTGTGGCAGGCTGGAGTTGGGGCCCGAGGTGAAAGGTGGAAGCCCTGGAGTCCTAGGAAAGTGAGGCCCCCTCAGCTCTTGGTGGTCAGTCATCCCAGGACCTGGAGGGGCCTGTTGGTCCCCAGCAGGTCGGCCTCATCCTCAGCAGAGCGGAATCTGGGCTGGGCCTCTCTCCAGGCCTCTGCCTGCTTAGGGGCCCACCCTCGCCCCCAGATGCCCACCCGCTGTGCTAACCCACCCTGACCTGCCCCTGCGCCCTTCTCCATTCTCCATATCCAACTTACCTGCCCTGTGCCCCCTCCCCACAGGACCCGAGAACCTAATTCCAGGCGAGGTGAGGATGCCCTATGGTGGAGAAAGCACCTTAGTCCTGGCTATGCTGCTCCGTCTCAGGGGACCTGGCCCATGGACTATCACTTGGCAGGGCCTCAGCCTCCCCATCCGTGGCATGGGGGTGCCAGGCCCTGTCTGCTCTATCCACTTTGCTGCACTGTGGCAAGGTTTCAGAGGGAGTGTGTGCCTGACAGCGCTGGTCACAACGAAGGTGGCAGGAGGCTGGCTCTACCTCTGGCCTTTCTTGGAGGACATCCATGCATTTTCACAGGGACCTCTGATGCCTTCACCCACTGGGATGAGGCATGGACTCATCTCAGGCCTTGCTGGGGAAACATGAGCATGGTGGGCTCTGTGCTTACTGAAGTGCAAGCCAGGTTCCTCTCTGAGTGTGGACACTAGGCTGGGCGTAGCCGTGCAGGCTGTGGGGTGTGGCCTGCTGTGGTGGGCAGGACCTCCTTCTTCAACCCACCATTGCAGCTCCCTTCACTAACTCAGCAAATGCCACAGCAGGAAGGGACCCTCGATAGCAATGCGTTCGTGCTTCCAGTGGCTAGATCACAGAACTAGGGCCCAGGGAGGGGCAAGGACTCACATGGAAACCCAGAGGCAGCAGAGGGTCATAGCCCTGGCTGCTGGCTCCCCAGGGCTGGAGTTTTCTGGTCTTAACAGTCCTAGGCATCAGTAACCCTGGGAGGGGCCTTGCCCTAAAGCGGTTTGTAGGACTCCTAATGTGGAGAGCCAGGAGCCTGGGAGCAGAACTGGGTCCTCACCAGCAGCTCCTGATCCTGAAGGGGGAAGGCCTGGACTCCTTTATCTCTGCTGGAAGACTGACTCTGCTGGCCCTGGTGGGATCTGCGGCGGCCAACAGCCCGAGTGGAAGCGGGGATGAGCCTCCCAGTCTCCGCTGAGTACTTTGCGCCCTGCTCCCGCAGAGGCTCCTCCTCCTCCTCCTTCTGCTGAGACAAAAGTGGCCAGAGACTCCAGGCAGTCAGCAAGAGGGGAGGAAGAGGGCCGAGGGAAAGAGAGGAGCAGGATGCCGGGTCACAATCCCAGGGCACTTTGCCCTCCAAATCCCAGCATCACAGCATTGCCAGGGTCCTAGGGTATCATCCAGCTCTGCCACTCACTCCCTGCCACCTGCCTTACACCCCCTCCTTGGGCATCCCCAGCCCACTCTCTGGCAGTCGGCCCTTCCACTATCAGCTATCATGCTCAAACTAGCAAAAGCTCTTCCTCCTGAACTCAGTAAAAATGAGAACAGGTGGTTCTCATTCTTCCTCCCAGGCAGGTCCTCCCTGCGGCTCCTCCCCATAGCCATCAGAGATTTGAAAACAGCATCCTGCACCAAGGGCCCACCGCCTACCTTAATTCCCAGCTCAGCTGCCCCCAGGTCTGTCCCAGAGAGGCCTGGGGCCTGGGGCCTCCTGCTCTTGCAATTCCAGTTAAGACTGGTAGTATCCTTCCCCCCATTTTAAAGATAGGAAAACAGAGACGCAGACAGCTTAGCTGAGTTGTCCTGAGTGCTGCAGTGAGTAGCTGTGAGCAGGAATGAGAAGCCGGGCCTCTGCCTGCCCACTCTGGTTGCCCAAGACAAGGGGCAGGACCAGACTGTCCTAAGAGCAATTCCAGTCACCTTCGAGCTGCCTCTCAGGTGAGTTTACTGTTTTATCATCAAATGGCACCCATGGGGTCACCTCTATCATGTTTGAAAACCTTCTGAGATTCTCTGCTCCTTATGTGATTAGATATGAAAAAGTTTGGAGATTAAGAACAAGCTGCTCCTCCCTACATTCAAAGTCTGCACCCCGCCCCTGCCACCTTTCCCATTGCTGCCCACTTACAGCCTGGTTTCTGACGGTGCCCTGCATTTGCCAGCTTTTGAGCTGCTGTGCTAGGTGCCTCTGCTCGGAACTCCTCAGTCCCCTTGTGAACATCTCACTTAGATATCGCAGGCCCCCAAGTGCTGCCTGTCCTAAAACCCCTGCTTGGATTTCTCCACCTAGGTGTGCTCTCTCCCTCACTGTGACCTTTCCCCTGATGTTTGTAAGAATCAGTGCCCCCTACCCCACCTCTGGTAGGCTGAACTGACTCGGGAGGGATCTCGTTACTCAGAGAAGGATCCGTTTCACCTCTTCCCAGACTAGCTCCTGTGTTCCACACCCACCTCTTTCTTCTTCAGCTCATCCTCCTTGGTGAAGAAGGCCACCCGGGAAGCCAGGTCCTTTAACTCCTTCTTCCAGGCTTCTGGGAGGAGGGGACAAGGTCCTGCCAACGGAAGTCAGAGGCCCTCCTCCCCTCCCTGTGCCACCAGGCCTTGGTAGAGGAGTCTGCTCTCCTTCCTGGCCTCCCTGCCTGGATCTTAAAGGGAAAGGGGCAGGCGGTGCCCTGGAGGGAGAAGGCTCTGGATTCACACCATGGGTGGTGGTTGTGGCAGTGGGTGGGGTGTGGGGATGGGACGTTGCTTTCCTTCTAGCAAGGGCTGATGTGGATGTCCTAGCCTGTGCATTTCTAGAGGATGCTGGAGAACATTTGGTTACCTGTGCCAAGATGCACATGGTTTCATCTAGTTTGGTCTCTTTTAGGTCCCTGAGGCCAAGACTGAAGCTGAGGAGATAGGAACGGGCCTGTTACTAAGAAATCGAACTAATCCCTGGAGAGGGTGGCAAAGAGAGCTGCAGCCAGCCTTCCAAGTCTGTCTGCCCTACACCGGCAGCCCCAGTCCCTTCTCCAGGATCTCTCCCCTGTCCCCACCAAACTGGCTTCCAGTACCTCAGTCAAGGAAAGGATAACGCTGGGCAGAGCGGAGACCTCTGGAACGCCAAGCCAGCACTGTGGCTGATCGTTCTGGTTGGCGAATGCCTGAGCACACCAGTTACTAAATATTTTCTATAGCATTCTGGCCTACAGCTGCCAGTCACACGACTGCAGGCTCAACATCTGCTTGCCCTCTGCGTGTTATTACTCCTCAAGCACCTCAAATCCAAGCAGGGGTGCATTTCTGCTGGCTAGGACTTGCTGGGTGGGGAGTAATGCAGAGATTAGGCTATCCAAGGAAAGGGGAGAAAAAGTGGGTTCCCTCAACAGACCTCACTGACCTAAGAGCGATGGCCCTTTCCTTCTGGGCACCCACCCAAGGGAGGCAGCCTTGGGGAGAGGCATGAGCCCCAGGGTAGAGGGAGGTATGGTCCAAGTACCCACCAGAAGAAAGCTGGGGGTTCCGATTAGACTGTGGGTCTCCAATGGGGGCAGAGACGGTTGGCATCCCCATTTGACAGCCGGAAAAGACAGTTGACTCAGGCAAGGGGGCTGGAGAGTCCCTGACGACACAAACAGGCTTCCCGGTGAGATCTGCAAAGGGTTAGAGGCTGTGGGAAGGGAGGCTTAGGTGGATCTTAAGAGTTCCAGGAGGCTGGGAAGAGGCTGAAGGGCAGGGTGATTCCAGCTCCACCTCTTCCAGTAACCACAGGCTGATAGATTATCAGAGCTGGGAGGGCCTTGCAACCACCTAGACCAGAGACCACCTCACCCACAGGGGGAACTTAGAATGGACAGGGGAAGGGCCTGTTCAGGGCCACACTGTGAGTTGGGCAGAGGTGAGACAAGAACTTAGGCTTCCTGGGCCCCCAGTCCCGAGGATCTTCTGATTTCCTATGACAGGGCAACAAACTGCTGATGTGAGTACACAGGGGTAGGTAGGCAGCTTAAAGATGAGAATGCTGGGGCAAGGGCATTAAGTCACAGTTCGTGATGGGCGAGGCCCGGGCTCACATCACAGGGAAAGAGATTGAGCCACACCCTCTACAGAAAACTGCTATCAGTCAGCCTGTGCAAGGCTGCATGCAGGGCAGCCTGGAGGTAGTGGAGGCCATTTACACATGAGGACCCTTCTGGCTAACCCTGGGTGATTATTATATCAGTATTGATAGTGAGGCTTGAAGACCGGCCTGGTGAGGACCTAGCAGGGCTGCTCGCCCCTCCCTGAAACACTTCCCTTTTGGTGCCAGGACCCCTCGCTCTTGTTCCGGCTCACTACCTCTCCTCATCTCCCCTGCTGACTTCTCATCTTCTCAACCTCTTAATCTTGGGGTCCCCAGGGACCTATCCCCAGGTTTTTCTCTCCTGTACCTACAGGGACTCCTTGGTGATCCTACCCAGGCCCGCCACTTAAAACACCCCCTCTCGAATGACTCTCACGTCTGTGTCTCTGCCATGAACTCCAGATCCGACTGCACCCCTGCACCTCCACCTAGAGGTCTAGAAAGCATCTCACGTCACCCATCTCCCACATCCAAGACCAAACCCCTGACTCCCCGCCAGCCTGCACTGGCCTTTCTGCAGATTTCCCTGTCTCAGTCAATGTACTCCGGTTTCCCAGGTGTTCAGGCCAAAAATCTGTCAGTCTTGCCTCTTCTCTTCCTCTCACTCCACTTTTAATCAATCACCGAGTCCTACTGACTTTACCTTCCACGTATCTGCAGCATAGAGCCATGGAGTCTTCCACTTCTAGCCCCTGGTCCAAGCCACAGTTAAGACAGAGGCCAGGATGACCTTGCTATAACATCTCACTTCCGTGCTCTCAGCCTTCCAAGGGCTCCAGTTGATTCAGGAAGGTGGCTTAATGGTGACAATAGTGGCCCAAATGCCTAGCTGACTTGGGCCCACTGTCTCCCTGATGCCTTCTCCATTCTTCTCTCCTACTTTACTCCAGCCAGACCAGCTCCTGCTTCCTTGCTGCTGCTCCAACAGAGTGGGAGCACTCTTGCCTTCCGGCCTTTGTTTTTGCTGATATACCTGCCTGAGACATCCTTCCCCCTGCTGTGTGCACAGTTCCTATGTAGTTCTTCGCTCAAATGTCTTGTTAATGGCCATGTCTTCTGTGACCACCTTTTAAAAACAGCAATCTTCCCACTGCAGCCTGGACACTTGACACCTTCCCCATCTCCCATCCCTCCCCACTGGAGGTCAGTCCAGGAGGGCGGCCACCATGTCTGTCTTGTTCACTGTTGTATCCCCAAGACCTAGAAAAGTGCCTAGCCCGTAGTTCACACTCAAGAAATATTTGATGGCTGGCTGGGTGGCTGAGTGGCTGACATGGCCTAAGTTAGAGGACTTAGAGAACAGAGCACTGCTCCAGGACAGAACTTATCCCTTTCTCTGATTTGTAAAATGGGAGAACCCAGCAGTCAGGGGAATCCTGTAGGGAACCTGTCACCCACCCTTGGAGGGCTTCTCTCCTGCCCACCAAGTGCAGTCCTGGCTGGGTTCTTGGCAGCCCTGGGATCCTGGCCCCCCTCTTCTCTGGGCCCCAGCCTGGAAGCGGGCTCTGCCATCAATTCTTCCTTCCCAGTTCTCAAGACCATTTTGTGATACTCCCTCTGTTTCCACCCCAACCAGCCGGGCCTTACCTTGGATGTGGGTCACATGCTGAGGGTGTGGGTGGTGCCGGGAGAAGAAGGAGTGGTGACTGAGGCGTCCAAAGCAGTAGGTGCCAGGAGTTTGGGGCTTGGGGGTCCTCAATGCCTGGCGGATCCGCTCGAAATCCACAATCCCTGGGATCACCAGTTCTTTCTGTGGCCGACTGTCCCCGGGGCTCCTTGGCTTGCGTCCTGACTTCTTCTCGGGTTTCAGCTTAGCCTTTGGACTGAAGGAAGAGGTTTCGGGAGAGGCTAATGGAGCCTCCTCTGGCAGTGGGCCCACCTGGGCTCAGAGCTCAGTGCTTATGACAGAGCCCCTTCCTGAGGAGCTCTGAAATCTGGTTTCCTGGGTTTCACCACCACCCCCATAGCACCAAAAGCTAGGCCTCCCCTAGAGTCCTTTCCTAACTGGTACAATCCTGTCCTGGTTAGTCTTCCTTATCAGGGAGCTAGCATCCATTTGAGGGAACTCAGACTCTTCCAGCACCCCAGTTTTTTCCCAGAGACCATATCTGAAACCAGAAAGAGAAGCTGCAGACCCACCTATTCATCAAAATACCCAGGATGGAGCAAAGTCACCTTATATACATCCCTGGGGATGGGGCTGGTCCCAGCAAAGGCCTCCCCCAAGCCAGGCTATGGACAGCCCAGAGGCCAGCTATAGGCTGCCATCCTCCCGCACACACTCAGGAGCGGCCTTGGCTCAGACTCAGCGTCCAGAAGCCAGAGCTGAAGCTTAGGCCAGACCAGACCAGCAAGTTCTGTTCCCATGGGGGTCCCTCCTAGGAAAGGAAGAGATGATGCAGCAGCTACTGGGGCTGCGACGCTGAGGGAAGCTTCAAGCTCTGTTTTGCTTTGCTGGAGACAAGCCAGCTCGGGTGCTCTGTCCTCTACCCCACACCCCTCCCCTTCCTGAGGATGCTGTGCATCTGCCCTTGGAGGAAGGTCAACATCAACAAAGGTGGCCCACTCCCCACTGGAGGCCTGCTGGGACCACCTGCCTGATCGCTGTCTGCATGCCCTTCTCACGGTGGCCCTGGCTGAAGGGAGTCCTTTTGGAGTACAGATGGACTCTGGATGTGCTAAGCAAGGTGTGCTGCCCCTGGACCACTGACCTGGCCCGAGTTTCCTGTTCCATTCTCCATTTGCCTCTAAGGGATCTGGGGCTTAAAGAAATAAAGCAAACCTTCTCTGAAAGTTGCAGTTAGCTGTCCTCTTCTACCCCCAAGTGACGGAGGAAATCACCTGCTGAGAACCCCTGGAACTCCTCTGCTCAGTGCTTCTGGCCCCTGCCCAGGAGGGGCAAAGCCCATTACCTGGGCTAACTTGGGCCTGAGGATCCACTGGGGGGTCTGGCTGACTGGCCGCAGAAGTTCAGTAAGAACCACCTCTCTTGAACTCCTAATCTGTTGAGATCCCCCAAGGCCACCTTTGTCTTCCACCCTGCCCTACCCCAAGCCCTCCTCAGTCAGCAGGGTGGGCATTTGGAGCCTCACCTCATCAGTGGATATTCAGCCAATTGAACATCTGTAGCCATTATATGCTTTCTAACAGACTAAAGGCCAGTGCACTTAATACTAGTGTTGAAGATGCAGAACAGGAACTCTCACGAACTGGTGGTGGAAGTGTAAACAGGAACAGGCACTTTGGGGAGAGAAATGGTAACATCTTATAAAATTGAGCATTTGCATGCTGTATCACTCAGCAATTTCTTTCCCAGACATAAGAGAAATTCTCACAGATGTACAACAGGGGCTACTTGTAAGAATATTCATACACACACCGTTTAAAATAGCAAAATCCTAGTGGCAACCCAAATGTCTGATGGCAGAAGAATGGATAAGTAAGCTCTGGTGCATTCAGACAGTGGGATACTTTACTGCTATGGAAATAAATGAGCTGGCCGGGCGCGGTGGCTCAAGCCTGTAATCCCAGCACTTTGGGAGGCTGAGACGGGCGGATCACAAGGTCAGGAGATCGAGACCATCCTGGCTAACACGGTGAAACCCCGTCTCTACTAAAAAATACAAAAAAAAAAAAAAAAAAAAAAAAAAAAACTATCCGGGCGAGGTGGCGGGCACCTGTAGTCCCAGCTACTCGGGAGGCTGAGGCAGGAGAATGGCGTAAACCTGGGAGGCAGAGTTTGCAGTGAGCTGAGATCCAGCCACTGCACTCCAGCCTGGGCGACAGCGCGAGACTCCGTCTCAAAAAAAAAAAAAAGAAAAGAAATGAGCCATAAATGAGCCACAGCTACATGTAACAACATGAATGAATCTTATAATCAGTATGAGAAACCTTACAGTTCTTGGTTTTGGGATGTTATATTTATGCAATCTTATTAACTCAATTTGTTTTTTATTAATTACTATTAATAGGCTACAGTATAACAAGATATATGCATTTGAAAGAACACAATTGTTGTCATCCACTATATATAATGTGTGGATAATATAAAGTAACTGCTAAACTGTATAAATGATGTGTTTAAAAACATATTATTTCTCTTTCATAAGTGGTTTAGTTTATGTGTGTTCTGGAGGACCACAAGTTCCAGAGGACCACATAGCCTGAGATCCTTTCTAAAAATAAAAGTTTAAAAGCAAAGCAAAATGATCATGAACATGCGATAAAACAGCAACAACAGTATCAAACAAGGAAATGCTAAGCACGAAATTCACACAGTGGCTATTTCCAAGGGAAGGCGGGGAGGGGAGGTGTGCAGGAGAAGCGCATGTAAGGAGATGTGTTAGTGGTCATGTTCTTGTTCTTGGTTTGGGTGGTGTATTTGCTTGTGTTTATTATATTATTAAATAAACTAATTAAATGACATAGATGAAAGATGATAGGTGTCAAAACCAAGAATTGTGATTAAATCTATGGACCTGAATATATATATCTAGCCAAAGTGCTAGGGATGAGGTTGGGACAGGACATTAGTGCATTCTGAGAATTAACCCTCAGAGTCACAGAATCTGCAAGGGACCCCGGAGATCTCCCAATGCCAGCCTTCGTCAGGTAGTGGGATGGGTTGGTGTTGTCTGAGATGGGGGAAGCAGGGGAGACTTGCTGAGGTCACACAGAAGGAACCAGAGCCCGGGCAGTCTGACTCACAGTTTGCTGATCTTTTCTCTCCTTAAAAGGAAGCTCCAGACATCCTTGATGTCAGGGACTGGGCTCTAGAGTACTTAGATGCTACAATCTTGAGAACAGGGTATCTGGAAGCCCCAAATCCTCCTGCCTATGGGAAAAAGTACTCTTTAGAACAGAGACTTGCAAATGTGTTTGGCTGTGATGACAGTAAGAAATTCTTTATGTCATGACCCAATTCACACACGGGTTTGTATGTGTGTGTGAAACTAAAACAGTAATATCCCGAAGCAATATTTATCAGTACTACATATGATGCACACTGATATTTTCACCCTATTTTTGGTTTCATTTCTTAAATGTTAGATATGATCCATTAAATTGATCTAATAAGCCATCGGGGGTCATAATCCACAGCAGCTGTAGAGAGGCCGACAGGGACTCTAGTAGGCCAAGCCTGCCTTGTCCAGAGCTTTCTGTCCCTGCTGTCTGTCCCTGGGGCTCCAGCCGGCCAGGCAGAGGGATCTGAGGGCTCCCACCAAACCAGCCACAGAACTTCCCTTTCTACCTCTGCCCTTCTGGGCTCTCCAGTGTCCATCTCCTCTCCCAAGAGGTCCCTGGACTCACCAAGGCAGTGCCCGCTACAGCATGTGTGCGAGAAGCCCTGCTGTCCCAGCAGGAAGGAACAAGAGGACAAATTGAGGGGAAGGCTGTGGGTTCTGTGTGCAAGTCTGCCTGCTTTGTGACAGTGAGCTCAGTGGTTGCTAGGTTACCCCTTTCCCACAACTCCAGAACCTCTGCCCAGCACCCCTCTACCACACCCCCCACCAGTCTCCCCCTCCTGGAAGGGTAGACAAGGGCTGAGGACCTTCTGCCCCTCCTGACTTCCTCGCTGCTTCCCATCCAACACTTTCAATGGGGGCCAAGGGAGAGAAGGAGAGTCTGGGGCTGGTTTTAGCCAGCGAGCAGCGGATGGAGGCGGAACACTGGCAGAGGACGTTGGTGGGCTGCGTCCCAGCTCTGTCAGCCCACCTGGCCTGCTCCCACCACACAGGGGTCAGCTTCCGCGCATCTTGGTTCTGGGGACTCATTCTCTGGGGGGTGGCTCTTAGAAGGAGAAAAGGTGACAAACCATGTTACCCAGAGGGACCCCAGTCCCTCTCTCTTCATGATAGCTGGGTGGGAAGATTCTGGGCTTTCATTTGGACAGGTGCTCTAATCAGATTTCAACATCCCATAAACCTGTTACCTTGGGTAAATCACCTGGAATGCCACAGATGTAAAATAGTGGGAAGAATCCTTGCTTCGAGTCCCTATTCTGCTACTTCCTTGTTGTGTGGCCTCAGACAATGCACCCGCCTTCTCTGAGCCTTAGTTCCCATGTCTCTAAAATGGAGATGATTATATTGACTTATTCTCACAGGATGTTTGAGAACATTAAGTGAGTTGATAAATATTAAAGTGTTTCAAACAGTATCTGCCCCAAGTATAATTTCTTACTATTATTGCCTTCTCTGGGTCTATAAAGTAGGATATACTCGCCTACTTCTGTGGTTGTTCTGAAGACAAGCTAATGGAGGTGAAGCCCTTAGTCATATGTCTGGCACACAAGAGATGCTCAAAAAGGATAAGAATCATCATTATTGCTGGTAAGTTGATGGTGGTAGTGGGATGAGTCCTTCATCTGAGAACTATCTTGGATAGTTCACTTTATTTCTGTGAGGCTCAACTTGGACACCTGTCAAATGGGGGTAAGGATAGTTCTTGGCCGACAGGGCTGTAACTCGGTCAGATGCTGGGAAGGGTGTAGACAGGCTCTGTAAACTATGGGAAGGCTTGCAGACAGTGCCGGGTGCTGTCCCTCAGAATGATGGGGTGGGCTTTTCCCAGGGCCTTTGCTGTCAGCACCCCTGGCTTCATACTGGTGCTCTGAGGCTTCCAGACTCTGTGTCTCTTCTCTGGGGAGCAAGAAAAGGAAGGTGGGTAGCTAGAGGCAAACCCAAGTCCTTCAAAAGTTTTGCCCTTCTGGCTAAGGGGTGGGGATCCATACCACTGTGGTGGCCCCATGAGGGCTGGCCTCTGGGTCTTGGCCTACTCCAAATGCCCACTCATCCTTCTGCAGGTCAGGATGTTCCCTGGCTTTTTCTGGGCCTGTCTCTGCAGGAACGAGGTGAGTCTTTTGAAATCATACTGAAAACCCCCTGTTCCTTACTTCTGGGCATGCTGGCAGCTGTGAAGATAGATGATATAGCGTTTGCGAGAAGAGAGGCTTTCTTCCCCGTGACAGGCTACTTCTCCCTCCTGCTTTCAGCACTCTTGGGGCATTTCCCACCACGTGAGCTGACTCATCTGAGATGAAAACCCACTCTCATCCTCCCCACTGGTGCCTTATAATGCTTCAACTATGTTATTTACAATCTAGCATGGGAGTCTGCATAGGGACTGCAGCTGGGGGGGATGAAGGTGTTCCTCAGGAAGTGTCTTCAACACTGGTTTGTAAAAGAAGAGCTGAGGAAACTCTTCTGACTTCTTTGTAGAGTGTCAAAAACTGGAGAGAGATCTGTCAGCCTGGGAGTGATTTGAGGTACAGTCCTTGGCCTGGATGACTCAGTTATAGCAGAAGCAATATAAACTTCATGGAACACTCCCTACGTGCCAGGCACTGTGCCAGCCTCTTAGATATATTAACTCCTGTAATCCTATAGATGGGGAAATTAATGATCAGAGAAATCTTTAGTTGTTTGTGTTGCAAATATATTCTCTCCTTTGTGTCTTGCTTGTCTGTGTCTACATGCAGTCTTTTGATAAAAATAATTCCTAATTTTAACATAACCCAATTTATCAATTTTGTCCTTAATGGTTAGTGGGTTTTGTGTCTTAAGAGATCTTTGCCTACCCAAGGTTATGAAGATAATTCTCCTTTATCATTTTCTGAAGATTTACTGTTTTGCTGTTCACATTTAGATCTACAATCAATATGGAATTGATTTTTGTGTTTGGTGTAAGATAGGGGTCAAAATTTATATAAATTTTTTCCATATAAATATCCATTCAACCCAGTACCATTACTTAAAACATTGTCCTTATCTCTGCAGTACCATCTTTATCAAAATTCAAGTATCCATATATGTGTGGGCCTGTCTCTGGACTTTCCATCTACCATTGTGCCAACATTATATTCTCTTAATTACTGTAGCTTTAAATACATCTTGATGTCTATATAAGTGGTATAAGACTTCCAGCTTCGTTTTTTAAGATTGTCTTGGATATTCTAGTTCCTTTGTCTTTCCATGCAAATTTTAGAATAATCTTATTGACATCTACAACTTTTTGTTTAGATTTTTATAGGAATCAGGTTAAACTTCTGTATCTATTTGGGGAGAACGGATGTCTTTACCATGTTGAGTCTTCCAGTCCATGAACATGGTATGTCTTTCCATTTATTTAAATCTTCTTTGATTAATTTAATCAGCATTTCATAGTTTTCAGCATAAAAGCCCTGGACACGTTTTGTTAGATTTTCACCTATTTCAGTTTTTTTTTTTTTTTTAAAGGAACTGTAAATAGTATGACATTTTAAATTTTGGTGTCCATTCTATATACTAGTAGCATATACTATATACATATACTATATACTAGTATATAGAAACACTATTAATTTTTGTATGTTAGTTTGTATCCTTCAACCTTGCTGAACTCTCTTATTAGTTTCTGGAGATGTGTTATAGATTCCCTGGAATTTTCTGCATAGATAATAATATCATATCATCTGCAAATAGGGACAGTTTTCTTTCTTTCTTTCCCATATATATGCCTTTTCTTCTCTTCTCTTGTTTTACTACACTGCCTAGAACTTCCAATACTAAGTTGAATAACAGTGGTGAGAATACACATCCTTGCCTTGTTCCTAATCTTAGGAAATAAGCACAGAGTCTTTAACCATTAAATATAATGTCAGCTGTAGGTTTTTTATATACACTCTTTATCAGGTTAAAAAAGTCCCTCTCTATTCTTATTTTTCTGAGCATTTTTGTCATAAATGGGTGTTGAATTTTATCAAATGCTTTTTTTCTGCATCAACTAATATGATCATGTGATTTTTCTTCTTTTGCTTGTCAGTACATTTATTTTTCAAATATTGAACTAGCCTTGAATCCCTGGAATAAGCCCCACTTGCTCATGGTGTATAATTCTTTTTATATATTGCTGGATTCTACTTGAAAATATTTTGTTAAGGATTATTGCACCTATATTTATGATGAATATTTATCTGTAGTTTCCTTTTTGTACTGTCTTTCTCTGGTTTGTGTATCATCAGG
Source organism: Macaca thibetana thibetana (assembly GCF_024542745.1). NCBI lineage: Eukaryota > Metazoa > Chordata > Mammalia > Primates > Cercopithecidae > Macaca > Macaca thibetana. The sequence continues at coordinate 62,683,245 of NC_065586.1, read as the reverse complement.
GTAACACTAATTTCATAAAATGAATTGGGAAGTGTTACCGCTTTTTCCATTTTCTGGAAGAGATCGTGTAAAATTGATGTTAATTCTTCTTTAAATATTTGCTGGATTTCTCCAGTGAAACTACCTGGGCCTGGAGATTTATTTTTTGGATGTTTTAAAATTGAAAATTTAATTTTCTTAACAGTTATGGGACTATTCAAGAGATCTATTTCAAAATGGGTGATTATAATAGTTTGTTTTTCAAGGAGTTGGCCAATTTCTCTTATGTTGTAAAATTTATTTGTGTAGAGTTGTTTTGTAATATTCTCATATTATCCTTTTGATATCTGTAGAATATGTAGTGACACCTTTATTTCATTACTGATACTATTAATTTGTGATTTCTTTCTCTCTCTCTTTTTGCCAGTGTTGTTAGATAGAAGTTTGCCAATTTTATTGATGTTTTCAAAGAACCAGCTCTTTGTTTTATTGATATTTTTCCTATTTTTTTCTGTTTTCAATTTCATGAATTTCTGCTCTTATCTTCATTATTTCATTGTGCTGCTTGTTTTGAATTTATTTTGCACTGTTTTTTACAGGTTTGTGAGGGGGATGCTTAGATTCTTGGTTGGACACTTTTCTCTCTCTTTTTTTTAGCGGGGGGATGGAGTCTTGCTCTGTCACCCAGGCTGGAGTGCAGTGGTGCAATCTCGGCTCACTGCAACCTCTGCTTCCCAGGTTCAAACAATTCTCTGCTTCAGCCTCCCGAGTAGCTGGGATTACAGGTGCCTGCCACCATGTCCAGCTATTTTTTTTTTGTACTTTTAGTAAAGACGGGGTTTAACCATCTTGGCCAGGCTGATCTTGAACTCCTGACCTCATGATCCACCCGCCTTGGCCTCCCAAAGTGCTGGGATTACAAACATAAGCCATCGCGTCCGGCCTCCTCTTTTCTAATATATGCATTTAGTGCTATAAATGTTCCTCCCAGCATACTTTAGCAGTCACCCACAAATCTGATGTGCTATGTCTTCATTTTCATTCAATTATTATGTATTTTAAAAATTTCCCTTGAAACTTCGTCTTTGACCAACATGAATTTTTTTAAGCAGCGTGTTATTAATTTCCAAATGTTTGCAGATTTCCCTGTTATCTTTTTCATTTATTTATTTTTTAAAATGTGACAGGGTCTCACTCTGTCACCCAGGCTGTAGTTAAGTGGTGGAATTACAGCTAACTGCAGCCTTGACCTCCCAGGCTCAAGTGATCCTCCCACCTCAGCTTCCCAAGTAGCTGGGACTACAGGTGTACATCACCATGCTTGGCTAATTTTTGTATTTTTTGTAGAGATGGGGTCTTGCCCTGTTGCCCAGGCTGGTCTTGAATTCCTGAGCTCAAGTGATCCACCCACCTTGGCCTCCCGAAGTGCTGGGATTATAGACATGAACCACCATGCCCACCCTCCTGTTATCTTTGCGCTATTGTTTTCAACATTGATTCAATTATGCTTGGGGAAGGTACTCTATATTATTTTAATTATTTAAAAGTGTTGAGGTTTGTTTTGTAGCTCAGGATGTGGTCTATGTCGGTGTACATTCTATGGGTACTATAAAAGAATGTGTATTCTGCTGTTATTGGGTGAAGGGTTCTATAAATGTTAAAGTCTATTGGTTAAAATTGTTGTTGAGTTCTTGTATATTCTTGCTAATTTTTTGTCTAGTTCTATAAATTGTTGAGAGAGGGTTATTGAAGCTTCCAACTATAATTGTGAATTTGTCTATTTCTCTTTTCAGTTCTGTCAGTTTCTTCACACATTTTATGACTCTGCTCTTCGGTGCACATACATTTAGGATTGCTAGATCTTCTTGAGAGACTGGTGCTTTTATTATTATATAATATCCTCTGTGTCTCTGTCATTTTCTTTGCTCTGAAGTCCACTTTATCTGATATTAATTTAGCCACTCCCTTCCTTTCATTAATGATTGCATGATTTATCTTTTTTCATCGTTTTACATTCAATGTTCCTGTGTCATCATATTTGAAATGAGTTTCTTACAGACTGTGTAGAGTTGTATCAAGTTTTAAAATCCACTCTACCAATTTATGTTCTTTTTTTGCTTTTTCCTGTCTCACTGTGGGTTTCTTGGACATTCTATTAAGAATTCCATTTTGATTTATTTACAATGTTTTCGAGTGTATTTCTGTATGGTTTTTTAGTGGCTGCTGTAGGTATTTTATTTTATATATATATATAAAAAATGTATCACAGTCTACTGGTATCCTTGTTTTACCAGTTCATGTGATGTATACAAGCTCACTTCTCTTATGTTCTTTTATCTCCCTTTGTTGATAATTGTTTTAAATATTTCCTTTACATACATTTAGAGCCATATCAAGTAGTATTGTAAGTTTTGCTTCAACTGTCAAACACAATTTAGAAATCTGAAGAGAAAGAAAGTCCATTGTATTTACCCATATTTTTACTTACTGGGCTCTTCCTTCCTTATGTTCCAGACTGTCTTCTATTATTGTTTCCTTTCTGTTTAGAGAACTTCCTCTAATCATTTTTTTACAGCAGATTTGTGCTGGGTGAGGTGTCAGAGCCCCTGCATCAGGAAGTGGTTGACTTATGGGCTGTTAAGAAGAATTTACCGACAGCAGTATTGATTTGAAAAAGGCAAGTTTGATTACAAAGAAAGAACGCTGCAGAGGAGTGCAGTGGGGCACCTCAGCAAGAGAGGACTGAGCACACCAAGGTGGATTTTCCTTATGAGCATTTATGGACCTTAAGGTGGGAGCTTAAGGGTCATTTGGACCATATTAGCCATGTAGGTCATGATAAATGATTACATGTGTTGACATTTTGGTGCCCTAATGTCAGCAAGGGTTGTACAATGAGTTTTGGCATGGCATTCTGGAGATGTATAGAATTTCTATTTACTTACAATTTTTTTTTTGAAAGAGACCTGGAACCAGATGACAACTTTAGGTACTAGGGAAGTTTAATTATCTCTAAATTTCCTAGATTATGAGTTTGCCTCTGAATAGACTGTTTGATGCTCACTGGGTGGTTTTCACTTCTTTCATTATACTTCTAAATTCCTCAAATAAAGAGTTTTTTTTTTGTCTCTGGGGCCCGCTCGAGGCTCACCAGGCGACTTTTGCTTTCCTCATTTTTCCCCTGACAAATATTTTGGTCAAATCTTTGACCCTCTATATTCCCCCATGCTCGTGTCTACCTGCTGCCTACTGGGGTCTCAAGAAAGGGAAAATGCCACAGTGAAAAGGGGCATTGAGTCCATCTGGCTAACCCTTACTGAAAGGGAGCATTGAAGGTATAGGTTGTATTTTTCCTTTCCTTGCTCTCTGTCGTGAAGGGAATGAAGGAAATGAAGGGTCATGAAAAACTCATTCATGAAGAGGTGGGGAAGATCAGATACCATCAGGAGGCCGGGGTTGGGATTACATAGTCATCTGTAGGTGAAACTGTTGTCATCTGAAAGATATAAAGTTAATGAGATATAAGTTAAACTCAAAAAGTTTAACTTAAAAAGTCAGGGACAAAATTTTAAAAGAAGAATGACAAGGAATAAAGGTCCCAGGAATGGGAGAAGCCAAGTGATTTTTGGAAGCCAATCAGTAGAGGTTTTGGCCCAGTCTTGGTTACTTTGGGAAAGTGTGTGTAGCCATTTGGCTTGTTTGAAAATTTCTTGGACCTTAGTTTCCACTTTTCCAGATGCATTAATGTAGGTGTAGCAGGTTTTCTCGATGACAGCACGGACTCCTCCTTGTTCAGCTAGGGGGTAATCTAGAGCTTGTCTATTATTAAACCCATTCCTGCCAGTGAGTGTAAAGACTTTTCTAGTGCTGATAGACTTGTGTCAGTTTCTGCTAAGGCTATTTCAAGGGAGGTGGTAAGTTCCCATATTGAGATTTCATGGTAAGTAAAAGGGTGAGAGTTGCAATAGCTCCCACAATTCTGGTCACACTAAGTCCTAGGGCCCTTTTTCTTCTAGAATGGAATTCTGAATTGGAAGTTATGTTCAAGACACTGATTTGGGTATGAGCTATTGTTGCCAGAGTACAATCACCAAAATGAAGAGAATTATTAAGATGGGATAGGGCTGAAGTTTGAAACGGGCTTAAATAATTATTAGTAGTGCTGCAAAGTCGTGGGAGCCCACGTGGGGCAGGTAACATATTTTTGAGGCTTCTTGGGCTAAGAGGGCCACTGTTGCTAATGCTCTTAGGCTGGGTTGAGGGGGAATGACCTTTCTGGGATACTAGGTCTAAAGTTTTCAAAAAATATGCTATAGGGCACTTAAAGGGCCCTAGATCTTGGGCTAAGACTCCCAAAGCTATTCCCCTTCATTCGTGTACATACAAAAATAAAGGCCTAGTCAGATCTGCTAGGGCTAAGGCTGGGACTAAGATTAAAACCCGTTTTTAAGTGTTTAGAGCATGCTTCATAACATTAGTCTAGGACAGAGGTTGCTCCTCAGTTCCCTTGAGGGATTCACATAAAGGTTTTGCTATTAATCCAAAGGAAGGAATCCATATTCTGTAAAACCTGGCCATACCGAAGCTGTTGTTTAGTTCCTGGAGTTGTTACGTTTAAGATAAGATTTTTATAAATGCTTGAGATGCTCTTTGTACTGAAGGTTAAAATAAGACCCGAAATTGAACCCTTTGTGTGGATATTCGTACCTTAGAAGGAGATACTCTGTAGTCACAGTCAGCAAGTTTATTTAGTACTAATATTGTATTTTGGTCTAAAACAGCCTTGTTAGGACTAGGATTAGCAGGTCATCCACATACTGGAGTAGATTGCTATCTGGGAGAAACTGCAGGGTAGACAGGGTTTTAGCTAGGGCCTATCCAAAATGGTGGGGCTATCTCTGAATCCCTGGGACAGAATTGTCTAAGTTAACTTTGAGCTAGTTGAGTATCTGAGTCTTGCTATTCAAAAGCAAACAAAAATTGGCTGTCTGGGTATACAGGAATGCAGAAAAAGGCATCCTTAAGATCAAGTACAGTAAACCAAGCTGTGATGGAGAGAATTTGTCCAAAAAGAGTGTAAGGGTTTGGGGCAATAGGATGAATAGGAATAACAGCTTCATTAACAATTCTAAGGTCCTGTACTAGTCAGTAGGAGCCATTTTTTTTTTTTAAGTACAATTTCCATTTTAGTTTTCTCCGGAGAATAGTCTGTCTTCAGTCTTTAAGGACTCAGCTCCTTACATGGGATTTGGTGGGGGTCATGGGGCACCACCTACAGGTCTAAATCAGGGTGAGGGTGTTGGGTCCTTGCAGCCTTCACGAGATTGATTTCGGACTACTTTGCTGTGAATTGCACAACTCACACAGTAACGCTGCTTCACATACTGCTTGGAAAGCACATAGGCATTGAAGACGCTCGCTTCAGAAATGTCCCCGACTGCTGCGGGCTCCACTATGTTTCAAATGACAGATTTCTCAATAGCCTTGTCCTTGGGCACGCATCAGGCACAGTTCATGCAGCGAATAGGCTGCATGTGGCTGTGGCACTTTTTGGCGAGACTGTTGTTCCTTTTCTTTATCATCTTGGAGGCACGGACTGGAGAGAGGACATCTGGTTTCTTTACAGCTAAAATGGGAGTGTTGCAAGGTGAGTTGCATGGGTGCAATAATCCATGGGTTGAAAATTTTGTTACTAGGGGCTGTAACCCTTTTTGTGCTTCTAGTTTCAAGGGGTATTGGGGGGTTCTGGGGGAACTTATTGGGATTTTTAAGCTGAATGATGATGAGGGCAGCTGATATTGAATGACCAGGAATAAAAATATTCTAAACCTCAAATGGCACTTGTTTTAGAATGTGAGGTCCTATAGACTACAGTGGTTCTTTTGGTGAAGTGTGAGTTAATACAGCTGCTAGAAGATGAGGTCTTAGCTGTAAACTGCTTGTAACTTTGTAAGTCGCAATCTAATAATGAAATGGGATGGCTTGGCAGGACTAAAAAGAAGTAGGTGGGTAAAGGAATAGCCTTCCATTTTACACTGGTTTGTGTACTTTGGTGTGTTTTTGTAGTGGCTGGTAATGCTTTTCCTTTCCACATTTAGTGCTTTCTTCAGGAGCTCTTGCAAGGCAGGTCTGGTGGTAATGAATTCCCTCAGCATTTGCTTGTCTGAAAAGGATCTTATTTCTGCTTTGCTTAGGAAGCTTAGTTTGGCTGGATATGAAATTCTGGGTTAGAATTTCTTTTCTTTAAGAATGTTGAGTTTTGGCCTCAATCTCTTCTGGCTGGTAGGGTTTCTGTTGAGAGATCCACCGTTAGTCTGACAGTTTTCCCTTGGTGGGTGACCTGGCCTTTCTCTCTGGCTGCCCTTAACATTTTTTCTTTCATTTCAACCTTGGAGAATCTGATAATTATGTGTCTTGGGGGTGATCTCCTCATGGAGTATATTTCTGGAGTTCTCCGCATTTCCTGAATTTGAATGTTGGTCTCTCTTGCTAGGTTGGGGAAGTTCCCCTGGATGATATCCTGAATCATGTTTTCCAAATTTGTTCCATTCTCCCTGTCTCTTTCAGATACCCCAATCATAGATTTGGTCTCTTTACAAAATCCCATATTTCTTGGAGATTTTATTCATTTCTTTTCATTCTTTTTTTCTTTATTTTTCTCTGCCTGTGTTATTTCAGAAAGATAATCTTCAAGTTCTGAGAATCTTTCCTCTGCTTGGTCTATTCTGCTAGTAATACTTGTGATTGCATTGTGGAGTTCTTGTAGTGTGTTTTTCAGCTCTATTAGGTCAGTTATGTTCCTTTCTAAACTGGCTATTTTGGCTATCACCTCCTTCATTGTTTTATCATGATTCTTATCATTATTTACCCAAATAATGGGTTACAACATGCTCTTTTAGCTCTTGGTTCTTAGTATTACATACTCCTTTAGCTCAGTGAAGTTCCTTTTTATCCATGCTGAAGCCTACTTTTGTCATTTCAGCCATCTCAGCCTCAGCCCAGTTCTGAGCCCTTGATGGAGAGCTGCTGTGGTCACATGGAGGGGCACTCTGGCTTTTTGAGTTTTCAGTCTTTTGGCTTTGATTCTTTCTCATCTTTGTGGGCGTATCTACCTTTGATCTTTGAGGTTGGTGACCTTTGGACAGGGTTTTTATGAAGTCTTTTTTTTATGTTGTTGTTGTTTTCTGCTTGTTTGTTTTTCTTTTAACAGTCAGGCCACTCTACTGTAGGACAGTCAGGCCACTCTACTGTAGGACTACTGTAGTTTGCTGGGAGATCTGCTCCAGACCCTCGTCGCCTTGGTTTTTCCTGTACCTGTAGGTATCACCAGTGAAAACTGCAAAGCTGCAAAGCAGCAAAGATGGCAGTCTGCCCCTCCTCTGGAAGCTCCATCTCAAGGGGTTACTGACCTGTTGCTGGCCTAAATGCACCTGTAGAAGGAGACTAGAGACCCCAGTTGGGAGGTCTCACCCAGTCAGGAGGAAGCAGTCTGGGCTGGGCATAGTGGCTCACCTATAAACCCAGCACTCTGGGAGGCCAAGACGGGCAGATCACCTGAGGTCAGGAGTTTGAGAATAGCCTGGCCAACGTGGTGAAACCGTGCCTCTACTAAAAATACAAAAATTAGCCAGGCGAGGTGGCCTATGCCTGTAATCCCAGCTACTCAGGAGGCTGAGGCAAGAGAATCACTTGAATCTGAGAGGCAGAGGTTGCAGTGAGCTGAGATCGTGCCACTGCACCCCAGCCTGGATGGCAGAGTGAGACTCTGTCTCAAAAAAAAAAAAAAAAAAGTATCAGTTGCTTTTTGCTGGTTGCTTTTTGAAAGAGCAGCTATGCTCTGTGGGGGATCCCTTCAGCCCCCGATCGATTTGGGCTCTCCAAGGCCCACAGGCTGGACTGGTTGAGACACTGGAACAGCCAGGGTTGCAGCCTGCCCTGCCCCCTGGGCACTCCATCCCAGGGAGAAATTAGAACTCTGTCAGCCACACAACACAGGCAGGGGTGGCCAGAGGCCCCCGTTGGGAGGTCCTGCCCAGTACGGAGAGATGAATTGGAGTCCTGCTTAAACAAGCCGTCTGGTCACACCTTGCCAAAATAGCCTTGTCATGCTGGAGAACGGCCTCTGCCCCTGTCAGTTTGGACTCTCCAAAGCCCATGGGCTGCAATGGCTGACTTGTCTAAACAACCAAGGTGGCAGCCCACCCGTCCCCCTGGGCACTCTGTCTCATGGAGAAATCAGAGCTCTGTCTGTAGAATACGTGTGGGTGGGGGTGGCTGGAGGCCTTGGCTGGGAGGTCCCACACAGTGATGAGGAATGGATCAGGGTCCCACTTACAGAAGCAGTCTGGCTATGTTCTGACAAAGCCGCTGTGCTGCACTAGGGGGACCCTTCCTCGTCTAGACTATTTGGACCCTCCAAAGTGCACAGGCTGGAACGGCTGAATCAACCAAACAGCAAAGATGGTGATGCACCCCTCCCCCAGGGAGCTCCAGCCTGTCTCACGTATGCTGGACCTTATTGCCAGTGGCAGGCTAAAATACCTTGTGAGGTGCCATGGAAGTGGGTCCTGCAGACCCGTGTGGCTTGACTCCCTGAATTCAATCCCCTTCCTAGGGGCATGTATGGACCCCCTAATGATACAGGAGTTAAAAAGAAATTACTTAGGCAGATAGTGAGGGCACGGAAGTCCTCGGTAACATTTTCCATTAAATGAAAGGCAGCCCCAAATCATTTATCTTCTGAACAAAAAGCAGCCTCTAAAATCAAGCTGCAGACATAGATGCCGGCGGCGATTGTGCTAATCATGTTCAAAATGGTGGCTCCATCTTCCCTTCTCTTTGCCAATCACGTACACAGTAAGGAGCAGAAAAGATGGCGCTGGCCAAGGGGAAAGTCCATTTGCATAAGATTGGGGTGGAGTGGACAGTCTTCCCCATGCGCTATGGAAACATCACACCTGATCAAACCAATCCGTGGGCCCCACGTAAATCAGACACTGCCTCCTCAAGCCTGCTTATGAAATCCCGCACACTCCATCACCAACTTGTCTTTCCTTTTGGAAGCTCCTGTCTCTCACTCTCTCTAGAGAGACAGCTGTTCTCCTTTCTCTTTCTTTTGCCTATTAAACCTCTGCTCCTAAACTCCTTGTGTGTGTCCATGTCCTAAATTTTCTTGCCACAAGATGATGAACTCTGGGTTTTACCCCAGACAGTTAAGTCACTTCACTGCCTTGCCTGAATTGCAGATACCTTTGTTGGGGATCCGGGGGCTGGAGTACCTAAAATTCCTGGGTCTCTCTGTGTGCCTGAGCAGCTGCTCTGCCAAGACTACACAGGTCTGTGTGTTGGACCTCAGGCCCTGGTGGCGTGGACTCATGAGGGGAGAATCACGGTTTCTCAGGGTTGCACAGTCGCTCACCACTTCCCTTGGCTGGGGGCGGGGTCCCTTGGCTCCGCGTTGCTCTTGAGTGGGTCCTCGCCCCACCCTGCTTTTCTTCATTCTCTGCGGGTAGAATTGTTTCCCTGATCAGTTCCAATGTACGACCTGGATATTTCAGTTGAAGGTGCTATATTCACTTGCTCCTTTCGTTCCTCTCCCTGAGTGCCCCAGACGGCAACTGCTTCAAATCGGCCATCTTGGCGAAGGTTCCACATGAACTCAAATCGTCCACAAATCTCCATTTGCCACCACACAGGAGGCAAAATATTTTGGGGATTTTCTGAAGACTCTGTACTACTGGCATATGTGACTCCTGTGCGAGTATGTGAGGGGGATAATGTATCTGGATATGGAGGGACTGACTGGGGGATGGAGCAGATGGAGAGGGTGTAGATGAAGTAGGAATAGGCTGAGAAGAAAGTGACAGGCAAAAGGAAGGATCATCTAAGACATCAGAATTGGAGAGAGAGAAAGTTCCTTGGAAGCAAACGTGACAATTTTTAATGGAATTCTGGGTTTGGGAATAAAGCCAAAAAGACCTAAGGGACCTCCGAATCCTTTCCGGGGTTCTGGCAAAATGAGTCTAGTTGTAAAATAATATTCCAATCCAGGGTCCCATTAAGAGGACAATTTAAATTATTGGGGAGTTTATATTGAAACCTTACAAAAGAAAATCATATACTTCTTTTTGAGAGTTTGTGGGTCAAAAAGGTACCGCTTTTTAAGAATGCAAGCCAAGGGCGAATCAGATGCAATGGAAGAATGAATTGAATACATGTTGGGTTTTGATAAGCACTACAAGATCTCTGAGGCATCCCTGAGGGATTTGGACCTCCCTTTTCCCTTTGGCTCACTCTATTCGGGGGTGTCTTACCACAAATAGAGGGCCTGCCCTTGCCTGGATGACCAGTCCAGGCATGCCCTTGTTTGAGTCGTCAGCTTGAACCTAATGTGAAGCAGAACTCGCTTGTAACTTGGGATGTGGTGCCTGTGATGAAATTGAATCCAAAATGGGGTCCACAACCAGTAGACCGTGTCTGTGCAGAGTTGAGATTGCTGCTGCTTGTTTCAAGGCATGGTTTAGAATGCTAAAGTGAAAGTGGACTTGCCATCCTAGCAGGCAGTAGTGAATTCACTCTTTTGTCTTGGACTTCAGGTAACACCCAGGAGTGCCCTCAGCCAGAAACCCTCAGTTGCCAATGAGTACTCAAGCTGTTTCACTGTCAATCTGAAAATAGAAAAGAACCCTGGGCCAGGCGCGGTGGCTCATGCCTGGAATCCCAGCACTTTGGGAGGCCGAGGCAGGCAGATCACCTGAGGTCAGGAGTTTGAGACCAGTCTGGCTAACATGGCAAAATCCTGTCTCTACTAAAAATAAAAAAAATTAGCCGGGCGTGGTGGTGTACACCTGTAATCCCAGCTACTGGGAAGGCCGAGGCAGGAGAATCACTTGAACCCAGGAGGCAGAGGCTGCAGTGAACTGAGATTGCACCATTGCACTCCAGCTTGGGCAACAAGAGTGAAATTCCCTCTCAAAGAAAAAAAAAGAAAAGAAAAGAAAAGAGGCCAGTTTTTTCTCCTAAGGGCAGCGACAGACAGATATCCCTTCTCTAGGGCTTCAGAATCCCACTGAAGAGTGACCTCAGCCAAGGACCTTCAGTTCCTAAGAGTAAAGAAGCAGACTATTAGGCCAGGTACAGTGGCTCATGCCCGTAATCCCAACACTTGGGAAGCCAAGGTGGATGGTTCACATGAGGCTAGGAGTTCGAGACCAGCCTGGTCAACATGGCAAAACCCTGTCGCCACAAAAAACAAGATAACAAAAATGAACCAGTCCATCGAGGGAAGAAGGGAGAAAAAAAGAAGGGAGAAATCCCAGTAAAGTCCCCAATGGGTCACCAAGATGCTGGGCGAGGTGTCAGAGCCCTGACATCAGAAAGTAATCAACTCATGGGTTGGTAAGAAGAATTTACTAACAACAGTATAGGTTTGAAAAGGAAATTTTTATTAGAAAGAATGCTGCAGAAGAGTGCAGCAGGGTGCCTCTGCCAGAGAAGACTGAGCACACCCCGGTGGATTTTCCTGAGGGGTATATATGGACCTTAAGACGGGAGCTCAAGGATAATTTGGGTCATATTAGCCATGTGGGTCATGGTAAATGATTACATTTGTCAACATTTTGGTGCCTTGATGTCATCAAGGGTTGCACAGTGAGTTTCGGCATGGCATTTGGCGATGTATAGAAATTCCAGTTACTTATGAGTTCTTTTTTTTTTTTTTTGAAAGAGGCCTGAAAACAGAGGCCAACTTTAGATACTAGGGTAGTTTACTTCTAAATTCTCCAGAAAAGGAGTTTTGCCTACTGATGGCCTGTTTGATGCTCACCAGGTGATCTTTGATTTCCTCATATAGGATTCTGGGTTGACAGTTTTTTACTTTCATCATCTGAAAAATATTCTTACCAACCCCTGTGATTTCTGGTGAGAAAACTGCTGTCATTCTACTTGTTTTTTCTCCTATACATAAGGAGTTATTCTCTGGCTGCTTTCAAGATTTTTTTTTTCTTTGTTTTTAGTTTTTAGAAGTTTAATAATTATGTGTGTTGTGACATGGATTTCTTTAGGTTTATTCTGTTTGGTTTGCTCATCTTCTTGAATCTGTAGATTTATGTCTCTTCCCCAATTTGGGAGCTTTTCAGCCATTATGTCAAGTACTTTTGCAGTCCCGTCCTTTTCCTGTTATTCTTCTAGGACTTTGATGACACAAATGTTAGATCTTTTGCTATAGTTCCACAGGTCCCTGAGGTTCTGTTTTTGCATTGTTCTAGTTTGTTTTGGTTTTGGTCTAGTGTTTCTTTTTTTTTCAGATTGGTTAATTTCTATCTCCCAGTTCACTGATTCTTTCCTCTGCCTCCTCCATTTTGCTGTTGAGCCCATCCATTGACTTTTTATTTCAGTGATTGTATTTTGCAGTTCTAAAATCTCCATTTTGTTCTTTATATCTTCCGTGTCTTTGCTGAGGCCTCCTATTTTTTTCATTTGTTTTAATTGTATTCCTAAGTTCTTATTGAAGCAATTTTGAAAAAATCATGGCTGCTCTAAAATTTTTGTCAGATAATTATAATATCTCTGTCATTTCAGTGTTGGCATGTATTGTGTTTTTCTAGGAATTTTTTCCATATCATCTACATTTTCAAATTTATTGCATAAAGACCATATCTTTGTTTCTAGGAACTATAGTGACATCTTCTTTTTCATTTTTGATACTGGACTGAATTTGTTCTCTCTCTCTCTCTCTCTCTCTCTCTCTCATCCCTTTCTCTCTTTTTTCTTTATCAATCCTGCCAGGGGTTATTACTTTTAGTAGTTATTTTTAGCAAACCAATTTTTCATTTTGTTGATCCTCTTCATTGTTACCTTCTACTTTCTCTAGGCTTAGTTTACTATTGTTTTTATAATTTCTTGAGATAGACATTTAAATCATTTACTTTCCTTCTTTTCAAATACATTACATGTTTAAGGGTATCCCACAAGCTTGTCAAGTTTATAGGAGACCAATGCTACATTAGTATAGCTTTTTTTTTTTTTTTTCAGACAGAGTCTTGCTCTGTTGCCCAGGCTGGAGTGCAGTGGTACGATCTCGACTCACTGCAACCTCTGTCTCCCGGGTTCAAGCAATTCTTCCGCCTCAGCCTCCTGAGTAGCTGGGACTACAGGCATATGCCACCACGCCCAGCTGATTTTTTGTATTTTTTTAGCAGATATGGAGTTTCACTGTGTTAGCCAGGATGGTCTCGATCTCCTGACCTCATGATCCACCTGCCTTGGTCTCCCAAAGTGCTGGGATTACAGGCGTGAGCCACCATGCCTGGCCAGTGTAGCTTTAATTTGCATTTCTTTACTGAGTGAGGTTGAATTTTCATGTGTTTAAATGCTATTTGTATACATTTTTGTGACCTCTGTTCATTTTTCTGTTGGTTTGTTAGTTCGTATATGGATAGATGGATTTATGTATTAGAGAGATTATCACTTTGTAGTATGAGTAATTAAAATACTTTTTTTTCTAGTTTGTTGTTTTCCTTTTGACTTTGCCTATGCAGTGAACTCTCTTGCTAAACTGCTACTCTGCTGAGGACTTACTCACCTGCCTTTGGAGGTCAGAGAGGGTAGCTCATTTAAACCCACTCTGCTTTGGCGGGATCTCATTAAACCTCATGAAAGATTCCACAGAACAGAGGCCAGAAGCCTGAGCTCCAGACATACTCAGGCCTGCCATTCTCTATGTGATCTTAAACCAAATTTTGATAACTCCTGACATCAGTTTCCTCATTTACAGAAATAATAATTATTCTAACTTTATGTAGCTGTTTGATGATTAAATAAGATAATGCATATAAGGTCATCTAGCACAGAGTGTGATCCACAGTAAAGGTTTGATGCATGGTATTTGCTTTTTAATTATTAGTGTTTACCAAGATCAAGCTAATGTTTTGTGAATGGCTGCTATTTTATCCTGATGCCACTCCCCATCAGTGTACAAGAGAAAATTCTGTGACCACAGGCCGTTGGCTCACCTGTTATATCTGGTTTGCTTTGTGCATGGAGTTCTGGATTGCAGCCAGTACCATTGAGTGCTTTGATGAAGGTTGGCTGCTCTGAGAGTTTGAGTTTTTGCCAGGCTCTTTGGGTACATCTACCATAGCATCCTTTGTGCCTTTATTGTCCTGAGCTCTGCATGATTAGCCTTCTGATGGTCTTTCAGAAAAGAGAAAAGGAAAGAATGGAGGCGTGGTTAAAGACCCCACATGGCTCACTCACCTGTTTCCCCTGGGATGATCAAAGTTACCTAGTTACCTGTCATCTGACCAGGACTCACAGCTCTGGAGCTGACAGGTATAGACTGGTCTAAGCCAGCATTCAGGAAGGCCACTCAACTGGAACAGCAGGCATCAGAGTAGAAAGAATAAGCCTGAGCTCTCCAGAACATCCAAGGTCATAGAACAAAATGGCCTTAGGGGAACAAAACTGGGTCCCTGTACCTAGTTATCCTCCTGTACTGTCTCTTAGAACCCAATAATGCTTACAATTTTATATATCTCTTCTGCAAGTCTGTAAGTTTCAAGAGGTCAGAGACCACATTTGTCTTGTTCACTACCAAGAATAGGGCCTTGATCTATGTGGTGGTTACCTGGGTATGTTTGCTTTGTGTTAATTCATCAGGCTCTTGGCACAGTGCCTGATGCCCGGTATTCACTGAATGGATGAGTACATGAGTCATAGAGTCTCAGGTATTCATTCAGATCATTCATCTACTACATGCTTGAATCCTTGCCTCATTCCTACCAAGAGTTTGCTAGCATTTATCATTTAAACACCTCTAATGACAACAAGCTCTCTACTGCTCAAGGCTGCCTGTTCATTTTCTGTTTAGGTCTCTTGCCTAGAAAGTTCTTCTTAATATTGAACTGAAATATGCCTCCTTGAGGCTTCTGGTTAGTATTCTTGTTCTATCCTTTATGGCCACACAAATCAAGTCTGGGTCTTCTTCACCATGACAACTCTTCAGACATTTGTGGTTAGTTCTCACACCCACTTCTTCTCTAGATAACCACAAAATCATTGAATATACACACATTTGTTGAATGTCTGTAACATGGAACAGATTAGAGAACATACAGGTGAAAAGATATAATATCATCGTCTAGTGGTTACTGGTCTTGAGGGAGCCAGAGAAATTAAGACTTAATGTGCTAAGTGTTAGGGAAATGGAGACACAGGAAAAGAGAATTCGAGCCTACCTAGGGGTCTTAGGGAAGGTTACAAAGTAGACCAAGAAGAGAAGGATGTTCCAAGAAAAGGGAATAGCACATGCAAAAGTCTGGAGCTATAAAAGCCCAGGGCATGTTATGGGAACTCCAAGTTGTTCTAGATGGCTAGGGAGACCAGAAGACCCAGATTGTTAGAACAGATCAATTTATGCTTGCTGTCCCAGAAAACTTAATAGTATGTCCTTAGTTTCAAAATGATCCCAGATAGTCACTGTAAGTATGGTTGGGACATAAAGTCTGAGAGTGAGGTGGAAATGGGAGACATGAAGATGGAGAGAAGCAGTGGCTGATCATAGGGGTCGTTGTGGCCAAGTTCAAGAAAGGCATTCAGTTAACTGGGCTTCTTATGGTGTCTTTCCCTTCAAGATTATCTTCTCCAGATATGATCTAATTCACAGATAGATCAATACAGTCATTGACAGATGATTATTGCCGTGGATTGCCATTTACGGAGCAATTACCAGGTAAGTGGTTTCTATGTAGGCTGGGGTGAGGCCCAGGTAACCTCTGCTGACTTAGTTATGCTTGTCTTGTAAATGATTCTCTGCCAATAGGCCTTGGGTTTTGACTTGTTTTTACTCTTGTGAGGTCATGTCCTGAGACAACATTGGGCAATTCCCAAAGGGCCTTCTGTTCCCAACTAGAAACTTTGTAAGCCTTCCCTGGAGGGGGACAGCGGAGGTCAGGAGATGGCTTCTAGCCATAAACAGTTTGTTTTAAAGGACTTGTATGATGTGTGTATTGAAGGGATTCACATAAATATTCAAATGAAATGAGTTGAATTTGTTCTAAGATGATGCAGTAGCTAGGAATATTGAGTTAGGTGTTTGGATGGGCAGCCAGGGCACATGGTTTAAACATTTGACACACTTGAATTAAATGGATAGTGGATAGTAAGAGTGGGCATTTGAAATATGTCTGAGTGAGTGGCTTCCTCTGCAGCACTCCTGCAACAGCTCTCCCTAAGTGGCAGGTATGGGTTTATATCCTAAAACTGAGTATAGCAGTGCCCTCAAGCAGACCCACAAGGACTAGCTTGAGGCTGCTTTGTCTCCCAGAAAGCCAGTTGGCAGCAGCTATCGGAGGGCTCTGCAGGCTTCCAAGTCCCCACCACTGCCCCAACACTTGGGTGCTCAGGGGGAACATGAGGCCACTGAGAATGGTCATGTCACCCTGCCCTTCCCATTCCTCCATTGCCAACCTACTGAGATTTGGGGCTAGCATGAGAATCTATTCGTGTTAGCTTGCTAATCAGGCTGTTCTAAACAAAGTGCCACAAACTGGGTGGCCTGCATAACAGAAATGGATTGTCTCCCATCTCTGGAAGATAGAAGTGTGAGATCAAGGTGTTGGCAGGGCTGGTTCCTTCTGAGAGCTATGAGGAAAAACACGTTTCATGGCCCTCCCTTAGCTACTGGTGGTTTGCTGGCAACCTTTGATGGTCTTTGGCTTATAAAGTTATCACTCTGATTGCTACCTTCATTTTCACATGGTGTTCCCCCTCTATGCATGTCTGTCCAAATTGCCCTGTTTTATAAGGACACCAGTCATATTAGGCTAGGGGTGCCCCCTATTGCTACCTTCATTTTCACATGGTGTTCCCCCTCTATGCATGTCTGTCCAAATTGCCCCATTTTATAAGGACACCAGTCATATTAGGCTAGGGGTGCACCCTATTCCAGTAGTACTCAATCTTAACTCATTACATCTGCCATGACCCTATTTTCAAGTAAGGCCATATTCTGAGGTACTGGGATTGAGGACTTCACCACATGGATCGTTGGGGGACACAGTTCAACCCATAGCATTTGGGATAAATTGAAATAGCATCAGCATGAACACAGTCACTCTACTGGTTACTTCTGCCAACCAACCTTCAAGTCAGAAAGAATCCTGTGGTTAAGGGAAAGGTTCTCCAATCCAGTTGCAACAAGTTAAAGGTATAGCCCACTAGATATGGGTTAGTTTGCCCTGAGCTCTGAATATGACTTCTTCCCTGGGAATCTTGGCTTGAGGGCACATGTGGGAGCCTGCTTGCCAGGCACAGGGTAGCCTATGGCTTTGGGAGTTTTGTTTTAATCTGCCCTGTCACTTTCCAAAGGTCCATCTTCTAAGCTTATGCCATTGTTCTATCCTAGAACCAACTATTTTCATTCTTTGCTGCGTACCTTGTCTGCCCGTATGAATTCTCTCCTAGCCATTCTCCATACCACACAGAGGGATTGTTCTAAAACACAAATGTGATATTGTCAGTCCCTTGACTGACAAGACTTCAATGGCTGTTGTTCTTTGGATGGAGATCAAAACACTTTCCGACAGGACCCGGAGGTCTCAGACAGGAGGCTTGCCATCTGCATTTGCACTTATTTAAAAAACAATTGAATTGGTGACATTCTGTTTCTTAATCTGGGTGGTGCTGAACAATGGTGTTCACTCTGTCAATATTCGTCTAGCTCTACACTTTGATTTGTGGATGTGTCTGTGCATACAGTATATTCCAATTTTTAAAAATCTTCAAAACAACTGAATGAGTTGCCCAAAGTTCTGGGAGTTCCTTGGTGGTATTATACTTTATGATCTTTTAGATCTCTTGACCGTCACCATTCAACTAGAGATTTTTTTCCCCCTTTCTATCCTGGGAGGAAAAAGATGGAATTAACAAACAGAGGTGATTCAGTGAGTTACACTGTGTCACAAGGTCACAAGATAAATTATGCACATTGCGACAAGAAAACCGCATGGTCCTATAAAATTATGTGCTCTTTTTGTCCAGAAATTATGCTGGCTTGCTATTTCCTGTTGTTAACTAAGAATAAAGAGGGACCTGCCTGTTGCCCCTGCCTGCAGTGCCTGGAGGAGAGACAGAAGTCATGACTGGCCTCCTTTCTGCCCCAGGGACTGCATTATTCCCCTCTGAAGCAACAGTCCTCCTGCTAGAGCTTGGGCAAGGAGAGGGGCTGCAGGCAACCCCTGTGTCTGCCCCAAGAAAATGGGAGTTCTGAGCAACTTGGGCATATGGAAAAAGGAGCACTCTCCACAGATGGCTGAAAAGCATTGTTGGTAACATCTGAAGCTTGAATCTAGGGGTCAATGACAAGCCCTTTAAGTTGGCTCTGTCTCTTGGAGTGCTGAACTGTTCCCACTGTTTAACATAAAGAACCAAAGTAGCCCTTGCAAAGAGAGTGGGAATAATCTCTGACTCTGGCAGGCTCTTAGGACATCATAATTTTAAAATTGAGAGAATTTAAAAAAATCTAGATTTCTGTCTTTCCTTGGAAAATTGAGATGTTGAACTACCCCACTATTCTATTTAAAATTGCCAGGGGTGGTGGCTCATGATGGTTATCCCAGCACTTCGGGAGGCTGAGGTGGGTAGATCACCCAAGGTCAGGAATTCAAGACCAGCCTGGCCAACATGGTAAAACCCCGTCTCTATTAAAAATACAAAACTTAGCTGGGTGTGGTGACGTGCATCTCTAATCCCAGTTACTTGGGAGCCTAAGGCAGGAGAATTGCTTGAACCTGGGAGGTGGAAGTTGCAGTGAGCCAAGATGGCGCCACTGCACTTCAGCCTGGGTGACAGAACGAGACTCCATCTCAAAAATAAATAAATAAATACAATTGCAGTATCCATGACATCTTGTCCCAAGCCCCATACTTTGTGCTTCCCTAACATTGCTTTGCTTCCTCTCTTTCCATAGCCCCAAGCATCTCCTAACTTACCATACAGTTTACTTATTTATTATGTTTATTGGTCTGTCTCCTTCTGCTGGAATGTAAGTTGCATGAGGGCAGGGCTCTTTGTTTTGCTCAATGATCCATCTCAGGCCTTGAATATTGCAACCTGGCATTGAATAGTTGAATGTATGTATGTTGAATGAATGTAGCCTGAAGCCTACATTCCCAATTTGTAGCAGTCACATTACCTGCCTGGGCCCCTGAAGGCATGTGTATTTGCTATGCCTGCCCCTACTGACCTGCATGCCAGCTTTTCCCTTCTGTCCCCCTTAGGCTTGTTTCTCTGGCCACACTGGCCTGGCCTCTCCTACCCCACCACTGGCCCACTGCACTTGCTCAGCCAGAACGCTCTTCCTGCCCCTCTCTGCCTGGCTAGCTCCTGCTCCTGCTGTGTTCTCAGCTCAAGCTGTCCTTGATCCCTTTGCCTAGGTCACTACCCCAAGCATAGAGAAGATTCTGCCCTTAGTCACTGACTAGAGAAAATTCCTCTCATTCAGTTTTAAGACATAAAAAGCTCTTCATCCCTTGTGAATTAGTGTGCCCCCACCGGGCTACCCTGACCTCTGAGCTTAGGATACAGGTGCTGCCTACGCCCCTCTGAGTCAACCCTGGAAACCAGTTCTACAGGGCCAGGCAAGGAACAACTCTGGGCCAAGGGCTGAAATTACCCCACTGGTCCTCTGTCTACCTAGGACTTATATAATGCTTGGCCTCTTCATCATGTTCTATCTGTGTCAATACTCAGGAGGGTGGTGAGAGGGCCTGGCCCCCCAGGGCATTCTGGCAACATGGTCATCCTTCACAGCAGGGCCAGGACAAACACTCCCCAACCAAGTAACCACATGACAGAGGGCCCTTCCTGGGCACCTGGAGGCAGACAGATGGAGTTACCAAACAGGGGATTCTGGGAAGGGTAACCCCAGTGGGCCAAAGAGAACTCTAGACTGACAGAGGTGAGGAACAGCTTCCCCTCTCTACTCAATTTTGAGATTAGGAAATTGAAGCCCAGAGAGAGTTAATGGTGCATCCAAAGCCCCACAGCACAGTGTCCCAACAGCCCCACAAGAACCCACAAGCTTCACTACGTTTTCTGGGTCTGGGCTTCTGGGGCTGGAATGTCAGGAGTTCTAGGTTCTGCCCCCATTAGCTGCAAGACCAAGGCTTAGAAAGAGACGAGAATGGATAGCATGTTGCAGCTCTTATCCAGGCATATACAAAATACAGATGACTGGGCCTCACACCTCATTCACTCCATCTGCAGGAGAGCCCTGACATGTGGATTTTGAAAGGCTCCTTGGAGATGCTGACAATCCATGCTAGATGGGCACCTGGATGATGCTTAAGTCCCTTCTAGCTTGACAAGCCCTCAGCCATAGATATTAAAATGAGGCTTGTGCTGGAGTGTATCCCTGTCATCAGTCTACAAGAGAAGCTCTCACTGGGGCAGCTGAACTCCCTAGGGAGCATCCTGGAAATTAAAAAAAAAACCTTTTGGTTGTCATAATGATGAGGCCGGTGCCTCTGGCATTCAGTGAGGAGAATAATGCGGTCCCTGGGGCAGAAATGAGGCCCATTATGACTTCTCTCTCTCCTCCAGGCGCTTCAGGCAGGGGCAACAGGCAGGTCCCTCTTTATTCTTAGTGAGGGATGCATCCCATCACAATGAAGAATTGTCCTGAGTCCTGTACATCTTTGGAATGCACTGTCAGAATATTCATAGAGGGGAAAAGCTAGTTCATAGTCACATGAGCCATAATCAACTTCTCTTTACATGTATGTTTAAAAAAAAAAAAAAAAAAAAAAAAACACCCAGGTGCAGTGGCTCATGCCTGTAATCCCGAGGCAGGTGGATCATCTAAGGTCAGGAGTTCGAGACCAGCCTGGCCAACATGGTGAAACCTTGTCTCTACTAGAAATACAAAAATTAGCCGGGTGTGGTGGTGGGCACCTGTAATCCCAGCTACTCGGGAGGCTGAGGCAAGAGAATCCCTTGAACCGGGGAGATGAAGGTTGCAGTGAGCCAAGATTGTGCCACTGCCCTCCAGCCTGGGCGACAGAGTGAGACTGTGTCTCAAACAACAACAACAACAACAACAAAACCCCCAAAAAAACCCACCTACCTGGTGGTTTTATTATACAACCTACTTGGAGTACAACTACCATGTTGAGAGCTGTGTGTAAATTGTCCTGCATTTTGTCTGGAATGTTATCAACCTTAATCCACAGTTTTGTAAAATCCCATCATCCATGGCAATGCCGCTCACATAGTAATTGAGTCACTAAGACACTACCTCTATACTGGTCTGTGTCTGCAGCTTTCCTATCCATGATGATTGTATCTAGTTCTGTGAATATCCTAATTGAGTCCTTATTTCAAAATGTCAAATATAAAGAAAACAGTGACAGCACTATTCAATTAAATATTGCCTTCCCATAATGCAAGCATATCCATTGTAAGTCCATGCCTCTGCCAACTTCATGTATTATTTTATTATCATGACATTCCCTTTTAAAGTTATAGTGCTATATTGATTTCTAGACAGTAAAGGAGAGTTACAAAGCAATATTTGTTATAAACAGGGGTGTTGGATCTGGTTGGTTTAGGACTTACTGATCTACAAGCAATAAAACCTGCAGGAAAACAGTAGATCTGTAGCTCTCAGAAAAGCCTTACAAAGGCCTAGCATGCCCTAGAGAGGGCAAGGGGCATGTTGGAAGGACTAATCAACTTGTTAGGATCAGGTTCTGATGGGGATAGAAATCAACCTACAGCAACAAGGTGAGAGGGCTGGGCTGGGCTTAGTCAGTCACAGGCTCAGATTGGAATCTTATCTGGGCACACCCTGGATGTATGTGGAGGGTGTTAGACCAATAATTCTTGGCCGGGTACGGTGGCTCACACCTGTAATCCCAGTACATTGGGAGGCTAAGGTGGGAGAATTACTTGAGTCCAGGAACAGCCTGGGCAACATAGTGAGGCATTGTCTTTATAAATTAATAATAATAATAATAGTAATAATTATGGAGCGCTTATGGTGGATCAGGCCCCATATGTGATGGGCACACACATACATCTCTTACAATTGCCACAGCAATTTACAAAGGAGGAAGCCCAGGTTTGGACAGTTAAAACAACTTGATTCCTGGGTAGAGACCTGTCTCCCTGCCTTCAATCTACTGTTTTCCTGTAGGCCACACAATGATTTCTGGGTAGAGACCTGTCTCCCTGCCTTCAAAGCTATTTTGTCAAAGGAAGTTTATATTTATTTGGTGTTTGAGAAACAGCTGCTCTCAGTTTTTGATGTTTTGCTAGGAGTGATTGTGCAGCCTGGATAGCAACAATGGTGGGTGTATTAGTCTGTTTCACACTGCTATTAAGAACTTCCTTGAGACTGGGTCATTTATAAAGGAAAGAGGTTTAACTGACAGTTCCACATGGCTGGGGAGGCCTCAGGAAACTTACAATCATGGCGGATGGTGAAGGAGAAGCAAGCACCTTCTTCACAAGGCCACAGCAGAGAGAAGAACGAAGGAAGAACTTTCAAACACTCATAAAACCATCAGATCTCATGAGAACTCACCCAGTGCCATGAGAACAACCATGATTCAATCACCCTCCCTCCCTCAACACGTGGGAATTACAATTTGAGATGAGATTTGGGTGGGGACACAGAGCCAAACCCTATCAGTGGGCTTCTTTAGGAAAGATGAGGTTTCTTTGGGAAATAACTCTTGGCTCTCTGAGGGCTTGGCCACTCTGACTTTGATCAAACTGGCAACTGGGGCACATACCTGGGTGAGGCCAGGGGGCCCATGATAACTTGGTGACTTGCTGCCCCTTGCTCACTCCAGTTGGCAATGTTGGGGCATTTGGTCCCTGCTGTGGCTGCTCCCATGTCTGTCTGGCCCTTGGCCTCTCCTCCCCTGGTAGCCAGTTCTGCTGTGATCAGCCCAGCCCGATCTCCAGCCCAGCTGGAGCTATGTGCTGGTTTCCTGCCTCTTCTTGAGCATTCTGGGCTCCAGGAACTGTTTGTTGGTTTCCTGTGGGCCATTCCTTTCCAGGACAGACCCAGAGGCTGCAACCCTCCTAAGACCTGCCCACACCCCTGTCCTGAGGTGAGCTTCTCAAGAAGGTCCCCGGCTGAGCAAGGGGTGTCAGGAACAAGATTGGAGGCAGGAGAGTGTGTGCGCCTGCTTTATAGAGTGGGAGTGTGTGCTCATGCATGATGGGGAGGCTGTCACTAACTTGGCCAGGGATGGCTGCCATTTTAAGCAGAACCAGATTTGCTGGCATGAATTGTTTAAATGATGGTAGACACAAGCGCTGCAGGGAGATCCTCCCAGCCTAAATTAAAGAAGTCAACAGAGGGAAAAAATCCCGGGCCATCTTGCTCCACACCTCCCTCCCCTGTCCCAAGCCTTCTGTCATCTGTGGGAATTTCAGTGCCTCACTGACACCTGAATAACAATCTTTTGTCATCCTGGAAGGCACCATTATGGTACCAAAGGACAACTGGGGAGCATTGGTTCCCTCCCCAGCCCCACAGAAACTTGTTCTTCATCAGCCTCCTTAAGCCATCCCAGACAACCCACATGCTTAATACAACTATCATGCCTTCTATCTGGGCAAAGTGCCATGTGTCTGTAGACACAGCTACTCGGGAGGCTAAGACAGGAAGATCGCTCGAGCCCAGGCATTTGAGGCTGTAGTGAGCTATGATCACGGCTGTGAATAGCCACTACACTCCAGCCTGGGCAACATATTGAGACCTGGTTTCTAAATAAGCAAACAAAAATTGTGCTTTCTCTGCAAACGGAGTGTCTAGGGAAGTACTTCTTACTTTCTTGTGGATTAAGATCATCTGGGGACCTTGTTAAGCTGTAGATTCTGATTCAGGAGGTCTGGAGTGGGGCCCCAAGAACATGCATTTATAAAAAGCTCTCAGGTAAAGCCAGTGTCGCTCTCAGGGAAACCACACTTTCAGAATGGAAGCTCCAGACAGCCCTCCTCTGCCTCTGACCAGCCAGCTAAGTGCCTCCTAATGTCATTCTGCTGTCAGAGAGAGTGTGGGGTAGGAGAGCAGGGTGGTCTGAAGTCTCTCTCTCTCTCTATCTGTCTCTCTCTCTATCTGTCTCTCTCACACACACACACACACACACACACACACACACACACACAGCTGCATGGGCTCACAGAGTTGCAAACCCAGACCCATGTTCTAGGCTGGGCTCTGCCAGGAACTGCCAGGAGTCACATCTTTCTCTGGACCTCAGTTTCTTCATGTGTATTCTCTGGGGTGGAGCTGGCGAATAGTTGAAGATCCCTCTAGCTCTACCATTTTTTGATACTAATTAACCAACAAGCATATTTGAGGTTCTCCCTACAAAGCCTGAAGCCTTGACTTCCCATCCAAACTCCCATGCAAACTCCACCCCATCATGGCTGTGTGTCTTTGGGAGGATCATTTCCTTCTTTGGTCTTGGTGTCCTTGTTTACAAGTTGAGGGATGATAAGAGTCACCTGATCTGGGCAAGTCAGGCCATAAATAAGGCTTGTATGTAAAGGTGCCTAGCATAGTTCTTGGCAGAGTAAGGATCCATTCAATATGATTGAATCGGTTTGTGCATCTGGGAAGAATAAGCAGACTGCATACTGTGTATTAGGGTGTAGGGAGGAATCAGATGTGACCCTGCCCTCTAGTCATCTGGGTACACAGATTCTAGATTAAAGGATGTGGGGGTGGTAACTAACAAGGAGACGGAGATGAGGTGTGCAGTTCCTGGGGGATCTGATGAAGAATTAAAGCAGAAGGGTAGGAGATGGAGAATGGGAAGGCATGCCTGAAACCCTAAAGCAACTCTTGATGAGTAGGCAATGGCAGGAGGCCCCAGAACATTTTCTGACCCTTAAACACTGAGAATGCATGTCTGCTGGGGAACAGTAGTGAGAGGGGTAAGGGCATGGGGGTGTTCATGCCTGAGTCGGGGGCTCCGGATGGTAGAGACGTCTGGGAGTTCTGACGGAATGGGGGTGAGGAGGCCTAAAGATAACCTGTTCATAGTCTTTCAGGGCCTTAACCATTCTGGCGGGGGAATTGGGAAGTGCTGTTGGGGTACGCAGAGGAGGGCAGCTGTGATAGTACATTTCATCCCGAAAGCACTACATGATGATAATGACAGTAGTGATGATGATGCCCTAATTTTAGTGTCATGGCAACATTTTCCAAGGGGATGGAATTGGGTACCCTCATTAGTGTCATTTTTGTCTGAGAGATTTCAAGAGTCTATCTAGGTGTCATTTTAAGATCTATTGGAAAAAAAAGTCTTGAATGCAGGTCACTGGCCAGTTGGTTCCATGTAACTGCACTGCCTTCTGCTTCCGCTAAAGCCATGTTATGACAACGTGGACAACTCATGGGAAACCTATTTGAGACTTAGTTTTTTCTTTTTCTTTTTGGAGCTGGGAGTCTCACTGTGTTGCTCAGGCTGAGCTAGAACTGCTGGGCTCAGACAACCCTCTCGCCTCAGCGTTCCAAAGTGCTGGGATTACCGAGGTAAGCCACTGCACCCAGCTGAGACTTAGTTTTTTTCATCTGGAAATGAAGGTGACCTTTGTGATCCCAGTGGCCCCTTGCACTTGTGTATAAGGAGATTCCCAGCACTGCTCATGAAAGTAGTGATGGCAGAGTAGCCTCTGGGGCGCGGGGGGAGGGGGGGCGTGGTGGAGGGGAGGATGAGGATGGGATTTCCATTAAATGAGTTTCCATGTTGCTTTTCTTCAGGCACCACTGACCTCGATGGAAAAATGAAGTCCCCGGCCCAGGAAAGAGACCCAACTCTGTGGCTGTTTTGGATTAGTTTG
This sequence comes from Macaca thibetana thibetana, assembly GCF_024542745.1. Lineage (NCBI taxonomy): Eukaryota > Metazoa > Chordata > Mammalia > Primates > Cercopithecidae > Macaca > Macaca thibetana. Next base: position 62,657,400 of record NC_065586.1, on the reverse strand, counting down.
TACAATGCCCTGCAGCCTTACTTTCTCAGGAGGCTCCAAGTGACCAAATGTGACCAGGAAGTTTTTTGTTAAAGGCAGTCTGGAAGAGAAGTTGTGACCGTCGGCATCCCACAGCCGCCCCAGGACGGCCTGGTTGAGACATTCACTGGAGGGCCTGGGTGCAGCCCGCTGCCTGGCCAGTAGGCGGCGCGCACACGCCGTGGGGCCCGGGTCCGGGCGTGCGCGCGGCTGGTGGCAGCGGGGCCGCGCACGCCAGGGTCTGGGAGCCGGGCCGGTGCCCCCGGAGCCATTTCCGGGAGGGGCGAGGCCGGCGGCTGCCGGGCCTCCAATCTCGGCGGCGGCGGCGGCAATAGTGGATTCTGGTTCTCGCGGCCTGCGAGTCTGTCGCGCGCTGAGGGAGACGCGGGAGGTGGAGCCGGCCGGGTGCTCGAGGGAAGGAGACGGGAAGCTGGTTCCGGCGTGAGGAGGTGGAGGGGCCGCCGCGGGCTCCGGGGGGCGGTGAGGGTCGGGACGGAGGCGCCGCGGGGTGAGGAGAGGGCAGGGGCCGGGTGAGCCGGGGGCGCGCAGAGGCGGAGTGGGGGCGGCTGCGGCCGGGGCGGGGGCGGGCTGAAGGCGTGGGCACCTGCAGCCGAGGTCCAAGCGAGTGGACGGCGGGCGGGCGCGGGGCCGCGGTGGGGCGAGTCTGGAGCCCACGCCTGCCGCGGTGTAGGAGTGGGCGTGGGCGGCCAGGATTTGCTGGTCCTCCGACGGGACGGGAAGGCTGTGAGGAGGGAGGGGGGACAACGAGAGCGAGGCCGTGCTGCTTCTAAAGGGAGTGCGAGGAGGCAGGACCCTGGCACCCTCGGCACCTTCATCCCGGGTTAGGTGGCCTGGGCTGGGCTCCGCACCCCGATCGCGCGCAGACGGGGCGTTTCCCCTAGTTTCCACCTGGGTGGAATGCTTTGTGGGAGTCTGGGTCTGGATTAGTTTCATCAACTGTGGGAGGGAAACCTAGTTGCAGCAGGATTTTGATTCGCTGGTCTGGGGTGCTGGGGGTGGAGTGTGATATCTGGGAGTGAAATCTGAGCCTTCAAAGGAGGGAGAGAACCATAACTTGGCTGCTCTGGCGAATCTAGGCGGGCCGGCGAGACAGTTTAAAGCTCTAGACGTAAACAAACCTGGTTCCCTTTTACAGAGTCTGAAGAAGGGGAGCACGGAGAGGAGGCTGGAAGAGGAAGATGCCTAGTACAGACCTTCTGATGTTGGTGAGCCTTTTGCAGACATCCTCCTGGTTCGAAGGCACTTGTCTCCGTTTTTTTTTTTAGTCCAAAGGATCCCAGTGTGTAGATTTCACCTCTGATGCTTACTTTTGGTAGCTGAGCATTTCTGCCACCTTTTATTTTGTTTTGTTTTGTTTTGTTTTTTTGGAGACGAATTCCCACTCTGTTGCCCAGGCTGGGGTGCAGTGGCATGATCTCAGCTCACCGCAACACCTGCCTCCTGGGTTCAAGCGATTCTTCTGCCTCAACCTCCCAAGTAGCTGGGATTACAGGCGCACGCCACCACACCGAGCTAATTTTTGTATTTTTAGTAGAGACAGGGTTCTCCATGTTGGCCAGGCTGGTCTTGAACTCCTGACCTGTGGTGATCCACCTGCCTTGGCCTCTTGAAGTGCTGGGATTCCAGGCGGGAGCCACCGCGCCTGGCCAACCACCTTTTATTTTGGATGAATGATCAGGATGAATAAATAGCTGAATTAAATATATCAATACAGTATATGTAGAACTTAAATTATTGAAGAGTCTTTTTCAAAATTATTGTTTTTTTAATGAGACGGGGTCTTGCTATGTTCCTCAGACTGGAGTGCAGTGGCTATTTACAGGGATAATCATAGCTCACTGTAGCCTGGAACTCCCATTTCAAGTGATCCTCTTGCTTCAGCCTCTGGAATAGCTAGGACTAGGAGTACGAGTCACCTCTCCTGGCTTTCTTTTTCATAATTCTTGCAGTTTTAATCCCTCCCTTCCCATACTACCAGAGCAGTTTTGAAACCTCTATTATTACGTTTTATCAGGGTCTGCCATATATTGGTTTATCTGAGTGTTTGTCTTCCAGATTAGAGTTATGGTTCCTCAGCAGGCAGATAAGCATGTCTTCTTTGTTTAGAGATGTATAAACACCTAGCATGGTGCTCTGAATATAGTAAGTGTTTAACAAATGCTTGTTGGATTGAACCAGTCTGAATTTAAGTTCTTTTGTTGGGCAGAGAGGTATGCCTGCTTTAGAGCTGTTTCCTCTCCTCCTGAGATCTTTCTGTGCTGTTTTACTGAGCAGGGAAGAATAGCGTTGCTAAGTGCGTTTACCAAAATGACATTTTATTTTTGGGACTTTTATGATTCCTTACGGGCTTTTTAGTGTGCGAGTTGTGGGGAGTTTATAGCTTTGAAATGGTGGTATAGATAGTGTCCGGGTTTAGTTTATTTTTTATCTTTTATTTTTTTGAGATGGAGTTTCGCTCTTGTTGCCCAGGCTGGAGTGCAATGGCACAATCTCAGCTCACTGCAACCTCCACCTCCTGGGTTCTCCTGCCTCAGCCTCCGGGTAGCTGGAATTATAGGCGCACACTACCATGCATGGGTAATTTTTGTGTTTTTAGTAGAGATGGGGTTTTGCCATGTTAGCCAGGCTGATCTCAAACTCCTAACCTCAGGTGATCCACCTGCCTCGGTCTCCCAAAGTGCTGGAATTACTTACAGGCGTGAGCCGCCATGCCCAGCCAAGTTTGTTTGTTTTTGTCACTTCTCTGAGTGCAAAATCAGTGGTTTAAAAACAGTTCATTTCTCTCTTTTTATCTCATTATCCCAGAGGGTGGGTTGGTGTCACTGGGAAACTGGCAAAAACTGGTAGTGAGATTCCCTTATACTGGGTACTGACATCGTAGTGGTGTTACCTATAAGGTCTGCAGGGTGGATAAAGAAGAGAGAAACTAAGTTTTGATCCATTGTGATTTGAGGCAGGGAACTAGGATAATTTTAGGTAGTATGTGAGAGACATAGATGAATACTTAGGTTATCCACAGATCCCCATGAAAAGTTCATCTAAGATAGTTTCTTGCCCCAAATTTCATGGATTTTTCAGTTTTAATTAATACCCTTATATAACTTAGAATTCTTATTAAAAGACCACTATGTTAGAAATACTGGAAACTATAAGTAAGCAAAAGGAAAGGGGATTTGGTAATCTCCCCTATCTCCTACATCCCCTTCATTCCCCTCTACCCTGTGCAATAATTTATCACCCAGAAAAAACCGCTGTGAGCCTCCTGGAAGGTTAATGCAGAGTGACTTGTGGCAATTGACAGTTTCTGTTTATCCTCTTACAGAAGGATATGTTTATGTAAATTATAGGTTTTAAACATAAGATATTTCCCCATGCACAGAGATATGCTTATTACTTCTAGGGTCTATGCATTTACTTTAACAGTCAGAACGATGACTGCTTTTACTCGGAATATTAACTTTGGAATCATTTTTGTTTTGAGGTATTTCTCTAGCTGTTGCCACCACCTTTCACCTCCTCACCTGTTAATATAGAATGTTTAGGAGTGTTGCTTTGCTTGTTGCTGTAAGGAATTAATCCACATAGATGTGAGTGACCCTAGGCAATCATCACTTTCTGAAGACAACATACGTGTTGCATGAAGTGCTTTCACTGGAAAAGTTGTCATTCATTCCTTGACTGTAATGTATAATACTATTTGGAACTAAATGGTAAATAACCAATAACCAAGGCTGGGTTTTCAGTGGCACACTAAATCATCATTCTATGAGGTGTTTCTCTAACTTATATGATATGTAATACACATTCTTGGCCCTCCAACTGGGAAGGAAGGACCTAAGTGAATGAAAAAATAACCTCAGTGCAGTGCAGCATCTCAGAATTAGAAATAATCTTAGAAGTCATGTGATGCAGCTTCTTTTTGTTTTTTAGAAACAAGGTCTCATTCTGATGCCCAGGCTGGAGTGCAGTGGCATGATCTCAGCTTACTGCATCCTTGATCTCTGAGGCTCAGATGATTGTTCCACCTCAGCTTCCCGAGTAGCTGGGAAAACAGGCACACGCCACCATGCCCGGCTGATTTTTGTATTTTTTTGTAGAGATGGTAGTTCGCCATGTTGCCCAGGCTGGTATCTAATTCCTGGGCTCAAGGGATCCAACCGCCTGCCTTGGCCTCCCAAAATGCTGGGATTACAGGCATGAGCCACTGCACCTGGCCTGTGGTGCAGCTTATATTATACGTGAATCTGTTGAAGAGTGTCTCTGATAAATGGATATCCAGTCTCTCATCTTTTCTGCTAATGGAATAAGTGAGCAAAAGCTAGGAAACAATGCAAGGTGGATTCAGGAATAGTAATGTTAACTCTGATAGCTAACATTTATTGAGTGTGTATTACATGTTAAGTGTAGGAATACTGTACTTACTTATTTTTCACAAAAACCTTTGGCATCATTCTTTTACAGGTGAAAAACTCGGCCTGTAGAGGGTAATCACAGCAGTTGAGTGGTGGAGCCAAGTTTGACCTCAGTTGGTCTGACTTCAGATCCCTCCCTCTTGCCTACTTTGTGTCCTTACCCCTGGTAAGGGTAGAGGTTGCTGACCATTAAGACTGATGGGAGAGGGTCTGTGTGGAGCAGATGGGGTAGGATAGCTCCGCCCTCTAGGGGGCACTTTGGGAGTGGGGGACTGCGGGAGGAGGGAATCTTTTTTCTTCTAGTGTAGTCTTGTCTGAAAATACATGTTTTATTATTAACTCTTGTTTATTGGGTCAGGCGTGGTGGCTCATGCCTGTAATCCCAGCACTTTGGGAGGCTGTGGTGGGCAGAGCACTTGAGGCCAGGTGTTTTAGACCAGCCTGGCCAACATGGCGAAACTCTGTCTCTACTAAAAATACAAAAATTAGCTGGGCATGGTGGCACACGCTTGTAATCCTGGCTACTCGGGAGGCTGGGGCTAGAGAATTGCTTGAACCCAGGCGGTGGAGGTTGCAGTGAGCTGAGGCTGCACCACTACACTCCAGCCTGGGCGACAGAGCAAGACTGTCTCAAAAAAAAAAAAAAAAATTGTGTTTTATTTTCCTTTGTGTCGCATTTAACGAATTATATTGAAATTTTAAAATTTGTGTCTGCAGATATAGTATTATAATCTTTAAATGCTATTTCAGAATAGCAAAAGGGCATTACAGAATATTTGTTATAAAAAAAGGACTTTGGGTCATAGGGTTGAAAACTACTTGTGTGGACAGTATGCTGTGAGAGAAGACCTGGAGATGACCTGGAGTCCACATATACCAAGCCTTGAATCCGGACTGACGGGCTCGGGCTATCAGCCCTCAGTGTGTTCCTGCCCTCAATTTTGTCCTCATTTGATTAGTATCGTTTGCTTGCCTTTTTCCATTTGCTGTATGTGGGATGTCATAGACTGCAATACTTTCCACCTGTGTCTCATAGAGAATAAAATGAATATGTTCGTCTGCTGAGAGTTGTGATGATGTCAGAGGGAATTCAAGTCAGGTAGCTTTGTAGCAGCCTTTCTCCCCACTTGGCAACCATTCTTTTTATTCATACTCTCCTCCTTGGTGCTAGAGGGTGGTATCACTTTACAAGTTGCCAAATATTTGTAGTTTTTAAGAAAAACGTACTTTATAAAACCAGTCTACCCCTTAGGTGGCTTTTTTCTTGTCCCATCGGAAAATGATGAGTAAATTAGCTGGTATTCATAGATGAATCAAGATGAGCATGTGCAGCCTGGTAGTGCTAGGTGGCGTTTGAGTGATAATTACTTATCTAGGGCAGTGGTTCTTGACCAGGGGCGATTGCCTTCTGGGTGACATTTGACAATGTCTAGAGACAGTTTGGGTTGTCACACCTGAAGGGTTCTGCTGGCATCTGGTGGGTAGAGGCTAGGGATGCAGCTAAACATCCTACAATGCAGAGTTTCCCGCAAACAAGAATTATCTGGCCTAGAATGTCAATAGTGGTGAGAAACTGGTCTGAAGTTTCTTACCATAGATACCTGGATATCTGTGTAGTCTATGCTTTCATATGGCTGGGGGAATGATTCCCTTTTTGGAGGTTAACATGTCTCTTATTGTCTCACTTGGGGTTATTTTGCCCATGGGTCAAGCCCTGCTGCTCAGGAATATATATTGGAGATAGTGCAGCATGATCTTCTATAGCAGTGCAGAATTCTTTTTTTTTGTTGTTTGTTTTTGTTTTGAGATTTGTTTTGAGACGGAGTCTCGCTCTGTCGCCCAGGCTGGAGTGCAGTGGCGTGATCTCGGCTCACTGCAAGCTCCGCCTCCTGGGTTCACGCCATTCTCCTGCCTCAGTCTCCCGAGTAGCTGGGACTACAGGCGCCCGCCACCACGCCCAGCTAATTTTTTTGTTTTTTGTGTTTTTCTAGTAGAGATGTGGTTTCACCGTGTTAGCCAGTATGGTCTTGATCTTTTGACCTCGTGATCCGCCCGCCTCGGCCTCCCAAAGTGCTGGCATTACAGGCGTGAGCCACTGTGCCTGGCCAGCAGTACAGAATTCTTAAGAAATGCTTTCCTTTGCAACATTTCTGCACCACTCTTTTCTTGATTTGCAAACAGCAAGCTTCCCTCAGTTTTGTTTTTGGGATTCAAAAATTGAATCTTTCCAGGTCCCTGAGCGTCTTTATCTGTGACCCTTGAATCTTTTTCAGGGATGCTTTCTTTCTGAATCTCAAATGGGATTTAAGCAATAAACTGAAAGATTGACCTTAGTAGCTCTGTTCTGTTATTTGAGCCTTGTGTCTTGTTTGTAGGATTTGCTAGAAGAAAGGGAAAATTCATTGGGATTGTTGATAGGACGTTAAAAAATTTGTTGACATTTGAGTGGCCATTGCAGGGTGAGCACTGTATTTGGCATTCTCCCAATGTTGTAAATGAAACAGATCTATAATCATTTCCACAGCCTTTGGTTTAAAGGAAAAGGGAGTTATAAACAGAATCCGAATCCCAGTATTTGACTTAGCTTTTCAGTCTATGTGTCAGAAATTTTTAGTAATATTTACCTTCTTAATTAGGTTTTATACAATGTAATATTATATACAGTTTGTGCACATTGGTGGCAGAATTGAGAATCAGCCTGGGTTTAAGAATTTCCATAGGGAATTGATGTGAATCAGTCTGTATGCGTAAACGTACAGAACCCAGTTACTGAGAGAAAACCATGCTGTGGGGAAAGGGGAGATAGGGGCCCTCTGAGAAGATGGAATAGTGAAGACTGCGAGTAGTTTGTGGATATATCAGTCATATCTTGGCATAATCCAACAGCGTACTAAGGGATCAAGGCACTATTTACAAGGCTGAGCAGATTTAAGGAAAACATCTAGGTGAAACATCTAGGGGCTTGCTAGCAACAGGAGAGCCATTATCGCTTTTTTTTTTTTTTTTTTGAGATGGAGTCTTGCTTTGTCACCCAGGCTACAGTGCAATGGCTCAATCTTCGTTCACTGCAACCTCTGCCTCCCGGGTTCAAATGCTTGCCTCAGCCTCCCGAGTAGTTGGGATTACACTCTTAAGCCTGTGAGAGGGCAAGGAAGGGAGTAGTTTCTGGAACTTCTAGAGAGTTGAAATGAAGGAGAAGGTAACCTGTAGGAATGCCAGCCAGTGACCCAGCAGGAAAGGAATCAAGGGGAATAAATACTGGAAACTCTTTTCCTACCCTCTGATCTCCTGCTGTAGCCTCCCATTGGTCTAACACAACTGGAAACCAGAGGTTAAGGAGTCTGGTTTATTTAATTTAGAGGGTGGCATCTGCAGGCACATAGCCGAGCTGGAAAACGCTGGATGGAGGATCTGGAGGAGGAGGTCATCTGGAGGGGAGAACACCCAGCATGCTGGAGTTGAGGTCAAATTTGTCTTAAAAGGCACAAGTGAGGAGATAATTCTTGAACAGAATGTTGAAGGTGGATAGGATATGGATTATTATAGAAAGGGAATGTTCCCACTGATTTTAACAGGACAGATTCAGAGGCACACAGTTGCCACAGCTTTGGCAAGCCCAGAGCTGCTTTGTTCCAGTAGTAGCCTTAGAATCTTAATTGCCTGAAGGGCCTTTAGAAGTCCTGCAGCCCAGCTTTCTTGCTGCCTAGGGATCCCTCTACAATGCCCTGTCAGGAGTGAGGGCTACATACTTTCTCAGGGAGTTCTTTCCACTGTTGGACAGCTTTAAGTTTTAGAAAAGTTTTCGTGTGTCCAGATCACTGAATGCATCAGCTAGAATTAGGTTTGAGTGTATATAACAGAAAAACCTAAAGTAATAGAGATTTTTTAGAAGATACAAATATATTTCTTTAAGAGAAAACTGTCCCAGCTTGGTGTCTCAAGCTTGTAATCCCAACACTTCGGGAGGCCAAAGTGGGCGGATCACTTGAGGCCAGGAGGTCAAGATCAGCCTGGGCAACGTGGTGAAACTCCGTCTTTACTAAAAATACAAAAATTAGCCGGGTGTGGTGGTGGGCACCAGTAATCCCAACTACTCAGGAGGCTGAGGCATGAGAATCGCTTAAACCTGGGAGGTGGAGGTTGCAGTGAACCGAGGTCACGCTACTGCACTCCAGCCTGGGCAACAGAGTGAGACTCTGTCTCAAAAAAATTACAACACAGTACAATACAATACAGCACAACAATACAGTACTACAATACAATAGAATACAATGCAATACCAATACAGTTCCATGCCATGCCATGCCATGCCACGCCACGCCTTGCCACGCCATGCCGATAAGGCCATTCCTGGGTCTTTGAGGCACCAGGCTGCTTCTGTCTTGTCATTCTGCTATCAGTAGTACATCACCTCCGGGGCCAGGGTAGCTGCCTGGGGTTCCACCTGTCAGCTTCGTGTTTCATTCGTGAAGAGGAAGAGGAAAGGGAAAAAGAAGGGCTTGCCCTCCATTTTAATTAAAGAAGGGCTTGCTCTCCATTTTAATTAAAACTTATTTTGGAATTTATTATGTGTACAGAAGAGTATAGAAAGCACATATCTACATTTTAATGAACAATAATAAAACGACGATACCAGATTAGGAAATAAACCATTTATCTCTAACTCTGTACGCTCCACCCTGTTACAGATTCTTTCTTTCTTCCCCTCTTGGGATAACCCTGTCCTGACTTTTATAATTATTCCCTTGCCTTTTTAAAAATAGTTTTAACCACCTGTGTATGCATCCTAAGTTTAGTTTGTTTTTTTTAAACTTGATGTAAATGGATGCGTATGTATTTTTATTTTTGTGATTTTCCTGTGTTGCTCAGTATTCATGAGATCCATGTTATTGCATGTAGTTTAAGTTCATTTTTATTGCTGTATATATAGTATTTTATTGTGTGACTAAACTGCAGTTATTTATCCATTTGGCTTTTAATTCATATTTGGGTTGTTTCCAATTTGAGGCTTTTTCAAACATTACTGTTATGAACGTTCTTGTATAACAAGTGATCACAAGTACAAGAGTTTTTCTGGGATTTATGCCTAGGAGTGGAATTGCTGATTGTAAAGGCGTACATGCCTAACTTCACTAGATATTGTTAAGCTTTTCTAAAGAGGCCAATACAATTTATACCACTATCAACAATATATGAGAGTTATATCCACCCAACTTGGCAAACCTGATATTTATAAAGCTTATTTTTTGCCAATCTGGTAAGCAGATAAATGTAATTGTAATTTCCATATGCATTTCCTGATAATTGATGTGATTAAGTACCCTTTTCAGTGTTTACCAACCACTTGGATTTTCTGTTTTGTGGCTACCTCTTCAAGTCATGCCTTATCAATTATTTCTCCTTTTTAGTTCTATTATTAATAGATTTTTCTGTATATTTGCTGAGGTTTTGTTACTAGGTGCATTCAGATTTAAAATTGTTACATCTTGTAAGTTGAGCTTTTCATATAATTTGCTTTTTGACATAACGTAATATAGCTACATCAGCTTTTTGTCATGAAATAGGAAACTGCAAATGTATGACGAATGAGTTGCCTGTTAGTATAGGCAGAAACTGCAGAACAGTCCTAGCTCGTTATTCGGGCTTTATGTATCAGTGATTTGTTCTGTTATCCCATAAAGTGAATGAGTCATTTTTGAGTTTAAAAAAATCATAGGGCTTTTTTTTTAAGGTCCAATTTGCATACAGTAAAAGGCATAAATCTTAATTGTTCAGGTCAGTAAATATTTATGTATGAATATACTCCCACATCAAGATATTAAACATTTCCAGCACTCCAGCTAGCTTCTTAATGTCCCTTCCCAGTTGAAACCTACCAAAGGTTTTGCTTAGTTTTGCTTATTTTGAACTTTACATAAAGTGGAAACATGCAGTATATTCTCTTTTGTGAGTGGCCTTTTCGTTCAACATTGTGTTTGTGAGATTCAGTCATGTTCTTAGGTAGCATTAGTTTTTCTTTCTTGTTGCTGTAACACTTGTGTAGTGTTACAATGTATAACTGTATTGTAATGAATTTGTTCTGTAGTTGTAGAACATTTATGTTTCTAGTTTTTTGGCTATTGTGAATGACACTGCTGCCTTCTTGAACATGACCTGGTAAACATAAAACGTAGAGTTGCTGTGTGGTAATGTGTGCTGCCAAACAGATTTCCAAGGTGGTTGTACTAATTTACACTCCCAGAGAGTTTTAATATATAACTTACTGATTTAGCTTTGGGCAGCAAATGTTAAATTTCTGTCATCTGCGTACCATACATGGAGGAGAGCACTGAGAACTCTTTCCTGAAGCTGTATAGACACTTTTATTTTATTTTTTATTTTTATTTTTTTCTAAGACAGAGTTTCACCCTGTTGCCCAGGCAGGAGTGCAGTGGTGCGATCATGGCTCCCTGTAGCCTTGAATTCTGGGGCTCTTACCATCTTCATTGAGAAGCCTTGGCTTCCTAAAGTGCTGCAATTATGAGTGTGAGCCACCGTGCCCAGCCTGTACAGGCAATTCTAAAATGTGAAATGCCTTTCCTTTTCTGTAATTTCCCCAGAGAGTAAAGCCTACTGCATTCTTGTTTATCTAGTCTATAAATGTTAATACACAATTGATGGGAACAAAGCAACCTTAGTTCTTTTGAAGTATGAAAAGGGCCCTGTTAAAGGGCAGAATTTAAAATATTTGTAGTAGTTAGTTCTCAGGTTAAAATCATAATCTTCTAGAATGCTTTAGATTTTAAGTGGCTAATGTAGTAACACTTTATACTCAATATTGGGGGACCATGTTGTTTGGAGGCTTTCGCTGAAGCATTTAATTTCATTCTTTTGAATTCATTTTGGCAGATGGGTCTAAAAAGGAACAGATCAGTTCTGTATTGAGTTCCAGCCTTAATGGCACCGAGTCTTTGAGACAATTGAGGCAAATTGAAAGTTCTGTTTTCACATTCTTCTGAAAGGGGATGTAAGGCAAATATGAGGATGCCATGGTAAGTCTGCTCCCTGTCTGGCTGTATTGGGCCAGTGTGGAAGAAAGCCTAAGACTCTGTTCCCCAGCCCTTTCTGAAAACGTTTTCAAATGCTTTCCCAAGAATCATGACCATAGGAGCCAACAGTCTATTTGGATGACTGAAAACACAGAGGTTTATGATCTGTAAAGGTAGTAGGTAACTGATTTAATCCTGTTTTTATAGGTAGGCCAGAGGGCACTTGAAGCCTTCTGATTGATTTAATAGATTGTTGAAGGTTAAGAGTTGACTTAACATCTTTCTTAGAAAACTGAGAAATAGCTCATTACTAGGTGTGTTTTATTACCACCATCTGTAAGAAAATGCAACATAGGCATGGGAATCAAACTACCTAAAGCCTCTTCCAGGTCCTTTGTAACTGGGAAGGTTGCTTTTCCTTGTTGCTTATTGAAGAGAAAAGGAAAATGTTTATCATCAGAGAATTCAGGTTCACTAAATATTTAATCAGTGTTTATTATCTGCAGTCATTTTCTTATTACCTTATCTCATTTAATATTCAGAACAACCCTGTGAGTGGATGGTGGTATCTTTTTTTTCCTCCTGCACTTTTTGTTGAATTATCCCAATGGCATCTATTTTTGCAGATGAGCAAAATCCAGTTGCATAGAGGTTTAGTGTTGTGCCACACATCACACAGCTTCTAAGTGAGAGCTAAAATTAGAGCCGAAGGTTTTGATTACCAGTCCAGACTTTCTAGGACACCACAGCTGCCTTTCTGTAGAACACATTAACATGACTCTCAAAGTCCACAAGAGTAGTGGTGAGGTGACAGTTCAGGGGAATACTCAAAGGTCACTGTCCTTTTCAGATATCTGGGTAGTTGCTACAGTTTGTGCTTAGGAATTGCTGGGAAAAAAATAATATTCTTTAAAAGTTCATCATTTTAGCAGTTAATAATCCTGGTTATAAACGTGTAAAAATATACCTTTAGAGAAGTTATTCTTAGGTAGTTATGGTTGCTTTCATTTGGAGTCTAGAGGTTTACTCTCTGTTTCTGGAATTGCACTTTCTGCTGTCCTTGGCACATTTAGAAACTTTTTCAGAAGGCCTTTTAAATTTTATTTTTTATTAAAAGAGAGCCTGTGAATTAAAGAATCTTAGGTGGTTTCTTAGCTGAAGGGACATTTGGTGAACACAAATGGAATTGTTAGGTCATGATGCTTTTTTAAGTGTACAGCTCTGGTGTTTTGTACATTCACAGTTGTGTGTACGTTCACAGTTGTGTGTATATTCACAGTCGTGCAGCCATCCTCACGATCAATTTTAGGACATTTTCCAAAGAAACCCAGTACTCAGCAATCACTTCCTTATTTCCTTCTCACCAGTCCTCGGCAACTACCAGTCTACTTTCTGTAGATTTGCTTTGTCAGGACACTTCATGTGAACAGAATCATAAAGTAAATATGTGATCTTTCCTGATTGACTTTTTTCACTTAATGGTTTCAAAGTTCATCCGTGTTGGAGCATGGATCGGAGCTGCAGTCCTTTTTATTGCAGTTAGAGGGCTTTTCCTACAGAATTTTAAGTAACGGATATGTCTAACAATGTCTCTTGTTCTCACCTACAGGAGACACAGGGTCATGGGCTTACTTTACCTATATAGGACCTTTGGTAATACTGAGGCTATTTCTATGATTTATTGTAGAACAGAAGTTATTAACTGGGGAATATGGACCCTTATGACTGGCCTTTGGGATGTCCTGAATTCTTTGTAATTATTATTATTATTATTATTTTTTTTTGAGGCGGAGTCTGGCTCTCTTGCCCAGGCTGGAGTGCGGTGGCCGGATCTCAGCTCACTGCAAGCTCCGCCTCCCGGGTTCACGCCATTTTCCTGCCTCAGCCTCCCGAGTAGCTGGGACTACAGGCGCCCGCCACTTCGCCCGGCTAGTTTTTTGTATTTTTTAGTAGAGACGGGGTTTCATTGTGTTAGCCAGGATGGTCTCGATCTCCTGACCTCGTGATCCGCCCGTCTCGGCCTCCCAAAGTGCTGGGATTACAGGCTTGAGCCACCGCGCCCGGCCAATTCTTTGTAATTATATAAGATTTTATGTTTGCAAGCATTTTCTGGGGGTTAGAGGAGTCTGTGGAACAGCAGAGATCTTTAGCTTTTGTTAAAAAAATAATTTTCAAAACTAATATCCTGACTCTCATACAGATGTAAAATGAACACATGTTGACTATTTTATTTTACTCCAAAAGAGGAAACCAGGCAGATGTTATCACTGGTTCAAAGGGAAAGTCCAAAGAGCTGCTCATTTATAGATCAGGAATATCAAATGAATGTGCAAATAGAGGCAGAACAACTCTCTCTCCTAGGGGGAGGAACGTCAGCTGAACCTTTCCCTGGCAGGGCGGCATTTGCATATTTAGGGATCTAGATTTCTTTGCACTGCTGTCAGTTATCTACAACTTTCAGAGCTGTAAACGGCCTCCTCATAATCAGAATCTGGTAACCCGGAGGGGCATCCCAGATAATGCATAATTTTTCATTGGAAGCCGTAGGGAAAAGCATTCTCTCTCCTGTACTCTCACACCCCGACAATCAACGTGGAAGACTTCCGTGACCAAACATGTGGGATTTGTTTCCCCACACTCCAAGCAGTAGACATCACTGGGTGTCCTCTAATTCAATTCTGACACCATCTACCTGGAGATAGCGTCAGATCTTATGGGTTGAGGGCTCAGTCCCCAAGACTTCCCCAACCTCAACCTGTTGCAAGTCTAGTCCTTTGAAATGTCTGACTGACTGTCTTCAAGGTGAGGTTCCCACGACCTCCTCTTGGATTCGATTAATTTGCTGGAACAGCGCACAGAACTCAGGGAAACATTTACTTAGGTTTACAGGTGTATTTTAAGGGATACTGCAAAGGTTACAATTGAAGAGATGCATGGGGTAAGGTATAGGGAAAGGGGTGTGGAGCTTCCATGCCTCCCTGGGTGCACCACCCTCCAGGAACCTCCATGTGTTCAGCTATTCAGAGGCTCTCTGAACCCTGTCCTTTTGGGTTTTTATGAAGGCTTCATTACATAGGCATGATTGATAACCATGTAGAAATGTGACTGGACACAGGAGGCATGATCTCATACTAATAGACTGACTGGAAACCCAGCACGGCCTGTCTGTTCAGGTTCTTGTTGGCCTTTCTGTGCAGCCTTCCTTCCCCAGAATATGGGGCACAACCCTCCCAGAAATGAGGGTTTTTTGGCCCACAATTGGACTAGAATCTTGCCTTGATGCGGGTAAAAGGAGCACAGGAGAAGGTCGAGAGAGATTCTGTTTCCTGAGGCCCAAGGTGCCCCAACATTATAAAAGAAGACTGTAACAAGGGCTATGGGGTTATGAACCAGGAACCGTGGATGAAAGCCAATATATACCTATAACATCACAGAAACACACTTTCCCGCTCACTTTCAACAGATATCACAAAGTTTGAAACTCTTCCAAAGATTAATTTTAAATTAAATTTACTCAGCTGCTTACTTCAGCTTTTAAAAGTAGGTTCTTGGTAATTTTGAAGGTGCACTTTCCAAAGGATGTTTATATAGGTTGAAGGTCAGAGACCTAGGGATAGGTCCCTGCTTATTCTTTTGGGCAGGCTTACATGTTGGAAATCTCCAGAGAAATAGCTTTAGTTAGGTTACACTTCTCTGCAAATATTCAGTATTTCTCATCTCTAATAGCAGCGTGACTATTGTAGGGAAGGAATTTCTACAAACGGTTATGAAAAGTCTAAGTGTCTTAACTGCGTGACAAAGATAGAGAATTCTGTTAGTAAGATAAGTATGGGATGGGAGAAGTCAACTAACCTCTGCCCTTTTTCCCCAGTCTTGATATGCTCAGAGAAGTTAAGACTTCTTTCTGTGTGAGAAATACGGGATCTTTTCCACTAGATCTTGCTTATTATCCAAGAAATTATCATTTCTAGGTTTTAGAGAATGATGAAACTCGTTTGTACTTTGAAGTATAACCTCTATACATGTGCACAGTAAGTCATTTAGGTATTTATTGTCGGAGACTCTGGGAGTTCCTAGCAAACTTAGCAACATTCCATGTGCAAATTTGTATATTTTTCCCCCCATGTCTTACCTGCTTGCTTTTGGCTGGGAGTCTATTTTCCTACATAACTGGTAATTGCTCTTACTTCTGTGTCCTTCAGTGTGTTCCTCTGCTTATTGAATTCAGTTTTATGCATTTTAGTCTTCTCTCCTAGTATAAGCTCCTCCTGATACTTTTAAAAATGTATTTCAGAAGAGAGGTGCTCAGAATTGTTACTTAACAGAATCAGCATCTGCGTTCACTTGTCTTGACCACAAGTAAATTAATAAAGGGACCATTTAGCAATGTTTTGGGTTCAGCTTTTAGGAACTTAAAAGCTTTGGTTTTCCATGAGTGCACTTCTCATGACTTGGGAACATTTCATATGTGTGTCCTTTCTGTGGCCAAGATGTTTTTCTTATTTCAGGGGTGGAAAGATGCTTTGGCTGAATACTCCTGTGCTAAGTGTAGAGCAGTTAGTGCTTGGGGAATGGTACCAAGTGTACGTATCTGGCAAGGCCTGGCTAGAAGGGAAAATGTAGACTCTTAAGCTTTTTGAAACAAACTTCTCAGATACTGGATCTCTTGACTCACATAGTGGAATTTTGGGGGAAGTATGTGGTTTTCTTTTTGTCTCCTAAGAAATGATGATTCCGTTTCCTCAGACATTTCTCACAGTCACTGCTGGTTGCTTGGAATGGCTGTCTGGTTTTGTTGCTCAGTTCTTCTTTAATGACCCAAGGGGATTTTCCCTTTCGGGTTGTGATGCGTTTTTGATGATAAACTTTAATGCCTTTGGAGGCTATAAAGACAATAGTGTTTTCTTACCTGTTTACTTGAGTTCTGTAGACTGTAATATGAAAGAAAATCAGATTAAATTAGCTTTGCTTTCTGTGTTTTTTTGGGGGGTGGTGCAGAAGTTGGTAAGAATAAATATACTAACTCTCTGAGTCTCTTCTGTATTTTAACTTCACTCCCTAACCTGAAGCTTAGTCCTTAGAGTAACATTTGAACTGGGTAGAACAGATTTTTCTTTTCTCAACAGCCCGTTCCCGCTTTAAAGCTCAGATTTATGGTCCTTCTGGAAAAAGTATTGAGTGTTGAATAGTTCAGGAAAACAAATAACAAATTCTGTCATCTCTGCAAGATTGTGGGGTAGAAGATTTTGATTTTGATTAATATCTGGCCAAAGAAAAAATATTAGCCAGGAACAATGATTTGATATCTAGTAGAGTGACGTGACTGGGCCCTGACTTCTAACACTTCCCAGGAAGGCTTGGTGGGTATCTTTTCACCACTACCTGAATACCGGGTAGCCATTACATTTGGTGATTGGGTGTCAGTAGTATGTTAAGTCAGCTACTGGGTCATCTTTTAATGAAAGAAAAGGATGGGGAAGAGAAGCAATTCTTAAGCAGGGTTGCCTGTCAGAATCACCTGAGGGAGGTTTACAAAACACACATTCTGTGCTCAGTGACCCTCTGGGTGGGGTATTCTGACCAGGAAGATAATTCATTCCAGGAATCATGCTTCTTGGATGATATCGATGGACCCCACTGGCTTCATGGAAAGAACATTGAAGAAGTAGTTAGATTCTCATGGGGGCTGTGCCTCTGGTTTGAAACCAGGGAAGGCACATTTTGGTATTAGTCTCTGGCCTCAGTTTCTTCATCACTGAAATGAGATTGGATGATAGGTGGTCTCTAAGGTTCCTTCAGACAGTAACATTTTATGATTTTGAAGACAACTCTTCTGATACTTTTCAAACTAATTTCTTTCCGTCTTTCTTTTGTAAGCAGATAAGTAGTATGAGTGTAAGTCTCTAGCTTAGAGAAGAATGAAGTTTGCTGTTCGAGGAGGCCGTACAATAGCAGTTCACTTCCCCAAAATGCTCAGCCCTTGTAGGACGCTTTTAGGTCATCTGGAAGTTCTGTATGCCTTCATTGGGAGTGTAGTGAAGATGAGAGCCTTTCCTTTGGCTCTTGGAGTAAACTAGCTGACAGGACTGTGAGAACTGTTGGTCTCCTGATTTGTGCCACTGATAGTTTGGCTCTGGAAAACTAGGCAGTGGAAAAAACAATGCATTTTGAACCAGAAGATTTGAGTCCTGGCTCCACTATTTCCGAGCTTTGTGACCTGTAGGCCTCAGTGTCTTCATCTGTGAAGGACAGATTCAGCTCTGATGGCCTATGATGTGATGAACCTTGTGAACTTGTAGGCAAGTGCCCCTGTGTGCAGAGTCCAGTTACAGTTAACCAGCCATTCTCTTCTGCAGATTCAACCTACTGCCACTGTGTCTTGTTAAGCTTAAATAGGCCAGATGTGGGAGAGGGGGCAGAAACATCCTAGGATCTTGCAAAACAAAACTGTCAAAAGTATAGGCAATATCATAATTACTTTACTTTATTTGAATAAATGTTGAGTTTCTGCTGTGTTGAAGATGCTGTTTTAGGCAGTGTAGGAGATATAAGACTTATATCCTCCTCCTAATTTGTACTCTTATCAGCACCTGGTACCATAGAGAGTTCATATATTAAAATTATTTGGTTATTCTCCCTAACCAGAGTTGAATTCTTTCCTTCTAGGACAAATTAACTCACAATGCAATAGGCTAATGCAGTTTGGCCCTGAGTGACTCTTGAGAAATACCCTGATTTGAGGCACACTGGAAACGTGGCACATTAGAAATGCCAAGAAGAGGCCGGGCACGGTGGCTCACGCCTGTAATCCCAGCACTTTGGGAGGCCGAGGTGGGTGGATCACGAGGTCAGGAGATCGAGACCATCCTGGCTAACATGGTGAAACCCTGTCTCTACTAAAAATACAAAAAATTAGCCGGGCATGGTAGCAGGCGCCTGTAGTCCCAGCTTCTCCAGAGGCTGAGGCAGGAGAATGGCGTGAACCCGGGAGCTTGCAGTGAGCCAAGATTGTGCCACTGCACTCCAGCCTGGGTGATAGAGCAAGACCCTGTCTAAAAAAAAAAAAAAGAAGAAATGCGAAGAAGACGTTGTACAGGAGAGTGAAGGGGAACTTTCTGTAGTGAAGTAGCTTTCCCGGAAACTTGACTCTATAATGAAGCTATAGATCAGTGAAATCATTAGGGCATTACTGTTTTGAACATTTCCTCAAGTGAATAACAGACTTACCCTCAGGGCCCTATGTCTCTGTTGTGGCCCAACAAGCCACATTCAGACAAGGAGTCAGTTTGAGAGGTACAAGTTGTTATGGAAGCCCGAGGAAACTGGTTTGTGTGCACTTCAGTTTTGACCATACAACCTTCACTCACTTAGCACTGTGCAATAATCCACTGAGCAAAATTGCCACATTTTCCTTGGCAGGGAATCTGTGTGCCTGTGGCAGTTCAAAAATTATTTGTAGAGTGGGTCAGCCTGTCAGCAGGAATGTTTTTCTTTGATCTTCAGCCTGTTTTTCTTTAATGTGAGCAAAACAGTAAAGAGAGAATACATTGGAATATCTTGTTGGTTCCCCTGTTTGGCTTTACTTACAGTTCTTTGGTTTTCTTCTTTTAGTTCATACTTTTCCAATTAGTATGTAGATATTTATAATGTTTTGAAGCCTGAGAGATGGTTCCAATATCTTGTGGAATTCAGCTCTGAGTGTGAAGTCCTGACTTTGCCTCTTTCTGTAAGTTTGACCCAGCAAGTCACTTAACCTTTCTTGACTTCAGTTTTCCCCATCTATAAAGTGATACTGCACATAATGGTTTTTTTCTTTTCTTTCCTTTTTCCCTTTCCTTTTCCTTTTCCCCTTTCCTTTTCCTTTTCCCCTTTCCTTTTCCTTCCCTCTCCCTTTCCTTCTCCCTTTGGTTTTCCCTTTCCTTTTCCTGAGATAGAGTCTCACTCTGCTGCCCAAGTTGTATTGGAGTGCAGTAGCATGCTCATAGCTCAATGCGGCCTCAAATGCCCAGGCCAAGTGATCCTCCTGCCTCACCCTGCCGAGTAGCTGGGACTACAGGAGTGTGCCACCATGCCTGCTTTTTTGTTTGTTTGTTTTTTAAATTTTTTTTTGTAGGGATAGGATCTTGTTATGTTGCTCAGGCTGGTCTTGAATTCCTGGCCTTAAGGGATCCTCCTGCCTTAACCTCTCAAAGTGCTGGGATTACAAGTACTTTGTAATGTGTAAATGACCTGTACATTCTTAATCTAATAGCCTCATGAAGTTATAAAGTACAAATAAAATAACATGAAAGCCATTTAGAGTTTTAAAGTTGTATAAGGCTATGTATTCTCATTAAATTAAATTTTAATAAATTTAAAAGATAAAATTATTTTTATAAAATAAATTTATTTAAAAAATTTTAATTACGTTAAAAAGTTAATTTTTTTTTTTTTTTTTTTTTTTGAGACAGAGTCTTGCCCTGTAGCCCAGGCTGGAGTGCAGTGGTGTGATCTTGGCTCACTACAACCCCCGCCTCCCAGGTTCAAGTGATTCTCATGCTTCAGCCTCCCGAAAAGCTGGGACTACAGGTGTACACCATGTCTGGCTAATTTTTGTATTTTTAGTAAAGACAGGGTTTCCCCATGTTAGCCAGGCTGGTCTCAAACTGCTGACCTCAGGTGATTTACCCGCCTTGGCCTCCCAGAGTGCTGGGATTAAAGGTAGGAGCCACTGTGCCTGGCCAAATTAAAAAGTTAATACTTTTTAAGTGCTTCACTCTTTCCTGTGCATGTTGTCATGGCCTCTTTTTCTAAATTAGTTTTATTCTTTCTGTAATCGGGGGTCACCAAATCTTTGAGTTTTAGAGGGAAGAGAAAGTTTTTAGTGAAACAAGTGGATGAACTCTGATCCCTATAAAATATTGCCTTCATGCAGTAGGCACTCCAAAAATAATTGTTGAATGACTGAAACTCTTAAACAGCAGTAGGCGTATGTATAGCAGAGACAACATTACAGAGCAGAGCTCTTTCTAGGTTGCCATGGTAGCTAGCTTTGAGGGACTACCTGAATGGAGGTGCTGTTGCTTTTGAATAAAACAAATATACAGGGTGTCTTAGTCCATTTTCTGCTGTGATAGCGGAATACCACAGATTGGGTAATTATAAACAATAGAAGTTTATTTGGCTAATGATTCTAGAGGCTGGGAAATCCAAGAACATGGCACTGATATCTAGTGAGGGCCTTCTTGCTGAATAATAACATGGCAGAAGGGCAAGTGAGCACGCGAGCTATAGGGGATGGGCCAAGACATCATCCTTTATCAGAAGCCCACTCCCAAGATAATTGCATTAATATACTCATGAGGACATAACACTCCTAATCTAAATCACCTGTTAAAGATCCCACCTCTCAACACTGTTACAGTGGCAATTAAATTTCATTGTGAGTTTTAGGGGGGACACTCAAATCATAGCAGGTAGTTAGGTTGAGTAATGGAGAAAGGATTGTATTAGCTCCAAGGAAAGATGCATCATCCAGTGTGGGTCTGGAAGTGTTTGCCAGATGGCTTTTCTCTTTTAGTAATATTCATTTGTAGAATGTTTCTTTAGGTATAAATTGAAGCTGAAGTAATTTAATAAGGAAAAAATATCACTGCCTAATTGGTATTTGGTCACGAGCAGTACCAGTTCTTAAGATTTTTTTGGAGGTAGCAAGGGGTGGGTAGTGCTACTATTGGAAGTTTGCTTCTGGAATCTTTTGCTCTCTTGAAGTGATTTGGAGATTAAAAGAGTTTAGTATCATTGGGGATAGCTGTGGTCTACTGTCAGGAAGTAACTCATGACTTGAGATCATATTCCTGACCTCACAAAAATGTTAAGAGAATAAATCATAAGTATAAAAAGCACTGAGATTGTGTAGAGTGGAAAATAACATTAGTGTTAGCTCCCTCACACAACCACGTTCTAAATTTAAGGAAGCAAGAAGTAAAATCACTCTGAAGCACTGGTTTTAAAACTGCAGATTATGATCCATTTAGAGGCACACAAAATCAGTTTAGTAGATCAAGCGTTAAAGAAGGAAGAAATAGAAATGTGAGTACGTTACAAGTAATAAGGTGCTAAGTATTATTTTGGAAACTTTTGGTTTTATATCTTTCTGTTTCTACATGTATTAGATTGTGTTGTAAAATACATTTACAACACAATCTCATACACGTAGAATCTAATACACATGTCGGAACAGTTTGAAACTCAGTGGTCTAACAAGTAGCATACCCCAAATTTACAATATTTGTAGCCTTCTGCTGTTGATTACATTCACGAAAAGGTCTTGCACCCTTGAAGTGAAGGCTGAAAGAGTTTTATGTCATTGGGGAGAGTGGGCTACCAAGGTCCCATAAATTCTAGGAGCTGCTTTTTGTCTAATGATTAGGATTATTGAGTACTATTTCAATGCCTTTTGGGTATCATCTGAAATCTAATCATTGGATTGGAAATAGAATAAACAAGAGAAAGGCTAGTTTACTCATTATTTGACAATAGCTCTTTAAAGTAGTTAAAATTATGAATATTCCTACTGCTAAGGTTTATCAGAGTTTGTTTTTTTCCTTTAATATTACACTTATAAAAATATTATTCATTCACTGGGCAAATAATTTTTTGTTTGTTTGTTTTTTTATTCTAGAGGAATACCTTTCCAATTTTATAACAGTGAAGGAAGGAATGTTTTACTTGTAGAAACTACCAAAACTACTGTTCTATTAAGCAAGGGTTGGAGATAAACTCCCCTGTCCCCTGTCCCCACCCAGGCACACACATATACAATGCAGCTTATTTTATGACTGTATTGTTCTTATGTTTCTTCTTCTACATAAAAACATAAAGGTTGGTGAAATAATTTACCTGGAGTTGCGCAGTAAGCTAGTGGCCTTCATGGATGACCATTCACAGTTCTTGTATTTCCAGAGACACAATACATTGATAAAGTTGAAATAAACAGAAGCCTAAGAATTATAAGTATATATTCAGAGATATATAGACAAAAAAGTACTGTACTGCTATAAGTAAAAAGACATAGTGGGAATAGTAATTATAATCACATTAACTTCTGTGCCATCTCTGTCTAGATCAGGGGTGTCCAATCTTTTGGCTGTCCTGGGCCACATTAGAAGAAGAATAATTGTCTTGGGCCACACGTAAAATATACTAATGATAGCTGATGAGCTTAAAAAAAATAAAAGTTGCAAAAAAAAGTCTCATGATGTTTTAAGAAAGTTTACAAATTTGTTCTGGGCTACATTCAGAGCTCTCCTGGACTGCATGTTGGACAAGGTTGATCTAGATGTTTATCTATAGTCATGACCTAACGGTATAGTTTTAGTATGTTATACATGGTACCATGTATCCAAGGTAGATCCTGTCAAGAACATAAATTGTGAAAAGAAAATTCTTGGGATGCTACTGGATTGTCATGTGTTACTCCTCTGCCTATGAATACTGAAAATCAAGAATTGAAAGAGTGCTGAATACTGAGTCAAGAGGCACGCGTTCCTAGACTCCACTTAAACACAAGCATGTCTGTATGAGCGTAGTCCTGTCATTTCACTTTGGGGTCTCTGCTTGTAAAATGAAAATGTTAGACTTGATCTTCCAAGTTCCCTTCAGCTCTTAGATTCTGTGCTTCCCAAGGGCTGGAGTATTGCATCAGGGCCCAGGCTGGGGTTTGTGCTATTTTCAAGGCCCTAAGGAACTGCATCATCCTTTATTCCAAGGAGATAGGATACATTACGCCACAGAGCCCGATAATTCAGTGAGCTGTCAGTGTTGTGAGTTGCATCTACATTGGGGACTGAGCCTAGGTTGTTTGTAGTAACCTAGGAGGACCTTAGAATGATGCCAGGAGATGTAATTTCTGTGATCAACTAGTTGACTACTCAAAAAGCTTGTCAGGACTCATCCAACTGCAGTGTCATTCTGTCTTTGGTGTTAAAGAATTTATATATATCTCCTTTTAAAGGATCCCCTTTGAATTTAAGAATTGCCATTATCTTTGTAAGAATCAAAGCACATACAAAGAAAATATATTCTTGCTAAATATAATTTTTTAAATGTTAGTGAGGAATGTCTTTATATCTTAATTTTAAGGCTTTTAAAAATTAGTTTGCATTTGCTGGTTCTTTGCTGTCACCCTAGTACTAGTTATATTACTTTTTTATTCAGTGCTGTGAATTGTTCATATTATCTATAGTCATCTTTTGACATTGGTAACCTCTGTTTTCTGGGTGAATTAAGAATTAGTATAACCAGAAGAAAAGCTAATCTGAATGATTGTTCTTTCATCATCTCGTTCATACACAGTATTTAACCATCTGGTTTGACCACAACTTTCACACTAGACGAGTCTTTATAATGATAGAAATCATGACATACTTTTGATGATAGACTCCTCTGGTCTTTCCCAGGTTTTGGCTGGTATTGCCGTTGCTTTGGATTGAGGTAGTTGATGCAGCAGTGGGCTCTGGGGAATGGCCACCAAGAACTATTGGGGAATTGCAGATAAACTGTCTCCATGGGTAGCCCCTCCAGGGAACCTGATAGTTGTCTAATGTTAATTACCTTATAACACAGTCTAATTACTAAGAGTATTGTCTGAGTCCATTCAGGCTGCTATAACAAAACGCCATAAAGGTGGTGGTATATAAACAAAATTCCATTTCTCTCAGTTCTGGAGGCCAGGAAGCCCAAGATCAAGGCAACAGCAGATATGGTGCCTGATGAGGCCCGCTTCCTGGAAGGTGGCCTTCGTGAAAGTGGTTCATAGAAAATGTCTTCTCACTGTGTCTTCACATGGTAGAAGGGGCCAATTTGCTCTCTAAGGTCTCTTTTATAAAGTCACTAATCTTATTCACGAGGCCTCTGCCTTCATGATCTAATGACCTCCCAAAGGCTCCCTCTTCCTCCCACCATCAGCTTGAGGGTTAGATTTCAACATATGAATTTTGGGAGGATGTAAACATTCAGTCCATTGCAGGTATAAATGTTTTCAACAAACATTTGTTGAGTATCTGTCCTTTTTCTAAGCTTTCATGTTCCTACTAGAACATTGGATGTGGATATCCAATAGGAATATATTTAAGTCAGTATCATTATGTTTTTCTCAAAACATCTTCTACCTTCTTTATCTTCCCTTCCTCTTCTAGTCTTACCGTAGTTAATAGTGATATTAACTATTAACATCATAGTTAACCAGTCTCTTGAACTTGAACTTGAAAATTTTGAATGATCTATACCCACAACCAACAAAATTACTCACATACTTAAAAATCCATGCCCTTTGTTTTGTTTTATTGCTATTGTTTATAATTTACTTATTTTTACCTGATACTATGTTCTGGAATTTTTTCTACGTAGTTCATGTAGATCTGTCTTCTTTTTAATGTTTCATAGTATGGGTACATAAAATGCACATATTACAGTTTATTTAACCATTCTTCTGTGGGTGGACATTTACATTATTTTTTCCCTTCTGTTATTAGAGAGAATACTGAAATGAATATCCTTGAACGTGTTTATTTGTATACTTTATTGCTTTAAAAAAGTTCCTATCAGTTTATATATCCGTTTTTCTTTTTTTTTTTTTTTTTTTTTTTTTTTTTTGAGACGGAGTCTTGCTCTGTAGCCCAGGCTGGAGTGCAGTGGCCGGATCTCAGCTCACTGCAAGCTCCGCCTCCCGGGCTCACGCCATTCTCCGGCCTCAGCCTCCCGAGTAGCTGGGACTACAGGCGCTGCCACCTCGCCCGGCTATTTTTTGTATTTCTTAGTAGAGACGGGGTTTCACCGTGTTAGCCAGGATGGTCTCGATCTCCTGACCTCGTGATCCGCCCATCTCGGCCTCCCAAAGTGCTGGGATTACAGGCTTGAGCCACCGCGCCCGGCCTATATATCCGTTTTTCTAAGTCCTTTTTAAATATGGACTGGATTAGCCCATTCTTGCATTGTTGTTAAGAAATACCTGAGTTTGGGTAATTTATAAAGAAAAGAGGTTTAATTGGCTCACGTTTCTGCATATTTGTACAAACATGGCTTCAACATCTGCTTCTGGTGAGACCTCAGGAAGCTTACAATCATGGTGAAAGGCAAAACTTGAGCAGGCACGTCACATGGCAAGAGTGAGAGCAAGAAAGAGAGAGGGGGGAGGTCCTAGACTTTTAAACACCCAGATCTCACATGAACTAACTGAGCAAGAACTCATTTATCACCAAGGGGATGGTACTAAACCATTCATGAAAGATGCGCCCCCATGATCCAGTCACCTCCCACCAGACCTCATCTCCAATACTGGGAATCACATTTCAACATGAGATTTGGCGGATAGGTATCCAAACCATATCATGAACCTAGCATACTTCTCCCAGCTTCAGGTCTCTGATTTAAGTGTTCACTCATTTACTTGGTCACTGTTAGTTGGGCACTGTCAGCCACTGTCCATGTTTGTATTCAGTATAAATTGTGTGCCAGGCACTCTGCCACATGTTGGGGATTTAGCACTGGATGAGACAGAAATGGTCCCTGCTATCATGTAGCTTACACTTTGCCACATAGAACTTTTGCCATATGCAGACTCTTTTTATGCATTTGCAGCTACTATCCTCTCTTTCTGGTGTGATTTTTTTCCTTTTAACTTTTCTACCTAGAGAATTTTCTTTCACCCTCTTAACCGGCTTAAATTTTATCCTCTGTCATTATCTTTATCCCTTCAGAGTTAGATAGTCCTTCGTCAGTGCTTCATCTTGGCACTCATATGTTTTTTGTGACTATTCCCCTGAGAAGTTTTAGTGATTTGTTTATATGTGTACGTGCCTGTGTGTGTATATGGACACACATCTACCTCTTGCATTAGATTGTAAATTCAGTATAGACTTGGAACTATGATATGTACCTGAACACTTCCCCAGCTTACTGCCTTCAACCCTGGAGATGCTTAATCAATGTTGATTCAGTGAATGAATAGTAAACTATAAAACGACCTTAGTTTGTACAGGGCATTGTAGGGGATTGTACATATTAATAGAACTGGTCTGTCTTCAAGGACCTAACCATATAGTCAGGGAGATAAGAAACAGATGAGTAGACTGCAAGGCAGGTTGTGTTAAGCTCTGTATAGGACTTACCACAAATGAGTACTGGAGGATAATTTAAAGGGAGAGAGGAATTCTTGTGAATGAGATACTCTGGTAAGTTTACAGAGGACATGTTTTTTCTTGCTTGTACCAGGTGTTGTGAGGAATACACATGATGATAAGATATGGTTGCTAAGAGTCAAGTAAGGCCTTAGAGCAGGCGTTGGTAAATTGTGGTCTACAAGCCATATCTGGCTCTTGCCTTCTTTTATGTGGTCCTTGTGCTACGAATGATTTTTACATTTTAAAAATTGTTAAAGAATATTTTGTGAACATGAAAATTGTATGAAATTCAAATTTTGGTGCCCATAATTACATTGTGTTGGAACACAGCCATGTTCCTTTGTTTACACACTAACTGTGACTATATTTGCCCTCCAGCAGCAGAGATGAGTAGTTGTAAAGGAGGACCTTTGCTTCGCAACACTTAAAATATAAAATAATTTAGTATCAGGCTCATTACAGAACCAGTTTGCTGACCACTAGGGTAGAGAATAGGAAAGATTCAAATAGAGAAGAGAAATGACATTCATATTGGGGGTATTAGTTTGAGTTAAGAGAGTGGAACAGTGATTCTGGCAGTCATATAGAAACTTTAGGGCTGAAGGGACGATCTGGCTTAACCCTCTTACTGTATAAAATAGGCACAAGATCAAAAATAGTCTCAAAGTCCACTAGCTGCTAAGTGGCAGTGGAGTGCTGCTGGAGTGACTGGTACAGAAGCCTTGAGGGCTGCAGATGATAATAAGATTATTGCTGACCTTGCCCTTGAAAAATGAGAGTTGAAGTACAAACTAAGAACAGACTTCTTTTCTCTCTCTAAATGTAATATTTCTATTTTTCTCTTGTATTTCTAGAAGGCCTTTGAGCCCTACTTAGAGATTTTGGAAGTATACTCCACAAAAGCCAAGAATTATGTAAATGGGCATTGCACCAAGTATGAGCCCTGGCAGCTAATTGCATGGAGTGTCGTGTGGACCCTGCTGATAGTCTGGGGATATGAGTTTGTCTTCCAGCCAGAGAGTAAGTATGCTGTCTCCTCTGTAAAGGTGTAGTGGTGTGTCACTAGCCTCAAACTGATTGCTGACAGATAGGACTAATTTATTGCCTTTGGTTGTTTTTTTTTTTGTTTTTTTGTTTTTTTTGAGACAGAGTCTCAATCTTTCGCTAGGCTGGAGTACACTGGCCTAATCTTGGCTCACTGCAACCTTTGCCTCCCAGGTTCAAGTGTTCCTCCTGCCTCAGCCTCCCGAGTAGCTGGGACTACAGGCAGGTGCCACCACGCCCAGCTAATTTTTGTATTTTTAGTAGAGACGGGGTTTCACTATGTTGGCCAGGATCGTCTCGATCTCTTGAGCTCGTGATCCACCTGCCTCGGCCTCCCAAAGTGCTGGGATTACAGGCATGAGCCACCATGCCCGGCCCTGGTTTGGTTCTTATTTTTAAAATCTGTTTAAATGTGAAGCGGTACTTTGTCTTCTGATTGGTCACGTTACAACAGGACTCTTGTGTAACTAATACTCTTTACATTGATTTTTTTTTTGGATTTGTAGTTTATGTAAAAACACCTTAGAATTAATCATTGTAAGGATCCACAGATATCTCCGTATGGCTTAAACCTTTGGTACCAGTTTCTTTCCTAGAACATAGTTATGTCACCTGGAGTTCCCAGAGCAGGAATTTATTGCCTTTCATTTTGTGCTATCCTTTTCAGTAAAGATTAGGTGAAATTGGAACAGCACTTATATGGTGACCACTTGAGTGCTTGTTATGTGCCAGGGACTGCATCAGGCTGTGGGGATATCTGCACAAGTGGTACCGGATCTCTCTCCTCTTGGAGTTGAACTTCTGGTGTCAGGGGATCGTATACTTTGAGCGTCCTAGAAGTGACTCAGTGCTAGATCAACATGGGGAAGAAGAGGCCACTTCTCAGTGATCTGCTTCTGAATCTTCCACCTTTGCTTAGGATTAAGCCCCTCTCCTGCCCACCCACCTTTTTCCCACCTAGAAACCTGGTTGCGTGTTACCTTTCTTATGAGTTATTTTCCTCTGCAGTCTGCGCTTGGTAAGTGTTGTTAGTACATAAATACAAGTAGTAGATTTGGTGCTGGATGTTCTGTAACACTCCCCTGCACCCTTTCCCCACTCTTAGTAGGGTATCGGAGTTAACTTCCTTGAGATAAGTAAACAGTAACATTGAAGATAATCATTAGCTGTTTCTCATTTGCTTGAAATTTCCCCACCACTTTGCTTCCCTGATAACACCTGTTTAAAAGGGCTCTTTTACTATGTTTTTTCTGCTTTTCTTCTCTTGTTCAAGGAAAGTCAATTTAGAAGCCAGATTCCATTTTTATCTCTTTACCCTGCAAATAGCTTCTTAGCTGTTTATGGCGCAGTAAACATTGCAAATCATGACAACCAAGAAGCAAGTTCCAACTGCTTAGAGTTTTTAAATTAAAGTAGAAATGAGACGTGACTCTCCTGTGTAAATCTGTAGCTCACCCCGGCTTTAAAAAACCTTGTCCTCAGTTGCTGCTCCTAGTCCTTGCAAGATTTTCTGATAAACTCTGAGAAATTAGACTGGCCAGCCCTTCCACTGCATCTGCTCAATGGTTTGGATATGGATGTAGCTCGTGTCCTTCTGCTCATGCTTATTCCTTTCCTAGGAGGTATTCAATTCAGTGAGTAAGCGGCCCATTTTATAGGACTCTGAGGGTGGCAAGAAATGTACTTTCTTTTTATTTTTTAACTTTTCATTAAAAAAAAATCAGTCTCTGCTTATCCATCTTTCTATTATAATAAAATATATATAACATAAAATTTACCACTTTAACCATTTTTAAGTGTAGAGTTAGTTGTGTGGCAGAAAGTACATTCACATTATTGTACAGGCATCACTACTACCAGAACTTTTTCATCGCCCCACTGGAACTCCATTTTAATAAACATCAAATAATAACTGCCCATTACTCTCTCCCCCATCCCCTGGCAATCACCATTTATTTATGGTACCACCTTGTTTTACAAATGTACGACCATTCAAAGGTGGTACATTTATGAAACAAGGCTAAGCTTAGAGATCTGAGATTTATATGTTACTTGCTATGATTAGTATTAACTTTAGGTATTTACTTCTTTTAAAATTTTAAAAAATTAATTGGCAAATAAACATTGTATTTATCATGTACAACATATTGTTTTGAAATATGTATACATTGTGAAATGGCTAAATTGAGCTAATTAACCTGCATTACCTCCCATTTTTTCATTTTTTTTGTGGTTAGGTATTTACTTCTGTTTTCAGTTCTGCAGCTCACTGTGCCATACATTTTGCTTAGCTAATAGTAGAGACACAGCCATCTTAGGTTCTGATACTTACTTGCTTTTAGTGGTCAAAAAGGAATATGCTGGCCTCTGAGAGGCCAATTTTCCATGAGAATATTGTTAGTCATAGTATACTGATGAGATATGCCATTTAAATCCTTGTGGGCTGAACTCCAAGCCATTTGAGGTTTTTTTTTTGAGACGGAGTCTCGCTCTGTCACCCATGCTGGAGTGTGGTGGCACGATCTCGGCTCACTGTAACTTCTGCCTCCTGGGTTCAAACAATTCTCCCTGCCTCAGCCTCTTGAGTAGCTGGGATTATAGGCGCCCACTACTACGCCTGCCTAATTTTTGTATTTTTAGTAGAGATGTATTTTCGCCCTGTTGGCCAGGCTGGTTTTGAACTCTTGATCTCAGGTGATCCGTCTGCCTCGGCCTCCCAAAGTGCTGAGATTACAGGCATGAGCCACCATGCCCAGCTGAGTTGTTTTGTTTCTAAAGATATATTATAAAACAAAAGCAGTACATGTTCACTCTGGAAAAGTTGGACAATATGGATAAATAATAAGAACAAGATTAAAATCTTACTACTGAAGGATACCACTATTTTTATTTCTCTGTTTCTATATCTGAATCCAGTTTGAACCATACAAAATGTAATTTTGTAAAATCGTCAAATGTTGACAATTTTGTACAATTTAGCACATACACACACAGCACACTTTCATTTGGTAACTTCCAACTTGAATTTTAGATACAGATAAGAATGTCTTCCCTCCAGAGATCAGGGATAATTTTGATAGAATATTCACTTTTTTAGCACTCACTCACTTGCCATATGTTGCTGAACAATCGAGTTATTTTTAGTTACACTGCACTAGAGGAGTCTGAAGTCTGGACTAGTGATGAATTTTGCTGATCTTCCAACACTGAATCCCTCCTGAGGGAAGAGAGTAGTTCTGGAACAAAGGATGGAGCCTGGGGTAGAGGAGAAGTGGGCAGCAGCATGAGCTGGGCAGGGGTTTAGCAGCCTCTTCCTTCAGTCTGCTCTGTGATTATCAGCTCACAGTTTATTACTTTTACTTTAACATTGATTTTAACTGTGGGTTGTCCATGGTTTACCAACAGAAGTCAGCTTTATGTCATGGAGGAAATGATAAACTCTCAGTTTCTTGTTGTGCCACCTTGGGCGACACCCTTAAGCTCTCTCAGCCTATTTCCTTGCAATAAAATGGACATCATAATAGCTGCTTTACCTTGTCATGGGTAATATGAGGACTGAATGGCATCTTTTGCATAAGTGGAATTTGTAAACTGTTAAGAACCATGCATTGTCCTTACACTGGCATTTTCTATTTTGTTATCTTAAACTTTTTGAATTCTTTTTTTAAATTAACAAATAAAAATTGTATGTTTATGGTGTACAACATGATGTTTTCAAATATGTGTAAGTTGTGGAATGGCTCAATCAAACTAACACGATTACCTCACGTACTTTTTTTTGAGATGGAGTTTTGCTCTGGTCATGCAGGCTGGAGTGCAATGGCGTGATTTCGGCTCACTGCAGCCTCCACCTCCTGGGTTCAAGTGATTCACCTGCTTCAGCCTCCTGAGTAGCTGGGATTACAGGCGCATGCCACCACCCCCAGCTAATTCTTGTATTTTTAGTAGAGACAGGGTTTCACCATGTTGGTCAGGCTGGTCTTGAATTCCTGACCTCGTGATCCACCCGCCTTGACCTCCCAAAGTGCTGGGATTACAGGTGTAAACCTCCACACCCGGCCTCATGTACCTTTTTTAATGGTGAGAACACTTAAAATCTACTTTCTTAGCAATCTTTACGTACGCAACACATTTTTATTTACTGTGTCACCATGATCTCTTGAACTTATTGCTTCCATCTAACTGGAATTTTCTGTCCTTTTGACCATCTCCCAATCTTCCTTCTTCCCCTTACTCTCAATCCCACTAAAAAATTCTAATTACTTTTCTTTCTGTACCTCTGGGGACTTTTGAGATAATCCTTTTAGATCATGACCATGGGATCTTTTTATTTTTAGTTTCTTCATCTCTGACGCTGTATTCTGTTCTTTTTATCCTGTACCATTTTTTTCTCACAACTTCCACAAAATTAGTTTATTTTTTTATCCTTCACCTAGTCACATTACTATAGTTCAGGACAGCTGGCCCAGTTTGCTAATTTTTGGACTTCTTTTTACCTCATTAATTACTTCATCAAATAAGGAAGCAGCTCTGAATCTGTACAGCTTTAACAGTTAGAAATAGTTAATAACAAGAAGCTAAAATATCCAATATTACATTATAGTCATTTGATGGACTATTATAACATTAGAAAATATGTTTAGAAAGAATTGTTAATAATGTAGAAAGTGCTATCCATGAGGAGGATACAGTTATTTTACATTATACAGGATCTCAGGTATGTATTACAGTGTGTAGAACATAGGGCTAGAAGGAAATACTCCAAAATTTAAACAAAAAGTAACCACAAACAAGCGGTTTCAGTCCCTTTGTCTTCTTATTCAGTCTGTGTCTTAGTTACCTGGTTTTGTCCCAGGCGTTTACAGAATGTGTACTCTAGGAAGAGTTAGAAAGAGGGATGCAGCTGAAGCAAAAACAACTAGCAGAGATATAAGGCATGATGTGGTAGATACAGAAAGGGGGTACAGATGCATCCCGTGGTTGTTGAGTGAAGAGGGAGCTCCTTCTGGCCAGGAGAGTGGGAATTCCTAGATCTCCTAGGAATGCAGTAGAAGTTCATATTCAGTTCACACCTTGTATAAAAAAGCCAGGCTTAGATTCTTATAGACTCAAACAGAAAATTCCTGTGGTACATTTGAAGCAGTGTAGAGTCCTGGGAATCCTGGACTGAAAATAACAAGACTTCAGTTAAAACTTTGCTCCGTCACTGATTTTATCTGTGGCCTTGAGCAAGTTTTGATGCTTTGATCTTCCATTGCCTTTTATGTCACTTGTGGATTGTATATAATGCCTTCTGTGCCAGCCTCAGAATGCTGTTGTTATAGTCAGTTGAGATACATTGATTGTGAATGCATCAGAAGGTCTATTAGTCTATTTAGATGCCATGTATTTATGATTATTATAATTGACAGGATTAGCATTCCCTATTTGTTCTGTGTACTGCCTGACAGAGTGGACTCTGGCATCTATGATTTTTCAAACTGTTTTTTCTTTTTGTTGAGACGGGGTCTCACTGTGTTGCCCAGGCTGGTCTCACACTCTTGTGCTCAAGCAGTCCTCCCACCTCGGCCTCCCACAGTGCTGGGATTAGAGGTGTGAACCACGGTGCCTGGCTAGCATCCACAATTTTGGGGGCATTTGTAGGTCCAGAAAATGTTAGAATCTGTGTTGGATGAGAGGCTGGACATAGATCCAAGCAAAACAAGCTAAAAACAGGGGCTGGCCTTTAGTCTTGGGGGAAGGAAGAGAAATGTTGAACATCTAGAAACCTTAGGAAGGTCAAGAATTCTGGAATACATATGTCATTTGACCTAGTAGTTCTGCTTCTGGGAGTTTATCCTGTAGGTGTGCAGTGTGGTGTGTGTTACAAGGTTATTTATTTCAGCCTGATTTGTAATAGCAAATATTAGAAGCAACCTATATATCCGTAATTAAGGGTCAGGTTAAATAAATTTTGGCACATCCATATAATGGAATACTCTGCAGCTATAAAAATGAATGAGGATGCACTGATCTTTACGATAATACTCCTAAGTGGAAAAACAAGGTCTACCACAGTGCTAGAGTGTGCTACTTTTTGTGCAAAAAAAGGGAGACAAATAATATTATAGCTTTACTGTTGCACATGTATGCATAAAGAAACTCTGGGAGGTAGCATGAGGGTCGGGGGGATAGGTTCGAGAGAGGGAAGCTTCACTGCTTTACTGTGTGTGTATGCGTTTGTATTTTTAAAATTTCGAACCATGT
This sequence comes from Macaca thibetana thibetana, assembly GCF_024542745.1. Lineage (NCBI taxonomy): Eukaryota > Metazoa > Chordata > Mammalia > Primates > Cercopithecidae > Macaca > Macaca thibetana. The sequence goes on along the minus strand of NC_065586.1, from coordinate 62,623,470 downwards.
AAATATAGTACTTATTCACAAATATAAATTTAAAAGTTTTTTTTATTTTTTAAAGGAAAGAAACTTTTTGCAATTGGAAGGCAAGTGAGGTTGTAGAAGACATGTTGAATGGTTGCTATATACAGGTCATATCCATGGAAATTTATTTGAATAAGAGAACCATTTGTTTCTTTTAGGTTTATGGTCAAGGTTTAAAAAGAAATGTTTTAAGCTTACCAGGAAGATGCCCATTATTGGTCGTAAGGTAAGTAGAATCTGTATGTCATTTTTTTTCCCCTCCTGATAATCATGCCTCTTTCTTTCTATTTACTAAACCTAGTATTCTCAAAGTAGAGGGGTGATTTTGTCCCTTACCTCCAGGGGACACTTGGCAGCGTTTGGAGACGTTTTTGGTGGTCACAGCTTGGATGGAGTGGTGCTCTTGGCATGTAATGGATGGTGACCAGAAATGCTGCTAAACACTAAATATCCTACAATGTACAGGACAGCCCCCCGCCCCCCAAACAGAATTATCTGGCTGGAAATGTCAAAATGGCCAAGGTTGAGAACCCTGACTTAACCCTTTCTCCAATGTAACTGGCCAAAAGAGAGGTGAGAAGCCTGTTAAGGAAGTAAGAATTTGAAATGAGAAAAGCTAACTGTATCGTTAGTTGCTTTGGAACAATATGCGGCTGGCTGACTTTAGATATTTATCTGGGAGTTGGGTGCTTACACGGTTTAGGTCAGGGGTTGGCAAATGTTTTCTGTAAAGGGTTAGATATGAAACATTTTGGGCTGTATAGGCCATATCATTTCTGTTGCAACTCCTCACCTCTGCCCTTGCAGACGGACAGCAGCAAGAGGTTCAGGAATGAGCCTGGCTGTATTCCAGTGAAACTTTCTTTATGAATTCAGGTAGGCCTTAGTTGGATCCTGGCTGTAGCTGCACAGCGCTGTCTCTTGCTCTTTGCAATTATCTGTATTGTAGTACGTCCCCTTTGTTATGTCCCCTTTGCCCTCACCCATGCTGAGGATAAGGTAGGCACCTCTGTGCCTCCCACAGGTTATCACAGATGAAGATAAACAGGGCAGGCCGCTTGACAAGCTCTAAGGAAGGCATATGAGTCCTTGGACTCTTCATCTCCTCCAGTGCCCTCCCCTAACCCCCCTTTGGTCTTTCCCAACTTTACCTGCCTTCCAAGTTTTCTTTTACTTTTGGCTTTCAGTTCCCTTTCGTGGCTATACCAGGGTTCGTTTGCCAACCCCTGACCTAAAGTTTGCCAGTTATCTTTAACCTTTGGCTGAAATCCATTCAGACAGAGATATGTATCTTCAGGTTCATTTCCTGTAGGGGAGTGGAAGCAATAACAGGTGGTGAAGGGGAATGTGAGCACGTAGGCTTCTGTTTGCTCTCCAAATTATATTAATCCCTAAAAGTAAATCTAGTCCTTACGGAATATTAGGGATGGGGACAGGGAAGGTATTGTAGAAGATGGACTGTAGCACAAAGAACATTAGGATTTCCCCTTATCTCCTGATTTTTTTTTTTTTCCTTCTCGCTTCTTCAGTTTCCAGACTTTGAGACAAATAAATGCTAGGGTTCTAGAACCCACTCTTAAACTTATAAAGTCACGGAATTGGAAGATCCTTAGCTTGCTAAGGACTATCTAATCACTCTCCATTTTTCAGAAGCAGATTCTGAGGCTTAGAGACAAAAAGTTACATGTGTATATGTGTATGTGTGTGTGCGTGCGTGTGTGTGTGTGTGTGCGCATGTGTGTATACCTCTGTCATTTATTCACTTCACACATGCTTATTGAGCCACCTGCTCAGTGTCAAGTACTTTTCTGGATGCTGGGGATATGGTAGTGAAGAAGACCAAATCCTTACTCTCATGGAACTTACATTTTAGGTTAAGACAGAAAGTAAAGAAGTAAACAAATATGTGGAATTTTATTTTGAAATAAATGCTCTGAAGAAACGATATTAGGTAACATAATACAGGCTTTGAGGCAAGAATTGGGGGTAAGGAAGTCCTTGCTGTGCTTTCTAATATACCTCTCTGTCACTTTTTGTGTTTCATTTTATGGCAATAGCATACTCTATGCATGGAAGCTCAGCTTTCATAGCCTGTTCTGTTGCATGAGTCACCATTTATGTGAATTAATTTTTTAATTTACAACTTAAAAAATATCTTCACGTCCATAGCATGCCCAGGCATTGCTCAGGAGTGTAGCCTCTGCTCCCTGCCAATGTGGGCCTGTTAGACCATTGCAGACAGACATGCTTGAAAGGAGTGGCTTTCCCTGTGGTTTCATTGAGGGCCATATCTAAGAAGATCCTCTTGTATTCTAATTATCCATGGCTAGAGATGAGAAAATCTTAGTGTGGAGCGAGTTCTTAAGTTCTATAACAAATATGTTGCTGAAACAGTAGCACTGTGACATGAACAAATCGTGACATGTAGCTTCTCTCCCCAACCCTACTACCCGAGAGTCTTTTGCTATAAGTAGTAGTCCCTGCCTTTCTGCCTCTTTACTATTTTTTTCCCTCAGCACTTTTTGTCACCTGACTTATTTTCTGTCTCTTCTGCTGAAAATGAATGTCATGAGGACAGGAGATTTTTTTTTTCCCTGTGTGCTCCATTGCCTAAGTTTGTTTTGTTCACTATGTATCCCTAGCCTGCATATTTGTTGAGTAAGTGAATAAAAGAAAACAGCTCAGAAGCTGTGGCTTTGAGGATGGAAAAGAAGAGAACCGTAGTTGATAAATCGCCTGGCAGAAAGGACCTTAGTTCCTCTTAACATTTTGGGGTCAGACAGTGCAAGCTGTCGACAGCAGCTTAAGGAGATACATTGGAGTGTTCCTGGCAATTCTTAGAATGCCCTGTGCTTGTGTTGTATGGGGCCTCCAAATTCCTAGTGTGCTGTGTGCATGTCTGTTGAAGGAGCTCATCACTTGCACAAGGACCAGAATCCCTTTTACTGTGGCATGGCCAGTTTTCTGGCTACTGTTTCTAGTTCTACCTTTGATTCTTTTACACACACACTGTAGCTGCTGCCAAGGCAGGATCAAAGTCCAAATATTGCCCTCAAGGATGTGCTGACTTTAGCAATGCCAACCAAGTGAAGCAGCAGTGATGTCAATGTGGCAGAGAAAAGGGTTATGGGGAAATTGGGTGCATCTTTTTTTTTTTTTTTTTTTTTAAGACAAAGTCGTGCTCTGTTGCCCAGGCTCGGTGGAGTACAGTGGTGCGATCTTGGCTCACTGCAACCTCCACCTCCTGGGTTCAAGTGATTCTCATGCCTCAGCCTCCCAAGTAGCTGAGATTATTGATGCCTGCTACCACACCTGGCTAATTTTTGTATTTTTAGTAGAGACGGGGTTTCACCATGTTAGTGTCAAACTCCTGACCTCTAGTGATCTGCCCACCTCGGCTTCCTGAACAGCTGTGATAATAGGTGTGAGCCACCGTGCCCGGCTGAGTGCATCTTGACCTTTAGAGAGAAACATTGCTTTTCAGATTTTTAAGAGGCTGTTGTACATGCCAGAAAGTAGCTGACCAGTCAGAATATCACCGTATATCTTTAAGAAAAATGTTAGTCTAGTTACTTGTGCAGTGTCTAGCATTGAGCAGTTGCTTGAATGTCATAATGATTCTGCTGTCTCTGCTGTATGCTTCCATCGCGATAACTTTGTCTTTCTTACCTTTGGAGATTCAAGACAAGTTGAACAAGACCAAGGATGATATTAGCAAGAACATGTCATTCCTGAAAGTGGACAAAGAGTATGTGAAAGCTTTGCCCTCCCAGGGTCTCAGCTCATCTGCTGTTTTGGAGAAACTTAAGGAGTACAGCTCTATGGGTATGATGCTTGGCATAGACATGCTCTCTACTTCCTTAAAGCGACTGTTTTGTCATTGTTTAATGTTCACATAGGTTAAGAATAACTCATCATTGGTTCTTACATGTTTAGGAGGACCTACTGTTTCACAGGTCGAATTTCATATTTTAAAAATTATGTTTAGATTCATCCATCATCCGTAAAGCAAGCAAATCTCAGAGACAGTGGAACTTGGCTTAGGTACCTTTTGTAAGCATGAATAAAACATTTAGTGTTTAAGAAGAGAGAATATAAGATATACAATACAAATGAAATATAGATTCATGTAAAAATGTGAAATCTGCATAAAGGCACAAAAGAAAATAAGTCACTATAATTCTACCATCCAAGATAAACAGATGGTATCTATCTTTCTGCATGTAGCTATAGGTAGAGTTGTCTGTATAGTTTACATCTATCTATATATGTATATCTATCTGTTTCTGAGAATGCTAATAGTGTTTGTCTGTGTGTATACACATATGCATGAGCATATATGGGATGGATAAATACACCAAATAGCTTGGTGTGCTTAAGAGTGTAACCCTGGAACCAGCCTGGATTCATATCTTGGTTTGCCACTTAAAGTATGCCTTTGTCGAGTTACTTCTGTATGTCACAGTTCCTGTGTCTCTACAATGGGGATAGTAATAGTAGTACAGTACTTACTTGAAAATTTGATTATGGGGATTAAATGAGATCATACATGTGTAAATGTTTTATAGTGCCTGGCATATAGTAAATGTTCAGTAAATGTTAACCATTATTGCTATTATTAACTCAAACAGATTCATGTTTGTTACTGATTAAGATCATATTACAAGTACTTTTTAAAAATAAGCTTTTTAGTTTGATATATTTACAGAAAAGTAGCAAAGATGATAGAGATTTCCCTATACCCAGCTTCTCCTGATGTTAACATCCTCTGTAACCATGGTACGTTTATCAAAACTAAAAAATTAACATTGGAAAAGTGTTATTAACTACACTACAAATTCTATTTCTAGTTCATCAGGGGTTTTTTTTTGTTGTTTTGCTTTGTTTTGTTTTAAACTAATGTTCTTTTTTCTATTTTAGGAGCCAGTCCAGGAGCCATGTTGCATTTTGACAAATACCCTTATTTTTTATTTTTTGAGACAGAGTCTCCCTGTGTTGCCCGGGCTGGAGTGCAGTGGTACGATCTCAGCTCACTGCAACCTCCACCTCCCAGGCTTAAGCAATTCTCGTGCCTCAGCCTCCCAAGTAGCTGGGATTACAGGCATGCGGCACCATACCCAGCTAATTTTTTGTGTTTTTAGTAAAGATAAGGTTTCACCATGTTGCCCAGGCTGGTCTTGAACTCCTGAACTCAGGTGATCTGCCTGCCTTGGCCTCCCAAGGTGCTAGGATTATAGGTGTGAGCCACTGTACCTGGCCTTGACAAATACCCTTACAGTTTCTGAGTGACATGTGTTGAGGTCTTGACATTGAATAGTACAAAATTTGATATAGTCTAGGATGTAGGTGAATGAAGGAGGGGTTAGCACTCTAAAACCTGTGTGTTAAAGATTTCCATGATTATGAGAGCTGGTTACCACCACCATATTGCCTTCTCTTTAATGTTTAAGTCATTGTCCATTGCTGTATTCTCTAGCATGAGTAAAAGAAGAGGAAATGAAACCAGTTATCTTATTTTCAAAAGGCTGGTGACCACTGGTCTGAAGCTGTGTATAGTACAGAGTAGTGTCCTCTAAGTCAAACGGGCAGCAAGTCAGAGCTTGGCAGATTGCTGTGAGAATGAGTTTGTCTGTATATTTACCACTTAGTTTTCTGTTCTCAAGAGCTGAAGATCTTTGTTTTGGAGAGCCCATGGCTCCATGCAGTTTTTAGTTGGTGTGTTTCTGTAATGGTTTTCTCACTACCCGCTTTCAATAGGGCATAGCTGCATTGTAGCACAAGGACCTGAGACACCCACATCAACAGATTGGTGGGTAAAATGAAGAATGTCTCAGGGAGAGAGGAAAGTGGAAAGTCAGATCTTATATTCTAGTCAGGAACTTTACTTTTCTTTCCACACTGGGATAAAGGAGGTTTATCCCAATGTTGACTGTGTTCCTGATCTTGAATGCTACAGCATGTGCTGCTGGAAGCAAATAACTAGTTCTATGTGGGTTTCCAGGCTTGGCTTAAGGGAGCCAGTGTCTGAGACCAGGGTGCTCATGGTTTATTCCTCGTTGTGGTTTGTTTGCTGGTTTCATCTGTGATGATAGTGTGCTGACATTTCACACTTTTCATCTTGGTTTCTTCTGCCAACTCTGCCCATAACAGTTCTCAAAATTCCTAGGACTGGATAGGAAGGGAGAGAAGAAGGAAGCTATTGCAGAAAAAGGCCACTCCAAAGCCATATAGAGAATGAAAAATAAGTATAGACAAAGACAAATGTTCCTGCTGTTAGAAGGTAGTTGAGGATGAGGACAACATTGTTATCAGACTGCCTTTATTGTACCTAAATGTTATTAATATCTTTTTCACATTGCTGATAATAATGATTTTTCATCTTTATTTTATTGTGCTAACTCTTTATTGAACTTTTTTCTTGACTTGCTGTAAGAATGCTGTTGGGTTTCCACTCAACATTTTTTTCTTTTGTACCCAGAGGGGTTTCTTCCTGTTTCTTCTTTATTAGAACCTGTCTTCCCAGAGGTTCCTGCTTATTGACCTAATGACCTTACCTTTCTCTGCAGACGCCTTCTGGCAAGAGGGGAGAGCCTCTGGAACAGTGTACAGTGGGGAGGAGAAGCTCACTGAGCTCCTTGTGAAGGTGAGCGTCCAGTTCTTGAGGAAAACCTATGAGGTCTGTGCCAGTTTACATGACCTCCTTTTTTCTCCTTACTTTTGTAATTAGAAAAATTACTTAAGGAAAGCTTATTGTTACAATAAAACCATAAAAGTTTCTCTTCACACAGACATAGGCAAATATGTATAATATTATCAAAGACATCTTCAGTCTGTCAAATAGTAAAACGTTATTTATGTTTTCAGTCTTTGCAGATGTCCTGTCTAGAAGGCAGATTACTAGGGAAGATAGTCCTGTCAGATGAGATTTGTTATGGTGAAACAGACTTTGTTTGATAAGGAGAGAGAGGATAGGGAAACTCTTTCATAATTTTCTCAAATCCTGTGACCCGAGATGAGCAGTGGTCTCATGTAACTTCAAATCATTCTCATTCTTAGCTGCTTCCATTTCTCATCACATTTATTTTTATTTTATTTTATCATTTTTAGAGACAAAGTCTCACTCTGTCACACAGGCTGGAGTGGAGTGGTGTGATCATGGCTCACTTCAGCCTTGACCTCTTTGGCTCAAGTGATCCTCCCACCTCAGCCTCCTGAGAGTCTAGGACTACAGGCGTGCACCATTACACCCAGCTAATTTTTGTATTTTTTTGGTAGAGATGGGGTCTCACTCTGTTGCTAAGGCTGGTCTTGAACTCCCAGCCTCAAGTGGTCCACATGCTTCGGCCTCTGAAAGTGTTGGGATTACAGGTGTGAACCATTGCACTCAGCTGTCATTTTTATTTTGGAAACTCCACTTCATCATTTAAAATTGGGGTTGTACTGATGATCTCTAAGGTGTTTATGTTCAATTATTATAAATATGGAAGTGTCTCTTAATAAATATGACAGATTTTGCATAAGTTGGTATAATGCTCTGATCTTCTGTGCTTAAAATCTTTAAGTAGTTTCCCATTATCTACTGGATGAAACTCAGGTTCTTATCCAGCAGAGAATACAAGTTTCTTCATGAGCCAGCTCCCACTTATTTTTTCTTAACTACTACTTTTTATTTCCCACATAAACACTAATCCTGCCTCTTTTCTTTACTAAATGTGTCGTGCTCTTATCATGTTGTTTTCCTTCCCTTCCATCATTCGTCTTGTTCCAAATGATGATTCCTACTCCTCTCTCAGAGTTCCACTCAGCAGACACCTCTAGACCACCCAGGATGTTAGTTGTTCCCTCTTCAGGGTCCCTTAGCACTCTGTACACAAACCTGGTATTGCAGTCGATAACAACAGCTGCTTTGTGCCAGACACTCTACTAAGTGCTTCACATGCATTATGTTATTTAATGACTGCTAGAACGCTAGAAGATAGCTACCATAACTACTTCTGCGTATGAAGAAACAACCTTAGGTTATGTGACCTACACAGCTGAAAATAATAGGCAAAGCTTAGACTTCCTGCTGGGTCAGTTTAGTGTTATAGTCTGCGCTTTTAACCATATTTATACTTCTTTCCTCACCACATTGTAAAATTATTTATTTACATGTCTGTCTCCTCTGCTGTGTTTTGATCTTCTTTAGGTTGAGGAGTATATCTTACCTTTTTTTCCAGTTTCTATTGTGCCTATACTTAGAAACTGTTGTTTAGTGCATGATTCTTTGTCCTATATAGTGTAATAGTTTTAATTTCACCTCTGCTTGCATTTCTTTACAGGCTTATGGAGATTTTGCATGGAGTAACCCCCTGCATCCAGATATCTTCCCAGGACTACGCAAGATAGAGGCAGAAATTGTGAGGATAGCTTGTTCCCTGTTCAATGGGGGACCAGATTCATGTGGATGTGTAAGTATGTGCAAGGGGCATCCAATACCTTTATTTTTTAGGTTAAAATAGAAGAGTTTTTAATAAATATTAATTATATTTTAATAAATAAAAATATTAAAATATTTTACTACACAAGTAATATTTGATCATTGTGGAAAGATCATTTTACTACACAAGGAATATTTGATCATCATAGATCCTAATTAACTGCAGTTTTAAATGTTACTTGTAATTTTGTAACCCAGAGAATGTCAACATTTTGGTATATATTCTTCTAGATGTTTTTCTCATCACCTTTTTATTTTGAAAAACTTTGAACCAACATTCAGTTTCTAGGATAGCTTAAAGAACACCTTAGATTCACTAAATGTAAATATGTTGCTATATCTGCTCTCTACATTCCTTCCCTCCCTACCCCCTTCTTCCCTCATCCCTTACCCGCACACTTACCATCCCCCTATTTATCTATGTATACTTTTGTTGTACCATCCAGCAGTGTTTTTAATATACTTCTGGTTTTACCTGAGCCAAAGTTTAATTTATTATTTTGCGGTAAATGGAACCTCATTTAGTTGCTATTAGGCATAAAGAAAGGGGGAGGACATCATTATATTTAAAGAAACACATGAAGATTCTTTATTTTACCTGTTCTTTCAAGTAGATGGTTGTTAGTTTTTCTAAACTATGATAAACTTCTCTTTAAATCTGTTGTCTTTAGAAAAAACGAAATCTCAGGTTATGTAGGATAGATAGATTTAATTCAATATGCTGTGATGGTATCTTAGAGGTGCTAATCCTATCAGATACTCATCACATTTGCAGTCGTTATAAAGACTGCAGATAGAATTATTGAAGGGCCCATTCGAAGACAAGAACACCTGATAGTTTAGTTTCTTTTTGTTTTTTTTTTTTCCAGGAAGCATTGTTTTTGTTTTATGTTGTTTTTGTAATATGTTGGCGCCATGAAAATCATCATGTTCAAGTATTCAGTAGTAATAAAGGTGATATGCCTGGCGTTCATTTTGAAAACAAAACTGTTAAAAACAGAACCACCCATAATATAGCAGCAGTTTCCCTTAGAGTATTGAGGTGAACAGGGTGGCTTTCAGAGGGAAGATAATAATGTACTTACAGTATATTCTCCTGTGCCATTAGACTCTTGAAGAACTTGTAAGAGGCCACAGAGTAAACAGCCACAGAACAGTTTGGCCTTATCTGGTAAATTTGAAGATGTGTATATCTTATGACCCAGAAATTCTGCTACTCAGGACATACTCTAGAAAAATTAGTACACATAAATATCAGGATATATGGACATTGATATTCATAGCAATGTTATTCATGGTAGCTAAAAACTGAAAATAATTCAAATGCCTATCCATAGGACACAGATGGATAAATTGTAGAATGGTGTGTGTGCCTCAATCCATTGTAGCTGTTATTCAGATTGATGCACAAATTACTTCATCCATCTTTGGCCAGTGGGAGCATCTTCATATTGGCTCCAAGGTCCATTTACATGACCCAAGTAATCTTTGAAAACCTTTTTTCTCTTTCTTTCCTTTTTTTTTTTTTTTGACAAAATATTCCAGGTTCAGGTTCACTTTGTCCATTTCCTGCTCCAGGGCTACAGTCAGCCATTTGTCCAAGGAGACCTGGTTTATTTTAAAACTAGGTAAAATAATTACATAGCTCCAAAGTCACATTTATGGAAAAAGACAGATTGAAAAAAAAACCAGAATGCAGTCCAGAGAGACAAAGAAATAGAAAGTGTGAAAGAGAGGCTAAGAGATGCAAAGGATAGAATGAGAAGGCTAACACGCGTCTAATTGGTGTTTGACAACAGCCAGAGGAAACAGATTACCTACAAAGGCATAACTGTTAGGACAACTGATATTCTCAATAGCAATGATGGCTAGGGTGGTTAGGGGTAGATGAAAGATTGGCTGTAAATTGCAAATTACTAGAGCCTGATGATAAGTAGAAGCCCATTGAGCTTTTAAATTTTATTTACTCTAGTTTCATTCTTAAGAATTCTGTTTTGTAGTTCTCCTTTTATTTTATTATTATTATTTTTTGAGACAGGGTCTCAGTCTGTTACCCAGGCCAGAGTGCAGTGGTGCCATCTCAGCTCACTGCAGCCTTGACCTCTCTGGGCTCAAGCGACCCTCCCACCTCAGCCCCCTTGAGTAGCTGGGACTACAGGCGTGCACCACCATGCCTCGCTAATTTTTGTATTTTTAATAGAGATGGGGTTTCACCATGTTGCTGAGGCTGGTCTTGAACTCCCGAGCTCAAGCGATCTGCCGCCTTGGCTTCTCAAAGTGCTGGGATTACAGGCGTGAGCCACCACGCTTGGCTGTCTTTTTTTTTTTTTTTTTTTTTTTTTAATCTGCTTGATTGTTTTTTATAGTCCCTTTCCTTGGCTTAACTTTTGTTTACTTAAATATATTACACATAAATATCTTGTATTCTGTGTCCGATAATTCCAATATCCATGAGCGTTACCTGATTCTGCTGGCTTCAGTCATGGTTCTTTGTTTCCTTATATTCGTGTGTTTTATTTTATTTATTTTATTTTTATGAGCCACTTATTTTTCTGGGAACCTAGGGATTCTTTGAGGCCTAGATTGAAGTTAAGTCTGGAAGTTCTCTTCTTCCAGAGAAGATTTGTCATACTTTTGTGAGTTGTTGGGGATTGCCACCACACTGGAACCAAATTAAGTCAAATCCTTAGCTTGTCATTTTGTACCACAGAGGTAGTGTGAATTCTGACCTCAAACTCACATAAAGGCTTCCTTGGTACACATTCTTGAAAGATTACTATTTTTCTTTACTTGAACATCAGGGTTGATAAAAACAGTTTTTCTTTTTCTTTCCTCTTTTGCAGTAGTGGGATTTATTTCTTGTACACTTGAGAATGTAGTTTTTTCCAGTCATCTCCTGTTGGACTCCTTACCTTGGGCAGTCTCTAATGTATCTTCTGGTGCATCCCTTGCTCATCTGTCAGTGTAGCAGTTTGAAGTCTGTAGGGGTTGGTGCCACCCTCAGGGTGAAATCTAGTTTTGCCACTTACTTATCTTGCAGGATTCTTGACTTTGCTTTGTTTGGGGGTTTAGTAAAAGTTTCTTTATGTTAGCTTAATGATAGGTTTTAAATTTTCTTTTGATGTTTTGTCAATTTTTTTATTTCAGTTAGGAGGATTGCTCAAGGTATATAATCTATATTGCTCAAAATAGAAGTTCCATAATTGTTTTTTCCGTGTGATAGACCTTTGTGTATTTGAAAGCCCCTTTGTCCCTGAATCTTCTCTGCCCCACATTTTTCTGGGTTACTCAGCTGTTCATATGATTTCACAGACTTCCAGTCATTGCAGTCATTCTCTGAATGACTTTTGGTTGCTTCTGGCCAGATTGAACACAGTTCTCCACATGTGGAGTGGCATTGGTCTTTCAATCTGTCTTTTTAAAATCTGGGTTCAATAAACTTATCTCAGACCTTTTCCTTGAAGTCAGCGTTTTTATTCTCGGCAATGTTTATTTTATTCCCTGCTGTTCCTAATGTCTTTGTTAGTTCTGTATGGATGCTACTGGCTTTGTTTTTTTTTTTTAGGTCTGTAGCTCATTCTGTTGTTTCATGGTCTTGGTTTTGAACTCTTTGTTTTCTTAAATTCATGTTCTTATGATACTTTCCTATAGTGAGAAAGTTATAAGGGGTTTCCTTCTGTCCCTTAGCTTGTTTCCTTCTGAGTCGGGTTTTTATTTTGCGTGCTACGTACTACCTTTTCCCCTGCCTTTTAGTATGTTTGCATAGTTGCCTTGCCATTTTCTCTCATCCTGGGGTGGCATTCTCCAGACATTGTTTTTTCTTATGCACTGTGGGTGCTTCTTGTCTGAGACCATTTGGTTGGGGACAAAGCTCAGCCAAAGCTTTATTCTATCTGTATTAGAATATCTGGGTCTATTCTGAGATTCTCTTCAGTTACCTATCAGAGTTCACTCTCTTATTTGGAAGAGATAATACCCTTTGATTATTTAATTCACTGAAGTCTTCACTCTAAAGAGCCAATCCTGATGTTCTCTCTCCCATTTTGCTCATTTCTCCCTAGCAGCCATGTTTACCACTCACTCGTGAGAAGAGGAAGAAGATAAGGAAACCCCCTCAGCTTGCCTCTCTGCAGATTTGGGGGTATAAAGGAAAATTCTCAGGATTTTGCTGACTTTGCAGTATAGTTTCAAGGGCTGATTAGAAACTAGTGTTTTACTTACTTCTGCTCTCTACTGTTTCACTGTTTCTTTTGTTTTTGATTGCCAATATTTGAAGTTTATTACATTAGATTATCTCTCTTTCCTTGTTTGGTGGTTGTTATTGTAGGTTTTGACTCTCTTTCTCTCCCTGCCCTCACCTTTTTTTTTTTTCTTCCCATCTTATTCTAGAAGTCCAGGCCTAGGGGTTTTTTGCATTGCTGCAATTAAACCATATCTCTATTATTATGATCTTCTTCAGCACGTGTGTGAGGGATCAGAAGAAGGATAGAGTCTGATTCCCAGGCTCTTCTAATATTTAGACTTTTATAAAATAACGAATCAGCACTGGTGGTGTCTTTTTCCCTCTCCCACTCTGTCTCCCCCACTCCTCCCTTAGCTTCTTATTTTTCTCTCTGGATGAGCTGCTTTTAGTGAAGAAAGAGTTCAGTGTTCAGAGGTGGGAAGCCAGAAGATAAGACCAAATGGCTGGGCAATCTTTAGGCTCTTCCTAGCTAAGAGTTGTAAGCTCTCTCATTCTTTGTTCTTCAACCTTAAACTATCTTTCCTTCTATTAACTTTATTTGTCTCAGTTACAATGATAGAGGTAACTTCACATACTAAAAGAAATTAGGTTACCATGTGAAACACTCTTCTTGGCTTGTGCTAATGTCATCAGATCCAAACAGCATCTGAAAGAAAATTTTCCAAGAAGATGATGTTCTCTTGTTTTCTGAAATACATATCGTATGTTAAAGTGAGAGTTTTTATACATGTTGAAAGAAGTTGAATAACATAACAAATAGTTACTGAGGCCTCCATTTTCTTACTTCACAGTGAAAATTCCTGTTTTTCTTTGGGTATAGGAGGTAGAAAGAAGTGGGAGAGTAATAGCATTTTAAAACACAGAATCAGAAATACAAATTAAAAGTAGAACCTAGGGCCAGGCATGTTGACTCATGCCTATAGTCCTAGCACCATGGGAGGCTGAGGCAAGTGAATCACTTGAGCCCAGGAATTTGAGACCAGCCTGGGCAACTTGGTGAAACCCCATCTCTACAAAAAATACAAAAGTTAGCCAGGCATGGGGACGTGTGCCTGTAGTCCCAGCTACTCCGGGGAGCTGAGTTGGGAGGATCTCTTGGGCCTGGGATGTGGAGATTACAGTGAGCTGAGATCATGCCATGGCACTCCAGTATGGGTAAAAGAGTGAGACTCCGTCTCAAAACAAACAAACAAATAAAAAAGTTGAATTTAGGTATTCCTACTTTTACAGTCAAAAGTACACTGGTGTTTGCATAATAAATAATGATGTTATTGAACTAAAAATAGGACACATGAAGCAGGTGACTAGGAATTTGGAAATATTATTGCTTAGGTCATTACTGGACCTTACGAAGAGATTGACGCACTGGAGACTTGGACTTTGCTGGTACCTCCCCGACTTTCTTCACAGCTGGCCTGGCTCCTCTTGTGACATTCTGAGGTTTTATGCTAAACCACAGGACATGCTGATGTGCAGAGCTGACCTCAGCTATAAGTACTTTTGTCTTCTGCAGCATAGAAATGTAGTGATCTACAAACAAGCGTCCCATGCCCAAGTTCGGTGCATTATTTTGTGGTGTTGGTCACATGTTTCATAAAGACTTCCTGAGTCAAAAAATGGCTTTTCTCAGTTCATCTTCCATATAACTCCTGGCCACAGGGATTTTGTATCCAATGGTATTTTTGTCCTGTATGTGGATATTATCTTAGGAAAGTTCAGTGGTTACTTTATCTGATTCCGTCTTGTATTAAGCTACACTAAATATGAAAATGTAGCAAGTTTTACTTCTTGTCAATAGATGCTAATGTATGACATTGAGTGAAACACTTTTAATTCCTCAAGGGCTCAGTTTTCTCACCTATAAATTGAAAAAACCTTTCAAAGATTGTATGAATCTTCAGAGATGGTAAGTCTAAGAAGTTGTCCAGGTAGTTTAGTACTGCGGCTTTTTGTTTATTTTAGAATGATTCATTCTTATATATTATTTTTTTAAAAAAAATAGCCAGATGGCTATGACATGCCTGTGTTAGTCAAGGTTTACTGAGAGTCAAGTCAGGCATTAAGAAATGTGGAGGCCAGGTGCAGTGGCTCACACCTGTAATTCCAGCTCTTTGGGAGGCTGAGGTGGGCAGATCACTTGAGGCCAGGAGCCTGAGACCAGCCTGGCCAACATGGTGAAACCCTGTCTCTGCTAAAAATACAAAAATTAGCTGGGCGTGGTGGTGGGCGTCTGTAATCTGAGCTACTCAGGTAACTATGGCAAGAGAATCGCTTGAACCCAGGAGGCAAAGGCTGCTGTGAGCTGAGATCATGCCCCAGCACTCCAACCTGGGCAACAGAGTGAGACTCTGTCTCAAGAGAAAAAAAAAAAAAAATGGATTGAGGGTTTGTTAGGTGTCAGCAACTATGTCAGGTGCTAGGAATGTTGTCATGAACAGACTGGTCCCTACCTTCATCAATGTATAGTCCAGTGGAGAAAATAGATGAATAAAAAGACCCCTATGCCTTTTGTTTGAACTCTGGTAAAGAAATGTGTTTGTCAGAGGGGCTAGGCCAAACATTAGGAAAACATTTTACTTCATTTAAAAAGGATTAGGATTTTTGTTTTATTTCAAACAAGGCAACAAACTTCCATCAAGTAGAAACTTCTGCTTTTCTCTTTCAAACTTGTCGAAACCAGCAGTTTACTTTGGAAAGTCTGAATGTCTCTTAGTGTATTGCACAGTTTACTAGAATTGTAATCACAATTTCACATTCTTTAGCAGGCATTGAAAATTTAAATTAAAATTCTGATATTTTTGAATGACATAAAATGCCCTATCTTATCTGAAAATTGAAAAATTAATACACAAACGCAAATGGATTGTGAATGGGTGGGATCTGGGCAAATGTGCATTTGTCTAGACAGTGCTGAGTTTCTGCTCATTATTTAGTAGCTTTCATTCGTCTCCTGAGCCAAAATTAGGCTTAGCCAATAAAGCCAAATTTTCCTTCTGGAAGACATGGCAGTGTCTGCCTTGCAGCATGCACCCAAGACCTTACCTGTTTCTATATCAAACATTGTCAAGATCAGGGCATGAAGAATCGGGGCATCCCTGACTCCCCCAACAGATGGCATCTCTTCTTTATTATAGGTGACTTCTGGGGGAACAGAAAGCATACTGATGGCCTGCAAAGCATATCGGGACCTGGCCTTCGAGAAGGGGATCAAAACTCCAGAAATGTATGTATGTGTGGCTGTTTTGCCCCTTCTGAATTTGTCTGTCTGGAGTATTGCTTTATGACACTAAACCAGATAATCCATTTTCCTGCTCCTTCTCTTCCTCTTATAATTCTGGCCCCCTTCCCCCCTGTCCTAGCCCCTCTGCCCTTACCCTTTCACATTCAGTAAAATTCTAAATGGATCAGCCAGTTATTTTTCAAGATCATTCCCATCCCGCCCCACCCCCAGATCATACATAGTATATACTACAAGCAAAAATAAGATCCTTTTTCCAAAAGTGAGAGTTTGAGGACTACATCTTTGAATCCTGTGATATTGGCAAGTTATTTGGAGCCTAAAGAAAGCTCTCTAGGTACTTTACTTCTGCTTATCTTAGAAAGTGACTTAATATTATAGGCTGCCTCAGGGTATTCTCTGGGAAAACTTTAGTGTGAGGGCTGTTTTCTGGGAGGAAGAATAAAAATATCTTTTTGAGATTTACCCACATTGCCTTCCTTGGACATAAATTTGATGTTTGGTTACATTATTTTTCCTAGACTGTTCCCTTGTACAGTATGTTTATCTTACATCTTAATATTTTTACTGCAAGTATCACTGACAAAGGGGATTTATTGCATATGGTCTCATGCTGTGGTTCATATGTAGCATAAGAGAATAAACCAGGCCGCCATTCTTTCTTCATACGTTGATCTTTGGTGCTTGCAACTTCCTCAGTAGTAGAGATTTTTCTCCTTAAAGGGAACAGATTCGTTGTATGAATGGACTAGTTGAGGAAAGTCTTAAAGCAAATACGCGTGACCTCGTTTTCTCTTTCAGCACTATTTGAAATACTATTTCCAAATGTGTAGGAGAAATGGGGATTTTAGTTTCTTCAGGTTTGTGGTCTTTCAGAGTTGGAAGGGGCCACTGAGAAGGGGCCACTGAGCTGATGCTTGGCCGCTGTGTTCACATTTCTGCTTGAACACGCATTGTGCCGGGAAGCCTTCTTCTCATTCTCACTGAGGTGCCTGTCTTTGGTAGGCAGCTGTTAGCCTGCTCTGCCTTGTGTTGCTCTCACCCAAAGTCTCTGTCCCCCAGCTTTCCGCCTGCCAGCCTTGATTTATGCTTTGAATCCCTCACTGTGGGATCACTTCTGAGTCCTCTTCCTATTGCCAGAATGATTTCCTAAATAGGAGGGAAGTTTCTGCAGAAAATCAGTGGGCCTCTTTTTGGGTGTGCTTAAAAAGAAAGCAGTATGAACACTTTTAATTTGGGGGAAAATAATCAGAATTTACTCCCGGTAATTTAGATTAGCTGCTAATGATGTTTTCTATTATTTTGGTCTGAATTTCATTATTATTCTCTTCCCTGTCATCTAGTGTGGCTCCCCAAAGTGCCCATGCTGCATTTAACAAAGCAGCCAGTTACTTTGGGATGAAGATTGTGCGGGTCCCATTGACGAAGATGATGGAGGTGGATGTGCGGGTGAGTCCCTCTGGAGGGCCCACTGTCTGTGCTGGGCTCTGATGGCAGAAAGGTCCTCTTGTTGACTAGCCGTTTCCAGTCACACTTAGACGGGTCTGACTGCCTTTGATTGTGGCAGCCAGAATATGAAAAACTACACTGATAGTGGTGATTGACTGCAGCTTCAGTCTTTTCTTTTTTTTCTTTTTCTTTTTTTTTTTTTTTTGAGACGGAGTCTGGCTCTGTCGCCTAGGCTGGAGTGCAGTGGCTCAATCTTGGCTCACTGCAAGCTCCGTCCCCCAGGTTCACGCCATTCTCCTGCCTCAGCCTCCTGTGTAGCTGGGACTACAGGTGCCCGCCACCACGCCTGGCTAGTTTTTTTTTTTTTTGTATTTTTAGTAGAGATGGGGTTTCACCATATTAGCCAGGATGGTCTCGGTCTCCTGACCTCGTGATCCGCCCATCTCGGCCTCCCAAAGTGCTGGAATTACAGGCGTGAGCCACCGCTCCTGGCCTCAGTCTTTTCCTAGGTTCATGAATTCTGAAAGGGAGGTGATCTAGTCACTAACTTGGGACTTGAGAGACACAGGTTTTGCTGTCAGCACCATCACTTTTCCTTTCTTTTCTCTATTTGTAAAATGAACATGGACTCAATTCCCTTAAGACTCTTACCATGGCCTGGGCATAGTGGCTCACATCTGTAATCCCAGTACTTTGGGAAGCCGAGGAGGGAGGATTACTTGAACCTTTGAGCCCAGGAGTTCATGACCAGTCTGAGCAACATAGTGAGACCCCCGTCTCTACACAAAATTTTAAAAAGTAGCTGGACGTGGTGGCGTGCACCTGTAGTCCTAGCTGCTCGGGAGGCTGGGGTGGGAGGATCGCTTGAGCCCCAGGGGGTTGAGGCTGCAGTGAGCTGTGTTCACACCACTGCACTCCAGCTTGGGTGACAGAGTGAGACCCTGTCTCAGAAAAAAAAAACAAAAAAAACTCTCACTGTGGTTTAAATTGGCTTGAATTAATACCATTGTCATTATAATAGTGATTATTTTTATGCTTCACATTTGTATAGAGGAATTTTCTAGTTTCAGTGTTCTTTCAGAATCCCATTTGAGCTTTATGACATTCCAGAGAGGTTGATGAAGCTGTTACATTTTTGTAGTTCACAGATAACAGACGAACAGACTGAAGTAGTGTACTGAGGGTTTCACTGCTGGTAGGTTGTGGGGCTGGGGTTCACGTTTGGCTCTTTGGCCTCTTAGCTCAATATTGTTTTCGCCCCCACAGCGATTCTTTTCTTATTTTGTGCTCTCAGACTATTCTCCAAATGGACTTACCTGGACTCGCCCGTGTCCTGTCACCATGGTGGGATTCAGTCTTCTCCCAGTTGGAGTGGTGAAGGAGGGGGTACTAGTAGAACTGGAACTCTAAGCTGGCAGCCCAGATTGCTCTTGGCAGCAGAAGAGAAGAGTAATTGTGACATAGATTCTCATTTTCCTTTAAACTTTAAATCCCTAGGCAATGAGAAGAGCCATCTCCAGGAACACTGCTATGCTCGTCTGTTCTACCCCACAGTTTCCTCATGGTGTAATAGATCCTGTCCCTGAAGTGGCCAAGGTATATGAGAGAAATGGGCTGCTATGGCAGGCAAATGGATATTTTAAAACAAAGCCTAATGGGGCAGTACTTGGCAAAAAGAAGTGATTTTTATTTTCCTGTTTGACCACAGTAGTGATGAGTGACTCTCATCAGCCCTAGGGGAAGCCGTGCAGCTCTGTTCGAAGCCTCTAAGAGTTGCTAGTCTCTGCTGTGGGGGAGGATAGTACAAGGCTGAGGCCTTTTAAGCTGGATATTCTGAAATAGTATTGCCTTTTAGATTGAGATCTGGAAATAATCTGCATATAGGAATGTGCCCACCAAAGGGTGATATTCCATAAGCTGCCCCTCAGCACCTCCCTCTCCCTTGCGCCTCATCTTGTAGTGACTGAACAGGACCTTTCCCTTGCGCCAGAGGCAGCCTAAATCAGAGCTCTACTCATTTCCTGCTTGATTTTGCAGGGAGTTTGAGTTCATGCATATTTAAATACAAAATAGATACCATATTTCAGATGAATTATTTTGAAGGGAAGATACATTTGAAAGATAAATTTTGTTGGGAATGTTAAAAATAGCCATTTTTTAAAAACATGGGAGGCATAATACAAAACAGCCTTGTGTTTATAGCCCATCTTTCCGCCCATGTCTTGCAGTTTTTATTATAGGGCTATAAAGGAAATTCTCTTATGTTCTTTGTTTTTTGGTACAAGCTGGCTGTCAAATACAAAATACCCCTTCATGTTGACGCTTGTCTGGGAGGCTTCCTCATCGTCTTTATGGAGAAAGCAGGATACCCACTGGAGCACCCATTTGATTTCCGGGTGAAAGGTGTAACCAGCATTTCAGCTGACACCCATAAGGTGAGCTAAGGAGGAGATCAAGTGTTACCAGTTGATTATTTTGACTATTATTGATAAAATAAATTGGTAGCTTCTCCCCAAAGTATAAAATTAACTATAGAATTCTCATCAGAGGCATGTTTTGAACTCTCTCTTTACCGTCACCAGATCAGCTGGTTCAGGTGATGGGGTATAGTGGTAGAGGTGACAAGCAGTAGTGAAAATGAACCTATTACCTTTATCTCAAATTGGCTAGGAGAATTTCTGTATCCACTGACTGTGTGTAACTAGAGCACGCTAGTGTAGTGGCCCTTGTTTAAAAAGCTCCCTGAAGCCTTGAGCTGATTTGAGGTGGAGGGTAGAGGAGTGTGAGGGTTGGGAGTGGAGTTCCCATGCTGGTAGATAACATTAGAGCTGCTGTGCAACTGGGCTGAGCCTACATGACAAGCGAATGTTGACGTAAGAGTCCTTTGGGAAAGGGGAAGAACCTGTGTGCTCAGGAACATTCAGCATTTGAGATGGCCATGCCTGCCACCCTTGGTGGACTGAGACAAAGTCTCGATCAGTTGATAATGCTATCGAATATACATCCAGATGTAGAAGAAGTATTAGCAGCCTCAGGAATGTGTACCTTGTTTTGATTGCATTTTCAGGGCTTGTTTTAAACTCAAGTATATTAAAGACTTGTTTTTCAAAATCTGTGTGATCTGCAGCCGATTTTCGGTCAGCATCTGTTTTTTCCGTACCACCCAGATAGCGCCTGTGTCCTTTTCCCATAACCATCCGTTTCTGGATGGTTCAGGTAATGAAATTAGTTTCATATTAGTTTTAGTAAGAGTTATTAGGGGGTCAGATGTTCTATAAGGAAACCAGTTACATAGTTCATTTTAAAGCTGGATTAAGTAGCTTTTAGATTCTGAGCACCATTATGTTCTTATAAGCATAATATTCTTAGTAATACTAAGCAAAAAAGATGGGAAGGGGGTCAGATGGTGCTTTTAACTCGAAGTGTCAAATTCCATCCTTTCCTGGCTTCCACTGCAAACTTATCCTTGTTTTTATCCTGACATATGGCCCCCAGAGAAATACTTTAAATAAGGTAAACCACATGCTGGGCAAGAGAGGGAGTAAACCGATTAACTGGGCACTGTTCTTCCCTGGGTCTCAGATTCCTCATTCCTAACATAGAGAATTTAAACTCTGTCTCTTAAGTTCCTACTACCCTTTAGCATTTTAAGTTTGAATCCTTAATGTGAGTGGGAAACATAACAGAGAAACTGAGAAATATATAGGATTTCCTTTGCATGATGAGAGTTCTGGGACAAGATCTGCCAGACAGAACCGTACTCTCACTTTTCTTGTCTGCTGCTTCTTCCACAGTATGGCTACGCCCCGAAAGGCTCATCATTGGTGTTGTATAGTGACAAGAAGTACAGGAACTATCAGTTCTTCGTTGATACAGATTGGCAGGGTGGCATCTATGCTTCCCCAACCATCGCAGGCTCACGGCCTGGTGGCATTAGCGCAGCCTGTTGGGCTGCCTTGATGCACTTCGGTGAGAACGGCTATGTTGAAGCTACCAAACAGATCATCAAAACTGCTCGCTTCCTCAAGTCAGAGTATGTGTGGAAGACTGGGGTTCTGCCTTGTCTGTTGCTTTTTTTTTCCTAGTAGGCTCAAGGCACCTGCCTGGCTAAGTATCCATAGCCCTAGCCCACCTGTTGTCTCCCGCGAGACAGAGGGTTTAGGGCAGCAGCTAAGGAGTGTGGTGCTGGCCTGGAAGGATAAGCTCCCTTTCTCTGCCCTGACTTTTGGAGGGTCTTCAGAGACGGGGGCCTCATTTGTAGGTTGTCTCATCTCTATGAATGTCTTAACAACTTGCAGCTCTTCCCCTAAGGCAGCTCTTCCCCTAACCATTGTACAATTTAATGGTTAGAACAGTGATTCCCAAACTTGAGCATGCATCCTAATCACCTGAAGGGCTTGTTAAAACACAGATAGCTGGGCCCACCCCTAGAGTTTCTGATTCAGTAGAACTGGGATGGGGTCTAAAGACGTCCATTTCTGGAGATACTGATGCTACTGCTCCAGGAATCATACTTGAAGAATCATTGGAATAAGAAAATAATTAGAAATGGGCCAGAAGGAAAGAGGAAATGAGGACAATGAAATCTTGGGTTAAGCCAAAGCCAGAACAGGCTGCATGCTTTGTCTGATGTATCTGTTAACATCTTATCTGCCCATCTCTCTATGTGTCACTTGGATTGGGGAGGCTTTTTAAGTATATTGAGGGGGAAGGAAAGCTGCCAGCAGGCATTTCTCATTTGAAAAAGGTCCTTGGCCAGGTGCGGTGGCTCAGGCCTGTAATCCCAGCACTTTGGGAGGCCAAGGCAAGAGGATCTCTTGAGCCCAGAAATTAAAGACTAACGCGAGCAACATAGTGAGACATTATCTCTACAACAAATTTAAAAATTAGCCATGAGGCCGGGTGTGGTGAGTCATGCCTGTAATCCCAGCACTTTGGGAGGCCGAGGCGGGCGGATCACCTGAGGTCCAGAGTTCGAGACCAGCCTGACCAACATGGAAAAACCCCATCTCTGCTAAAAATACAAAATTAGCCAGGCGTGGTGGCGATGCCTGTAGTCCCAGGAGGCTGAGGCAGGAGAATGGCTTGAACCCGGGAGGCGGAGGTTGCAGTGAGTTGAGATGGCACCATTGCACTCCAGCCTGGGCAACAAGAATTAAACTCCATCTCAAAAATAAATAAAAATAAAAATTAGCCACATGTGGTGGTGTGCACCTTTGGTCCCAGCTACTCAGGAGGTTAAGGCAAGAGGACTGCTTAAAGCCCAGCAATTTGAGGTTACAGTTAGCTATGATCACAACACCACTGCACTCCAGCCTGGGTGACAGAGCAAGACCCTGTCTCAAATAAGCAAACAAACAAATAAAAATTATATATATATATAAAAGGTCCTCCTATAGCTCTGATAGGGCCATTGTTAAGACCTGCTATGCTGTTTCTTGCTTTAGGGATTATATATGACTTTTTAGAACTGTGGAGATGAGCAGATTATTTTTCCAGAAATTTTTTTTAGTACATCTTTTGTGTCTCAGAAACATCTAGGGGAGTATAATTGGTAGTTGGGTAGACAGGTTTGAAGTCAGTGATTCTGAGTGATTGGATCTAGATGGGGTTTGGGCCTTGGAATATTTTTATTATTCCGTCTATGATTCTGATCTCAGTGAGAACCAGTGATCCCAGTGTAGCCTTCTTTTTGAAGATGAGAAGACTAAAGCCCAAGGGGTTGGATTGCATTCATTATAAGGAAGACTTTGAATGATTAAAGAGATAGTGACCAGAGGACTATATGTGACTGGGTTTACTTTTTCTTCCTTTATTTATTTTTTTTTAAGACTGGAAAATATCAAAGGCATCTTTGTTTTTGGGAATCCCCAATTGTCAGTCATTGCTCTGGGATCCCGTGATTTTGACATCTACCGACTATCAAACCTGATGACTGCTAAGGGGTGGAACTTGAACCAGTTGCAGTTCCCACCCAGGTAAGCTTGAAGAAGCCTCTTTGCCTTGTTTTGCTCCATGACCTTGGAAGAACTTGGGTACGGTAACCTGAAGTATAGAGTTTGACTGCTAGAGGCTAGCACTTTAGTAGCAACTGTAATATCTAAAGGATTTCTCTCTTATCACCTGGAATTATTAGATACAAAGAACAAGACCTTTAAACTCTGGCAGAATTAGATACAAAGAACAAGACCTTTAAACTCTGGCAGAATTAGATGACAACCTCCCTAGACCAGTGGTTAGTCATGAGGTTTTCTCCCACTCTCTAGCCTTTCTACTCTCCAATCCATCTTGTACACAGCCATTATAAAATACTCGTTGCCTGGCTAATATTTAGTTCAAGACCTTCCCAGGGGGTCTCTGATCATTCAGACCTGCTACTGCCTTCTTTAGTAGACTTTTCTAACCTAATCTTCCTTGATACCTTTGCGTAAATGCACCACTCCAACTGAGTATAGGTCTGTTTATGTCCTCTGTGTACAACTTAGCCTTCCACACGTTGGTCCCATCTGGACTATCTTTTTCCCTCTTCACAATTCCACTAAACCCCACTAAATTCCTTCAGGGCAAGGTAGAATTTCTTCTGTGCTCTGAAGTCCTTTAAGACCCCAGCCATGTGACCCTGTCCCCACGAGAGCACATGGGGGCTGATTATCTAAGATAAAAGTGATCCATTGATGGTGATGTGGTTGAAGCAGTGGTGGTGGAATTTGTGAGGGGATGGGTGGGACAAAGCAGCCAACCCTGTTCATCCTCTTAGCTTGGTTCTCAGTCGCGCTTAGAAGCTCTGAGGCCAGCCCATGCCTGACACCCCAAGCATCAGACAGCCCAGATTCCCGGGACTGGGAACAACTTGGATGACTACACTTGTCAGAAATAATGTGAAAGGGCAACCAGGACATTCCCATATTTGGGGCTGTATTATTTTAGAACATTTTTTCTTTCTTCAAGGTTCATCTCTCTCTCTTCTTTCCTAGTATTCATTTCTGCATTACATTACTACACGCCCGGAAACGCGTAGCTATACAATTCCTAAAGGACATTCGAGAATCTGTCACTCAAATCATGAAGAATCCTAAAGCGAAGACCACAGGAATGGTAGGGACACTTGGAGTTTTTTTTTCTTCTCTTGGAAATTTAGGTGTTGGTGGAGAGTTTGAAAGAATTAAATGACTTGGAGTCTGTTCCTGGTTCTGCCCCTTTGCCACAGACATCTTTTATTTGTTGACTGGAGCTGATGATCTCTGCATCACCCACCCCTTAGGGTTGCTGAAGTCTCAAATGAGCTACACTATAAAGCACCTTGTAAGTTAGAGACCTCCGTATAAAAGCAGCTGGTGGTAGTGTCCATTTGAAAAGAAAATTTTGACACAGGAAAGATAGTAAACATGTTTTCTCTGGAATTTTCTTAGGCTAGTCCCTTTATGCAAAAAGGCCGACTGGAAAGTCCCTGTGAAAAATTGACTATGCCACCTACTTTTCTGATAGAGTGATGGGATGCCTAAGGTGGAAATGGGGTGGGGCAGTGCACACGCGACGCTAGGATTCGGGGAGAAGGGGCTCACTGCCGCAGTTTTATTCTTGCTCCTGGACCCAGCCTCACTAATAAATGTCTCTTTGTTTGGATTTGTAGGGTGCCATTTATGGCATGGCCCAGACAACTGTTGACAGGAATATGGTTGCAGAATTGTCCTCGGTCTTCTTGGACAGCTTGTACAGCACGGACACTGTCACCCAGGGCAGCCAGATGAATGGTTCTCCAAAACCCCGCTGAGTTTGGACCCTTTCTAGTCTCAAGGGGCTTCCAGCCTTCAGAAGGTTCTTGGGTATGAAACAGGCCGTGCACAACTTTGACATCTGGTCTTGCTCCATAGAGCACAACTCAAGATACACCATGAGACAGCTTGAGCCTCAGGATTCTTGTCTTCCTTTTGTGGTTTTTCATTTGAAGACCCCGGAGAATTCCATTACATAATGATTTTGCCCTTGTTATAAATGTTACCCTAGGAATTGTTTTAACTATTTCCTTTTCTAAACTCTACCTTTCAACTTCACTTAAACATTGTGTGGTAGCTCTGACCTGTCCTGATTCTTTAGAGAAGCTGGGGTACAGTTTCTGAGATAGCTAGAGTTTCTTTGTTATCTCAGGCAGGAGGCATTTACGTAACAGATGTTTCCCCAGCTGGGTGTGAGGTGTACTTTAAGCAGGAGGCTTTTACAGCCCTCTCTCTTTTTTTTTTTTTTTTTTTTTTTGAGATGGAGTTTTGCTCTTTTGCCCAGGCTGGAGTGCAGTGGCACGATCTCAGCTCACTGCAACCTCCACCCACTGGGTTCAAGCGATTCTTCTGCCTCAGCCTCCCAAGTAGCTGGGATTACAGGTGACCGCCACCATGCCTGGCTAATTTTTCTATTTTTTTTTTAGTAGAGACAGGATTTCGCCGTGTTAACCAGGCTGGTCTTGAACTCCTGACCTCAGGTGATCTCCCTGCCTCAGCCTCCCAAAGTGCTGGGATTACAGGCATGAGCCACCATGCCTGGCCCTCTCTTTCTTAAGAGTAGGTTCGTTGTCTCTCTTAGAATCACTTCTATTGCAACTCATTTCTTTTTCCAGGACACAGATCGACCAAGCTGCTGTTCCCTATTCTGCAGGACAGGATTATTCTAACATACCTGCTTCATCCACCCAGGCAGGGTTTGGGGTGGTCTCTTCTGTGCCTGCAGTCCCCATTTGACACTTGGTTGCCACCATCTTTGGAGATTATTGTTGGAATGATGCTTCCATTGGCTTGTTCTTATTACCATGGACTAGGAAGAAAACATGGTTTCCAAATAATGGAGGAGCTTTTGGCCATGGTGCTGCCTTCCTGAACTGGCAGTGGTCAGAATACATCTGAACCCTGTCCTGGGCTGGTGATGAGCAGACACCAGGCCTTTTTCTATGCTTTTCTGAATATCAGAGTAGGATGAACACCAAGATTCAAATATGTCACCAAAGTTGGTGGTGATCCTTCCCTGCACCCTTAAGCCATTATGTAATGAAAATATGTTTGCTTGAAGGAACAGCTCAAAGCACCTTCACAAGTTGCCTTGACTTACCCTAGGTGGGTGTGAAAGAGCACCCATAGCAAGGAAAATTTTCTCTAGTAGTGTGTTCTTCTGCCTCTTCCCCCTTGATTCAGCTTTCAGAGGTACTATGGCAGTTTTGCCTCAGTTGCTGGACAGTTCTCAGCCCTGGCTAAAAGGGAGCAGTACAGGGAGAGAAACAGGATAGGAAAGCAGAATGGCGAGCAGCCTATGGCCCAGGGCCTGTAGTCCCTTCCCAAGACTAGCTGCTCAGGGTGGTGCAGGGACAGGACCAGACCCCGCGCCCACTTCCTGCCCTCTTTCCCCTGTAGGGAACTCTCCTGTAGGCTGAGCCACTGTCTTGCTCTAATGACATCATATCATGTGCCTTTCTCCACAGCAGTGAGCAGTGAGCTACTCCTGGCCCAGGCCCTAGGGGAAATGGATCAGTCTTTGAGGTTTCTATTTGGGGAGGGCAGTACTTAAGACGAGTCAGGAGACACTTTACTCTGTTCCTTTCCCCATCTCAGGGACTCCTGAGTATTCAGCCTCCTCAAGCTGGTATCTTCTAGTTTCCTCCACTGGGAATGCTGGCTGGGAGAGCCGTGACTACCAGACTTTTCTGAAGTGTTCTTGAGCACTGTACTACTAACCCAACAACTGTGACTAGCTGGTCATGCCATTCAGGGCTGGTATGGCATTCGTGTGTGTGTGTGTGTGTGTGTGTGTGTGTGTGTGTGTGTGTGTGTTTCCTGTTTGCCCCGCAGTGCATTGTGGGATCCAAGAGTGGGTTTTGTGTGTGTGTGTGTGTGTGTGTCAGAGGGAGATCTGGCAGGTACCTCTTTGAGAGTAGCTGTGGTCAGAGCTGTGTGGTCAGTGCATTATGTTGGATGAGGTCCAGGAACCCAGAGCCACCCAGCAGACACCACTGTGGCTTGCCAGCCGCCAAGATGGAGAAGCTTGTGCCCCTATAGAGTGTCTCCCCAGGACCAGACCCTGAGCCACTCGCTTCCTCTGTGCTGTGACAACATTGGTGCCAGGGGAGATGGTGTTTTTCAAAGGGACCTACTGTAGCCACTTTAATTTACAATTAAGAGCCTTAGTTTGACTTAAGACTTTTATAGGCTTTTCATTTTGTATTTTTGTGTATGCGTGCATACAGCAGCTACTCTGTAGCAGAGGTGGGTAGAGAGTCTTAATAGTATCATGTTGTATGCAGATGTCACATCGGCCTCTGCAAAAACTGTACTGTCTTGTTTCTGCATCAGACTTAAGTAGTCATGTGAATACACTGCTGAGTCACTTTTAATATTACGAGTTTTATACTTGGAAAAAGGTACTTGCTTCTTTTAAATCTGTCTTCTCTAACCTCCCCCTTACCATTTCAATGCTCCTTTCCTAATTTCAGCAATAATCTCAAAAAGCAATTAAATAGTTAAATGACCCTAATTATAATTACTGTGGATGGTTGCATTCATTTGATTACTTGGGCACACACGAGATCACAAATGGGGCAGTGGCCATGCTTGAATGGGCTCCTGGTGAGAGATTGCCCCCTGGTGGTGAAATGGTCGTGTGTGCCCACTGATACCACGAGCAATGAAAGAGACACAGTTAAGCAGCAATCCATCTCATTTCCAGGCATTTTATTAGGTTGCTGATTGGTCCCTGTACTGGGAGTGGTAGTCGTACCTATTTCAGAGAGGTCTGAAATTCACGTTCTTAGTTTGCCAGGGACAGGCCCTATCTTACATTTTTTTCCATCTTCATCATCCACTTATGCTTACAGTTTGCTGCTTACAATAACTTAATGATGGATTGAGCTGTCTGGGTGGTCTCTAGCCGTCTGGGCAATGTGGTTCTGTCTAACCAAAGGGCATTGGCCTCAAGCCCTGCATTTGGTTTAGGGGCTGACAGAGCTCTTCAGATCATCTTCACACACATGTAACTGCTGGACATCTTATTCTATTATGAATAAGAAATGAGAAGTTTTTCAAAGGGTTAGTCAGGATCTGAAGGCTGTCATTCAGATAACCCAGCTTTTCCTTTTGACTTTTAGCCCATTCAGACTTTGCCAGAATCAAACCAAGGACTGCTTTTTTTGCTACAGTTTTCTGCCAAATGGCCTAGTTCCTAAGTACCTGCAAACCAGAGAGAAGGAGGATCCAGGATATGCTTGGATGAGGAGGCCTGGCTCATCTAGGAAGCCATGTCTGGGGTGCTTATTGCTGCTCCATACAGCTGTACGTAAGCCCCTTTGCCTTCTCTGTAGGTTCTTGGCAGCAATGAGCAGCTTTCAGCCAGTGACACAAGTAATTACTGAGTCCTAATTTGATAGCCACCAACTATACCTGGGTAGGCAAAGTCAGATTTTTGAGAACCTTTTCTTAATTTGAAGTTTTAATTGCCTTATTTTCTTTTATGCTTTCCTCTGTCTTGTAATCTCTTCTCTTCTTAATATCTTTCCCTAGAATTTCAATTATTTGGATTAATTTTAGAATAAACCTATTTATTTCTTTAAAAAAAAAAAAAGTGTTACCTGTGTCTTTGTCTCACATAAATGTGCTTCATACAGCTGCAGTGCTGCCAAGGTTGGCTTTATTTTTTGGAGACGAGGTTTCGCTGTCACCCAGGCTAGAGGGCAATGGCATGATCATCACTCACTGTAGCCTTGACCTCCTAGGCGTAAGTGATCCTCCCACCTCAGTCTCCCGAGTAGCTGGGACCACAGGTGTGCCACCATGCCTGGCTAATTTTTCTGTGTATTCTGTAGAGACAGTTTCTCTATGTTGCCCAGCCTAGTCTCTAACTCCTGGGCTCAAATGATCCTCCCTCCTTGGCCTCCCAAAGTGTTGGAAATACAGGCATGAGCTGTCCCTGCACTGGGCAAACATTTTTCAACCCTTGACACATGAAAATAAGCAGAGGCAGGAATGTAATGTAACAGTATAGTCCATACCTCGGCGTCTGGCATCTGTCCTCCAATCCGCCAGTCATCAGATCAAAGCACACTTGGAAAAATTTAAGTCAGAAGTGGAACAGATGGGAGACCACTGTCTGAATCTTGTTTGCCATCAGCATAGGTATTGATAATCCTTTACTAGCATATATGCTAGGAACGGGGTCCTACTAATCCCTCTTATGAACAAGAACATTACGCTTGTTTCTCAACCTCCAGCCTCTGCCCCTTTCCTGGCCTTTGCTGGGGGACCAACTCATCCAGGTTGAGTTGTGACGTTGCTAGATTCCTGCTCCAAGGGACCCTGGCATTTACAAGTCAGCTTAGTACTTGGGTTAGGAGACATGGGTGAGAACTATTAGGAGGAAGGCTTCTCAGTCTCTCTGCATAATGACACATGTGAGGTGAAATGTGTGTAGCATGCAGTGGGGGTAGAGATGAGGCTGCTCTCAGGGCCCCCTTCTTCATGACACAGTGTGGGAATATTCTGTCCTAGAGAGTTCCTGGCCGGGGAACTGACTTTGCAAACCATCTCTTTAACTGCTCCAGTGATACATAGCCTGCCGGCTCCTAAGCTGCCTATGTCTTCTCTTGTGGAGTAAAACCAGGCAAGCCCTAAGAACTTTGCTAAGATTTTAAGAAATCTGAAGAGACCATCAGGATTTGAGATCTCCCGTATCTGATATGATAGGCCTGTGTATTAGGATTCTCCAGAGAAACAGAACCAGTACACAAAGAGAAAGACATTTCTTATAAGGCATTGGCTCATGTGATTATGGAGGCTGACAAGTCCCGAGGTCTGCGGTTGGCAAGCTGGAGAACCAGGAAAGTAGACGGTATTGTTGCAGACCGGAGGCTTGCAGCCTTGAGACCCAAGGAGAGTGGATGTTTCAGTTTAAGTCCAAAAGCAGGAAAGGACCAATGTCCCACCTCAAGGCAGTCAGGCAGGAGGACTTCCCTCTTATTTGGAAGAGGGTCAACCCTTTTTAGCCCTTTTATTCTATACAAGCCTTCAGCTGGTTGAATGAGGCCACCCATGTTAGGGAAGGCAGTCGGCTTTACTCAGTCTATTGATTCAAATGTTATCCTCATTCAGAAACACCCTCACAGACACACCCAGAATGCTTGACCAAATGCCTGGGCACCCCATGGCCCAATCAAGTTGACATGTAAAATTAGCCATCACAGCCAGGAAGAAAACACAGGTTGAGTATCCCTTATCTGAAAGGTGTGAGACCAGAAGTGTTTCAGATTTTGGATTTTGGAGTATTTGCATTATACTGACAAGATGAGCATCTCTAATTTGAAAATCAGAAACCTAAAATGATCCAATGAGCATTTCCTTTGGGCATCATGTTGGCATTCAAAAAGTTTCAGATTTTGGATTTCCAATTTTCAAATTAGGAATGTTCAACCTGTAATATGGCCCCAGACTACCTTTCTAGACATAGGTTCCACAATGCATATAATACCTGTGCCCTTACACACCCTTATCTGTGTTCATGGTGTTCTCGCAGCCATCACTGCCTCTCAAGAATCCTACTCAGGTCTTCAAGCCATAACTCAAAGCCTCCAGATTTGCCCTTTTCACCATTAATCACTTGTGTTCCCCTTAGCTCATTTCTTATCCTGCCATCTAGCATTAATTCACCCTAGTAATAGTTAATTAGTACTAGTTAATTGTTAATTGGTAATAGTTAATTTGTGTTCCTGTGTGATGATAATCAA
Source organism: Macaca thibetana thibetana (assembly GCF_024542745.1). NCBI lineage: Eukaryota > Metazoa > Chordata > Mammalia > Primates > Cercopithecidae > Macaca > Macaca thibetana. Next base: position 62,592,296 of record NC_065586.1, on the reverse strand, counting down.
ATGATATCCCCTAGATGATAATGAATCTGAAGGCAAGGTGGTCTGGTCCCTCTCTTTTCCCAGTACCTTGAACAGTGCCTAGCACAGAGGAAGTGCTTTCATTTAAATGCCTATTGACTCCAATTTGGATTGACCTGTGGAAAATAAGTTTCTAGAGTCTGAGACCAAGTGATATAATAGTTTTATTTGAGACATAAAAGCACATGTGTTTCTGTTACATAGTGTGGGGTTTAGGGTCCTGGTTTCTAAGACAAGACTTTATTTCACCCTGTATCACAGCTTCCTGGGAAAAGAATTAGGGAGACACAGCCTGGCAAGAAAATCATTGTTGCTGGGGAGTTGAAAAGAAAGGGGAGAACTTATTCAAATTAGTGTAACAGAGCCCCCAGGACGAAGAGAGTGGTGCAGGGAAAAGGTCTAAATTCCTGGTGGTGGTGGGGACGCTGGCACATCCCACAGCAAGGACTCACCCCTCAATGGAGGCAGCTGGGTCTTGGGAGGGGAGCAGGGGGAGGCCGGGGGCTCCTCAGCTCCCTCCCTAGATTCCCAGTTCAGTCACCCCTTCCCCCTGAAGAATTCAAAGAGGAAGGGCAGGGTCTACGTCATGGACACTGCTACTTGTTCGATGAAGCTAGCCAGGTTTATGTCCCGTTCTGAAAGGCCAGCACACTCATGGGTGCTCAGCGTGATGTGAACCTGAAACGAAACCAGAAATTCTGCTTCCGCTGACTTAAGAACAGGAGGGAGTCACCAGCTGCTGGGCTCAGCCCCGCTAGGAGCTCCAGAATAGCAGCTGGCCACTACAGTCTCTCCTGGGGACTCCTTCCTGACATGTCTGTAACAACATCATCTACATTTCCCCTTTGCTGTCTTTCAAAAATAATCGTGACTCAGCTATAGAATAAACACTTAACATCCAACTGTCAAGAGCAACCTAAAAGCTAAAGACAAAACCAAAAACCAATGTCAGCTCCTAAACACTATCCATTCACAGATGGCCTCTTCCACCCTTACTGTTTTTATAAACAGAGACTGCAGAGCTTTTGGCACATGCTAGATATTTAATGGCTGTTTCCATTCATTAAGCAAATAATTTGATAGGTTGGCTATGTGTGTGTATTCTTAGTTCATTACTTTTTCATTCTTCCATACCTCCAGCAAGATTAAAGCCATTTAGAACTATGAACACTGAATAAGTATGCCTGATTCCCACAGCCTTTCCTTTCTTGGGTTTTGCCTTCTTAATGTCTACTTTAACCACAACTATGCATCTTTTAATTTGCATTTCTTTATAGTAGACTGATTTTTTTTTCCAGGGGTATTTTTGTTGATTCTAGGCATGTGCAATCTCAGTGAGATTGGAAATGAGATGAGTGGATGACCTATGGGCCAGAAAGCTGCATTGTTAAGTCCAAAAGCCTTCAGAATGTGTCAGAGTTTGCAGTATTTGGACGGGGGCAGAGCACAACAGAGGCACACAGCATCACTCACCTTATTGTACACGTTAAACCATTCAGGATGGTGGTCCAGTTTCTCAGCCTGCAGGGCCACTCTTGTCATGAACCCAAAGGCCTATTTAAGTGGAGCGAGAGCCAGGTTAGTGTTTTAAGAGAAAGGACTTCTGGACATCACCAATTCAAGGCCTAGACGAAGGAGGATGAATTAACTTCCCCCCGGGAGACTCCTTTATCTTTAAATCATTTCCCCCTTGACATTCTGTCACTGGTTCTCAGGCTTGAGTTAGAGATTGTCCCTGCAGTAGGAAGAAAGTCTTGCTATTTAGGACGCCAACAAGGTGGAAACACCACAACAGGCTTTTGGTCTGGCCAGTCTTGGCTGTCGGTTCAAATGTCTTCAGCTGTGCATGTTTTCTACTTGAACTATCTCCTCAGACGACTGCTGCTACAAGTTCCAGGAAGGCAGAGCCCAAGACACATCCTCCTACTCTCCAGTCCCCAAAGATGATACTTTCTGAATTAGGCAGGAAAATAAATATCCCCCCCGGCACAGTTATCCAAATAACTGGATGAGTGTGGGGTCTCAGAGTCTTGGCTAACGAGACGTGAAGGGACAGAACATGCTTTGTAAGGTGACCCCATCAGCCCCAGTCTCAGAAAACTCTGTCCTCCCCTGGTGCCATACCCTGTTGAAGTCTTTGAAATGAAACTGCTTGAAGATGGCATCGCGGCCTTCCAGCTCATTCCACCCCACGGCCCTCAGGTTTGGCAGCAGCTGGTCCCTCTCCTCAGCACTCAGCCTGTGTGCTTTGCCAGCCTAGAAGAGGGGAAAAAACAAGAGGCCCAAGAGCATTTCTTTTTATAGGTCAAAACAGAGGGGCTCCAGCCTTTAGGGGAACTTAGCCAGCCTCCACTGGCTGCTTTGGACGTGGGTGACCAAGGGCAGCAGGTCTTTGAGCAATAAGCTGGAAGCCCTCAAGGGTGGCACTCTGCCCAGGAGGTGGGGTCCAGGCTTGTCCGCTGATAGGCTCTCAGGTCTTGGGTTTTACACTCCACACAGAGAAAGGAAATCCCAAAAGCAATGCAATTCATATGACGGGGACAGAGACACTCTTCCCCTACCCTGCCCTCAAAGCCTTACAGACCTTCCCCTCCATAAGATCTATTACATCAGTGAGGGCGTAAAAGCAAAATAAATCCCAGATGCAAATATATTACTCTACAACCTCTGAGGAAGAGTACCATGACTGTCCCCCCTTCCTTTTCCTATTACGTACTTTATCATATGCACCCCACGTCCCTACGGTAACTTTCATGTGTATTGAAGAGCAAACAGGCCTAGAGAGGGGAAACGACTTGTCTGCTGTTCTTTCCTGCCCTCCCCTAGCCAGGGATGGCGCAGTGTTGTCTGTGTGTCAGCATCCCTGGGGCTGGACAAAGGAGCTGCATTTAAAATAAGTGTCCAGCCCATTCTTAGCCACACTGTAGCTGACCGTGTTGGCACTACCTCTAGTAGGTCCTCAGTCATGCTCCCAGGCAGCCTCTGGTCCTGAGCCGCCAGGGCTAGGTTCTCCGGTTTTCCATCTGCTTTTCTGGCTGGTTGGGAAGCTCAGGCCACAGAACTCAGTCCCCAAAGTGGAAGGAACTTGGCCAAAGGCAGCTGGCAAACCTAGTGCCCTGTCCTATTTACCTAATGTGCAAAGTGCCCTCAACGCAGCCCAAATTGGCACAATTCAGGCCATGAGTGGAACCTCAGAGAATGCAAGGAAGCAAGGGTCAGTTTCATCCTAGGAGGATCCAGGTCTAGGACCTTAACGGATCCCAGAACCTAGGCTTCTAGAGTAGCACCACCCCAGGGCAGAAATAGAGTGCTGAATTGAAAAGAAATACTTAGGGGTGAGGAGGGAATGTGAGGGAGGTTAATTTAGCTTTTATGAGGCAGCCTGCAGACTGAACACCATGTGTTGATTGGCAGGAAGTTTGAGCCCCGCTTTCACCATTTACCAGCCAGGTGGCTGTACCTCTCTTGGCAGAACCTCTACCTCCACAGATCATCATGAGGTGCCAATGGGACACTTTAGGAAACTCCACTGCTATAAAGCAAATGTCATCTGCATTACAAAAAAATACCTCCTAAGGCAAGTAGGCTTGTGATGGGCCTGGTAGCATTTGTGGTAGCTGAAGCATCGCAGTGCTTTCCTAAGTCCGTCTTTTTTCCCTCCTGTTTCCCTCCTGAAAACGTGAGCTCTCTCCGGACTGAGGGAGCTTGGCCCCTCTCCTCTCCTCGGCTCTAGATGGCTACAGGGATTGAATGGCAGCAGCGATTTGCATCATCTGCCCAGTAGGGAGGTCTCTACTCCAGAGCTGGCCCTCTCCCCGTGGCTGACTGCCTGGTCCGTGTATCCAGACAACCAGAAGTCAGCCAAAGCATCAGAGCCCACTGTTTACTTCCTTGGCTCTTAAAGGGGTGGGTGAGTCCAGGTGAGCTCTTAGGAGGCTTCCCTTTCTCGGTAGAGCCTTCTGGAACCCCCCAAGTCGCAGAGCCTGGGGCTGAACTGACAAATCTTCCAGGTGCCGGCTCTGGAGAGGGGGACGGTGCCCTGTTTGCTTAGTAAATCCCCGCCAGGTCTTGCCTCCTCTGGCGAGGTGTGGGGAGTGGTCGCCGATTTCCCAAGCCTGCATCTCTGGGGGCCTCAGCGCCCCTCACAAACAGCCCCACTCATCCTCCCTCCCCCAAGTCCCTCTCCCATCAAAAGGCCCTCCCAGTCTTGCCTGCTCCGAAGGCCTGTGGGCCAGAAACGGTCTGATGAAGCTCCCGAGCTTACAGCAGAGCAAGGGGCCCGCCCCCGCCCCGGGGGTAGGTGGGGGAAGCTAGCCCGGGAGGAGGGCTGCTCCTGCGCCACCAAGCCCCCGCGGCCGGGCACGGGCCTCAAACCGGAGCGGGGGCTGGCTCTGGAGCCCGGGACCGCACACGGGCTCAGAGCGTGAGTCCCAGGCGGACAGACCCTGTATCCAGAGTGCGAGCGGGAAGGGGCGCGGACGGGTACGCACAGGAGCGCGCAAACTCAGCCCGCCTCTCGCTCCCACCCCAGTATAAAGCCAAATCGGGCCACTAAGGGGACGAGATCTGCGGACTCTCCCACCACGGTCCTCCCCGGCCCTGTAAGGTCGTAGGCCCCGCCCCCAGCAGGGTCCGGGAACAAGCACTGGCCTGGGTCAGGGCAGGCCTGGCCTCCCAACTGGCTGGGACCGGGACCCGCCATGCCCCTCTCAGGGCCTCAGCTTCCCCTCCCCGCCACCGGCGACAGGGACCCGGGCAGAGACCCCACTCTCGGACCCCGGCGGCTCCGCAGGAGGCTCGAAAAGACCCTCCCCCTCCCCGTCCCGCTCCCACCTCGCCCGCTGCTGCCCCGGCCCCGCTGCCCCGATCGCGGCGGCGCACCCCTGGACTCACCATGGCGCGGGCGGCAGCAGGTGGCCGGCGGAGAGGGCAGGCGGCGGCCGGGCGCGCAGGCGGCCGTCCCGGGGCGGGGCCGCGCTCGGACCGCCCTCCGGTAATGATTAACGTCCCCAGCCAGGGACGCGCTCGGCCTGCTTCCTTCCAGCACTTTCCTCGCTGCTCAGAGCCAATCCTCCGAGCTTGTTTCAGGGAGCTAGGGTGAAGCATGAGGGCTCCAAATGCCCACTTCAGGGTTGGAATCCCAGCCCGCCGCTTACAGCTGGGTGGCCCTGGGCGCCAGAATACCTATTTATTTCTTTATAAAAATCTTTTATTTGGATAGAATTGACATGCAATAAGTTGCACATATTCAACGTGTACAATTTGATGAATTTTAATGTTTCCCTCGTGAGACCGACACTGAGATCAAGATTATGAACATATCAAGTTTCCTTGATGACTAATGATATTGAATATCTTTTCATGTACTTATTTGCTAAGGATAAGTCTTTTTTGGTGAATAGCATGTTTGAATTTCCTGCCCATTAAAAAAGAAATTGGGTTGTTTGTTTTCTTACCGAGTTTTGAGGGTGTTTTATTCTGGATATAAGGACATGATCAGGCAGTGCTTTTCAAATATTTTCTTTGAATTATCTTACGCTGCCTTTCAAAGAGCAAACGTTCTTAATTTTGATGAAATCCAATTTATCAAATGCTTCTTTGATAGATTTCTATTTTGATGTTGTACGCATAGAAATCTTGGCCTAACACGAGATCACAAAAGTTTTCTCCTATGTTTTAGAGCTTTGGGTTTTACATTTAGTCTGTGATCCACGTTGAGTAAATATTTTTGTATGCTTCAAGTTATAGATCCAGATTCACTTTTGCACATGGAGATTCAGTTATTCCTTTCTCCACTGAATTGTCTTCGCACCTTTGTAAAACATCAATTGATTATATATGTGTGGGTTTATTTCTGAGCCCTTTCTTCTGTTCCATTGATCTGTTTGTCCATCATGACAGGACGCTACCTTGTCTTGATTATTATAGCTTTATAATAAGTCTTAGAGTCAGGTTAGAAAAGTCCTCTCACATTTTACATTTTTTCTGTTACCTTTTATTCTTGTACTCCATTTTTATTCCCCCCCGCCCGCCGCCACGGCCCATAGCAGCCTCTCTAATGTGTTAATGTGTATTTTTGTTTGCACATGTTCTTGCAAAATGTGTGGTGTTGTTTCGTCTATATGTATTTTTAAATTTATGTAAATGGTATTATGTAAATATATTACATTTCTCAGTCTGTTTCTTACAAAACAGAGTATTTAGTGGAAAATTAAGATCTACCCATGTCGCTATATGTATATTCAATCTGTAGCTTTTAACTGCGGCCTAGTATTTTGTAATGAGAGTCTGCCGTGGTTTCTTGTTCTATCAGTGATGGATACTTAGGTTCCCTCCAACTTTCTGCTGCTACCACCACCTCCCAAACCCGTGAGTATGTGGGCACACACACACATACACACACAGAGTTAAACAACAATGCTGCTGCAGTGAACATCTCTAATAGCTCCCGGGGCTGTGGGCAGTTTCTTAAGTATATTCATACCCTATGAATCCAGCAATTCCCTGCATGGGTGTGTATCTCAAAATAGTTCCAGATAATGTCCAGAATGGGGACACCAGTCCTCATTCTCGCCCGCACAGTGTGAGGGGGTACTATTTCCATATGCACCTTACACATACATACTCACACTTCCTGTTAGCCAGCTTTTTATTTTTTGTCAGGCTAATAGCTATAAAATGAGAGTTTATTGTGAAGCAGGATTTCTTTTGACCCCTTTGCTGGGGTTGCAGCAGGGAGTGCCCTATGTATTCAGCTTGCAGCCCACATCTGGTTTGCGTTCCAGCCCACAGCTCATGTGGCCACCGCAACTGCATGCTCAGCCCCTGGCATGAGGGAGCATCTGAGCGAGTGATGCAGGGTTTGGCCAGCTGCATCGAGCCATGACACGGGAGCAGGCTCCGTGTGGCGCCCATGGCCGGACCAGGTGTGTCACCCCAAGGAGACTGTGGCAGCACCCAGGCAGGGGTGCCTGAAGCCCCAGAGAGGAGTGTTACAGAGCTAATTAGCTCTTTTTGCTCCACCATCTGCAGCCTGATGGACAGCAGCATGTTAGCAGCTCTGTCAGCCCCTTTCTCCACTCTGGCCTGTGGCTCCAGGACCAGCTTGGCCCTGGTGCTGCTTCTGTTCTGTGGGGCAGCTGCCTCCACCAGTGAGGGCAGACGGCCAGTGTTACAGCGTTTGTGGGTGCCGTTTGGTGGGTCCTGAGCTCTTGTCCTGCATCCAAGAAGAAAGAGGTCATGCTGACAATTGAAGGGTAGTGAGGATGGAGAATTTTATTGAGTGATGAAACGGCTCTCAGTGGAGAGGGAACGAGAAGGTCGGGTTGTCTCCCTCAGTGTGGCTGAGTCTAGGGAGTTTTATAGGCACAGGATCCGGGCAGAGCAGGCTGTAGGTAGTATTAGAAAAGGCAACATTTGATTTGTTAAAAAGCATTATTCAGAAAGAACCAATCAGGAAAGAGTGGGCAAACAGGAACAAAAGTTCTCACCCTGGGTTGAGGGGTTTCATCCCAAACCAGCAGTCCAGGCTGTTTTTGGCTTGAATGTGGGGTTTCAGGGGAGACCCGCCCTATCTGCTTAGGTATTTGTTTGCCTCCTGCTACTCTCAATTGTTTTACCCTACATTGTTTTCTGATGACTAATGAGTTTGAGAACCTCTTCATATGCTTGTTACCATTTGGGGGTTACTATTTGTGAATTGCTTTTTAATATTCTTTGCCAATTTTTGAGAATTTACAGTGCTCTCTTTTTATAGTTGGTTTGTGGGTGTTTATATAAAATCTAGACATTAATTGCTTGTCAGTTTTGATATTGCAAATATCTCCTCCCATTCTGCCATCTGTATACTAACTTATTCCATGAGATCCATGATGTCTGTGGGCATAAATCTTATATTTTGGTGTAATAAGATTTATCTTTTTTCCCTCTGCCTTATAATTTTGTGCATTTGAAAATTTCTTTGATAAGTCCTCTCTCCACCCTGCTACAAAAATATACTCCCTTTTCTTTTGTTAACTTTATATTTAGATAGATTTAAGACCTAAATGTGAAAGTTCCCTTTTGGTATGTAGTGTTAGGCAGGATGTTAGTCTCCAAAGATAGCACCCAATGAACCATAACTCCCAATATTCACACCCTGCATAGTTCTCACCCATGTTGAATCTGGGATGGCCCAGTGTGACCAATCAATGGTCAGAAATGTCACCATGCAACTTTGTTTTGATACAGTGTCTTGCTCCGTTGCCCAGGCTGGAGTGCAGTGGTACAATCATAGCTCATTGCAGCCTTGACCTCCTGGGCTCAAACGATCCTTCTGCCTCAGCTCCCCCAAGTAGCCACCATGCCTGGATAATTCAATTTTTTAAATTTTTTATAGAGGCAGGATTTTTCTATGTTGCCAGTCTGGTCTGAAACTCTTGGGCTCAAATGTTGGGCCTTGGCCTCCCAAATGTTGGGATTCTAGGTGTGAGCCACCACATCCAGCTATAACTTCTAAGACTAGGCCAAAGAAACCCTGGGATCTGTTAACCATTCTCCAGCCACGTGAGTGAGCCTTTTGGATGCCCAGACCCGCCAAACCTTCAGATGACTTCAGCCCCAGGAGACATCTGACTTCAATCCCACGTGATGCTGCAAGTGAGACCAGTCAACCCATGGAACCATGAGAAATTATAATTTTTGTTATAAGCCACTCAGCATGGTGATTTGTTCTGCAGCAATAGGAGCAAATGGCAGGAACAAAAATTGGTGCCTGGAAGTGGAATGTTGCCATAAAAGCAACCTAACACATGTAGCATTAGGTTGAGAATGGGTGGTGACAGTAGAAGGAAAGATTTAAGGACAGCAAGAAGGCAGGAGGCAGAAAGCCTTGCTCTCATACATAACAATGAGAAAAGACTGCAGGCACGACAAAGTCATCACTTTTCTTGAGCTCACCAGGGAGCTGAGCTCACAGGGCAACCAAGTATCCTGAATTCCAAGAGGGCAGGTCCCTCCAAGGAGAGGCAGGATGTGCAGTCTGGCTCACTTGGGCAGCACTTGGAGGAAGGGGCAGCCTTCATTAAAGTGGGTAAGAAGAAAGAAATCAGTTCAGTTTTAACAAATTGTTGGGAGCCAAGTGTGGGCTGGCATGTCGGTCTGGGATAGCAGGGGGCCCAGACAAGGTGAGAGTTTGTACACACTGACCGCCTCTTCTGTGTGCATGCTCGCAGGGTGTGCTCCTCTGGTGAGGGAGTGGGGCAGGATGAGGGAAGGAGAGGGACCCACTCAGTGGTGTGGGGGCTGAAAGGGCTGTTTTTGCTGTGGGGAAAAGTGCCCAACCCCCTGTCCTAAGCCCCCTGTTCAGTGGTGCAAAAGTCTTAAGCCACAAGCTGAGGCCAACAAACCGTGTCACTCCCAGGGCACAGCCCCATGGTGGCTTCATTTCTGGTAGGAGAACCCCCCTACCCTTGGGGGAGGTTCAGGAAACTGTACTGGGACCAAGATCCTATGTTAATATCATTCAAGATCCTATGTTAATATCATTCCCACTCCCTCTGGGGCAGAGTGGGAAGTTCTCCCATGAAGGACCTGCCCCGGATGTAAGGCAGGGTCCACTGCACTGAGGCGGATGGGTGGGAAGGCTGAGAAAGATCCACCGTCCCGGGCATCTGAGAGCCTACACTTACCTCCCCACCACGAACCTGGTGGTGGGCAGCAAACCTGGTAGTCGCCACCGGGAGAAGGGCAAGAGTATGGAAAATATGAAGAAAGAGACCTCCTTCCTGTTGGGCCACTGGGGACGTGGCAATTACTACCACAGAGAGATTACTGTACACCTCCAGAACAACTGGATAAAAGGTCACCTGACCCTACCATGTGCTGATGAGGAGGTGGCATTGCTGCAAGTCTCATATTTTGCTGGTGGACATGAAAAATGCTTCAGCCACTTTTTTTTTTTTAGTACAGTTAAATTTTCCGTATATTTTGTGGTTATTTGACTAGTGTCTGCTGTGTTAGCTTCCTAGGGCTGCCATAACAAATGATCACAAACTTGGTGGCTTATTATCTCACCATCCTGGAGGCCAGAAGTCCGAATGGAGGCGTCAGCAGGGCCATGCTTCTCCTGAGGACTCTAGGGAAAAGCCCTTCCTCATCTCTTCCAGCTCCCGGTGGCTCCTGGAGTTCCTTGGCTTGTGACAGCATCACTCCTATCTTTGCCTCCGTCTTCACATGGCCTCCTTCCCTGTGTCTCTACATCCTTTTTTTTCCATGTCCAGAGCCCAGGAGCACATTCTTCACTGAAATCACTCTCTGTTGCAGCTTTTAGAATCCGGTCACTCTTGAAAACACCAAAGGCCACTGGAGCCTGCAGCTGCCCATCATGTCAAGATCCGCTGATATCACGGTAGCACTCAGCAGTGGCAGCCCATTGCTTCAGCTGCTGGAAAAACAAGACCATCTGCTGAGTCAGAGGTCCCACCCGAAGCCAAGTCAGCCACTTCTGAAAACCATTTGGCAATTCCAATTTCTTATGAAGTGGAAGAGACACTTACCTATGTATCAGCAACCCCACTCCGACAGAAATGAAGACACATCCACACAAAAGCCTATGTGCTAATGCTCATGTTTGTGGCAGCTATGCTTGAAAACAATTCAAATGTCCATCAACAGGTGAATGAATACACAATGTCGTATGTCCATAAACTGGAATACTAATCAGCGATATAAAGAAATGAACTACTGACACCTTTTACCACATGGGTGGATATCAAAAGCATTATGCAGGGAGTAACAGCACAGAAGGCTATGTACTGTATTATTCTTTTTCTTTTTTGTGGGGGGTGGGAGGGGGAACGGAGTTTCTCTCTTGTTGCCCAGACTGGAGTACAATGGCGCGATCTCAGCTCACTGCAACCTCCTCGTCCTGGGTTCAAGTGATTCTCCTGCCTCAGTTTCTTGAGTAGCTGGGATTACAGGCATGCGCCACCATGCCTGGCTAATTTTTGTATTTTTAGTAGAGATGGGATTTTGCCAAGTTGGCCAGACAGGTCTCAAACTCCTGACCTCAGGTGATCCACCCACCTCAGCCTCCCAAAGTGCTGAGATTACAGGCATGAGCCACTGTGCATGGCCTATATTATTCTTTTTATATGACATTCTGAAAGCCACAAAACTAGGTATAGGGAGAGAAGAGATTAGTGATTGCAAGGGGCGAGAAGGGATGGGAGGGAAGGAGTTGACTATAGAGGGGCACAAAGGAAATTAATCAAAACAGTCTATGTATCTTGATTGTGGCATGATCACATGACTAGATGCCTCTGTCAAAAAGATGAATATGTAAATTATATCTCAACAAACCTGACTTTAAAAAGAAAGCTAATCTACCATGCTAAGTCTGCAGATAATTATTACCACTGGGGAGTTAGTGCTGGAAAGAGACTATGAATGGGTTTCTGGTAGTACCCTGTATCTTCATCTGGCAAAGTTGGTCTTTGGGTGTGTACGTCTGTCAGTTTACAAAAATTCTTCAAGCTGAATCCCTATGAATAATGTGCTGTTATATATGTAATATTTCAATAAAAAGTTTTTTAAAAGACAGTGAGAAAATATTATTGGAAAAAAAGATTCAAGAACAAGTAGGAACACTGTCTCTTCAGTAACTTGGAAGAGACGAGTGGTACCTACTGAACTCATGCTTGGCTTCTAGCAGCCTAGAATACCATTGAGAAGACGGAGAGCAATGAGCTAAAAAGAGGGCCTTTTTAGCTTCTCAGTTACCAAATGATTCTAAAGGTAAGAAGTGGCTTCATGGTAAAGATCAAATCAAGGGGAAAGCTGTAAGTCTCCTGTTATGACCTTAGAAAGATTTAAGACTCTGTCTTACAGATACTTTCAGGTAAACAATAGGGCTTCTAAGAATCTTCTTGATATGCCTCCTAGACCAACTTTGCCAGGCAGGAGGGCTGTTAAAGACCTTAAGAATTTTGTTTCTCAACACCCTGACTCTTGGACCAAGGTACACAGGGGCCTCTCTTCAAGAGATTTGTGGCTGTAATTCTTGTCCAATAGAAGGAACCTCAATAAGGTCTATAGGAACCTCACAAAGCTTTTAGTAGAATTGTATTGGTACTGGCACTGCCAACTTGAACTAAAGACAGAGACAATTCAAAACAAAAAGAGTCCACTGTGCCTCCTACCTTTCAGAATCAGACTGAAAAGCTACTCCACTTCAAACATGGACATATCTAAAAGAAAAGATAAGTCAGATTTCAGAGATAAGAGCTTGGCTTTTTGAGCCAAGAGCTATAATCACTTCCAGGGAGCAGGACTGGGCTATCAATCACTGGGGAACTGGCAACATGTGCCCTGCTGGATTTTAGAATTACCATGGGCCCAAAACTGCTACGTGCCGTCTTCCCTTTTTTTCCTTTTGAACAGGAGTGTTCAAGTTGTCTGGGGCCCCATGTTGCGCTGAAGCAGCCTCAACTTCCCTCTTTTGATGCCTCTGTCTGTCAGGATGGGCTGGGTAATGCTGCAGTAACAAGTAACCCCCAATCTCAGTAGCTCAACACAACAAAAATTTCTTTTTTTCTCTTATAACATGTTCAATACAGGTAGACAGAGGGACTCTATGCCTTGTAGTTACACAGGAACCCAGGTTGATGGAGGTGTCATCTCTCATATATTTGCATAATAACTGCAAAAGTGGGGTGGGAACATGGGGGGGTTAGCAGCAGTGGATCTTAAGTTTTAGCTCACATGGCTGTGCCTAGCTTCAAAGAGAGTGGGGAAGTACAAATCTACCATGTGCCCGAAAGCCGAGTGCTGGAATTCTGCATTTGATGAATGACATGAAGGACTTTCATAGGGAGCCACTACCCTGTGATGAAGCACCTAGTGAAATCTGCTGCTGGCCCAGGTAGAAAGAGAAGTCACCCTTTAGGCTACACATCCTGGGAATGGGGACCTGGGCCATGTGAAGCTCTAGGGTGTGGTCTGGTCTAGGGAAACTATTGTCCCCCAAGGGACTCCTGAGCCACCCTAGTGGAGTCTAGAGGCTGGTAATATCTAGATTTCTTTAGGCCATCTCCTAATCATCCCATTCTACCCCCTAGAATTTTGCCTCTCCATTAAAATAATTAAATAGTCACCTCTTCCGAGGGGCAGGAGCAGACCCAGAATTTGTATGAGCCTGATGCTTAATGGTATTTTGGACACCTTCTTTAAGAGGAAGAACACAAATTACAAAAACAAATTAAAGTACAAATATAAATATTTACTTAGAAGGAGAAAGGAATTAACAACAAATTGTAAGTTCAAGAGAACTTTTACAAACATCACAAAGTTTAGAAAAATAATATTTTTATGAACTGCCTGACGCACACCTGTAAGTTTTCCTTTCCTACGGTTTTGGCTACATTTTCATGGCCTCTTCATATGATGATGATTTGGCATTAGCACTTCTAAAGAGAGAATAGGATGGTAAATTTTGATAATCAAAAAAGGAAATGAATGCTAGAAGGAAGACTGATTATTTTTATTTTTGATAGTTCGAATGTATAAACTTGATGGCACACACATATGTGCTTGCTGGTTGGACCTAATGAAAGGTGAAATTCTGATACATTCTTTTTGTGCAATCAAAAAAAGAAAAAAGTGATAATGTATTTACCATTGAATATGTTACATTATTAGGAATATTTCTTGGCCAGGCCCACGCTGTAATCCTAGCACTTTGGGAGGCTGAGGCAGGTAGGTTACTTGAGGTCAGGAGGTCAAGACCAGCTTCACCATGTTAGCGAAGCCCTGTCTTTATCAAAAATACAAAAATTAGCCAGATGTGGTGATGGGTGCCTGTCATCCCAACTACCTGGGAGACTGAACCAGGAGAACTGCTTGAACCCAGAAGGTGGATGTCGCAGTGAGCCAAGATCTCGCCACTGCATTCCAGCCTGGGTGACAGAGTGAGAATCTGTTTTTTTTTTTAAAAAAAAAAAAAAAAAGAAAAGAATACTCCTAATAAGAGGAACCATCTATTTTGACTAGCTGTTGATGAAAATGAAACTGTCTGCTTAGAAATATTGCACACCTGATAACTGGGAGAATTTTCGAGAGGTCCAATGCCAGCTCTGTACATATGGAGCCTTGTTTCCCTGCGTTACCCATCTTTCTCTGCCAGAGGCCATGGGACGTATCTTATAAGTGTGTATATTCCTAGAAGGCACTTCTATAACCATGATGGCTAGCAACAAACTTAGATATGGTAGTGACAGAGAATGGCATAAATGTATCCCTCTAAACCCAAATGAAGTGTATCCTCAACTCACCTGGCCCTCCACCAGGTCTGCACACATGCCTGGCATCTACTCTGACACCACCCAACGGAAGGGGTGTGACGTGGGGAAAGTTGGAGTGGAAAAACAAACTGGGCCTGACCTAGTCACTGGGCCTACACTGAAACTATCTTTCTTTAGAAAATTTTGCAAAAGCGTATGACCATATTGGTCCCTAGGTAGGACCCATCAGGTGAAGGCCCCTGAGGCTCAGACTTTATTTGCTTCCCAGGAATCCCACTCCTGCCTAGGAGCCTTCACTGTTGAACCCGCTCGATTCCTGCCCACCCTGTAGGTCTCTTTCCTCAGTGCTTCATTTCCTTTTTCCCTTGCTGAAGGGTGAAGAATGACATATCTTTGAATCCCCCAGGGTATCTGGAAATCTGCCCCGTACTTAATACATTCTCAACAAATGTTTCCCAAATTCATGTTTGTGTATTTCTGCAGGGAGCTGAGATAGCTACTTAGCACCATATAAACTGTATTCAAGAAATATTGTTCAACAGTGACAACCCTGAAACGCTAACATTTATGTAGTATAATCTTTTGCCAGGTCCCATGCTAAGGATCTAAAAAGGTTTATAAAAGCTTTTTTTCGAATTATAGAAGGAGCGTGTACTGATAGTAAAAAAAGAAAGAAAAAAAAGGTGGGCCCATATGGTTGGTATAAAGAGAAAGGTAAAAACCCCCTCTGCCACCCTGCTCTGTACCCACCCCAGGTCGCCAGGCAGAGGTCACCACGGCCTCTGGAGGCAGTGTCTGCCCTGAGGTCTGGCTCCTCCGCCTGCTTAACTGTGGGATCTTGAGCAAGTTACTTAACCTTTTGCAATATCAGTGTCCTCAACTGTAAAATGGGGATAATAACAATAGCAGCCTTGTGTGAGGTTGTAATGATTAAATGAGACATTTTATGTTGAGTGTCTGGCACTGCCCCCTGTATCCTCTCAACCCCACCTTGAAGGTGACCTTCAAGAGTAAGACTTTCTGCCCCTCTCTGCCCATTGAACATGCTCTGCCCACATGCTGGACAGGCTGCAGGTGACAAGGAGTTAAGACCCTACTCTCAACCAATGTAGGATGGGGGTTGGTGGATGCATATCCACTTCCTTACCCCTCGGTGGAAGGATTCTGGTGTGTTTACGCCATCGCTCCGAGGGTCCCCAGCAGGACTGAGTGATAACCTGCTCGTTCGTGCTTACTTACTCAGCTCTCCTCCCTCCCCATCCTAACCTGCTTTTTTTTTCTTCTTAATTAAAGGTTGTCCTTTTGTTATTGGTTTGTAGAATTACAACCCCTTGTTGATTATCTACGTTGTAAATATTTTCTCCGAATCTCATTTGGTTTTTAGCTTGGTGACATAAAGAAATGTTTAGTTCTTAGATAGCCCAGTCTGCCTGACTTTTCCTTTATGGTTTCCTTATGGTTTTGCTTAGGAAGGACTTTCTCACCTCGAGATTAACAAATAGCTGTCTCTATTGCCTCTTAGTACTTTTTCAGTTGATAAAAAGTTGGTAAAATATTTGTTAATCTCTTTGGAATTTACTTTTGGGTATGATATGAGATATAATAAGAATAAGAAAAGTAACAATTATTTTATTTCCGAATAGATAAACAATAATCTCATACTATTTTTTAAATACAAAGAATAGGCCATCCTTTCGTCACTGATTGGAAATGCTACTTTTGTAATACACTAATTTCCCATAATCCCCATAGCTTGGTTTCTGGGTTCTTTGTTCTGTTCCTTTGATCCATCAACTCCATCCTGTTTTAATTTCTCTAGCTTTATAGTTCATTTTGATATCTGGTACGTCAAGTCCAATCTCATTTTTCATCTTCAAAATGTTCTTGCCTCTTCTCGCTTGTTTACTCTTTCAGATGGGCTTGAAAATCAGCTTGTCAAGTTCTATAAAAATCCCTTTAGGATTCTGATTGCGAATGCATTGAATTTTTGGGAAGAATTGACATCTTCATATTATCAGGTCTTTCCATCTTGGAGCATGATATATCACCCCATTTATTCAGGCCTTCTCTATGCCCTTCAGTAAAGTTTTACTGTGTTCCTCATGCAGGACTTGGACATGTCTCGTTCAGTTTATTCTCAGGTGTTTTATAGTTAGAGTTGGCTGCTGTGCACGGGATGATTGCTTCATTACATTTCTAATTGGCCTTTGCAGGTATACAGGAGAAGTGTGGATTTTGATATGGTGTCTTATCTCCAGTCATGCTGATAAACTCTCTATTTAGTTCTAATATTTGTCAGTGGATTAGAAAAACTTTGAACCAGTCATGCCTGTCACACACGGGATGGGCCTCCAGGGAAGGGCAAGGAGCTCCGCAGTGCTGATGGCTGCTATTGAATCTGCGGATCCTGTTAGGGCTGCTGTAGAGACTGCTGTGTGTATGGGGCAGAGCTTTGGACAAGATAGCCTTTAGATCCCTTCCCATTCTAAGCTTCTAACATTCACAATTCCGGTGCCTGTCTGCTTCATGCACTGTCTCCCTGTTGCATAACGACCAAAGCCACGTTCCCTTCCTTCCCTCCCTCCTTCCTTTCCTTCCTCAACTATACTTTTATTTCTACCTGCCAAGCTCTGTGTCAGGTTCTGGGAAGGTGGGGAGGGAGAGATCACGATGATCGTTGCAGAGATAAGTGCTCCACACCTTTGGGATGCAAGCAATGTTACTTAAATCGTCTCAAACTAGAATGTGGTAGAACCCCCGTGCCCCGCCATGGGCTGGATATACAATCTACACTTGGGGGCCTCCTACCCCATCTCTCTAAATGGTTCATGAACCCTAGGGTTTTCCCAGTCCCAAAGGAGGGCTTCCACTCTCAAGGAACCCAGAGCCACGCTGCCTCTCCCCACTGCTGTCCTTGCCTTTGCTGCGCAGGCTGCCGCCATCAGGTCCTGCTGTGCCTCTGCTCAGGGAAAGTCTCCCAGGCTGCTGCCCAGGGGTGGCAGCTCTCTGAGCCGCCAGCCTTCTATGCAGGTGCCCCCAGGGAGGGCCCCATCCCTTGGCAACCAAGACTGCTCCTCAGGGGCCCTCTCTGCAGTTCTCCCAGGGCATCGGCCCCAGAGCTTGTGGATCAGGATAGCAGGGTCAGGCCCCTGTCCTGTGAACCTTGAAACCAGCCACCTCTGGCCCCCTTCCTGGGCCCACAGAGCTGCCCAGGGCTGCTGCTCCCCTCCCTGCATCCCTGGCTCTTTCCACCCATCTCTCACAGGGGACTGTGATGACTGCCCATCAGAAGGGCCCAGAGCGGTGGCTTTCTATTGGGGTGGCAGTGAATTTGTCCCCCAGGGAATAGGTGGCAAGGTCTGGAGACATTTTTGGTTGTCACAACTGGGGATGGCAGTGCTGCTCTTATCTAGTGAGTGAACCGAGGACACTGCTGAACATCCTACAGTGCATGCAACAGCCCCTCACAAGGAAGAGCTGTTCAGCCTCAAATACCGGGAGTACTGAGGGTGGGGCCCTGGTCCACTGTAGCACTGGCCAATAGAAATATAACGGGAGCCACAAATGCAGGCTCCGCATGTGAGTTTACACTTCCCGATAGCTACATTTTTTTTTTTTTTTGAGATGGAGTTTCACTCTTGTTCCCAGGCTGGAGTGCAGTGGCACAATCTCGGCTCACTGCAACCTCTGCCTCCTGGGTTCAAGCGATTCTCCTGCCTAGGCCTCCTGAGTAGCTGGGATTACAGGCACGCACCACCACGCCTGGCTAATTTTGTATTTTTAGTAGATACAGGGTTTCTCCATGTTGGTCAGGCTGGTCCCGAACTCCCGACCTCAGGTGATCCACCTGCCTTGGCCTCCCAAAGCGCTGGGATTACAGGCATGAGCCACCGTGCCCGGCCAGATAGCTACATTCTTAAAAAGTAAAGAGAAATATATGAAATTGCTTTTAATTTATTGAATGTTATTTAACCCAATATATCCAAAATGTTATCATTTCAACATGTAATTGATATAAAATTGAGCTGTTACATTCCCTTTATTCATATAAGTCTTCAGAATCCACTGTGTATTTTACCCTATGGCACACCTTAATTGGAACACTAAATTTTTATTGGAAACACTTGATCTGCATTTAGATTTCATAAAATTTATGGTTGAAAAAGTAGATTTACATGTCAAATTGTTTATCAGTGTTTAAATGTAAATCAAAATGAATTGAAACGAAATAAAATATCAAAATAAATTCCTCAGTCACAGGGCATATTTCAGGTTCTTAATGGCCACAAGTCACTAGTTGCTACCCTGTTGGGCAGCACAGGTCTAGACATTAGAAATGGTAAGTTCCAGTTTCCTCCTTAGGGAGGCAGAACCGGCCACCTCTTCCTCTCTGATGGGCCAGACTGCCTTCCCGTCAGAGAAGGGCAGAGGGAGCTTTTGGCAATAGTGGTAGAGACTCGACACATGACTTCAGTTCTTAGTGTGTCCCTGCTGTCTTCTCTCAGGGACCTTCTGATCTAGGGAAAGAGATGATCATACCAATGCTACAGGTGACAAGTGCTCTAACAGAGCCCGTGAGGCCAGGCTGCAGTGGAGTGACAGCAAGTCTACACATGGGAAGCACTCACACTGGAGGGGGTGCTTAGAGTAAGCTTGAAGATTCATTAGGAGCTGGCCAGGCAGAGGCAAGATCGGGCGTGGGGGATGACCTGGATGGGCACCCGGGCAGAGAAGGTGACTGAGCAAAGGCCAGCCGGTCTGCGAGGGTGTGGTGTGCTTCTCTAAGCGAAGACCTGAGAGCACTGAAGAGGTTGGAAAGGCTCATGGCAACAGGCTCTGCATGTTTCTGTGTAGGTTCCCCTAGGGAACCCAGTTCCCAGCTCTGCTCCATGAAGGAAGTAGACTTGGACTTGGGCCAACTTGCTTCCCACCCTCCCTGCAACACTTCTGTTCACCAGAAGGGGGCAGGGCCACCTCAGGAAACCAGACCCATTCTCTGGCACTCAGCCAAGGTTCAGTCCTGAGTTAGGGGAGACCTTTCAATCCTCAGTGGACAGGTACTGAGCTTCAGGCCCGTGCCAGGACCTGGGTGCACTAAGACGAGCCCCACCCCTTGCAGCCTGTGTCCGCAGTGTCCCAGGCCGAAGGGATTGTGGGGGTTTCGAGGAGGCAGTGGGCAGCTCTGCCTGGGGGGAGGCCAGAGGAAAATGAGGACCAGCTCTCTAGAGGAGGCAACTCTTGAGCTGAAGCAAGAGAAGAAGTTGCCTTCTCGGCTGACAGGGTTGTGAGCTGTGCCACTCTGAGGGGGCGCAGCAGGCGGCATGGAGGTGTGACTGTGGGCGTGGCTGGTTGCTGGCTATGTCCTGGATCCTGGAGCACAGGGTGCAAGGGGCTGGGGTGACCGGCCATGGCTTGTGGAGGGCCCTGGAGCCACATACACAAGCTCCATCCTGGTGCAGCAAGGAGAACAGACAGAATTTCCTCTTTAAAAAACAAAAAACCGTTTCCTTATGAAAACTATCAAATAGGCACCAAGTACAGAGAAGAGTTCATAGACCCCTATGTACCCAGCACCTGGCACCAACAAGGATCTACCAGCTTCTCATCCATTCTCCCTCCACATTTGCACAAACCTTTTATAGACAGAAATTGTTAAACACACGGAAGTAGGGAGACTGGCATAATGATCCCCAGACGCACCAGCCAGCTCTACCAGGAACGGTTTCCAGGCTGGTCTTGGCCGCCCACTCCTTCCCACCCTCAGATTATTCTGAAGCAAATCACATAGCATTTCATATTTTAATATTTCAGTGTAAATCTCTAAAACTGAGAGGTTCTTTAAAAACACAGACTGCACTACTATGCTCACACCTGAACAATGTGCACGCCATCCTTTCACACCACGCCGTACCAGGACTGACAGATTTCAAACCCAGGAATGGCCAGGTTCAGAATGGCTTTGCAGGACGGTTGCCCTGGCAGGGCGTGGAGGAGGAAGCCAGGGGAGAAGGGGCGAGGCAGGGCGTCTGCAGGAAACTTTGATGAGGGTCTGGGGGAGAAGCAGCGAGGACGTGGACTTGGCTAAGGCTGAGCTGTGGAGGGAGGAGGTGTGGAAAGCTTACGAAGTGCCAGACACTCTGCACACATTGTCTTAATTAATCCTCACAAATACCCCACGAAGGAGATTCTATTATCTTCCCCTTTTACAGACAAAGAGACTGTGGCTCAGAGAGACGAAATTGCTCAGAGTGACATAGCAAAAATAACAGAGCAAAGTTGCAGCGCTGGGCTTCAAACAGGCTGGGTGATCCCACAGCTCCGAAGCACGGCCTCCTGCAGCCTGGGGGCCACAGAATGGGAGAAGGCACCTGTGCAGGGCTGGTCCGGAGGCAGCGCCCACAGAACTTGACACCTGCTTTGACGTGAGGGCTGAGGTGTGGTAGCTCCACCCTCGGCTGCAGCCCTGTGGAGCCCAGGAGCAGGTTTCTGAGAGGCAGCCTTGGGTTCGCCCTCCCTGCCTCAGCCACTTTCCTCATCTTTCTTGAGAATCAATCACGTCTTCCTCTCCAGCTCCTGCCCCATGAACAATTCCACTAGTCACCAGCCCTGCCCACCTTCCACCTCCCCTCCACCCCTGGCAGGCCCGTTCATCTTTGTTGGGGCCTGGGAGGAGCAGCCCTTCCCGCCTGAGCCTCCCAAGGCCTGGGCATCCCGGGCGGGAGCTCTGGGCCCTGTGGCTTTGAAGGGAGATGGACATGGCCTAATTGGTCTCTCTTTGTAGCCCAGTGGCCCCCGATGAGGCCCAGGAATCGATGCTTCTCGATGTCTGAATCAGACTCCTGCACACCCCAAACCAGCCCGAACTGCAAGGGCTGCCCTGTGGGAGCCACAGGGGATCATAGCCACACCGGGGCCAGAAAGCCCACTAGGAAGATTCACTTATTCTCTAGAGGAGACGGACAACCAGAGAGTGAAGGACTTGCCCAAGGTCACTGCCAGCTAGGGTTGAGGTGGGCCAGGGCTGGAATCTGCTGCTCTCCTCTTCCTGCATCCTGACTGCCTGGGTCCCTCACTCCACAGTAAGCACCCAGACAAACAAGGGCTGGACAGGGCTCCCTGGCCTGAGATACCTAGAGGGGCTCTGGTGGTTTGGACTCTGCTGCCAGACCCCTGACTCTCGGAGACCTCAGCTACCTCAGAGCCAGAGAGCACTTTAGATCCCACCGTGTCCAGCCCCTTCCTCATGTGACAGTGGAAGGGGTGGGGCACAGAGAGAGGAGGGGTCTACCGTGTCCATGAACCCACCGAGATTTCCTGTCCATGGGGGCCATCCTATTTCTTCTTATTCTCCTCCTTTCCAACCACCTGTGGGCCAAGGGAGGGAGATGGCCACCGCGGCTGCCCCAGGAAGTGGGATCTCAGAGCAGAGTGGCTTTGGCTCTGCCCCGTCCCCATTTCCCTGCAGGCAGGTATAACACGAAAAAGTCTCCCTCCTCCTGTTAGGTACTGGGCTCACCTCAGTGCTCCTTCTGGAGCCTCCCCAACTCAGCTTTGGGGTGGTTGGGGTAGCTGCTGCCCTGGTTAGAGCACTGGATGGGAAGTACAGAGACCAGGATTTGAGTCCTCAACCTGCTCATTGCTGTGTGATCTTCAGTAAGTCACTTCACTTCTCTGAGCCTGCACAGTGGTGATAATTCCAACAGCCCTGCCTCGTCAAATGGAGTCAAATCTGGATAAAAACCCTGGACAAGTGTAAGGGTGGGCCTGTCCTGAGATGGCCACAGAGAATGTCCCGAAAGTGGTCCTTCCTGGGCCCCAGAATACTAATTCCAGTTATGTTGCTGATCTGCTGTGTAGCCCTGGGCAGGTGGCCAAATCTCTCTGGGCCTCAAAAAACGTGGAGATAAATGCTTCTCTCTGCTGTGGTATTGACCTGCTGGCAACAAGGGGAAGTTAAATGTAGAAGAGTTTTAAGAGCCTTAGAAGAAAGGCTGTCTGTAAATGTGAGAGGTTATTAACACCATCCAATAATCACGCTGTCTGCTGACAGAAGTAACGACCCCTGAAGCTGGGCACGGAGGCACGCGGCGGCTCTGAGCGGGCTTCCTCTCGGCTCATGACACTCTGTATCTGTTTATGTGGAGTTCTGCCTCTACAAACCAACCACGAATTAGTTCCTCCGTGGGCATGCCCAGAAGGGAGGCAGGAAGGGCAGGGGATGATGAGAGCTGGATCCCCAGGAAGCGGCGTCTAGCCCAGACGCCCAGCCAGGTAAGGACGGGTGGGGCCGGGAACAAAAGGTTCTCCTGGTTCTCAGTGCCCACTTCTGCTGCTTGCTGTCCTGAGCACCTGGGCAGATAGCGTTCCCTCTCTGGGCCTCAGTGACCCCACTAGGGCTGCCAGTGCAGGAATGTGGGGAGGCATTATGGATGTGTGACCTCAGATCACCTTCTGACTTGCCCACTCCCCCTTTCTTCTCTGTCCTGCTGGAAGCTTGGTGTTGGCACAGGGGGGTACCCTTTGCACTTTAACTCCGAGCCTGGGGAATCCCGCGGTGGGTCGTCTCTGTGGCCACAGCCTCTTGGCGGTGCCCAGGAGCCAGCCAGTAGCATGTCGTGGACTCTCTGAGCCTCTGTTTCTCACCTGTCCCCACCCTGCCAGGTAGGAGTGCCCAGACCCTGAGTGCAGGGAGTCAGACCTGTGCGGCCTTGGGTGGGGTTATTATTCTGCAGCCCTTCCGCAGGGCCCAGGCTGAGCTGTGGGACGGTCCTCGGCCCAGCAGGCCGACCCACGGGTGGCAGGGAGGCTGCCTAAGTGGGAGAGAGGCCGCGCCTTGCCGCTGTCATTTTTTATCCTCGCTGAGGCCTGCAGGGCCTTTCCCCCATCCCCGGCTCCGCTGCCTTCTCTCTCTTTAGACAACTGCCCTCATTCTGTCTCCCGCTCACCACGCTGCCTATTTTTAACTTTCGGCTTTGGGGGAGGTGGAGGAAGGGAGACCGGTGGTGTTTTCTCCTCTGTCCTCCTCCCTGGTCTCATGTCCTTTCTGGGTCCTCCTCGGGAGGTCCTCCTCGCAGTCTGCCCTCCCCAGGCTCCTCACAGCCCTCCTGTCCTGCCTGCCTCCTTGCCTGCTCCTCTCCTCCTCTCTCTGCCTCTGGTCTCTTCTGCCCAGGCCCCTCATCTGCTTCTGTTTCTGCTGCCCCTCCCAGGGGACCCTCACAGACCCCATCCCTGTCCCCGTGGCTTCTCCTCAGTGGCAGCAGTTGGTTGGAGCACTTGCTCTTGCCACGATCCCTCCTGACAGCTAGTGGCGGCTGACACAGGTGACCTCTCACTTTTTCTGGAAACCCGACCTTTTCCTGGAGTCCACACTCTGCCAGGTGCATGTTTGTTCGGGACACTTCATTCCCCCATTAACGCTGGTGCTGGCTGGTGAAGTGGACAGCTGTGGGGGTGCCTGCCCAGCACCCTTCCACCTTCTTTGGCTGCCAACACCTAGATTTTCCTCGGACCCCCTCCCCACTCACTCACCCCATTGTTTGGGTGGAGCTTATCCACCTCCTGGCTTCAGAGATGTGCTGTCTCCAGGCCAGGCCAGGGTGAGCCCAGCCTAGGTTTCTGCCAGATAGGAAAAGGGGTCTTCCTCTTGATTATGTGGTGAGATATCAGCTTGGAGCTGCCTGGGTGTCTTGGCCACTGTAGGGAGAGCCTGCCTGAGGAACAGGCTAACGGGGAGGAGAGCACAGCCAAGTGACAGATGGAGAAGGAGAGATTCCCGAGCTCTCAACAACACCTGGACCCAGCATTCCCTGATTTTGATGTTTCGGTTCCATGAACTGAGGTTTTTTTCCCTTCAGCCATTTGAAGTTTGTTATTTGACCCTGAAAAAGTCCTGACTGTTCTGCTGGGATGCTGTCTGCTCTCTTCCCAGTCCACCCTCTGCCCCGCCGCCCTGCTCCACTCTGTGGCTTCCCCTGTCCTATGGCTGCTCATAGTCCTAAGTCCGCAGCCCAGAATGCGCTCCTGGAATTCAGGCCTGTGCTGTCAGTTGCCCCTAGACACTTCTGATGGGGAGCCTTGTAGAGGCCCTCAAAATGCAACATGTCCCAAACAAAACTCATTCTCTGTCCTTTGTCTTCCAAGGTTTTCTAATTGGCAATGAATGCTTCCTTCATTCCACCCATCTTTCCACCCATCTTTCCATCCATCCACCCACCTTCCTTCCTTCCTTCCTTCCTTCCTTCCTTCCTTCCTTCCTCCCTCCCTCCCTCCCTCCCTCCCTCCCTCCCTCCCTCCCTCCCTCCCTCCCTCCCTCCCTTCCTTCCTTCCTTCCTTCCTTCCTTCCTTCCTTCCTTCCTTCCTTCCTTCCTTCCTTCCTTCCATCATTACACCCACCATGGTGTAATGTTCCATTCATTCATTCATCCATCCATCCATCCATCCATCCATCCACACACTCACCCATTCATTTCACCTCCTTGTCCTCATAACAACAATGATAATAATAATAACCTATGTTAATTGAGGGCTTACATGGTGCCAGACACTGTTCTAATCAATTTACACATATACATTTAACCCTCACATACACATTTAACCCTTTACACATACACATTTAACCCACATTACCCTCATATTACACATACCCATTTAACCCTCAAAACCAACCTGTGCAATAGGTAGTCTTACTGACTTGGAGGTGAGGAGCCTGAGACACAGAGGGGTTAAGTAGCTTAGTGTTACTAAGTGCACAGCCAGAGTTTCTCATTGCTGAAGCCAGAGACTTGGGAATTGTCCTCATGTCCCCCCATCATCCTGAGCATTTGGTAATCACATCCTGCCAACTCTGCCCCCAAAGCTCCTCTCAAACTAGCCTGTGTCTTTCAACTGACCTACCTCAGGGCACCCCATGTCTTTCTGAGATCACGGTCCCAGCCTCTAGGCTCCCATCCCCCTCCACTACCCCATTCCTTCTCAGCCAGGCCCACCCTGCTGGGTACCCTCCGTGAGAGCCCATGGCACAGGCAGGTGGGCCTTGCTGAGGATGCATCTGCTGCAGGGCCGAGGCCACATCTGGGCTTTCACCGTCACATCCCCTGAGCTCCGATCAGCCTCTGGCTCAGGCCAGGCACTTAACAAATGTTGTTGAGTGAAATGAGGCATGGATGGCAGCTTGGGAACCGCCCAGGGGTCCTGAGCACGCGTGGAGTTGCCCACTGGCTTTCAGGACGACATGCCCCCGGTGTACACTGAAGGCCTCAGTCACAGGTTCTCGCCTCCGTCCATTCCCTCCATTCTGGGGTGGCTCCAGCTGCCTCAGCAGAAGTTCTTGCTAATGGGTGAGGGCTATGTCAGGAACAGCTGAATGTCTCCGGGCCGTTCTTCAGCTAAACACTTCTGTCCACCCACCTCCAGACAGTCTCAATCCCTCCACCCCCACTCCCTCTTTGATGACTTACGGGCCGAGAGCATCCGGAGCTAGGTGGGGACAGGGGGACTCTGTGGGCCTGCTGCCACCCCTCACCTCAGGTGGGTGCCCCCTGTGTTAGGCCATTTTGTGTTTCTATAAAGAAATACCTGAGACTGGGTAATTTATAAAGAAAAGAGGTTTAATTGACACACAGTTCTGCAGGCTCTACAGGATGCATGGTGCTGGCATCTGCTCCTGGTGAGGCCTCAGGAAGCTTCCAGTCATGATGGCAGGCAAAGGGGGAGTAGGCACATCATAGGGTGAGAACAGGAGTGAGAGAGAGGGGAGGTCCCAGACTCTTAAACAACTAGAGCTCAGGTGAACTCATGGAACAAGAGCTCGCTCATCACCAAGGGGATGGTACTAAGCCATTCATGAGAGGTCTGCCCCCATGATCCAAGCATCTCCCACCAGACCCCACTTCCCACACTGGGAATCACATTTGCATATGAGATTTAGAGGGAACCAACATCCAGACCATGTCACTCCCTAAGGAGGGAGCCATCAGCAGATGTGGTGCAGAAGGCTGAGGATAGGGAGATCTGGGGTGACCAGAGACCCTGAGTGGGCTACTGCTTGCGGTCCACTGCGGTGAGTCTCAGGGCTCCTTCTGGGGTCTGCAGGAAGGTGTGCCTGAGGCTGGGGGCAGGTCCGGGAACCCCATGTCCTCTTCAAGGCTAGGCTGCCCAGTCCGTCAGCAACACTGCCTTGGGGTCTGTCCCTGGAGAGATGAGGCTGCTGAGCTGTGCCAGGGCTGCCTCAGCAGGCCTAAGCGTGTGGGAGGAGGCTCACATTCCTGGGTGCGCTCCCACAGCATGTGGAGTGGACCTGTTCAACCTGGAAGGACTCTGGCCCTAAGAGGTCAGAGTGGCTGCCACAGAAGGACACCTCTCAGGCCTCCCTTCAGGAGAGGCCACCCCAAGCTACGTGGCTGACCATCCCAGCTGCCGCACCTGCAGGCCCCGCTGCGGTACTCACTCCCAATGCCTCCTCTCCCTGGACTGCCCCTGCTGGTGGCTGAGCCTGAGAGGTCATTAGTAGATGTGGGACTCCTCCGGGGAGAGTCTTTGCCTGGGTCTCTGCTTCATCTGGCTGAGGCATCCCTAGAGTGGTGCAGGCTGAGGCTCGTCCTCCCAATTCTCTTTTCTGCCCCCATCCTTGCAGCTGTGACAGCTGGATGCCAGGGTCTGAAGGCTCTCCTGCCTATTCCTGCTCTGTCTCCCCTTTATCCTTCAGAGGTATTTCTTGGAAGACCCCAGATGACTCAGCCTGAGGAAGGGACAGACCTGCCAAGAGCCAAGGGGCCCATAGCACCACCCATAGCCCTGGCAGGTGTGTCTGGCATTAGATGCTGCCTGGAGACAGGTGGAACCGCCCATGGCAGCACCCCCAAGTCCAGCCTTTGAAGGGGCTTTTGGGGCAGTGCTTGGAAGGCTTCAGTTCCCACACAGCCTTGGGCCTGACTCAGCTTCACCCACAGCCCTCAGTCTCCCCATTGGCAAATGTGTGCTCATCTGGGCCCCTGCCTGAGATCCCTGCTAGCCAAAGCTCTGTCTCGGTTTATCTGGATCATCTTCTCCCAGAGCCTCCTGGCCCCTTGTGGGGTTGAAAGGATGTCAGGGCAGGAGGGCCTTCAGACTCTATCAGGCTCCACCACTTAAATCTACAGAGAGGCACAGAGATGGTAAGTAACTTGTCTGAAGCCACACAGTAGGTCTGAAGCAAGCTACTCAGGACCATGGTTGTGTGATAGTCCGTCCAGGGCTCTTCTCACCTGGATGGGTGATTTCTTGTGGCCTCAAATCAAATAAGAGGTTACTGCCTCCAAGGGCCACCCGTATGCAGCCCAGACCTCTGAGGCCAGGGCGATGGGCCTCAGCATCTGCCTCCCCAGCCTGCAGACCAGACCCCTTCACTGACATTGCTCGGGCATCCCCAGCCTGGCTCAGCTGCCTCTCCTGGTTCTCCCAGGCCCACCTCAGGCTTTCACTCACTCCCTTGCCCTCCTGGGGGACCTTTTCCTATTGACCCAAGTATTAGTCTGTTCTCACGCTGTTAATAAACACATACTCAAGACTGGGTAATTTATAAAGGAAAGAGGTTTAATTGACTCACAGTTCAGCATGACTGGGGAGGCCTCAGGAAACTTACAATCGTGATGGAAAGGGAAGCAAACATGCCCCTCTTCACATGGTGATAGCAAGGAGAATGAGAGCTGAGTGAAGGAGGAAGCCCCTTATAAAACCATCAGATCTCGTGAGAACTCACTGGCTATCATGAGAATAGCATGGGGAAACCGCCCCCATGATTTAATTACCTCCCACCGGGTCCCTCCCACCACACGTGGGGATTATGGGAGCTACAATTCAAGATGAGATTTGGGTGGGAAACCATATCTCTTCGAAGGTTTCCACGACCCCAGCCTGAATAGCCTGCCCTGGGCCTGGGCTTCTTATTTGGCCCTTGGCGTAGCATGGTCCCCACTGTGGTCTTCGCTTCACGAGCATCCTCTGCCTCAGAACCAGCCTGAATGCACCTTGAGGGCTGGAGGTTTGAATCCTGGCTGCACCTAGCCCAGGTGGCTGACATCCTCAGCTCGTGAGGTGGAGGTAAGAAAGTGCATGGGCTTTGGAGTTAGGCAGACCTGGGTTTGAGCCGCAGTGTGGCTGGGGTGGTCTCCTCACATCTTTGTGAATCAGTTTCTTTGCATGTAAAATGGGGAAGCTGAAACCCATCTTGGATATGTGAGGATGACCCGGCTACTGTATGGAAAGTGCTTGCGATGGCAGTTGGCCCAGCGGCTCTCCCCAGCCATCTGAGCTGCCTCTCCTTCCCTCCCTGCCTTAGGGTCTGGCTCAGGGCTGAGCACCCAGGAGATGTTTCAAATCCAGAAGTGCAATTGTGGGGAACTAGTGGAGGAGGCCTTCTGGGAGGGGTCTGCTGGGGAGACAGTGAATTCCTGTCAGTTCGCAGTGGAGCTCAGAAACACCGATTCAGCACTGGCTTCCAGAGTGAGAAACTCTGCAGGGCTGGGAGTTGTGGGGAGAGATAGAGGAGACGGGAGGTGGTGGGGTGGGGGTGGGGGGAATGAGGGAAAGAAGAGACAGAGAGAGACAAAGAGGAACAGAGGCGGAAAGAGAGGAGGTCAGAGATACAGACAGACCCAGAGGGAGAGACACCAAGCGACTGGCAGAGAATGAATCAAATAAACACAGAAAGATGGAGAGAAATCCAGACAGTTAGAGAGGCAGAGAGCCAGGAGAGAAAGCGTGCAAGCTCAGGAAATGGAGAGAGAGGGAGAGAGAGAGAGGGAGAGGGAGGGAGGGAGGTTCTGGGGGTACGGTTTACAGGCCAGGTCCCCTGTGCCCTGCCTGAGCGCCTCTCCACAGGGCAGGTGGGGAGATTTCCTTTTGGGTGAGGACCTTTCGGGCTGTCTTTTTCCTGGTCAAAGGCCATGTCCACTCGTGACCCCTGTGAGTGCTGCCCTGCAGTCCTGCCGCCTGGGGCCAGCAGCAGAGTTGGCTGTGGCCTGATCCATGGGAGCTCTGAAAACCCTGGAGCTTGGTGATGAGCCGTTCAGAGAACACCTCCAAATGCCAGTGCCCCCAGTGTAGGGGCTGAAAGCAGGGCAGGGAAGGGACATCTGTGGCCTTGTATTTCAGGCTAGCAGGCCTTGAGGTGAATGGAGGAGGAGGAGGGCGAATGCTCAAGTGTTTAATCTCTCTGGGGTGGACAAGTCCCCTCTGCCTCATTCCACTGTCTTGACTTGAGTGCCTCTAGGGCCGGGTGGCTCCTGCACTCCCTGAGAAAGCCTGCTCTGAGAGTGGGAAGGTCTTCACTAGGTTGGTGCTGCCACTCTGGCCTTGGTTGTGGGGTGTGTGCGTGCTTGTGTGAGTGTGCACGCAGGTAGAAGCTAAAAGCCAGCAGGAGACCACAGCGCTGCCTGTAGGGAGAACTTTTCTCTGCTCCCCCAAAGGAAGCAGGGTCATTTCTCTTTGGGTCCCTTAGTTGACTTCAAGCCTCTTCAGTCTCAGAAAGAAACTTTTGATAGATTCATTTATACGGAAACGCCAAGAAATGACTTTATAGTTTCCTCTAAAGGGGCAGTTTTAACCTAAATCATCACTTCTCTCTGGGGCAACAGCAGGCAGTGGGGTGGGGAGAAGTTAGTGAGGGCTGCTCCCTCTGGCTCCGGTTGTCACCAGAATCCCTCCTCCCACCTCTACAGCAGGCTTTTGGCAAGTGGGGACCATTTCTTCTGTTTCTTCTGAGTCCTTCCCAATCACGGCACAGTGAGGTCCCTCCAGAGGGGCTCCCAGTGAGGGGCAGAGATGGAACAGCAAGAAAAGCCTTTGTACCCATGAGCCACATCACCAAGCAAAAACTAAGGTGTGAGTCCCAGCTGTGGGTGGCTGCTGTGTGGCCTTGGACAAGTCATCACCCTCCCTGGGCCTCCATTGCCCACCTGGGAAAGACGAGGTTTGGGAGAGTGATGGTCATTGAAGGCTCCTCTGGCGGAGGTGTCTGAGGTTCCGGGTCTTTCACCCTCCTCAGGTTGCTGGTCAGCACCTGGGCCAGGCACTGATTGCCACAGGGCCGGGTGATGGACTCTAGATGACCCAGTGGCCCTAAGACCAGCCAGGCAACCAGACTCTTCCATCTGGAAATAGTAGAGACACTCTTTAGACAGCCCCTTGTCTGACTCCCTCAGTGACAGGTGACGAGACCGAGACCTGGGTAGAGGGCTGGCTTGCCGGAGTCTCACATCATGTGAGCACTGGGTCCGAATTACAAACGTCTCCTGCCACTTTGCACAGCTGGTTGAGTCTCAGGGGTAAATCCTGGTGGGCTCCCTGATAGAAGTGAAAGCTAAGGTATGTTCTGAAGGAAAGTGTGAGTGGAAAGAGATGGGAGCAGTGGGTATAATTTGCAGGTCTTACAGAGAGGGGCCCCATCTTCTGCCCAGAAGCCAGTTGGGAAGGGAAAGGGGCTGGGTGATCCACCTGCCCTTGGCCTGTGTATTTCCTGCACCCTAAGGC
This sequence comes from Macaca thibetana thibetana, assembly GCF_024542745.1. Lineage (NCBI taxonomy): Eukaryota > Metazoa > Chordata > Mammalia > Primates > Cercopithecidae > Macaca > Macaca thibetana. The sequence continues at coordinate 62,561,493 of NC_065586.1, read as the reverse complement.
TCCAGAAACCCCTGGCAAGGGCTGGTGTCTAAGCTGGCTGCCCTGCATTTGGTCTCTGGTATGAGTAATGGAAGACACCTCTCCCTGTGGGCTGCCCCTGGGCCAGTGGCTAGACTGGGCTGGCCACCGCCGTAAATTACCCAGGGAGCTGGACTAGTGGACACGGTTTATGCATCCCAGGCATCCACCCTGCAACTCTGAGAACGGGCGGCAACATGTCATTTTAACAAGGTTGCAAATTTCCTTGTCACCCAGGAGGTGAACAGCCATGGCCAGCACCACCTCACTCACCCCCAGACCCCTCCAGGACATCCCCAGCCTGGGCAGTGGGTGCAGAAGGTGAAGGCTGACAGGTCTCATCGCTAGATCGGGGAGAGGCACTCACCTCCCCAGTTGAACTGGACTCTGAGATTTGGTCCCCCCTGACCTCCCACTCTACCTCTTACTCTCTTGACCATCTCTCAGCGGGATCTCAGCAGATCCCACTGTCCCTGAGCGTGCTGTGCCAATTTCTCCCCCAGGTGTACTCACACTGCTCCTGCCACCTGGAACACATTCTTCTCTTCCCCTCTATCTGGATTCTTCTTTCAAGGCCTAAGTGAAGACTTCTGCCTCCAGGAAGCCTCCTGTGGTTGTCCTAGCATAACCCTTAGACCTCTGAGAGCAGGTGAGCCCGTTTTGCTTGCTAACTTTGGTGATCAGGCTGGTTGCCGGCTGGAGCACCTGATGGAGGCCGCATTCAGGCTCAGCTGGAAAGAGTTGCATGGATTGGCGAGGTCTTCCAGGCTCAGAGAGAGGGAGGCTGGGGTGGCTTATGTTTGCTTTCCCTGCTGATGCATCTGGGCCATGTGGTCACTGTTCATACCCTTTGTGCACGCAAAACTTCCCTCACCTCTTTACCCCCTGTCTGCTCAGGGGAGACATAGCCCCCTGATGGCAGGCACCCTGCCTCATGCTTCCTCTGTGCCCCTCATCATGCTGGGCACCCATAAGGCTCCATAGACCCGAGTCAGATGGAGGGGCAGAGCATAAGATGCTATCACGTTCCATGGGGAAACTGAGTCATAGAGTTTCAGAGCCATTTACAGGGAAGGGACCTGGGCTTGGAAGGGGAAGGCACTTTCTCACGGCCCCAGAGGGAGTGCTGGGAAGGCTCCACCAGAGACTGGCGGTCGAAGCGTGGCTTCCCTGCCTGAGGGGTGACTGGCAGTCCAGGTGGAGCAGGGATCCCGATGCTGCCTCCCCATGCCCCCTGGCCCTGCAGAGGCTCCCCTTTTTTCATCGAAGCTCTGAGAGCATTAATTAGTGCACTTTACTCCCATGTGGGGTATCTATGCCTTTCATTATTCCTATTTTACAGATGAGAACATGGAGGGAGCACGGGGTTCATGCCTGGACCCCAGGTCCCATCTGGCAGGTTGCCAGTGGCTATAGTGACTCTGGCCCCAAACATGGGCTGACCACGACCCTGGCTCAGGTTGGGCCCCAGGCTTTTTAAGGAGACTTCTTCCCTTAGGGGATCCCAATGCAGAGAGTGTCTGAGCTAGAAAGTCACTTACAGGTTATAGATTCTGAGCCCCTGGTGATTCAGATAGAGAAAATGAGTCCCAGAGAAGGTCAGGGGCTGGTCCCAGACCTCACGGCTTCCCTTCATGGACAGGCTTCCTGACAACCAGGTCTCCCCCAATCTTCCCAGAATGCGGAACAGAGGGAGAGCTGTGGCTGTGTATCTGGGTCCTTGCTGGAGCTCCATCCTGCTCAGGCCCAAAAGCACTGGAAAGGAGACCTGGCAGGATGCTCCAGTAGCCTGCCCTGGGCCAGCGTGGTACTGAATCTCTGCAGTCTCAAGTTCTCACTATAGTGTAAATGACTGATGGCAGAGCCTTTCCTGCAGCCATGTTGGCAGCAGGGGAAAGGAGCCCCTGAAAGAGGAAATGGGACGCTTCTAGGTGTTGCAGGGATGCGTTGTGATGTAGTCCAGAGAGGGAGTCTGGGGGCCTAGACACTCAACTTCTTCTGAGCTCCACTCCCAGATTGGCCCTCCTCCTCTCCCTCCTCTTCCTCCTCAGTCTCTGTTTCCCCTCCTCTTGTCCTCCTGCAGCAGCTGTTAATGCAGCCTCCCCTCTGCATGGTGCATTGTAAAGAGCTGGCCCTCCGCCAGATTTGCATTCGTGGTTTATTGATTTAATTAAGCAGGGGCCGTAAACAGCACCCCCCTCCTCAGCCTGAGGAGCATCCGCAGGGCAGCTGCCTGGCATGAAAGACCCTGGAGGCCGCTGACTGTGGAGGCAGCCTGATTTAGGGACCTGTGATTCTCGTGACCTTCGTTCCTCCATCCCTCTTGGATTCTATCAGAAGTGCCATCACAGTGGCAGTGATGGCTTAATCACAGCCCAGCGCCTCTGCCAGGCAGAGAGGGCCTCAGTGGACAGCAGGCAGAGGGTCTTGGGAGCTCTGGTTCTCAGTCTGTCCCGTCCCCTCTCTCTGGCCCCACCAGTCCGGGGCCCACCCCAGCTGTTTCCACTCCTGCTGCTGCCCTGCCCAGCGCTCTGGGAAGGCTGCTCTTTTGTGGTCAACAACAGAGCCACAGTTCCAGAGGCCCATGGCGGACTTTCCCATGCCCACTCTTGCCTGGCATCTCCAGATGCCACCATAGAGCAGGCATTTGCTGCATCTGCAAAAGAGTCAGGAATGACTGTAGGTGACCGCTGTGCGCCCCACTCCCTCCCAGACCAGGGAGTGCTGGCCTGGGAGACAGAGACCTGGGGTAACTGTCCCATCCTAGCCCCAACTCTGTAGCCCTGCCTCCCAGCTGACTCCGGGCTGCTCCTTCTGGTTGTGGGTAAGGGGATGGAGTTGGCACTATCCAAGTTCCCTTCTAGCCTGCTAGTCACCTTTCCTCTTTCATGGGGAGATGTTCTTATGCCAGGGAAGGCTGGGCACTGGGCCAGGCAGGATTCTCACACCTGTAGGGTCAGCCGATCTTCACACCAGCTCTGCAAAACAGTAACCTCGTCCCCCACCCGCCCCTTAGAGATGAGCAACTCAGATGTTGAATGACCTGCCTCAGGTCACTCAGCCCTTAAATGCAGAGCTTGGTTTGAGCTGAACTAGTGCTAGGAGAGGTGAGGAAGACATTGCTGGATCTCCCCTGGTATCTGCCCCCGACGCTACCTCTCCAGTCAGTTGTAAGGCCCCCTTCCCCAGAGCCCCAAAGAGAAGTCTGACCCGGAGGAATGGAGCCTGGGTGACAGAGAGGCTGTAGGAACACAGCCTGGGCAATGGAGAAGCAGCAGGAATGGAGCCTAGGCGACGGAGAGGCTGCAGGAATGGAGCCTGGGAGATGGAGAGGCTGCAGGCATTCTTTGGCCCCTTCCATTGCTGAGGAAGACCCAGGCCCAGGTCAGTGTTTCGCAGTTGGCCATGCTTCCCCTCCGGAGCTAGGAGGCTGGGCGAAAGGGGTGGAGCATCTTTGCAGGTGTGGGGCTGGGTGCAGGGGACATGCCTTGTGGCTCAGAGCCTGATGGCTGTAAGAGTCCTTGGAGGCCCACTGCCCAGATGAGAACACTGAGGCCCAAGGCCACGCAGGCCGGGTAGGGGTCTCCCTGGGAGAGGCTGGCCCTCTCTCTGCTAATCCTCCTGTAAGAGGCACCTGGACCAAGGTGGGCAGAATCAGCTTGCTGGGCCTCGGGGTGGCGTGTATGGGGGCAGCAGACAGTGAGGGGAAGGGAGGAAGAGGCAGGTGGGAGCTGACGGTGGCAGGGACACGCCCCGCAGGTCTGTGTTGGCCGTGTTTGTCTGGAAGTTCACAGCTGCTGGCAAACATCTGCTCTGTCTCCCACCTCTCACCACTGCTTCCCGCCTCACCGCCCCCGCCCAGCCTCTTTCTGGGGCGTTTCCTGTCGTCCCTCCTCTCCCCAGCCGTGCCCTACCTGATTTCTGCTTTTCTCAGTTTTGTTGCCTCTCCATTTCTTTCTCTCTTCCCTCTTTCACACTCTGGGTCTCTCAGAATTGGTCCTCCCTGCCCGTCCCCTGGGAGGCGAGCCCCTCCAGCCCTCCAGGCCTGGGGAGGTGTGGAGGTGAATGTGATCAGCTGGGCTTGGGTCTGCAAGGCTGGAGCCTTTGCCATTCTCTGGCTGGCCTCTCTGAGCTTCTGCTGCCCCATCTGTAAGATGCGGACTGAGAGGCGGGGATAGTGAGGGCTGAGGACAGTGCCTGACATCTTACAGGGCTCCCTCTCTCCCATGTCCAGGGGCAGAGTTACTGCCACAGTCATCCAACCTGCCGGTTCTCAGGAGACCTGGAGGAGCACCAGGACTCCTGGGAGCTCTGAGAGGTTACAGATTCCCCAGCCCATTCTCCCAGCGCCATCCAGCCTGGTGGGCCCCACCCTCCTGCATCCCTGCCACATTGTTCCTCACAAGTGGTCATCCACTCCTAGTGTGACATGGTCATCGCTAGGGTGAGTTGACAGACTGGGGTCCTAGCACCACCACTCAGCTCTCGGAGCCTCAGTTTGCTCATCTGCAAAATAGGAAGAATAAGGTCTGGTGGGTTGCAGTGGCTCACGTCTGTAATCCCGGCAATTTGGGAGGCCAAGGTGGGCGGATTGCCTGAGGTCAGGAGTTTGACACCAGCCTGACTAACATGGAGAAACCCCGTCTCTACTAAAAATACAAAAATTAGCTGGGCATGGTGGCAGGCGCCTGTAATCCCAGCTACTCAGGAGGCTGAGACAGGAGAATTACTTGAACCTGGGAGGCAGAGGTTGCAGTGAACCAAGATTGCACCACTGCACTCTAGCCTGGGCAACAGAGCAAGACTCTGTTTCAGAAAAAAAAAAAAAAGAATCAGGCCTGCTTCATAGGCTTGATGGGCACTCCCCATTCTGACCTCTGTGGCAGTGCAGGGTCTACCATGGACCTCAGAAGACTCAACAAATGGGGCTGACTGTTCTTGTTGAACTCCTCTGGGGTGGGGAGCTCACCCTGTGTCAAGCTGCTCAGAGTATTGGAATAGGATTCCCAGGGTGCCTGTTCTAGACCGTACCTGGGTGTGTTGAAATGCTTCAGTGCCCCAGGGGGTTCCTGCCCAGCCTGCTCCAGTGGAACCCCTCTTCCTCCTCCCAGCACCTCCCCCCCCACCTGCCCATAATGCTGCCACCTTCCTCTGGCCTCCCACAGCATGACTGGCCCCGCCCACACCTGGCACCTGTTTCCCGCTGGTTTACTCTGGTGTACTCACTCTCCCTTCCTCATGTTGCAAAAGCCTCCCAAGTGGTTATGCTGCTTCCCTCACCCTCTCCGCTCCAGTCTCCACCTCCACCTGGAGGGATAGAAAAAAAAAACCCACTTTATTGGGGTATTTCTTAGTATAAAGTGCTCACATTCAAAGTGTGTGTATATATATATACACACACACACATATATACACACTTGATGGATATATATATATTTATATATATACACACTTGATGGATTTTCACATGTGTGCACAGCCATGTAAAACTCTCACAGATCAAGATATAGAACAATTGCAACAGCCCAGGCAGTTCCATTGTGTCTTTTCCAGTCAGTAACCTGCCTAGAGGTAACCTCTATTCAGGCTTGGATCTCCAGGGTTAATTTCATCTAACCTTGAGCTTCATATGCATGGAACCATTCAGCACACACTCACTTCTGTCTGCCTTCCTTCCTTCAGCATGCACACTGTGAGATCCATCCACATGGCTGCATGCATCTGTAATTTCTTCTTTGTCATTGCTGCATAGTATTTCATTGAATGAATGTACCATGATTTGTTTATTTATTCTACAATAGATGGGCATTACAGTTGTTTTTAGTTTTGGGTTATTACAAATAAAGCTTTGAGGACGATTTTTGCACATGTCATTTGGCAGTCACTTGCTTTCATTTCTCTTGGGCAAACACCTATGGCTGGAATTGCTGGATCATATGCAGGCATGTGCTTATCTTCAGTAAATATTGCCAAATCACTTCCCAAGTGGTTGAAGCAATTAACACTCCCACCAGCAATGCAAGAGTTCTGGGAGCTCCAAGCTCTTGCCAAAATTCAGAATTATCATTTCTTTTTAATTTTAGCTTTTTTGGTGGGAGTATAATGGTATTTCATTGTGGTTTTAATTTGCATTTCCCTAATGATTGATAACGTTGACAACTTTTCACACATTAAGTGGACAGCTGGGTATTATCTTTTGTAGATGGTCTATTGAAGTTTTTTGCCAAAGTTAAAAATTGGATTGTCTATTTTGTTCTTGATTTGAGTTTTTTCTCTCATTCTTTTTTTCACATATTCTGGATTTGAGTCATTTTGGGATATATGCATGGGTGATGTGCTTCTCTATCTGTATTACCTACTTTCCTACCCTCTCAAAACTCCTCACCCTGTCTGAAAGCTCACTGAGCCTCAGCCTCTGAATGTAGGGTTTCCTCTGCCAGGAGGGACCTCACCCTCTTCTCTCCTTCATCAGGGCTTGCTTTTCAAGACCCCAATCAAACCCCACCTCCTCTAGAAAGTCAGCTCTTCCTCTCACAGCCCTGGTTGATATGCCCTGGTTTTGGAGGCAGCAGTGCATGTAGCCCATGGGATGCCGTGAAAGAACAAATCTTGCAGGCCGGGACGGTGTCTTCTCTTTCATATCTGCCCCTGTCTCAGGGGATGCTGGAGCTGGATCAGCTCTTGTGGACTTTTGAAGGCAGGATCAAGGTGTGGCCCCGTTTGCCTGAAGACAGTCCCAATGACCACCTATTGACACAGCATGGTTAATAATAGCCCGTCCTGAGGCCCAGAGGAGAGGGGAGCTAAGATGGGAGCCAAGGGGCTGACTGGGAAGAGAACACTTGTTTCAGGGACAGACCTGGGCCTAGTCCTGACTACCTTCTGTGTACTGTGTGCTCTCAGATGAATCCCTCATCCTCTGCTTCTCAGTTTCTTCTTCTGTACAATGGAGAGAATAAATCTTCACCTGTCTCACTGCGCAGTTATGAGGGTAAATGAGAGGTCAGATGAGGCTGTGACAGGAGACAGTGCAAATGTACAGAGAAACTGCTCCTGTCCTCCCACGGCCCTGCTCACGATGGGGAATGTGGTCACCTACCCCATGGCAGTCCCATGGGCCCTGGGAGAGGGGCATTCAGCATGCTCGGGGGAGGGACTGGCGTGTCCCAGTGGGGGAAACCTGGCCAAGTGTTAACATCAGTTCAGTCCAGGTGGTGACTAAACGTTCTTTTTTGAATGTTCAAAATATTTCGTGAATAATTTTTTTTCTTTGAGCTATAATTGACAAATAAAAGTGTATATATTTATGCCGTACAATGGGATGTTTTGATATGTGTGTACATTGTGAAATGACTACTGCAGTCAAGCTAATTAACATATCCATCACCTCACATAGTTATCTTTTTTTTTTTTTTTTGGTGGTGAGAACATTTAACATCTACTGTCTTAGCAATTTTCAAGTATCCAATGTATTATTATTCACTAAAATCACCATGTCATACAGTAGATCTTCAGAGCTAATTTGGCCTGCCTCACTGAAACTTTGACCTACATCTAAGTTTAATTTAAGTTTAAAAAAAAAGTATTTAAAATATATTTTTTAGTTTTTTAGAGACAGTGTCCCACTTTGCTGTCCAGGCTGGAGTGCAGGGCTGCAGCCTCAACCTCCCAGGCTCAAGCAAGCCTCCCACATCAGCCTCCTGAGTAGCTGGGACTGCAGGTGAGAGCCACTGTGCCTGGCCTAATTTTTTTTTTTTTTTTTTTTTTTTTTGGAGACAGAGTTTTGCTCTTGTTGCCCAGGCTGGAATACAATAGCTCGATCTCAGTTCATCACAACCTCAGCCTCCCGAGTAGCTGGGATTACAAGCATGGGCCACCATGCCCGGCTAATTTTGTATTTTTAGTGGAAATGGGGTTTCTCCGTGTTGGTTAGGCTGGTCTTGAACTCCTGACCTCAGGTGATCCACCTGCCTCAGCCTCCCAAAGTGCTGGGATTACAGGCGTGAGCCACTGTGCCTGGCCATTTTTTTTTAACTGTTAAAGAAGTGTTGATTGGGCTCTTCCAGTGCTCTTGGTTGCCGTGTCATTCAGGCGTGGCGTGTTTATGGAGCCGGGCTCTGTGCAGGATGCTGTATCTGCACCATCAGGACCCAGCTCCCTGGTCAGAGGATACATGCCCCCATGTGAATTAACTGTGTAGACTCCTCGGATGACAGCTGGCTGGGGACAGGTGTGTGAGGGGTTGAGGGAGAGTGACTCAGCACCTGGGGCTGTGCCAGGGCTGGGTGCCAGTCCAGGTCAGGGCGGGGCTGGAGGTGACAAAGGCAGGCGGGGCCGATCTCATGGCCAGAGTGGGCCTTCCTGAAGCTCACGGCCCTCAGGTCTCTCATTGTACAGATGGGGAGACTGAGACCCAGAGGGCAGAAAGAACTTGGTGGAAGTCATGTGGAAAATTTGGGGGCCCGATCTCCACACTGACTTTATTTCCTACTTTTGCCCACTCTTGCCAGGGACATCAGGAGGCATTGTTCTGGGTTCCTTCAGTTTTCAGAAAGCTCCAGGCTTGGATTGGCCTTTGTGTCTTTGGCCTGTGCTCTAAAGCTTAGAGGTCCTTGGGGTTCTGGGGAATGGGTCCCCAGAAGAGCCCAGGATGTGGGATGGGCGCTCTGGGTGCTGGAGCTGGCTCCCTGGCTTGTGGAGTTTGTTATGCACATCTCTTCCCAGCTCCGAGCTCAGGGACTCAGCTGGCACCTGAAATGGCTGTGGAGGGAGTGTTTACACCACAGAAATTGGCCGATGCTACAACCCAGAGCTTTTCTTCTGAAGCTGGGAGTGGAACATTCAGCAGCACACCACTGTCTGGGCCCCATCCCCCTTCAACCAAGGCAGCTCCATGTCATCTGTTTTATGCATTGGGTCTGGGGGAGATTTCATTTGAGGGAGGGTTTAAAAAAATTTAAAAAAATCATTTATTTGTTTTAATCAATCCTGTGTATACCAAGTCAACCTATGCACTATGGACTAACCTGGGCTCACTTGTGTGTTTTGAACTGACCTCTGGGCTAGCAGGTATTCCAAGCCAACCGAGGTATTCTGGGATACCTTGTGTTTCTGAGCTGGCTAATATGTGTGGTTTGTATTAAAGTGTGACTTCTAGGCTAGTCTGGGCTAAGCGATGTATTATGAGATAATGGGCATATTCTGAGATAACTTGTGGGTTCTGGGCTCCCCTAGGAACTTGTTCCAGGTCCATCTGTAGACGAGGAACAAACTCCAGTCCCAATCCCCTCTTAGTTTTTTAATGGTGGAGAGAGGCCCTCAGGTTTCCTTCTGATCAATGAGAACTAGAAGCTACCAAGAAAATTGGAACTCCTTTGAAAGTGAGTGTCTGGGGTGACTTGGAAGGTCCAGAGCCAGACTCCTCCTGGACTCCTGTGGGAGGGAGAAGATACAACTGCTCCCGCCTAGGTCAGCAAGGCCGGGCTGGGTGCATGACCCACGGTGGGACCATTGTGGGCTCTGGGGAGGATGCCAGACAACAGGAGAGCTCTCTCCCTTTCTGAGTTTTCTTCCAGAAGGAAGGCAGGGACCTCTTTAAGAATGTGGGTTCACCAAGTCGAGGATACATTTTGGAGTCATTGGTGCATATATGGAACTTAGAGCTATGAAGTTAGATGGGCTTAGAGATGTTCGAGGCCTGCTACCCAGGACATTCGACTTTAGGAGCTCGAGGATATGAGGAGACAGGGGAGCAGCCACAGGGCAAATCGAGGGGACAAGGCACTGGGGCAGGTGCCTGGAGCTCAAGACAGAGGAGGGCTGGGACAGGTTCCGGGAGGCTGGGGCACAAGGGGCTTAGAAAGGTGGAAAGGCAGAGTCTGGGAAGTGAAGTGTGGGCTGTTTCACAGAGGGCTCTGAGTGTCAGCACAGGGAAGGATTACTCCATTCTATCAGCAGTAGGGAGCCATCGAAGGTTGGTGAGTGGAAGACAGGCATGAAAGACGTGGTAGGCCTGGGGGCCCACTTGGTGACTGCAAATAGGAGAGAGGGAGGGCTGGAGGTGGGGACTAGGCTGTGCCCAAGCTAGGGTCTCGACATTAATTTAGGTTTTGGGGTGATCTTGAACGTCAGTTTCCTTTTATTTCAAGTGGGGTAACAATTCTAACCCTGCCAAATGGGCCGTTTTGTGGCGGGGGCGCTGACCTGCTCCGTCTTCTCTGGGCGCCACGACCTGCCATTCCGACTCTGGCCGCTGGGTGGCAGCCGGCCCCCAGCAGCCCCACCCGCAGCCCGAGGACTGGGTCAGGGGGACTTCCCTGCGCCGTGACCGGGCTCAGGGCCACCCCCAACCCAGCCTAGTTTCCAGGTGGAGCCTTCGCTCCTTACCCTCCCACCAGCTCTTGTCCACTTGAAGGTTCTAGGGGCCTCGGGCCATGAATCAGGAGCTCACTGTCCACACTGCCCGTCCACACTGCCCATCCACACTGCCTGCGTGGGGCCTCTCTTTGGGGCAGCTCTGTGCCAGGCATGGGGCATAGGGGATGCTCTTCATAGGGATGCCAGATTTAGCAAATAAATGCAATAATTGGGATATAATTGTACTAAAAATTATTTGTCATTAATCTGAAATTCAAATTTCTCTGGCAACTCTGCCCCTATGCCGCTGGTCCCTGTCGGAGGAGGCCAATCATTCTCACATCCACCCTGAGCACAAGGTGCCTGCCAGCCCGGGCTGTCAGGGCCGAGGACTGTCAGAGAGGGAGCTGGCACAGTGCTGCGGGTACCAGCCTCCGCTCACAGTCAGCTCCCTGGATGCTGTCCACCCGCCCGTCCACCTGTCTGACTCCCCTCTCAGGACGGGCTGGGCTCTGAGGATGCAGAGACCACCGCCACTGTCCTCACGTTCTCTTGGGATCTATTTCTGTCCTTCCAGGTCCCAGCCACCCGTCTTCTCTGCAAGGCCTTTGCAGAGTCTGGTGTGGAGCCAGACGGAACCCATAGCTCCTGCCTGCTCTGGGGGCCCTGCCCTTGGCTCAGCCTCTGTGGTGCACTCTGCCTGGGGTCATGCACTCCGCTCACCACCCCTCAACCAGACCAAGGTAGCCAGAGGGTTGCCTGGGTGGCTCAGTGTCCCTGGGAGCATTGGCAGTGAGCCTTCACCAGGGTAGTCACGTGCCTAAGCAGGACTGGGCGGGGTTGGGCAGGGGCAGAGAAAGGAAATGGGGAGGCAGGGGCTGGATTCTGAGACACTGAAAATCAGCCAGGGAAGAGGAGAGATCTTTCTAGCACATGGAGACATCATCCGTCTCTCTCCTCACCTCAGAAAACATGAGGCTCTGAATCCAGAAGTCCAGCTCTGGGACGCTTCCAGAGACCAGCTGACCTTGCCTCCTGCTGGATGCTAGATGTGGAAACTGAGTCCCAGAGATGGTTAGCAAGCAACGCAAGGGTTGTCCGGCTCCCTGTCTGAGCGTGGTCCCTGCCTCCTCCAGGCTGGCATCTGCCTCTGGCTCTTGGGCTTCGTGAGGCACTTTCTGTCCCTCGGGGTCCCCAGCAGACCATCTGCAGTGATGCAGACCCGGTCCGGAAGACGTGGCCTCGCCCACCCTCTTCACTAGGAAGAAGATTCATGAGGCAGGTGAGTTGGTTTAAAGGAACCTGCAGTCTTATTATCACCTTGATGGCTACGATGGATTTTGTTTCAGGGAGTATCTGTAAGACTTTAATTAAATCAGGAACTCAGGCCCGGCCAGCTTCCCTGCTGCTTATCAGCTTCTTAAGGCTGTGATTCATTACCCAGGATTATTTTTTTTCATCCCTGAAATAATCTTTAAAGGCCTTCTATCAGGGAGATTAAAGCCATAAGTCATACACGCCCACGTGGATGCTTTGTTTTCTCTGCACATGGGCGATGTAGAGCCACCCAGAGGACTGGGCCATGGTGCTACCCCAGCCTCCTGGGCTCCTGCTGGGCCCTCTGCTGCTAGGACCGGGAGTAGGGGGAGTATCTGGTTGGCATGGCTCTCTGGCTGGGCAGAGGTTCGGCCGTCATTGTCGGGGCTGAGGTAGCCTAGGCAGGTGGGGAGTGGGTGAGAATGGAACTCCCTGCTTTATGATTTTTCTCCTTCTTTCATCTAACAAATGTTCATTGGCCCCCGAGCCACTTCCTGTTCTGGGTGCTGGGCAGAGCAAGACAGATGACACAGCTTTTGGGGATACAGACAAGTAAGTGAGCAATGACACCACATTTATTTCTTACTCTGCCTCCAAGCCTCTTTATCTCTTTGCCTTGACTCTCTTTCCCTCTGTCTTTCTCTCAAATCACAGAAGCAAGGCTTTCTTTTCCAATGGGTGGCAGGATTGCTTTGGAGGTAGTGGCTTTTGATCTCATGTTGAATTATTCACTGTGAATCTCCCTTGAGCCAGTTTCAGGGGCAGGATGGTCTCAGTCTGGATCGCTAGGCCCTTAAGAATTAATAAAGCCTCCAGTTCAGCCTCTAATGGGGACAAAGGTAACTGGGGATTTAGAGAGAGGAGGGTGGGCTGCCTGGAGGAGGTGGCCACGGGGACTTGGAGGTTGGACTGCCAAGAACTTGAACCAAGAGCATGACCCCTTCTCTGGTTGCAGAAGGAGCCAAGTGGATCCTAAACCCTTGGGCTCAAGCGCCTGCCTCACCTCTTTTTGAGGTAAAATATGTGCTGCTGAGGTTCAGCCCTTGATAGGCCTTCCCATGTGTTGGAGCCCTGTGCCCACTGTCCATTAAGTTGCTAGTCACACGGCCAGAGTCCATGGCTTCAGAAATGTTACTGTATTTGTGCAGTGTTGTTTTGAGTCAGTTGCTGGCAGGGTCAGTGGGCTGCCGCTGATTGTGGCTGCTGTGTGTGTGGAGGGGAGCAGGAGATGGAGCTGGGGAAAGCCTCCTATGAAGTCCCAGGGGACTCAAGAGTCCCACTGCACCTGCTAGACAGTGGGGCAGTAGTAGCCCCAGGCACTTGCTTGCATGAGCTGATCTTTGAGGAAAGTGTGTATGGGAAGAAGAAATCTCAAGCATGGTTGTGGGTGGACAGAGACAGGGTGAGGGGTCTAGGGAGCTGGGGATCTGAGATGAGAGTTGGCGCCTTCCCCCCAGCTCAAGGCTGTGTTAGACTCCGTACTCCAGCATGTGACTTTCCTTCCTTTCCTTGAATGTGTCTTGTCTTCTTTCCCTGCCTGGTCTCTGCGCATCTCTTTCTACCGCCACATCGCCTGGGGTCATCTATCCGTCTCAGTGTGCCACACTGCCAGATGAGGTCAGGCCCTTGGAGTGGCTTTGTGCCATGACTTTGTGGGGCCAGGCTGCCTTTGTGGTTGTCAGTCCCATGAGACTTGGACTGTGGCTGTTGGTTCATGGCTGTGCCCCTCTACCTGGCACAGAGCAGACCCTCAGAGAGTGTTTGCCAAAGGAAAAGATGAGCCGAGGGAGGTGCGGTCACACTGGAGGGCCTTTGGAGACAGGAGACATTGGGGTCCCTGCTTTAGGTCCCTGGTGGTCCAGCATGGCTGGACCCAGGGAGAGAACATCCCCCAGCCCACTTCTGTCCAGAACACAGAGGGCCTCATGACGCACAAAGGACTGAAGGGTTGACCTGGGAAAGGATCAGACCTGGGACCCCAGCTCCTTTCTCATGAGGCTACACATGAGGCCTGGGCATAAGCACATAAGAGAGGTCCCTCCCTTACCCTCCCTGGGCCCCCCACATCTTTCTGGGGTGGGGCGGTGGCTGCAATGAAGCGGGTGGAGACGGTGCAGCCCATGATCTGGGGGTGGACACTCTGTGACCTCTTTATCCCACACTGGCCAGGTTGGAAGACATTTATATTTATATTGATTTGTGTCACCCATGATGACTTCACTTTCCGAAACAAAACTCTGAAATACATGCAGAATTGTTCCAATCCAGGCCATCCTGATTTTCTATAACATCTGCTCCCAATACTGTGTTGCACGGTGTGTGTGTGTGCGTGAGGAGCCCCGGGATTTTATTAGACAGTGATTGAGTTTTGGGGAGCTGTGGGCTGACCTGTGGTTCAGCCAGGAGTTGGGGGGGAAAGCCGACCATGGAGAGGCAATTAACTGGCGATTCTCCAGAGGCAAAGCCTCTGTCATCCCAGCCCCTCTCACCCACGCCCAGCCTGCCTCCGTGTTCCAGGCTGTGTGTGCGCTGCTCCCGACAGCCTCCCAGCAACCTTGGCGGGTAGTTGCCACTCTCCCATTTGACAGAAGAAAGAATGGAGACCCCAGGGTGCCTCATTCATTCATTCATACATGCATCCATTCATCAAAAGCTTTATTTGGATCCACTGTGTGCTGGGCCCATGCGTGGAAGCGAGGGAGCTGGGCTAGAACTCAGCCCCACTGGGACCTGAGCTGGTGCCCTGCCCTGTCACAGGCCTTTCCTCTCCCTGCAATGCTGCCGCCCAGAAATGGGCACCTCAGAGGCGCCTGATAAAAACCCGGGGACTGACCGAGTTAACAAGCCAAGGAGATGGCAGTGCAGGTAGATGGGGCCTGGGTGGCTGGGCTGGACCCGGGCTCAGAGGTACAGGCACTGGGGTCTGGCCCTTGGGATGCTTAGAATCAGCCCTGTGCTGGCCCCAGCCCTGTGACACCTCCTTTGCAGGCTCCCCTCCCACTAAATCCTGCTGGAAAATGGAAAACCTTAACAGTCCTTCATCTTCCTGCCTGCCCTGAGCCCTCGATTCCCCCTGATCGTCATCGCAGCAGCCCAACCCCCTCGGTCCCTGCCTTGGATACAGCACGTTGAGGTTCTCAAGACTGTTTTTGTCTTGTGTTAGATCAACATAGCAGGAGCGGGGGCAGCAAGGATGATGAAATAGTAAGACTGCTTATGTGTTAGGCTCTGTTTCCTAGCCACGATCTCAGTCTACCCAAGGACCGTAGGAAGGGAGTGCTTTGATCATTACACCCATTTTCAGCAGAGGAGACTGAGCAATGACTTTCTCTTCCCTGCAAAACGTGGCCACAGCAGACGCTGCTTTGGCTTAATAGCCGGGGCAGGAGAGCCGAAGGCAACAAAGGCTTAGAGCTGAGAGGAAAGAACAGACATTTGGAGTCCAGTCTTGGTATTGAACCCTCAACTGCTCGGATCCTTGGTTTCCTTGCCTGAGCAATGGGCCAATGAGTGCTCCCTCTTCATGCAGCTTCTGTGAGGTTCGTGAGATGGTGTGTGGAAAGCCCCAGGCTCAATGCTGGCACAGAGCAGGTGGGGACAAAAGGCACCAACCAGGAGGAGAGTGGAACAGAGAAGGCGAGACAATGATTCTCTTTCTCTGTAAGACAAGCCAAAAAGCAGTTCCCGGTCCTGCGTTTCCAGCCCCGGAGGGAAGGGAGACCCGAGGCACCAGGTGCTAAACCGGGAGTCCTGGGGATTGGGCTGTGTGGTCTCAGGCCGGATCATCTCCCTGAGCCTCAATTTCTTCCTTTAATGAAACAGGACAGGCTGAGCCTCATTGTCCACCTCTTTAGGGCATCCCAGTGGCTCGAACAACGTCAGATAGGAAAGCTCTCTGAGAAGTTCCTGACATTGCTCAAATGGGAGGGCAACTGGCTTTTCCAGCACTATGAAAAATTTACTCTGTTCTACTTCTCAAGTGGTGAAAAAGAAACTTCTGCAAGAGGATGCTTCCAGTCTGAAATGATTCATCTCCTCTGTGAGATCCCTGTGGCTTCCTGACATACCACTGCACCTGCCTCCTGACACCACCACACCTGCCTCCTGACACACCATTTCACCTGCCTCCTGACACCATCTCACGTGCCTCCTGACACACCATCGCACCTGCCTCCTGACACACCATCGCACCTGCCTCCTGACACACCATTTCACCTGCCTCCTGACACCATCTCACGTGCCTCCTGACACACCATCGCACCTGCCTCCTGACACACCATCGCACCTGCCTCCTGACACACCACCGCACCTGCCTCCTGACACACCACCGCACCTGCCTCCTGACACACCACCACACCTGCCTCCTGACACACCATCGCACCTGCCTCCTGACACACCACCGCACCTGCCTCCTGACACACCACCACACCTGCCTCCTGACACACCATCTCACCTGCCTCCTGACACACCACTGCACCTGCCTCCTGACACACCATCGCACCTGCCTCCTGACACACCATCTCACCTGCCTCCTGACACACCATTTCACCTGCCTCCTGACACCATCTCACGTGCCTCCTGACACACCATCGCACCTGCCTCCTGACACACCACCGCACCTGCCTCCTGACACACCATTTCACCTGCCTCCTGACACACCACTGCACCTGCCTCCTGACACACCATTTCACCTGCCTCCTGACACACCACTGCACCTGCCTCCTGACACACCATCGCACCTGCCTCCTGACACACCATCTCACCTGCCTCCTGACACACACCATTTCACCTGCCTCCTGACACACCACTGCACCTGCCTCCTGACACACCATCGCACCTGCCTCCTGACACACCATCGCACCTGCCTCCTGACACACCATTTCACCTGCCTCCTGACACACCACTGCACCTGCCTCCTGACACACCATCGCACCTGCCTCCTGACACACCATTTCACCTGCCTCCTGACACACCACCGCACCTGCCTCCTGACACACCACCGCACCTGCCTCCTGACACACCATTTCACCTGCCTCCTGACACACCATTTCACCTGCCTCCTGACACACCATCGCACCTGCCTCCTGACACACCACTGCACCTGCCTCCTGACACACCATTTCACCTGCCTCCTGACACACCATCGCACCTGCCTCCTGACACACCATTTCACCTGCCTGCTGACGCACCATTTCACCTGCCTCCTAAGCTGCTGGGCCTCATTGGTCTTGGGTTGTCCTGTGCTGTTTGAGACCCTGGGGTCCAGTGCTTTGGCTCCTGGAGGTCACAGTGCTACCGGCTTGTTAGGTGGCTGCTCCCACCTCAGAGCCTCCTTTCTCAAGTGGCTGGGATTGTCTGCAGGATCCAACGTGATGGTGTACAGACACGGTGGCTGGTATGCGGCTCACAGGAGGTGCATAAGACAAGTCAGGCCGCTCTTTCTTAACTCCTCCGCCCAGTGCCTTCCCCTCCTTCCACATCAGCTTCCTCATCTATAGAATAAGGAGTCTGGAACTTGAACGACGGCAAAGTGTGAGGCCATACTTGGGGCTGCCTCACATTCTCTAAGGCCAATGGCAGCCATCACTCATCAGCCTGAAGCAGCTTCAGAATCCTTAACCCAGGACCCAGAGAGCCTCAACCCAACAGTTCATGGAGGGCTGGAACTTCTAAGGCATGGATTTCTAGGGTCTGAAAAGGATTCCATGTGGGGGAGAGGATCTCAAGCTTGCTAGAAGGAGGAAGAAGAGTGGGAGAAGGAAGAAAATGATAATTCCCCTTGTGTATAAGTCTTGTGGTTTCCAGAGCATCCTCACCTCAAGGGTGCCCTGTGATACAGGAGAGCCTGCATGGCAGGGAGGTGAGAGATGGGGCTGAGAGGCCCAGGCCTTGTGCTCTGCACCTTGTGACCCTTCCCCAACTCATGGCCCCAGACGGGCTCCAATACCTGTCATGGCCACCATCCTTTACTGAGGGCCTACTGTGCACTCAGCCCAGAGCCAGGCATGCCCATCTATGATCTCACGACTCCTCACAGCCACCTGCACCCCCATCTTACAGACAGGCAGGCAGAGGCTGAATTGCCATGACTTGGTCATCAAAGGCTGCACAGCTAGATGGGAGCTGAGTGGGTGAGCTCCCATCTGTTCCTGCTGGATTTGCCCAGGCCATTAGCCAGGTCCCCGACATCAAATGAATTCTATAATTTGTAAACGCAGCCGAGTGGCTTTTACAGAGGAATGTCGGGAAGTGATAAAAAACACCTCTGATAAATTTATGGAGCAGCTGAATGCCAGCATCTTGCCTCTCTCCTGCTAGCTCCAGGAGCCACGTGAGGCCGGAGCGGAGGCCCGAGCAGGCTTTTGTGGCTGACAGCCAGGCCTTTCATCGGCTTTTACAAGACAGGTTTACAGCATGGAGGAGATGGGGGCACAGGGTGGGAGGAGGGAGCTGCCTCCATCTGGGGCTCAGGCAGAGTAGATGACAGATCAGCCTCTGAAGCCTAGAGGGTGAACAGCCCTTGCCCTCCCCCAGGGTTCCATACCCTCCCTGCCAATGCCTGGGGCCTCAAGGGCTGGGGGCATCTTGGGGTGGGGCTAGGAACCTCGGTCCTGACACATGGTGTGACCTGGGACCCTCGGTTTCCCTTTCTGGGCCTCAGTTTCCCCATCTCTAATGCAAGGGGGTTGAACTAGTGCAGTGGTCCTCAACTCCCACCGAGCATCAGACTACACGCCAGCAGGCCTGCCCAGCAGGGATCTGATTCAGGAGCTCTGTGGGGTGGGGCCTGGTGAGGGGTCTGCTGTGACTCTGATGGACAGCTGGGGCTGATAACCACTTCCATAGGGGGAGGAGCTCCAAGACCCATGGGCCAGTTGACTGGTGAGTTCAGGAGGCTGCGATGCTGTCTGGGGTCCCATTCCTTTCCTGAAAGCCACCTGCTGGGAACAGAGTCACCTGGGCCCAGGAATGGTGGAGGGCAGGGAGACATGTCCAGCCCGCAGGCCTGAAGGTGGCAGCTGCACTCAGGATGCTCTTTCCATCCCCACCACCCTCCAGGCTCAGCATCAGCTGATGTCAGCTGGGAGTGTGTGGAGCAGCACAGGGGACCGGGGACCCGCCTGTGTGCCTCCTTTTCCACATTACTGTGTTTAACCTACTGCCAAATCCTTCAGAGTTCACCTTCTAGATACATCTAGGATCCATACTGTGCTCCATCACTCCTGCCACGCCCTTCTCCAAGCCACCACCATGGCTTCTCCTGGATGCCAGCAGGAGCCTCCCCAGTAGTCCCTACCTCCTGAGGTGGCCTGTTTCCCCTACAGTGGCCGGAATGAGCAGCTGCAGACACAAAGCAGCCCCTGTGGCTCCCCCAAAGGCTGCTGCTGCACTCAGGATGCTCTCTCCCTGCCCTGCCCTCCAAGGCCCAACTCTGCTCCCTCTCAGGAAGGGGTGGCTGGCGCCTGATAGAATTCACAGACAGAGCTCCGGAAGGCATGGAGCAGGGGAGGGGGTGAAGGCAGCAGGGTGAAAGTGGGGCTGTGATGTCCCCTGGTGTCCCCTCTCTGCTCATCACCAGCTTATCAAGGCTGGAAATCACTCGCTGGAAAAGACAAGCCCGAGGTGCCCCAAGGGTGTGATCACAGCCTTCCAGGAACTAAAGGGTAGTGGCCGAGAAGAGGGGCAGGCACTTGTGTTCCGGGAGCTCTCAGAGCACGAGGAAGAAAGAAGGCAGGGGGAGAAGGGGAAGGGAAAAGTGACTGAAGAAAGGCCACTGTCAGCCTGCTGTAAGAACTTTCTAGCCCTTTGAGATGGTCCCTAATGGAACAGGCTGCCTGGTGTGGAGGGGAGCTACGAGGAGCTGTGGGCACTGGAGCAGAGGCCAGTGACAATGAGCTGAGGGACATGGTGATGAAGTTGATGGCCTCTAAGACCCCCCCAGCTCTTTGGTTCCACCTTGACCTCATCATATATGGAAGCCATTGGGAGGGCCACCAGGAGGTTAAAGAGTAGGGTGACCAACTGTCTCAGTTGGCCTGGCACTAAAGGTTTTTCAGGGGTGTGGGACATTTCATGCTAAAGCCACGAAAGTCTTGGGCAAATGGGAATAAGTCGGTCACCCTATGAAAACACGTCTTGTGGGAATGCGCCCCTCCCAAGCTAGCATGGCTCTGGCCCACACACTGAACTCCAAGGCTGGCAGAAATGCCCTGGACCCTCCCTGCCTCCACTCTGCCTCTCCCCTTTCTGCCCCAAAGCCAGGAATAATGGAGCCTGTCTCGCTGGGAGGGGCAGACACGGAGCCCCCTGGGCCGGGAATGGTTGCTAATGACAAGCCAGGCCACCTAGAGGCCCTCACTTGCCTTCCCTGGGCCTCTGTTTCTCGTTCTGTGAAGTGAGACCGTGTGGGATGGGTGACTGGAGAGGGTGCTCCCATGGGTACCTGTCAGTCTGACAAAGGGCCCCAGTCCCACCTCTCTTTTCCCTGGCCCGAGGCCACCTTCCCAGCCCCTTTCCTGCTGTGCATGGGTGCGTGGGGAGAGGGAAAGTGGCAGTTTCCTCCCTCTTCCTCCAGCAGGCAGGCTGGGGAGCAAGGGGCCTACTCACGCCAGTTTCCTGTGTGTTGCCTGCCTCGCTGTCTCTCTGGCTCCAGCCAGGCACCCTTTGTCACTCCCACCCAGCTTACTGTGCCTAGGCAGGGAAGGGTAGAGGGCTGGCAGGAGGGGTGGGCTCAGGCGAGAGCCTCTGCCTGCTCATGGCCTATGGAGGGCACACACAGAGCTGCACCTTCAGTCCTCAGTCCTCAGAGGGTGGCTGAATGAGGGTCCCAAAGTTCACCATAGCTGAGCTTCAGCCCTGGTGCTACCTATAACCAGCAGAGCCTGGGGTGTGGAGCAGATGGCACAGGGCAGGGGCAGCCTCAGTCTAGGAGCCAGGAAGCTGGGGTCCCATGCTGACCTCCCACTGACCTGGGCAGGCCAGTGATGAGCCTCAGTGTCATTCCTGCCAATTGCTGTGGCTTAGGCAGCAGGCCCTGCAGTGCTGGCACCTCGGATGGATACAGACGCTGACTCTTACCATGAAATCTGCTCACAGGGCTAGTTGGTGCCCAGCTCTCCAGGAGCCGTACTCCCAGCATCGCTCTTCCTCACATGCCCCCTGAGCCATCTATAGATTCCCTCATGGCTGCCATGCCCGAGTATGCACACTTGCACACACACATGTGCACACACACCTTCCAACAGCCTACATCTTCAGACTCCCCATCTTCACACAGCCCCTGCCTCCACCCCCCACATACACACCTTCATATGCCCCTCACACCTTCACACGCTCACACACTCACGTGTACCCCCAGCCCCAGAACTACCTGGGAGGGAAGGCAATGGAGTGACAGCAGGAGATCATATGTTAAGAAGAAAAATTGCTGGAGAGGTTTGCTTGGGGGCACCTGCATGATTGGCAGAGGGATGGGCCAGTAGGGCACCCAGGCCCTCCCTGTACTTGAGGAGTCCTGAGCTGATCGCTCGGTCCAGGCTCCAGGCTCTGGTCTCCCTCTGTCCAGCCCTCCAGGGTGCCGGTCACCTGACAGTGCCTGAAAGGTCACCTGGCCCTGTGCCCCTACCACAGCCTGGTTCCAGGCAGCGGCTCGGCTCTCACCACTCCACATCCCGGATGCTGAGCTTTAGGCCTCCTTAAAATGCAGGAGGAAATGAAGTGGGGAGACCAAAGGTGACTGGCCCAAGGTCGTGTAGAAACCAGGAAGGAAACTGGATCTCCCCAGAGAGGCTGTGAGATGCACTAGAAACAGCAGAGCCTCCTTCAGGAGACGGGACTGTGCCGGCCCCACCCGATCCTCTCCACCCTTGGCCTCAGCCACCCTCCCTGGACCTCAGTGTCCTTCTTTGTCAACCATGGAGGCTGGCCAGGCCACCCTTCCCAGGCTTTTTTCCTGCCCCAACATGCCAGACAGATCTGCAGCCTCACTCCAAGCCATGACTGGGCCTCAACTGCCCGGACTCCTGTGTGCACTTGGGTGTGAGGTGGGAGGGGCTCCTGGGACAGGAGACTGGATTCTGGGCCTCAGCAGCTAACCCTAACGGGCCCCGGCACTGGGCCATGAGCCCGTGAAGACCCGTGTAGCATGGCCTTCCAGATTGCTGGTGTCTCAGGCTGCCAGTTTCCTGAGCTCTCTCATCCCATAGAGGGCCCTAGGGCAGTGGAGGGAGGAAACCCCGAGGGTTCTGTGTTTGTGTAGGAGCCCGCAGGAGGAAGGGCATTCGTCTGTTTGGGGCGCTAGAATCCTTTACTCAGTAATTCCAGAGGTTCATCCAGGTGGCCTTAAGATAATGAGGTTTACTGGGAGGAGAGATGGAGTCAGGAGCCAGGCAGCTCCTCCCTCCAGCCTCTCTGCCTCCTTCCTGCCCTACCTTCAGGGCCTCTGACTCTCCTTCTGCTTGTCTGCTCCGTCCTCCACCCTCCTCCTCTGGCCTCTTGCTCTAGCTTTTCTTTTTGTAGAGATGGGGTCTCACTGTGTTGCCCAGGCTGGCCTTGAACTCCTGTTCTTAAGTGATCTTCCCACCTCAGCCTCCCAAAGTGCTGGGATTACAGGCATGAATCACTGTGCCCGGCCCTCTTCCTCTAGTTCTGTCCAGAGCCCTAACTGATGGTCTATTGCCCATGGGGCAGAGCCCTTGGTGCCAGTCCACATGATGGGCCTGGCTGCCCATGGAGGGTCATTTCCCCATCCAATCAGTGCCATCTGGCAGATGTGGGCAGGACCATCACAGCTAGACGAGGACATGGCACCCTGAATGACATGGCAGTACATAGGGATGGTGTTCAAGGCTTCCTGGAAGAGGAGAAGTTGGGACTTGACCTTGAATGAGAAGCAGGATTTTAAAGTGTGCTGAATGTTCTGTTCGTAGCTCAGGGAATGCTAGAAATGTGGGCTGAAGAATGATCCGCCTAGAGAAGTCTCAGAAGCCATGGGGTGAATGGATCAGAGCGAACGCGGGGAGAGGAGGAGGAGGAGAGGAGGAGGAGGGATTTGCAGGCCAAGGGTGCAAATCTGTAGAAGGTTTGCATTGCAGGAGAAGCTCAGGGGCGAGAGCCACTGGGACTGGGACCAGAGTTGGAGCAGGGCTGGAATGGGGCTGTGTGTCCCAGAACCAAGGGGAGTGTGTGGCAGCTACGAGAGAGTCCAGAGTGACAATTGGGAGGCTGATGGTGACCCTGGTGAGAGCAGCTTCTGTGCTGTGGTGGGGCATCGCCTGACTGCAGGGGTGAGGGTGTAGACACAGCAGGCATAGGCCTCTTTGGATGTTCATAAGTGAGAAAGGGCCCCGACACCTGAATGCTTTGCATGCCCAAGGTGAGCAGTAAGAACAGTGAGTGGCGATGCTCATGCCTGCCCCTCTGGGGGAACCCTTTGGGGTTGGCATGGTCTGGATAGAACCAGAGGGCGGGCGGTGGGAGAGAGGGTGGAATGCCCTGGACCGGGGTGTGGGAGGCTGCCCTCCTAGGAGCTAGACACCCCTGTCTTGGCTCTCTACTCTCTCTCTGGGTGACCACAGGTTGCTTCTGTCTTTGATCCTATTTCCTTATCTGTAAACTGGGATAATGATTCTGCTCTACCCCTGCCTCCCATGGTCATGGGGAACGAAATGAAGAGTCATGGTTTAGCCCAAGTGCCTATTTGTGGATGGGTGGGGCTGGGGAGGGAAAGGAATGACCACGGCTTCATCATTCACCAGCACTGAAGGCAAGGGGGTGACCTGGGTGCCCCTCCAATGTAGGCTCAGGGCTCCTTCCTCAAGGAAGCCGCAGAACAGAGGTGACCCTGCATAGCTGCTGGGAGAAGGTGGGTCTTGAGTGAGTCTGGCCCCAAGAGGCAGGGTCTTGGTGGAGTGACCTGTTGGCTTTGCTAGGCCTGGGCTCCGTAGGTTGACCTGCCCTTGCACAGCATCTCCCCTTTAACTAGGAGCCTTAGCCGGAAGGAGGCCGTGGCTGATGGGAGAGTTCCTGGCATCCTCAGGTGGGCAGGTGAGTGAGAGGTAAAGTCCTGGGTGAGGCCCTACTGAGAGATCCCAAATCGATCTGAGGATCCAGCAGCCCATTTCGCAGGAGGCTCCTATTGCCCTGCTTCCAGAAAATTAGGGACAGTGTGGGAAGTCGAAGGATGGTTGCTGCAGTTTGGGGTATTGGGCAAGTCTCATGGGAAATGGCTGCGTAAAACAGGGGCATGTTTTGAGTCCCAGGCCCTTGCTTTCTATGGGGTGTTTGTGGGGGCTTCTGTCTATCATCTATAAGGACTGCCCACTGCCTCCATTCCAACTGGGAGTGGGTGGGGCCCTCGCCCAACAAGAACCAGAGGGAGGAGGAGAGGCAGCTTCTGTTGAGGTCTGGGCACTCATTCGGGGGTTATATCTCCCTGGCAGCCAGGAACAGTTGATCCCCCAGACCTTGGTCCCTTGTGACCTCTCTGTACCCTTAAAGTTGCCCATGTCCCCAGGTTCTCCACCTGCTTCCTGGGCTCCCGGCACCTCCTTCTGGACCTGTGGACAGGAGCAGGTTGGGATCAGACTCAGAGGCCTTGGCTCACTTTGGTGTTGTGCTGAGGGGCTGGGGTCCCTGTTTGCCAACCCCCGCACTCCCGCTCCACCAAATCAGTTTATGCAACTGCAGAACCACAGTAAACTCCTTCCCCTGGCAAGCCAAGGTGGTTGGGCGGGGTTGGGGTGACAATATGTTTCCAGGGGCCCCAGGGTTCTCTCTTCCCAATTACCCTGCTAGAGATAGCCTCTGATGATCCAGTCTGGGCATGTCACCAGGCTGAGAGGGACGGCCCACCCAAGAGAAGCCACAACAGGTCCCCAAAGAATTTCTGCAGGCTGGGACACCTGAGTGAAATGAAGAAATGGGATTCAACAGAGAGAAACGTGAAGTCTGCCAGCTAGGTATGAAGGGCCAGTGGCTCAACTTGAGGGAAGTTTGTGCAAAATCTACTTGGGAACGTTTGTTGACATCACATGAACTGACACTGTGAGCAGCCGCCAAAGCCCTGGCAGGTCTGAGTTGCATTAACTGTTGACATCGGTCTGGCTGTGCAGAGACCACAGCCCAAGTGAGGAACCCTACCCTTGGATAAATGTTGGTGAATTGCCCTGTGTCTTTTGGAGAGGAGTGGGTGGTGCCTGGGCTGCAGAGTCAGGCCAGGGCAGGACTTGGAAGGAACATGATGGAGTTCTCAAGGATCTGAAGGTCTATCTGGGGGAAGGAGAATTCCACTTGCTCCAGGTGATTGCTGAAGGCAGAGCTAGCTCCTGAGGGTGGGGAGGGACAAAAGGTAATTTTCAGCTCAAATGAAGAGAAGTTTCTAGGTGACCACTCTCCCCTAGTGGCTGCTGGAGGCACAGGGGCAGGAGTGAGTGTCTCAGCACCAGCAGCAGTATGAGCAAGGGATGGTGTGTTGTCACGTGTCTTGCACATCCAAAGTAACCAAAGGACATTTAGTCCAAGGGATTCCTAAGAAAAGGATGACTGAGGCCTGCACCTGGGGGCTGACAGTATTGTCTGGGAGACTTGACTCAGACAAAACACACAGAAGAAACGGCAATCAGTGGCAGATTGGTTCCACCTTTCTAGAAGAAGTTGGTCTCAGTTAAAGCTGCCCTGCAGTGAGCAGTAGCCTGTCCTTGCAGGAGTGCAACTGAGACCAGATAACCTTGAGCTGGAAAAGGGATTCCAGTTTCGGGCATGAGGAGGGGGTTGGATGTGAACAGATGACCTCTGCGGTTCCTTTGAGACCAAAGTTCCTTGGCAGAGAAAAACACCCGCAGAACTCTGAACGGCACACAAGGTTACGGAGGACGGAGCAGAGATCCGAATATAGCTGGCGGGAGGAAGGAGGCAGCGGGCGAGGGAAAAGTAGGTCCTTGGAACAAATGAGGTGGGGCATGAAATTAACGAGGCTGGAAAAGGGCTGAGCTCAGGGACTCCTTTTTAAAGACTGTCTTTTAGCAAGAAAAATGAGGAAAAGAAATGTGGGCAGTGGAGATGTAATGGAGATTGTAAAGGTAGCTATGGACAGCTGGCCCGTTGGCTGGAGAGAGGGGCCTCTTGGAGAACAAGGAAGAGACGCAGATCAGTGGGTCTGGGGTGACCCCAGCATGGCATGCAGGGCGGACAGGAGTTGGCTGCTGACATCAACTGCCCACACCTTGAAGGCTACTGTGTTCCAGCCCTTGAGCTGGGCCATTCTGTCCCCCTACTGTCATGCACTGTGCTGTGACCTGCTTATCTTATCCCCTGACCTTGGCACATACTCATCCCTCACTGGGCATGCCACTTTTCTCCTTTTTGCCTTTCTGTGTTTCATCCCAATCACTCAGCTGAGTCCCTACCTCTCCAAGAAACCTCCCATGGGCTCACAGCCCATCCCCAGTTCCGCTCTGAGCATCTGGGGGCCATTCGACCCACTTGGCACTTGGATGGACACACTCTTAGGAGCTCAAGCAGCCTGTCGTGCAATGGGGGAGGGCCTGTGCACCAGGCTTGGTCAGCAGGGTGGATGGAGGACATAGGGTGGACAGTTATTTGCCCCCATGGTGCTGGCCCTCTGGAAATTTAGAGTTCCTAGAAGCCCCCGCCATGTCCTGCTTCTTACCTGCGATGTAGGGGTGGAGATGGGGGGGCTTAAAAGGGTCCCTAGTGGCTTTCCCTTTCCTGGCCAATAACCCAGGCTGCCTGCTCCCTCCTTCCAGCCCTGCCAGCTGGCCAAGCTTATCCTGTGGCCCTGTCCAGGTGACAAGGCCCTGGAAGAGGCCCAGCCAGCTGGACTCCTGCAGAGCTGTCACCAGAGCCCTAGAACACGGGGGCTGGAAGGAAGCACAGAGGCAGCAGGGCCCCTTCTCTGGGGAAGACAACCAGGGACACTGGGAACCTGAAACCAGAGCCATTTCACACCTTGCCTATTAATTGCCAGATTGATTTTGGATCCGAGTCTCCAGGAGGACCCAAAAATCAATCCCCTCCACTCCATGCTTCTCTGGGCTCAGGAGTTATTTTTAAAGCGGCAGCTGTCCTGGCTGCTGTGGCTGAATCCTCCTGTCCAAGAGCAGGCTGTGGGTTCCAAAGCATGCTCAGGGCTGGGTGGTGGCTGGTGGCTTTATTCCAGATCCACTGATCCTGTGTAGGAAGACTCTTACCCTGAAGGGGAGCCATGGGGTGTGATTGGAGGGGTGTTAAGAAGGCTCTCATTCTCAAAGCTCCCTCCTACCAAGATGCCCAATATCCATAATTCCACCATTAGGAAGTATTTCTTTGGAAACATTTAGGTCAACAGTCCCAGCTTCCAAAATATGGAGGCCCAGAAGAAGGAACACAGATTAGGGCTGAACCATTGCCATTCCTTGTGAGTGGAGGCACTGGAGGCCTCGGGGCATCAGGAGAGCTCCGTGTGAGGGGTGAGGAGCAGGAGGCAGATGTCAGGGCATGGGGGAGGGGAAGTAGAAGTTGAAGACCAGCCCAAGAGGAGGCTGTGGAGGGGTGGTGAGCAAAGGAACAGTAGGTACCCCCAAGGCACTTCCCATGTGGGGGGCTGCTTTGGGGCTGTGGTGCTGGGAGACTGGCTGTGTGGCAGGTGAGAGAAGATGAAGGAACGCCCATTGCCTGGATATCTTCTGTGCCTCCAGCCCTGAGCCAAGCACAGTGGCAGTCTGATGTCACCACCACCCTGTGGGAAGGGCTCCCACAGCCTCGTTTCTTAGATGAGACACTGAGGTGCATGAGGCTGGGTGACCTGCCCAAGGTGACACAGCTGCTCCGGCAGCGTGGGGGCTGGAGCTCGGGTCCGCCACCTCTTCACGCCGTGATTTCACTGCCTCCCGCCTCCTCTGCAGAAGGGGCCAGGGGTTGAGGAGGTTTCTAAGAATTTGGGAGAGCCGGATGGAGGGGGCACAATGGAAGGGGTACCTGAGGTCAAGCATGCCATGATTTCAAGAACCTGAGGCAGGAAGTTCTATGAACTGCTGATGTTAGAAGCTGGGGACAGCCCCTGGGCTTCCGTTCCTCAGCCTCCCTGACATCCTGCCCCGGTGCAGAGCCCCCACACGTGGGAAGGCCTGGTGGGCAGGTCTCCTGCGGCCTCAGCCCAGTGGCTGCTGCCTGCTACTCCATCACGGCTGTGGAGATGTGGGCTTTAGGCAGGGTCACTGCAAGTCAGCCTGTGTGCCTGGGGACATGGGGACATCATTGCTTATCCCCTGCCCACATGGACCCAATTACTGATGCAGCACTGCATGCTCCCACGGCCACCAACAAGGGCCTCTTTCCTGATAGCATCACAGATGGACAGAGAGGTCCTGGGCCTCCCTCCAACCCCCGCCCACAAGCCCATTACGCTCATTTCAGGTGTGTCTCCACTTTGCTAGCTTGGAGGGTGGAGTGTGTGTGTGTGTGTGTATGTGTGTGTGTGTGTGTTGGGGAGGGAATGAGGCAGCAACTGCAGGCCATTTGGTGCAGTTACAGGGAACAACTCTCATCTTTGCCCAGCCCGTGAGCCCCTTGAGATTTGGGGCCACGTCTGTTTTCTAATAACTGACCCCGAGGGCCTGGCACGGATGTGGGTACTCAGTGCATGTTTGCTGAGTGACTGAATGGCTGAGTGAGTGAATTAGGCATCTCTTGGTGGCCATCTCAGTCCTCGCCCAGCCACAGCTGTGCTGTGTGGCTTTTGGTGAGTTGCTGGATGTCTCTGTGCGCAGATGCCTGGGAACAGTGCCAACTGGGAAGAGTGGCTAATGACAGGAAAGTGCTGAGGGGAGAGTGTGGCAGGAGGGCCCTGCAGTTTGTGGAAGTTGCCCGCAGTAGAAACTGCTGGGGACACTGGGGCCTCTCTCTTTCTCCCAGGGCAAGGCGAACGTGGGTTGGAGCACAGTGTAGTCCTGAGGGGGAGGAAGGGGCTGTCCTAGGCTTGGTTGGGGTTGGGAGCATGTGGACTTGCATTGGAACTGAAGGGTGACAGGGAAGGCTGGATCGGGGTTTGGCCAGGGGTCGAGGTCAGGGGCTGGCTCAGGAAACGGCTGGGGGCTCATGTGGGTCCTGAATGAAGAAGTTGGTCAGGCCTGGGCACAGCTGGGGTTGGCTTCAGGACCTCAGCTCAGGGCTGGACCACAGGTCTCTCCAGCCTGGGGCCAGTGCAGATTCTGTCCAATAGGAGCACTGGGAATGGCTTACTGTCCTGGCCTCATTTGCTCTGAGCACACCAGCTGAGGGGTGGATACCCGAGGCTTTCTGAGGATGATGGCCTTGAAGAAGTCCTCCTGTCTCCAAGGTGTCCTTGGGGAAGCTCAGGGATGCCCAGGGACCCAGGGGCCATTTCACCCTGTCTGTGTGTTGTCAGGGGAAGAACAGAATTGCCCAGCTAGCACGGACTGGCAGCGGAAGGTGGTGTCATCAGCATTTCTCACACATGCATGGCACTGTATAGTTTATGACCCCTTTCCTACCCTGCGTCTTCTCATCCTTTCCACAGCCCTGAGAAGCAGGCATGACAAGAGAGGATACCTGTGTTACAGATGAGGAAAACAGAGGCCCCGGGAGGAAGCTTGCCTAATGCCACTCAGGAGTTAGAGGCAAAGCTGGGAAAGGCCCTGGGTCCCCAGACTGCCCCTCTGGAACTCCACATGCGGGCACATGGCTGTCCTGCCCGGGATGCCATCCCCAGGCTAGGCTGACACTCACGCCCATGCCCTGCTGCCCACTGACACCCCGCAGAGCTTAACACCCCGCTGAGCCTGCCCTGCAGCCCTTGCCAAGTCTGTCCGAGTGGCCTCAGTCATTGGCAAGTCACATTGCTGACATCACAACTGCATAAAATTAATTTATTTAGTTAAGGGAGGTGTTAATTAAGAGTTCTCGTTTATTGTGTCTTTGCAGACAGCTCTCAGGGGCTTCTGAGTTGTCATTGCTGGTGACAGCAAAAGCTAATGGCATCACAAGTTATTAATAGGATGGTGTAAGAGGCGGAGGGGCAGGAGCTGAGGCTGTGGGGGATAGGAGAAGGGGGAGCTGGGGAAGGGGAGAGGATGGTCCCCTACTTTCTTCTCACCAAGTCGGGCTCCCCTCTGCAAGTTGATGCAATCACAGGCATTTTCTGGGGGATCTGGGGTTTTCTGCCAAGCCCCGTGATGCCCAGGATTTTGTGAGCCCTGAAGGAAGTGTCCCCAGGCCAGTGCCCACCCACTCCTGCTGCTGCCCTCATTCCCACAGTTCCTGATGTTTGCCTTGAAGAGTGTTGGCTCTCACATAAGGAGCTCATTCTTTGCTTGCTTTGTCTCCTCACTTACCTTCACCCTGAATATCTTGGATTGCATATAATGACTGGTTTGGCCTTGCCTCCCCAAAGCTTAGCATAGAGCTTGGAGCTTCATGGGAGGGCAACAGACATTTGCAAAGGAAATGAGGGGTTCTCTGCCCTCCAGGTGGTCTCCGGATCTGGCCTTCTTGCTGAGAGACCTTGGGGTCATGGGTGGGGATAGTGGGAGAGAGAGGGCAGGTGGATCCAGGACTTCCCAAGTCCCCAGCCTCTCTCAGTGTCTTCAGTCTTGCAGCCCGGGAGATCCACAACCTGGGGAGTGGATAGACCTTTGCTGATGAAGGTGGGGTGTGTGCAGGTATGAGCAGCCAGGTGTGGGGCAGGCTTGCTAGGGTAGGGTAGTGAATGGGGAGTCCAGTGAAACTCTGCACAAGGACCCACCATGGGGAAGAGGGAAGAAGAGATTTTAAACTATTTTTAGCCAAACAATGATGGCTGCAAATCAGCCACTTGGTGCAGTGGGACAAACACAGCCAAGGAACTCAGACCTGCAGGCCTGTCCCTGATAGCCTCTGTGACTTTGGGAAGATAATTGCTCTCTGGGCCTTGGCTTCCCATCTGTGAAATGGAGGACTGGGCCAAAATTGACACATTTCAATGCCCAGTGTGTTCCTCACCTCCCATG
Source organism: Macaca thibetana thibetana (assembly GCF_024542745.1). Lineage (NCBI taxonomy): Eukaryota > Metazoa > Chordata > Mammalia > Primates > Cercopithecidae > Macaca > Macaca thibetana. The sequence goes on along the minus strand of NC_065586.1, from coordinate 62,530,798 downwards.
TCCTGCACATCTCACCTTTCAGTAGATGTGCCAGCCCCTTCATGGTTATCATCTCAAATGCCTACAGCTTCTCTGTGGGGGAGATAGTCCATCATCCCCTATTACAGTTGGGTAAACTGAGGTTCAGATGAGAAAACAGAGGTCATTTAATTTGCTCAAGACCCCATAGTCAGTGGAATTTAAACTCAGGTTGGTGCTCTGTCCAGAATATCAGCTTATCTCCACTGATCACCTGGGATGGGACTGGTACAGGGGAGACTCTGCATTAGATGCAGGCTCGCTGACCAGGACAGGCAGAGTTGAGAGAAAGGAGGAGAACAGAGCACCTATTGGATTCAACGGGCCCAACCACTGAGCTCCTGGGGCATGGGAGGCCTGGTATGAGACCATTATGGGACTAAACACACCCTGCACCATGAGTTCCAGCAGCCGCCTACCCCAACTGCCTCCTGCCTGCCCTTCCTCTCATCTCAGAGACACCGTCATTCATTCAGGACACATTTGTTAGGGAGCTGGCCTGACAGCTGGGAGATGAATTAGACTGTCCCCTGCCCTCAAGGGGCTCACCACTGGGTAGGAGAGGTGGCCCTAGGAACAGTAAGCCCCATGGTGGGTCACCGAGATGGAGATAGCACATGCACCCGCCCAAGGAGCGAGGGAGCAGGCGGCAAGTTCAGGTCAGCTGGGGCTCCCTGGCAGGAATGATCGCCTTTTACTGAGGGAGGCTGGCCAGGAAATGAATTCCTAAAGGAAGTAACCATCGAGCTGAGTCTTGAAAGGTGACTAATATTCACCAAGTGGAGGGGATGGGGTTGTGGGGTGGGCCTTCAGGTAGGGGAGTGGTGTGAGCAGAGTCTTGCGAGTGTGGGAAGAGGGGTATCCAGAGGTGAGGTGGGCGAGGGCTAGAGCATGTGGGGCATTGCACACCAACTTAGAGTCTGAACTTCATCCGGTGGCCTCCCTGGGGATGCTGCTGAGAGTGGGAAGAGGGAGATTTAGTTTGGGTTCCGCCAGAAGCCAATCCCGAGATGCGTGTTTAAGTGCGGGAAACACCGTAGGGACAGCAGGAAGGCAGCAGGGGCACTACCGAGCCAGCTCCCAGGGTGGGTGAGTAGAGCCCAGTCCTGCTGGGGAACCTGAGAGCTCGCACAGCACATGGTCTGCCCAAGGAGCGAGGGAGCAGGGGGGTTTATGTAGCAAGTCTCACCAGCCATTGCTTGAAGGCTGCTCCCAGGAGGCATCCCTGACATTTCTGGCCTTCTCTTCAGTAAAGAGGACCCAGCAGTCAAAGTCCTCAGGCAAAGAAATAAAGATGTTGTCAGTTGGCAGTTGGGCCAGTGTGCCCTGAAATGGGAAGGATGAGGGGATACAGGTGGAGAACCAACACTGTCTGCTACAGTGGCTGAGCTGGGAGGACGTCCCAGAAAGGAGGGTAGAGCGCTGCTTAGCTTCTGCCAAGTCTAGGTGGATGGACTCTGAGGTCTGCTGCTGATGGAAGATCTGCCTCCAACTGCACCTTCGCCAAGGCCTCAGTCTGGGGGCCGGACCTCAAGACAGGAGGGTGCAAAGAATTTGGTCCTAAGCTCCAGCACTTGAGAAATACAGATCTCAGTTCAAGTGCTGATTGCCACTTTCAAGCTGCATCCTTGAGCAAGTTACTTAATATCCTTTAACTTCAGACTTCTCTGAAAAAGGGGAGATAATACTACCCATGCTGTGGGACTGTTGTGATCAATAATGAAATGATGTCTGTAAAGTATTTAGCCCAGTGCCTTGAATACATTATGTGCCCAATGAATGTTTATTTTTATTATGATTTTATTATTCCAATGACAGGTAAAAAAGGGAGGAGCAAGATGCAGGCTTGTAGAAAACACTGTCAATTTACCAGCGCAGAGTAATTTTCAGTGACCCACTTTGTTGTTACGAGTTAAATAGGCGGCCGAGTGTGGTTGCTCACACTTGTAATCCCAGCACTTTGGGAGGCTGAGGCGGGAGGATCAACTGAGGTTGGGAGTTCAAGACCATCCTGATCACATAGTAAAACCCTGTCTCTACTGAATACACAAAAATTAGCCAGGTGTGATGGTGCATGCCTCTGGTCCCAGTTTCTCAGGAGGCTGAGGCAGGAGGATTGCTTGAATCCAGGAGGTGGAGATTGCAGTGAGCTGAGATCATGCCACTTCACTCCAGCCTGGGCAACAGAGTGAGACTGCCTCAAGAAAATAATATAATGTAATATAAAATAAAACAAAGAGAAAAATGGAGTAGGCAGTTCCTGGCCAGTAAGGCCATTCCTGGGTCTTGGAGGTGTTAAACAGGCTCATGTAGCATTTCTGGACTTTGTGAGCATAAATTGAACCAGCAGCAAGTGACTTTATATGTCTCTGCTCATAGGTACTGGTTGTGACAATCATTTCTTTGTCTATGACACCTGTCTCCCCAAGAACTCAAGATCAACTTCAGACCTTATCTAGTGATTATTGTATGATCTCAAGACTATCCTTGAAATAGTCTCTGAAGATATGGAGCAGAGGAAAGAACACTGGACAAGGAGTCTGGGGTCTTATTTAATTTTTATTTCATTTTGTTTTGTAGAGACAGTGTTTTGCTATATTGCAAGGAGTCTGGAATCTTATTTAATTTTATTAATTTTATTTTTTTATACAGATAGTGTCTTGCTATGTTGCCCAGGCTGGTCTTGAACTCCTGGCCTCAAGTGATCCTCATGCCTTGGCCTCCCAAAGTGTTGAGATTATAGGCATGAGCCACCATACCTGGCCAAGGAGTCTGAATTCTAATTCGGGCTCTAAAATGAATGTCAAATTCCTTGTCTGAAATGTGGGGATAAAACCACATCATCTCGGTCTCTTCCTAGGGCTGTCATGAGGATCAAATAAGATCATGAAAAAAAAGACCATGAATGTGGAACTACTTTGAAAACTACAAATTACCATCCAGAGTTGGGTCTAGAGGCGGGTGACTTGATTCCTGTGCCCTGGGGACTTCTAAAGGGCCTAAGAAACCATGGCCACTAGAGAAGCTTTACATGTCATCATGCCACTCTAAGGATGGCTCAGGCTTGGCCTCTGGTACAGGCAGCCTGGGAAGAAGAAAGAGTGCCTGGGGAACCTCGGACCTTGGGAGGAATGCCTAAAGTTCTTGCTCAGGGACATCAGTGGGGGATGCTCTCAGCTGGTCCTTGGGGATGGAGGAAAGGCAGAGGAGGATGAGATTGGCAGTTACTAAACCAGGAAGTGAGGTGGTTACCTGAGAAGCATTCTGACCAGTTTGGGGCAGTTTTTCTCATTTCCCTATGCATGCAGGAACATTTCAGGATGTGGCTTAAGGGCCTCCTGTCCACACCCAGTTGGTGAAGTCCAGGGAAGCTGATTCTGGCCCAGGTGGCAAGACCAGTGGTCTCTCAGAGGTCATGTGGCTTTCTTTTCTTCCTGGCCATAGACTGACCTGCTCTCTGGCCCTTCATCTCAGTCAGACTGACTGCAACCCTACCCCATCTCAATGGTCAGCCTTGGTGTCCTGCAATGTGAAGTCATTGTGTGCTGGAGAGGTTGTGAGTCTGGGGCTGGAGGTCCAAAAAGAGGGGACCTCTGTCTATACAAGCAGCTCTGGACTCAGAATCCCCAAATCCAAGGAACCATTTTCACTATTGCCCAGAGAGTGAAAGTCATAGCCTTAGTGGAGTAGAGACAGGAAAAGATGCATACCCCAACTTGGGATGTCTGGGTGGGATGTGTCCTCCACAAGAGGACAATAATCTCTCATAATGATAGTGAGTGGATACCACCAGGATGATGCATTGTCACCCTCTCCTTAACTCCATAAAAGGCACCAAAATGGATAAGTCTTCACAGCCTTTCTGACCCCTCTTAGCGTACAATGGCTTTGTGGGGCAATTTTCATTTTTGGGGCAGTTCTCTGTGATTTCTTGATTGGAGAGACCTAAGATATAGAATGAAGATTCTTGGTGCTATTTAGAGCCCCTCTGATACCTGAAAAAGGCCTGTTCTGGTGACCTCAGGGCTCAGACATGATTGGTTCAGGGCCAGGGAAGGCAGTATTGAGAAGTTTTTGCATAGGTTCAGATTTCAATCTAGATTCAGGGACCCAGTCAAACTGTCTCCCTAAGATCTTATTTTAGTTTTCAAAGCTAAAACCTCTAAAAAATTGGCTCTGCTTGCAGTTTAAGTAAAAACTTTCATATTTATGGCTTTTCTAGTTTTCCTTCAGTGGTTGACATCCATTTAACCCTCTGAATCTAGAATATGCTTTGTGAACTGAGATTATGAGAGGAAGCCAGTTTGGAAGACAAGGGTCATAGCATCCAGAGGTTTGGAGGAGAGGGACCTGGAAAGGGGGATATAGGGATGTAGTGGGGGAGGTAAAGAGGGGATATTGGTAAACCAAAGAGTGAGAGTGAATGGTAAGTAATCCAGTGGTCTAGGAAAGAGGGAAGGGTGAGAGTAGAAGAGAGAAAGAGAAAAGATGAAGGAGAGAATAAAATAAACTGTTCGAAGAGAGATGAAAGTGCCATAAAATATGGGGACAAGACATTCGGGAAAAGAGAGAGCAGGAGGCAGAAAAGACGAAGAGGAGGCAGATGAGGCAGGGGAAGTGAGGTGGAAAGAAGGTGGGAGGGGGGTAGGGGTTGGGGCATGGAGGTCCCAAGATTTGGACTCTTTTTTGTCACCATGCATCTGTACAGCAGATAAATACAGTGCAGCTGGGCTTTTCTCTCTTCTTAATTGACATCTTTGGATCTATCCCCGCTTGACAAATCAGGCCACTTATTATTAGTGATGACAAAGATAAATATGACAGGCATTCAGTTTGCATCTGGGCCCCCTGATAATAGAAGTCAGCACACCAGCCCCTCTCCCCACTGCTTCCTCACCCCTGGCTTGGGCTCCCCAGTGGGGAAACTGCATGGCCAGGAGCTGTCCACGGTGGCATCTACAGACCCCCTCCTGGTGGGAAGCCAGTGGACAGGAACTGTCCACGATTTGAGTGGTGCTGAAAGCCTCTATACCCTGCCTCCTGTCTGATTCCAACATGAAAGCTGGGTGGCTGGAAGCTGTCCACAGCCTATGTGGTGCTGAAAGCCCTGTCCCCAGGGCTGGGGTGGCAGGGTGCATCTCTTTCCCACAGAGTACAATTACTTCTGGCATGGAGTAGTCAGTGGCTTAAATTTACCTGCCTTGCCGTGGTTCTAAAAAACCTGGATGACTTCAAGTGTGTTCCTTCCTAACTCTGGGTCTCAGGATTTCCACCTTTAAAATGAAGGGCTGGATTAGGTGTTCTCTCAGGGTCCTCAAGCACTAGTCTTTTCTGTTATCAAAAGCCTTCAAGAGATTCCTTCTGCTTATAGGATCGAGCTACAAATCCTTTTGCCAGGCCCTGAAGGCCCTCTCTGGCCCCCTCCACTTCCTGGCTTTGCCCTCATTCTAGTCAGATGAGCCTTCTCTCAGGCCCCAGTCACACTCTTCTTTTCTTCCCCTGAGCCTTTGCCATCCCCACTGTCCTCCTTCTGCCTCTGACTCTCTCCCTTCCAGATCTCTGGGAGCACCGACCACCTGGGCCTCTCCTTGAAAACCAATGGCCTTATGCTCAGTGTGCTTTCAGTTTCTTATGTCTTATAAGGCTGTGTCTTACATGGCTCCCCTTGAGGGACTTGCTGGGGCCAGGGTCATGCTCTGAATCAGTGATCAGTGGCTCAGTTTCCCATGACCATGTGTGTGGAGCCTGGGTGAGTACTTGTGGTATTTTGACCCAATAAGCTCCTTTAATAAAACTATGATTGCTCTTTCAAGGCTGCCAATGAAAGAAGATTACTCCAAGAAGTGCTTAGCTGAGGCTTGTGGCCCCCTCTTTGAGATGGAATCTTTCTGAGGCTCCCACTCCAAGCTGGCATGGGTGGCCAAGGTCACACTTATGTAGACAGATAATCCTGCCTCATGTCTCCATGGAGTGGCCAAGACATGTTGGGTCACACAAACAAGCCTCCATCTCTGTTTACTCTGAGCCTACGACAGTCAACCCAATGCCCTCATTGTATGGTTGGCACAGCTGTCCCACCTTCAACTTCAGGGACCTTTCAGGGAGCTTCCAACCCACTCGCCCCAGTAGAGCTCAGACTGCCTCATAAAGTTTTCTCTCTGGAGCTCAACCATGGAGGATCCAACTTGATTAGTGGAGATGTGAGAGCTTCTCTGCACACTGTTCCCATGCAGGTGAGTCGCCTCTCCCTCTGCCCTCCAAAAATAAGAAGCTTCCATCTGTTGGGCTGGGCAAGCAAGTAGAGAAGTGGTGGTTCTCTTTTTTTTTTTGCTAAACCCATGGGAAACTAAAAGTGGCCCGGAGGTGGCATCATGCATGAGGTGGGCATCATGAGATAAGGGACTCCTCATCTCAGCGGAGCAGGCAGAATCACATCCTGACAGTCTAGAAAAAAAATCCTTGGGAAGAAAATTCTGTCTCCTCTCTAGGCCCATTATCAGCCAATTCACCAGGACAGGCTTTGGCATCCACTCTGCCCACTGCCCACTGCTTGGCAGAGCCCCTAAGGCCATGGCTAGTAACCAGAAGTTCCAAATGGTTTAGAGGGGAGAGCTGTGTTTGCTAACGGATCTGGCTGTGTCTGACAAACTGAAACCATGTGCTTGGTGGCCTCAGGTCCTCTGGGAAAGTGGGCCCAGAGCACTAACCTTCCCTCAAATATACTGGCACATTCTCAGAATCCCAGCGTTTGCCCTGTTGAACCTCATATCAGTGATCAAAGGGCTTGAAGATGATCTTAGATTCTAGACCAACTCCTGTTTTTAAATATGAGAAAACTGAGATTTCCCCAGGAAGGGAAAATCAGTTGCCTGAGCTCACACAGCAGAGAAAGGAGCCTCTTTGACTCTTGGCTCTCAGTCTCATGCTCTTCCTCTTCCTGCCAGAAGTGTTTGCATTTTAATAGACTTGTGGAGGCTGAAGTGCCTCAGTGTCCCCTCTAACGGTAGGGACTTCAGGCATGGTGATGTGGTGATGGAGCTTTTGGGGATCCATGCTGAGGCTGTCTCCTGCCTTGTGGAGAATGTCTATGACCTCCAGCAGAAGAACTGTACAGAGAGCAGATATGACAGGGCACCCCTTTAGAAACTGCCTTTAGGACTCTGCACTCTCACAGGCTGATGGGCGTTGGAGGACCTCATTTGTCTCTGCACTGGGGGATGAATGGCTCGGGAGGAGCTAATGAAACCGTCTTCCCACCGACTCACCAAGACAGTGACGGATGGCTCGTGTGGAAAAGGCAGGTGTTGGCACATGGCCCATTGGGCAGGGTAGAGAATAACACGTCCTTCAATGTCACTGTAGGTCACAGTGATGGCTGGGGCCTCAGGGAGGGGGCATGTAGGCTCTGGAGTGCAGTGACAAAGACCTCAGGGAAAGTCAGTGCCTCCCATAGCCCCCTTTCTGTGACCGGCAGACAGAAGGTCAGAGTTGTAAGTGTGATAACAGCCATATAATCCTACTAGCTGTTGTCCAAGTGGAATTATACTGGCCCAGAAAGGGATAGTGAGCTGACCAAGGTCACACAGTTAGATAAGGTCAGAGATTGCTGAAAAGGTCCTCAGTGGTCCAGGAGAAGGAGAAGAGTGACCTCAGGATGTATCACTATAGTACTATTCTCACTTGCAGGGGAGGGTCCCACTTTTTGCCTAGTATTGGAGACCTTGATGATCTGTCTGCACATTCTCTTCCTCCTTACTCTGCAGCCCACATCATCTGCCTTCCACTCCCAACCTCTGAGCCTTAGCTCATGCCCGCTGAGGGCCAATTGTCCTCCAAGGGGCTCCCATCCGTCTGTCTGCTTATCTATGAGAGGCATAGGCCCAAATGTCATTTGTCATCATGCATTCCACTTGGCATTCTGAACTCACTCCCAGTGCAAGGTCCCCACCTGAGTGGTGTCCCATTACCATGCCCTCTCCCCATTAGTATTTTGGAGAAACCTCTCCAAAGAACATTCTCTTCCATGGCAACCATTCCTGAAGTTTTGGAAGTATTACAGTTACATGCCAGAAGCCTGCATTCCTGGTGTATAGGAAATAAGTCAGGCCAAAGAGGGGAGAGGGATGGAAAGAGAAAAGGGTAGAATGAGTTATTGGCCTCTCTGCAGGCCTAGAGCAGTTTCACCCCAACCCTGGCCACCGAGATCTTCACTTCTTTCTGGTCCAGGTGGTCAGTCTGGCCTGGGTGGGCCTGTGGGATTTGATGGAGGAAGCAGGAGAAAGAGTGGCCCCAGAAGCAGTTGCTCCCCTCACCTCTGCCAGGGGCTCCTCACCACTGCAAGTGGTCTTGTGAGCATTAGCTTGCCTGACACCTGCCATCACAGCCCTGGGAGGTGAGCTGGGCATTGTTGGCCCCATTTCCCAGATGACGACATTGAGGTCCAGGGAGAGCAATGACCCAGTCCAAAGGGATCAGTGGGTTAGTGGCATTTGTTTGTTTTTCTCAAATCAATAAATATTTACTGAGGCACTGAGCTAGGTGCTGGGAATATGAAGATGAGCAGGGCAGACATGATTCCTGTCTTGCAGGGCCTGTCAGAGGCCCCAGGTGCCTGCATTGCTGGGTCTCTGGCCTCTGGAGGTACATGCATTGGCAGGAGCACTATCTTGAGAGTCCTCCCTTGAAACTCAGTGTGCAGATGTATACCTCAGAGCTCTTCCTCCTGTCCAAGGGACTTTCTTGGAAGCCAGCATCCTCGTGGGCACTTCCCCACCTTCTTCCTTCAGCGCATCCACCGGTCCCTCACAGTGTCTGGTTTTCAGTGTCCCACTTGCCAGGACCTCCTCCCTTAACTGCCACTCACAACTCCTGTTATTCACCTTTCACAGGGAATGAAATGAAAGAACAAAAAGGAAAATCTTTACCTGTACAGCCCCTTGGAGGATGGGGTGGGAAGTAAAGGCCTGCCACCCAGTTTCCTGCTGCCTGGAGAAATCTGGAAGATCTCCTAGGGCTTTGGAAAATGAAGGCACCCTTGTCTGGTTGCCACCACAGCCTCCTCTCTCTCACCCCCACCTCCTCCTCCTCATCTTCAGCCCACCAAGGCCAGATTTGTCTTGCAAAGTGGCATCATTATAAACGCATCAGCCTCCTCTGGACGCCTGTGCCCGCTCCCGCCAGCCCATCCAGGCTCGATTACATCTGAGGCTGTCTGGGGTAATTAAGTGACATTAGGACGCATCCCCCCATTGTAATGCATTGTTCAAAGCCCTGGGCTCTTGCTTCCCGAGAGCTGCTGCCGCTGCACTGAGGTTGTGTCTGCCTAATGCACCCCACTGTGATTGCAGCTAATTACTCCACAGACAGGCCTCATTAGTGGTGGGTTCGGGATGGAAGGTGAGAAGCAGGCTGTCTCCCCTGCCTCCCCCAGCCCACTGGCTTCTCCTCTCCCTCCATGGCCCAGCTTGCCTTACTTTGCTGTTGAGGCAGAATTAGAATAGGGCAAAGGAATTCCCAAAAGAGGGCTCATCTGGACAAGGTCATCTACTGAGCTACAGGGCCTTCAGGAACTTTTCAACTGCTTTATTCAACCAATGGGAAGCCAAGGCCCAGAGGAGGTTACTGACTTGTCCAAGGTCACACGGCACAAGTGAAATGTGCCACCTTTCCTAACTGCCCAGCTTGGAGGGTTGGGGTGGGCAAAGTGGGATTTGCACAGCCAGGACCCATCTGGGTCCAGAGCTAGTGGGAGAAAGGGCTCATGAGCACCCAGGAAAAGAGCTGGATGGCTACGCTACCCCAGAGGCTCTTTCTGATCTCTAGGCCTTTGCAACTCTTGCCTGGAATCCTCTTCTGATGCCCTGCACCTGCCACCTTGCACCTGGCTGACTCCTTTCATCCTTCAGGTCTCGCTTTCTCTAGGAAGCCTCCCCTAACTCCTGAGTTTGGTGACCCTCATATGTGCTTCCATGATACTCTATACTTCCCCATCTTGGCAGTCATCTCTCTGAATTGTCAATACCTAATACCCCACATGACTATACCCACAGGAGGAGCAAGCACTGAGACCCTCTTGTTCACGTAGTAGGCATTGGTCTAGCTCACAGATGGCTTCTGGTAAGAATCAGTAGAAGGAAAGACGTAAGGATTGATGGCTGCTTGACCAGTACCATGAGTACCATGGTAAGGCTGTTGGTGTTCACTCACATCTGAGAGTTTCTTTATACTTCCCAGCCTCCCTTGCTCACATGACTCACTCCAGCAAATGGGACGTGAGCAGAAGGTATATATGTTACCTGGAATAAGGTGAATAATTATCTGGTGTGCTTTTCTACAATCCTTGTTGCCTGAGTGATGCCAAGATAATTTTGAAGCTGCAAGATGGTGGAGCCACAAGATGAAAGGAGCCTGTATCCCTGAGTCATCACACAGAAGAGAGACATCCAGAAAAGCTGCCTGACATGGGTCATATGGGTAAGAAATCAACCTTACTGTGCAAAGCCATTGGTGGTAGGCAAGATTCTAAAGACATTGCCCCAAGACTCCTGTCCCTGGCTATTCAGTTGAATATGAATTCAGGTAGGCTGTGAAGAAGGGATTTTGCAGATGAAGTTAATGCTACTAATCAGCTGACCTTCAAGTAGGGATATTAACCTGGATTATCTGAGTGGCCAAACATAATCACATGAGCCCTTAAAAGCAGCAGAGGATGGCAGCAGAGTCAATCAGAGAGATGTGGTGGAAGGGGAGGGCAGAGAGATGGGGCGAAAGAGAAGGTCAGAGCAGAGCAAGTCACAGTGCAAGGAGGACTTGACATTGCATTGCTGGATTTGAAGATATGAGAAGAGGCCAGGAACTGAGGATGCGGGCAGCCTTCAGAAGCTCAGAATCATGGCAAAAAAACGGGCACCTTGATCCTGCAATGTCATGAAACTGAATTCTGCCCCCAACATGAATGAGCCTACAAGCAGATTCCTCCCCAGAGCCCTGGGAAAGGAACACAGCCCTGATGACACCTTGATTTTGGCTTTGTGAATCCCAGAGCAGAGAACCAGCTGAGCTGTGCCATGCCCAGATTTCCAACCTGTAGAACTGTGAGATGATAAATAGGTATGGTTTAAGCTGCTGAATGTGTGATAATTTGTTACAGCAGCAATAGAAACTAGCACATCATTGGCAGTGCATTAAATAGGGCTACAAAGTCTTTGACATATTGAGAGGTGGAGGTGCTTCCCTGGCCCTTGAATCTCAGCTGGTCTGTGACTTCTTTGACCAAGGTGGCCAGCAGAAGTGAAGATATACCAGTTCCAGGTCCAATTTTTAAAAACACTGAGGCTGGGCGCAGTGGCTCACACCTGTAATCCCAGCACTTTGGGAGGCCAAAGCAGGTGGATCACCTGAGGTCAGGAGTTCAAGAGCAACCTGGCCAACATGGTGAAACCCTGTCTCTACTGAAAATACAAAAATTGGCTGGATGTGATGGTGGGCACCTGTAATCCCAGCTACTCAGGAGGCTGAGGCAGGAGAATCACTTGAACCCAGGAGGCAGAGTTTGCAGTGAGCCAAGATCATACCACTGCACTCCAGCCTAGGTGACAGAGCAAGACTCCGTCTCAAAACAGACAAACAAACAAACAAAAATACTGTCAGCTGCCACATTGGTTTCTTGGAGCTGGGAGCTGCCATTTAAGAACTTTGGCTATGCCGAGACATCCATGCAGAGAAGAAGCCCAAGCTAGCTATGTGGAAAGCCCATGTGGTCAGAGGTGCCTGATCAGTTCCAGCTCCCAGCCATTAGTCATCCCAGCTGAGATCACGGACATCATGGAGCAAAGTCAAGCCATCCCCACTGTTCCCTGTCTGAATCACTGACCCACAATACAGAGAGATACAATAATAATAAACTACTATTCTTAAGGCATTAAGATTTGAAGTAGTTTGTTACACAGAAATAGACAACTGGGCTACACCATGTCAGTTTCAACTCCCAAGGATCTCTCCCTTCTTTCAATCCCTGGAGCTCACTATGCTGCTGCACGCACTTGACTCCAGAAGCTGATCTAAATATGTCTGCAGCAAGAAGGGTCAGTGGTGGGGTTGGCATGTTTCCCCTGCCCCGAGGACCCACCCTAGCAGGTTACACTGCACACTTGAAATTTCTGGGTGAACTCAAGGTCTTGAGTCTGCATCTGCAAGTCAGTGCGTGGTAGACCAATGAAGGCTTCTCTGGCTCAGATCCTTTTGCATATAGTGTGCTCTGGACTATATGGAACTCTCCCTCCAGCCTACTGGTACTACCAGGAAGAGAGCTGTCCCTGGTGGTGCCAGCTCAGTTAGAGGAAAGCCACTTATTATGCTGGACATACCCAAGGATTACCTTACTCACATCCCTTCTTGTGAACTCTGCTCACGAGAACAGAGGGTTCTTCCCTCTGTTCTGTGTTCTCATTTCCCCTGGGGTCACCCCCATCCACCTCAGAGAATTCAGAAAAGGATTTTCCCCCACCAGCCATGCCCCACCTCCCTAAGTTTGACCAGTTCTCAGGTTACTCCCAGGAAGCAGTGGGACACTTTATGCAAACTAAGGAATGGATTGTACCAAACCCAAAGACAACCACCAGCCTTTGTGATCAGACAGGATTTTGTCTTCTTCAGGGGACTGAGGGTAGAGACCATGGTTTTGATTTCTCTGGGTGCCCAGTGGTACCCAGAATGAGGCTGGGCATGAACGAAGATTAATTTATGACGGTCAGTCAGCATCTCTGAAATGAAATTTCGAGTCCAGACATCAGAGCTATCCTAACAAAATATCCTTCCTGGGTTTTGATACCTTTCTCTGCAGGTACCCTTGGTTCAAATGAAGTCTTATGTGGAAGCTGCACAGCTGTGTCTTGGAATTGGGGGATGGGCAGGAGACCCTGTTCCCTCCACCTTCTCATCACTCCCACGGCATCTCTGAGGCACCTCCAGGGAACTCTGAGATCCATAGGGCATAGTTTGAAACCCATGGATTCATCCATTCTCATGGTTTTCTAGCAGATAAACTGAGGCTCCAAGAAGGTCTGTGGGTCTGTGGCTTGCCTAGGATCACACAGCGAATAGAAATATTGGGACTAGAACCCCCGTCCTAGCTCCTTACCTTCTTCCACGCCCCACTGTCCTAGCCAGAATCATAAAGCCCTAATATGGAAAGGCCCTCTAGGTCAGCACCTCTGGGAGCAGGAATCCTTTTTGTAGGGCTCTAACAAGAAGGACGGCATCAGCTTGCATTCCGTCTAGGGGTCGGTTGCTCGCTACTTCCAAGGCAGCCCATTTACTGGTGAGACTGTTCTAATTCTCGGAATGTTCTCTTTTATGTTTAACCCAAACAGATCTTCCTATAAATTTTTGTCCCATGTTTCCAGGGTCAAGGTTATCATACGTTATGTATATGAGGGCCAAGAATCCTACCTATGCTGTGGCCCTGTTGCAGGGATCTTTTAGTGTGTGTGAGAATGTAAGTGTGTGTGAGAATGTGTGAGTGTGTAGAGTGTGAGAGTGTGTGAGAATATATGTGAGAGTGTGAGAATGTGAAAATGTGTGCTGGCATATGTGTGTACGTGTGTATGTGTTTGTGTGTGTGAGTGTGTATTTGTGTGAGTGCGTGTGTTTGAGTATGTGTGTGAGTGTGCAAGTATGTGTGTGTGAGCATGTGTGTGAGAATGTGTGTGAGTGTGTATATGTGTGTGTGAGTGTGAGAATGTGTGTGAGAGTGAGTGTGAGAGAATGTGAGTGTGAGACTGTTTGAAAATGCGTATGTGAGCATGTGAGAGTGTGTATATGTGAGCATGTGTATGTGTGAGTGAGTGTGTATCTGTGTGTGTATGTGTATGAGTGTGCAAGTGAGTGTGTGAGCATGTGTGTGAGAATGTGTATGTGTGTGAGAATGTGTGTGAGAAAGAGTGAGAGTGAGTGTGTGAGAATGTGAGTGTGTAGAGTGAGTGTGAGAATGTGTGTGTGAGTGTGAGAATGTGTGTGTGTGAGAGTGTGTGTATGTGTGAGAGTGTGTGTGTGAGAGTGTATTTGTGGGAGTGCATGTGTGTGTATGTGAGTGTGTGTGTGAGAGAATGTGTGTGTGAGTGTGTATGTATAAGTGTGTGAGTGTGAGAATGTGAGTGTGAGGATGTGTAAGAGTGTGTGAGAATGTGTGTGTTTAGAGTGTGAGTGTGTGAGAATGTGTGTGTGAGTGAGAATGTGTGTGTGTAAGTGTGGGGGAATGTGTGTGAGGAATGTGAATGTGAGCATGTGAGTGTGTGTGTGAGATTGTGTGTGTGTGTGTGTATGGGAGAACATGTGTGAGTGTGTATGTGTATGTGTGTGAGAATGTGTGAATGTGTATATGTGTGTGTGAGTGAGCATGTATGTGTGAGTGTGAGAGTGTGTATGAGTGTGTATGTGTGAGAATGTGAGAGTGTATGTGTATGTGAGAGAATGTGTGAGAATGAGTGCGTGAGTGTAACATGTGTGTGTATGTGTAAGTGTGTGAGTGTAAGAGTGTAAGAGTGTGTGTGAGAATGTGTGTGTAAGCAGGTGTGTGTGAGAGTGAGAGTGTGAGAGAATGTGTGCAAGTGTGTGAGTGTGTATGTGTAAGTGTGTGAGATAGTGTAAGAGTGTGTGTGAGAATGTGTGTGAGTGTGTGACAGAGTGTGTTTGTGTAAGTGTGTGAGTGTGTGAGAGAGTGAGAGTGTGTGAGAGAATGTGTGTGAGTGTGTGAGAGAGTGTGTGTAAGTGCATGTGTGCATGTGCCTGTGCACTGTTGTTACCCTCCCACCCTCAGCTATGATAGGGGAAGCTGGCTCTTCCCTGACAAACCAATCCGCAGGTCCTTGGCTCCATTGCCTGGCTGGCAAGCAGGGCTGAGGCTGCCATGGGGGGTGAGGGCCTGCTCCTGCCAGGCCAGGGGTTCAGGAGGGTAGCCAGGTTATTCTCCCGGTAAGGTGGGGAGGGGCAGGGAGGCAGAGGGGGAGAAGGCTCTCCAGCTCACCCAGCCACCGCCGCTTCTGGCCCACCTCCATGTCTTCACCCTCCTCACAGGCACAGTAAGGCAGACATCAGTTTGGTGGTACTGAAGGGCTTTAATAGAGGCGGAGGGAGGCCAAGGCTGTGGATCGAAGGAGGAGAACTTCAGGACCCTCCAGGGGCAGAGATCAGCATCGCTCACCAATCAGTATTTCCTAAGCCCTGGGGTGGGCTGCAGAGCCAGAGCCAGTTAAACTGAGGAACTCATGAGGCCCTCATTCTGTGACAGTCACCATGTGTGCCATTGGATTCCAGAGGTTTCTAACCGCTGGAAGGAATCAGAGTTGATCTCCTCCATCCTTTCTTTCTGCCTCTCACAGCGTAGATGGGGAATGTGGCTCCACAGATGGGTCTTCTCCAAGGCACCTCCTCACAACCATTGGCATGAAGTTGGGGACACATCTCCCAGCTTGGGGCTGGCCTCGACCTAGAGGAAGTCAGTAGTGTCCTTCACTTTGTGACCGGATGGGGACCAAAAGTCACTAAATTTTCAAAATGTTTCCTCCCTACCCCGCCTACCAAGTAGATAGAGATTCCCATAGAACTTCCATCTAGGGGTCAGAACATCATGTACAGGAGCCCCTTAGGAAAGGGCAACTTCTTCCTGAGCAGGACCAGGACGACAGACCCTGAGCAGGACTAGCTGACTGCGTTAGACAGACTTCTCCAGAGATCTGGAGCTGCCCCCAGGACAGGTACGGTTTGAGGAGTGCAGCAGAGAATACTCAATGCCTGACGCTCTTCACTAATGCATCCTGCCGCCACTCTCGCCTGGCCTCGGAACCCCACACTGCTCCTGCAGCACCGGGCACCCTCCCTCCTCCAGGAATATGCTTTGGTCTCAGCGGCAAGGTCTGATTGTCTAAGGAATACCCTGTAAGAAGCGGAGGGGGCCGGACTGGAGAGAGAGAGAGGAGCCATGTAACTTGAAAGGCTGCCCTAGAAGACTTAAAGTGAGGTTTCCCAAGATTGAATCAGTTCCCGCACTTCCTGGGGCTGAGCCCTGTTCCGTTGTAATAAGCACTAAGTAGGGAACAGGTGACCAGACACGCACCACCATGGCTGCTATGACTCCAAACACACAAAGTGAGCCCCTTAACCCTCCTTCCAGAGGGATGCCCTCCGACTCAGTGCAGCGCAAACTTAGCCTAATAAAGCCCAACTCCCCATTTGTATTCATCGTATTTTAACTTCACCTTTCACACTCAAACCCACCAATTTCTACCCAAGCCCGCCCAGTCCAACTCAGCCTCTTTAAACGCAATGGCGTCTACTCAGCCAGTGGGCACCGTGCATGGTTAACCAGGTTGTACCTTGCACAAAGGTGCCTGACTGAGCCAGGCAACACCAAGCCCTGCTGCCTCTCTGCTGGGGAAATCCCACCTCTTAGGGAGCAGGAAAGGAGCAACAGGGGATTAGTAACCCCACTATACACACTCGCAATCACAACATTCCCCGCTCAGGGCCCCCACCTCCATCTAGTGTCTCAATGGGCTTGGGGCACAGTCAGGTCTGTGGGGAAGGTCTATGAGTTGCCTTCTCTCAGCCTCCCCCTGCTAAAGGTGTACAGGCCAGGTGAGCAGTGCACTTAAGAGACCCATGCTCTTCCACACCCAGCCCAGGGAGACAGTTAGAGCCACAAACAGGGAGGGACACTGGACCACAGAGTCAGAGAGAGACAGAGAGGCAAAGACAGACCAGGAGAGACAGACAGGAGCGTGAGTCAGGGACAGAGAGAGATGAAGCAGGGGAGGCGTTGAGAGAAGGAAGTGTTGGATGGCAGGGGTGGGGAGGGGACCATGGGGAACCCCAAGTTTAACTGTGGGACTCCAAGTGTTGCCATGTGGCCTTAGGCAGGCAACCCGGCCTCTCTGGTTCTCAGAGCACCCCCTGACCGAAAGGAGAGCTTCCTTGATTCTTCTCAGCTGGTCAGGGATGGTGTGGGGCAGGGAGTGGCCCTGGGGTGGTGCCAGCCCCTGCCAGGGCGGGGCTATATGCACAGCCAGGAAAGCTGCAGTGGTGAGGGAGAAAGAGAGGAAGGACTGAAGTGGAAGGATTTTGCTGGTGCTCGGGCTCGCTTTCTTCCCTTGAAAGGAGCAGCAGTTATGTTCTTGCCACCCCGCCTCAGTTCACGTTCATGATCAGGATGTGAGTGAGTGTGCATTTGTGTGTTTGCACTTGTGGCTCATGTACCACTGCGTATGTGTGACTATCTGGATGTGTTTGTGACAAAATGGCGTAAATGAGAGACACAGAGAGAGAGAAGTGTATGTGTGTGTGTGCATGTGCACATGTGTCTTTGGGTTGAGAGCATATGTGTGGCTGTGGGTGAGCAAGGTGAGCGTGTATATGAGTGTGGATGTGTATGCTGCATGATGGGTGCATGTGTGCATGTCGAGCATGTCGAGCATTTCGAGCTGCTGGAGAGGAGGCTACAGACAGAGGTGGCTGCCTTGAGCTGGCTGTGTCTATGGCTCTGGCGTAGCAATGAGCCTGTCACATAGTAGGCCTACACCATATCATGGTGAAATAAATACTTGGTGGGAGTCAGTGAGAGGCTTCTGGACTTTTAGAGGAGGCCTGTAAAGTTAAGAAACTTCTAGCCAGGGGGCAATCATGGACACTTACATGGTGTTTTCCAGTTCCCCAGGCCCTTCACCTGAGTCCTCTTGTTTGGGTCTTTTCACCAAACCTGAGGGATTTAACCCCATTTTACTGATGAGAGAGTGGAGGCTCACTTTTCCAAGGTCCCACCAGGGCCTGGGGCAGAGCCAGGGTCATGACAGCTCCCCTGCTGCAAAACCTGTAAAACCCTGCTGTTTCCCCTTCCCTGGGCACAGGAGCTGCTGAGAGTGTCCCTGACTCTCAGGTGCAGATTTTCACTATTATTGGTGTTGGGTAAGAGTGTCTGTGGGCAGTCAGCATCTCCAGGGAAACCACAGTGAACACCCTCCTCTAACCCATCCCTCCTCTCAGTTGTTCCGCCGTTCCCTGCGTCCCCTGCACTGTAGCCCTGTGCCTAACTGGGTAACTCGGAGCCAGCCCCTGCCCTCTCTGGCCCTCATTTCTTCATCTGCAGGTGGGAGTGGTGCTGAAGACTAAGTGGAATGACAGATGGAGATGACTGGCACCTAGTAGGTGCTCAGGAAATACTGGCTTCTAAGAGGAGCCTGGCTCTTTCCCCTGCAGCCCCAGCCACTGCAGCTCTTTCTTGCCGCTTCTCCCAAGTCTCACAGATCGCCTGGGAAATCATCTCTGACCTGCCGTTTCCCAGTCAGCTCACTTCCTGCTTCCACATGCTGAATTCCACATCCTCAGGCCTTACTGGAGCCAGAGGCCCATCCTGCCCACCCTCCAGTGTCTAGCAAGACCCACCCTAAGGCACAAAGGGCAGAGAGGTGCCTGTCCCATGGGCTATGAATCCTGCTAGGGAAAAGTTCTCTCCCAGGGTCTCAGCCTAGAGAATCCTGTCTTCCTTTGCTGGGCTGTCTTGGTTGGCCCTTCCCCACATTGGGACTCAGTTTCCCCATCTCTATAAAGATGTGGTTACTCCATCTATAGCTCAGACCCCACGGGTCCCTATGGCTCTGATGAAACACCCCCGGACTAATGGGTTTTTCTGCACACAGTTCGGGTGCTTTGGTCTTTGCCTTCAGTGAGCCAGCCCCACTATCTATCCGGTGAGGCCATTTGCCCTGCTCTGCCAGGACGAGGTCGGACTCCAGGAGGCCTGGGCGTGAGCCTCCCCTCTGTCTGTGCGTGCTGGTTTGGGTTCTCTGAGCCTCACTTCCTCATCTGTCGAATGGGGAGAGTGATATGGACCCTGCTCACCTCCCAGCACCAAGCCAGGTGAGGGGAGTAAAGCCCTGCAGAGGCTCTGAAGGGTCGCAGAGAAACGGCAGATTGCAAGCTGGTCACAACGCGGAGGTGAAGTGTGTGGTGGGTGAGGGCGTGAGCCCCCAGCCATGATGCTGGGATTTGAAAGTGGCTCTTCAACCCCAGCTGCACGCCCTGGGCAGCCTCTTATTTGTGGAATGGGGGAATAATGGAAATAGGGCTTGGGGGGCTGTGGTGAGGATTAACTGAGGCATCTGTACATGAGCGCCGAGAGCCGTGCTTGGCTGCGTCAGCACGCAGTCACTGCCACTGTGTTCCTGTTCCAGCATTGTCCTGGGTGCCTGACACCTGTCACTCCCATCTGACCTCTTCTGACCTTCATCCTGAGGGCCCTGCCACCCTCTGCCTGCAGAAGAATACACGTTCCAGGTTTGGCATCCCACCCTCTCCTCATGAGCCAAACTCACCCAGGCTCCCCATTTTCATGTGGCACTGCCCACCTGGCCAGCCCTCCCCATCCTAGTGGTCTAAGGCCAAACCATTACTCATACAATAAGCACTTACTGAGTGCTTGCTATGTACCAGGCCCTGTTTCCAGCATGGAAGGGCAGCCTTATTGGTGCTGCCTGTCCAGAACTGAGAGCTTGTGCTGGAGCTGAACAGGGTGCAGAAGGGTAAAGGAACCAGGGCCACCTCCCCGAATGACAAAACCTCTGACACTCTCTCCCCAAGAGTGCCCGATAGTGCTCTGCAGAGCCCTGGGAACCATAACTGGGAGGGGGCGGTCAGAGCCCAGGGGCTCCAGGTACCCCACTCCTGCTTCCACCCATGCATCTTGCACACTGGAATTCTGCAAGCTGTTTTATAAAACGAACTCTGCAGTTAGAGAAGGGTTGAGAAGCACCACTCAAATCCAACCCTTCTCAGCATAGACAGGAAAATTGAGACCCAGAGGGACTCGGTCAAAGTCACTCCTAGATTTTGAGTCATCCAACTTCTAATGTTCTTCCCACAGCATCCTCAGAACTCTTTTTCAGGCCTGTACCCTCTGGCCCCTGGTTTCGAGTGGCCCAAGTTGAGCCTCTGGAAATGCCCATCAAATATAGGTCAGCCCTGAGAGCCTCAGACCCTGGTGGACACCTTTCCCCTGCCAGCCCCACACTTTCAATTGATTAATAACGACATATTAGAGACGGTAGCACAAATTAATTTCTGAATCGTGCCATTAGTGAGTAATTAATTTCTTTGCTCTGGGAAATGAAGATATCCCTGACGAGCATGTTATCTAAATCTATAAAAGAGGAGAAATGCTGAACGGGCAACTCCATTAATGCAAACATTGATTTTCTTTTTGGCCATTTCCCCCTCTCTTGTGTGAGAGTTTTCCCCCAATTTCTATACCCCTACTTTTTGGGAGGGCAGTGTCTGTTTTTCCAAGGAAGGGTGGGGGCCCTTGGAGAGAGGGAGGGCTGCCTCTTGATACCTTCAGCAGCAATCAAAAGATCGTATGTGCTTACTGCAGCCAAATAATGTCCTTATTGGATGCTATTAAGGATACGGTTGCCATAGAAACCCAGGATCTCGACCCACCAGGTTCGGGTGCCAAACCTGGAACGTGCATTCTTCTGCAAGCTGCTGGAGGTCTGGGAGTGATGGGAGGAGAGAGGTGGCTGAGCTGGGAGGTTGTGTTGTGGTCTTCCATACCAGCCCCTCCATTAGATTTCAGTTGCCTACTCTAGAAAGTCCTCCAGGATTAGCATATCTCCATGTTTCCCCCACTCTCCCCGATCTGGTAGCTGGCACACTACCCAGCTGGCCTGACTTAAGACCTCTTGGACTGTCTAACACATTCCTATCTATGTGACTCTGGGCAAATTGCTTAGCCTTTCTGTGCCCCATTTCTTCATCTCTAAAAAGGCGATAATAGTCCCTTTTTTTAGACTGATTATGAGAATTTAATGAGATAATGAATGTAAAGCACTTAGCACAGTGTCTGGCCTGGGGTGAGTGCTTGATCAATGAGAGATATTATTACCATGGCAAGTGGAGGGTGGAGGGTCTGTCAGGGGACAGGAGCAAAATCTGGAGTCTGGTCTGATTCAGATCTGAGGCTTGCTTCTGCCTGGCTGTGTCCCTGGGCAAGTGGCAGTCTCTGTGATCCTTGGCTTGTCTTTTAGATGGAGATGAGGATGCTGATGGTACAAGTGGGATGACCATGCCTCTCAGTGT
The DNA here is from genome assembly GCF_024542745.1 of Macaca thibetana thibetana. Lineage (NCBI taxonomy): Eukaryota > Metazoa > Chordata > Mammalia > Primates > Cercopithecidae > Macaca > Macaca thibetana. Next base: position 62,509,657 of record NC_065586.1, on the reverse strand, counting down.
TCTAGACGGTCCCTGTCTACACCTATTGTCCAGCGTACTTATTCACAGCACACACAGACACTTGTTGGATGCTTGTTACCCACAAGCGGACCCAGGGTGTTAGGCTCAGAGGAGGTCCCAGGCTACCTGTCCCTTACTACCGATGTTGCTGCAGCCTCAGCTGTCTGGATGGGGCCAGGAAGTCACCTCATTAGCTCAGATTCCAGGTCCCCCAGGGCAACCTCATGCAGGCCTCTGCTCTGAGGTCAAAGGAACAAAAGGAGAGACAAAGGCTGTTCACCCCCTGCCTGGCTCCAGACACCAGCTCCTGCAGGATATCATGGCCCCTTGACCCAGTCAACCCCAATTAGTGCCCTGGGAGAAAGACCTGGCAGTGGCCTCCCGGCCATGGCTTCCTGGGGCTCCCTGCGCACCTCATCCCATTCAGGTCTGGGTGTCAGCCCTGACCTAGAGGGCCTGGCTGTGCCCAAGGCCTTGCCCGTGCCCCAGTTCATTAGGACCTTTTGGACCAAGGATGTTCAGATACATGCTGGCCTCATGATGGTTCACCATCTGGCCACCTGTCACTAACCAGAACCTCGGGCTCCTTATCCGTGAAATGGGTGAAATAATCCCTGCCTCACTTGTTGGATTGAATTTCATGATACACAAGAAAGGGCTTTGTAAACTCTAGAGTGATGTGCACCCCATGAGCTGTGGGTCTCATCGAGGGACTCCTAAAGCAGATGTCTGTGAGGCCAGCCCTGAAACTGTGCCAGTTTCTTTTTAGACCCTTGGCTTCTGTGATGACAGTCAAGTTTCCATGGGAACAACATAACTCCACCCATTCACACGTGTGTGAGCAGAGAGGTCCCTCAGAGGCCACGGAAGCTCACGTTGCTCTCTTAGCTCTGCTCTCAGCCTGCTGGGAGACTTACGGCCAGTTGCCTCAGTTTCCCCATCTGTCGCAGGGCATGCTGATGCCAATTCTGTCTCTCCCACAGGTCCCTGTGAGTAACTGGAGAAGGGGTGAGTTTGCTCATTACACGGCAGAGACAGGTGGGGAATACAAGCAAGTACTCCTGAGCTGGAAGGACTTTCCCAGCTCTGGGGGCTTTGGCCAAGTTACCTCATCTCTCTATGCCTCAGTTTCCTCCATGGCCAAATGGCTTTGTAATATCTATCCTATAGGCTGTGAGGATTAGCAGTAAATTATGTGAAGTGCCTGGCTCACAGTCAGGACTTGGCAAGTGGTAACTACTGCTGTTATTATTATTTTCACACTGGCAAGGTTAAAACATTACCCAAGTGAGGGACATCATTTTTGTTTTTCACACAAGAGCTGTGCACCTGGGGGCTGATTTGATTTGAGTTTGGTGCACTGGATAGGAAGCACAGAAAGCCTGGCCCAAGCTCTTAACTAATGTCCTGCCTCCCTTGTCCCCACTGAGCAGGGAAGGCCTGAAGTTCAAGGTGATGCGGTCAGGGAGAGAAGGAGGTAGGAAGGCCAGCTCTCGGCTTCATGTTCCCTTTCCCCTAAACTGAGAATAAGTTTCCCTAGGAAAGCGGACCCGCATTCATGAGTAGACAGGTGAGCTGAGCGGACCCACTACCCTCAGTCAGTGACATTTTCTTTATTCATAGTGGTGGAATGTGGTGGTGGCTCCTCAGGGAGTTCCAGGGTCCTAGGAATTACCCCAAGGGACACATTAAATTTTCAGATGTAAGCACTGGCAGTTCTCAGACCCTCACAAACCCCCTTCCCTGGGCCCCAGGGCAGGATGAGAAGGGGCAGAGGCAGAACAGGGCCTGTGACCTGTGGCCTGCTCAAGGTGTGAGTGCAGGGACTGGAACTAACTGAATTGGTCACAAGGGGATTACAGATGGGCAGGGGCTCCTTGGGGGCCTGATGTTCAGGCTGGACTGGTGGGGGCTATTTGAGAGGGGTCTGAATGACCTCAATGACTGCCCCTCCTCTCTAAGCCACCCACCCTGCCCAAGCGGCACCCTGGAGTTGGAGGCTGACAGCAGGCAGGCTGGGGGAGAACGGCCCTAGAGTAGCGGCCTGCAGGCTCCTGATGAGCTGCTGCCAAGGAGGCTCTGGCTGAGCCAGTGTGGCGGGGGCTGTGGGGGAGAGCAGGGCTCCTGGCCTTGGAAACTCTGTGCATCTTAGCAGGTTCTCCTGCACTTCTTAGCTGTAGGACCTTGGGCACTCAATCAACCTCTCTGCACCTCAGTTTCCTCATCTATAAAATGGGGGCCAGTAGCAACTACATCATGCCATATTAACTCTATAGAACTACAGTGAGTATTTGACAGAATCATGTGTATAAAATGCCTTGCACAATATGCAGCACAGAGCAACTTAGAGAAGTACTGTGAGGACTTAAAAAAAAAAGATCCTTTAAGAGCACCCAGGTCAGTGTTTGCCACAAAAGGGCCAAACCTATTGGCTTCAATATTCTAGGTTTGAAAGAACAAACCAGGCTTGTGCTCTAATATAATTTTGGATATATTTTCCCTCCAAATCTCATGTTGAAATTTCATACCTAATGTTGGAGGTGGGGCCTAATAGGACCTGTTTGGGTTATGGGATGGGTGGTGGGTCCCTCCTGAATACCTTGGTACCATCCTGGTAGTAATGAGTGGGTTTTCATGCTATTCGTTCCTGGGAGAACTCACTGGAAAGGAGCCTGGCACCTCCCTCTCCTCTGTCTTGCTTCCTTCCTCTCACCATGTGATGCCGACTCCCCTTCACTTTCTGTCATGAGTGGAAGCTTCCCGAGGCCTCATCAGGAGTAGGTGCTGGTGCCATACTTCTTATACCGCCTGCAGAACCATAAGCCAACTTTATCTATTTCATTATAAATTACTCAGCTGCAGGTGTTCCCTTTTAGCAATACAAACAAACTAAGACAGGCTCCAAGGAAACCTGAGTGGGGAGGAGGGAGTGGGCAGGGGTTGAAGAGAGAGGCTGTGTGGAGAAGGATAGGCTTGCATGGCCTTTTCCTGGTCATGCCCAGATTTCTTCCCCTCCAACATGTCCAGGTTTTAGGAGGAGAGGGTGTCTTCTGCTGGCAGAGGTGTGGCAGATGGAAAGGACTACAATAAGGAAAGAGACAACACCATTTCCAGCCATGTTAGAGTTACTGAGTTGCTGAGACTGGACTTACCCTCTCCCCATAAATACCTACAGAACCAGACAAAATATGTGAAACAACTATTTTCAGACATTGACAGTAGGTAGCTGTTGACTGTGATTGTCGGGATGAAGGAAACAAATTAGGTGGACCCTGTGATCACTCCTGCCTGGAGGCACTATTCTGACTGCACTGTAAGGAGGAGGGGCCCAAGGAGAGCTGAGTGAACTCTCTCAGTTGAGGGGATGGATTGGCATTGGATCAGGCTGAGGCAGCTGGAATTTGTGGAGCAGAGAACGGATACAAGGAAGCTATGCAGAGAAAGGATTTTGGAAATCTCCATAGGAATTCCCCAGATTCTGTTGCCAAGTCCTAAGACATGGCTATTTAGGGTAAAACTCCACAAGCCTAGCAAAGAGTGACTAGGGAGCTGTAAACTAAGCATTTCCCCAAATTTATAAAGGCATGGAAGACCTTCAAGTTCTGACCAGTCAGACTGTAGAGTCCCCAGGAGGGTGATGTCTTAGTAATAGGCCTCAACAAGTTCAAGGGGCAGAGTACTCTAAACTCATCTTGAGTGAATTTAACAAGACTTTAGAGGATTAAAAGTCTTCTGTAAGTAGAGGATCTGTAAGTAACCTAACTGCATGTTAAAACAAAGCCCAACACTTTTTTAAAACTACAGCAAGATTAGCACTCTGCAACGTCCAACATTCAATAAAAAAATAACAGCGTCCAGCATTCAATAAAAAATACTTGACACATATATGGGAACATTCTCAACTCATTTTATGAGGAAAGAAGTATCCTGATACCAAAACAGATAACAGATAAACGTGTTATAAGTGTAAGAAAAATTTAGACCAATATCCCTCAAGAAAATAGATTCAAAAATCCTTTACAAAATTTTAGCCAGTTGAATTTTAAATTCTGTTAAACGTCATAAGCAAGTGGGGCTTATCCCAGAAATGCAGGTTTGGTTCACCATCTGAAAAATCAATCTGTAAAATTAACCATACCAAGAAATTAAACTAGAAAAACCATATGATAATTTCAATAGATACAGAAAAAGCATTTGACAAAATTTCCATTCATCCATGATAAATATTCTTAGCAACCCAGGAATAGAAGAGAATTTCTTCAACCTGGTAAGGATGTAATATAATTAATAATGAGAAACTTATGCTTTCCCCATAAGATCAGGACAAGACAAGAATGTCCACTCATACAAATCCTATTTAACATTGTACTGGAAGATCTGCCAGTGCAATATAGCAAGAAAAAGAACTAAAAGCACCCAGATTGGAAAGGAATTTAAATAACTGTCTTTATTTGCAGATGACATAATTGTCTACATATAAAATCCAAACAGAATGTACCAAAAAACTACTAGAACATATGAATTTAGCAAGGCTTCAGGATAAAAGGTTAATATACAAAATTTAATTGTATTTCTGTGTACTAGCAATGAACAATTAGAAAGTGTAATTTTAAAAAATCCATTTACAATAGCATGAAAATGTGAAACACTTGGGGATCAATCCAACAAAATATGTGTAAGATTTATGTGCTAAAAACTACAAAATAGATGAGAGAAATCAAAGAAGATCTAAATAAGTGGAGAGATATAAAATACTGTTTATGGATCAGAAGACTGCATATGGTTAAGCAGTTAATTTTTCCCATATTATTTATAAGTTTCATGTAATCCTAATACAAATTCCAGCATACTTTCTTATAAATATTGACAGGGTGATTCCAAAATGTATATGGAACTAAAATAACTTGAAATAGCCAAACCTATTTTAAAAAAGAACAAAGTTGGACAACCCATACTACCATTTTCAAAACTTGCCAAATAATCACCATAATCACGACAAATAGGTAAGTGAAATAAAATAGAGACCAGTATTAGACCCAGACATATGTGGTCAATTAATTTTTGACAAAAGTGCCAGGTGATTCAATGGAGAAGAGATCATCTTTTCAATAAATTATGCTGTAACAATTGGTCATCCATAAGCAAAAATGAAACACTGACTCCTACCTCACACCATACACAAAAATTAATTCCAAATGGATCATTGACCTAAATGCAATATGTGAAACTACAAAATTACTAGAAGATAATATGGGAGAAAATCTTTATGACCTTGAGTTAGGCAAAGATTTATTAGATTAGACACAGAAAGCACAAACAATAAGAGAACATTTTGATTAAATTGGAATTCATGAAATTTTAAACTTCTCGTCTTGGAAAGACTAGTAAGAAAGTGAAAAGATGGCTGTAGATTTGGAGAAAACATCTGTAAATGATAAAGAACTTGCACATAAAATATATAAAGAAACTTCACAACTCAATAATAAGAAAGTAAACAACATTTTTTAAAATGGGCAAAATATTTGGATATTCACTAAAGAAGGGACACAGATGGCAAATACATAAGTAAAAGATGTTTAACATCATTCGTTACCAGAGAAATGAAAATTAAACTGCAGTGAAATCCCACTATTCACTTATTAAAACAGCTAATTTTAAAACAACGACAAAAGCTGGAGAGAATGCAGAGTAACTGGAATTCTCATATTGCTAGTAGGGATGCAAAATAGTACAAATACTTTAGAAAGCAGATACAGCTTTTAAAAATAATGTTAAATAAATAACTTGTCATATGATCCAACAATCCTACTCCTAAATATTTACCCAAGAAAAATGAAAACATGTTCATGAAAAGACCTGCACATGAATTTTTACATCAGCATTATTTCTAGTCACTGAAACTAGAAACAATAAAATGGGTACGGTTCATTCTATATATTCATATAATGGAATACTACTCAGCAATGAAAAGGATTGGATTGATACATATGACAACACAGATAAATCTAAAAAATCATTATGTTGAATGAAAGAAGCCAAACCCCAAAGGGTACACATGTAAGATTCCATTTAGATGAAATTCTAGAATAGGCAACAACAAATCTAAAGCAGATCAGTGGTCACCTGTGGCCAAAGTCAGGAGGATTTCAAAGAGGCAGGAGGAAATCTGGGGGCTGAGGGAAACATTTTACCTCTTGGCTGTGATTTTGACCTTTGTTAGACTCATGAGCTGCCCACTTAAAATGGATGCCCTTGCTTAGATGTAGATTATACTTCAACAAAGTTGATTAACGTGAAAGGAAACGGCCACAGGTGAGCATCTACCAAGAGCCACGCACTGTGCAAGGTGCGTTCAAAGATATTCAAATATATCATTTTCAACATTGTAAGGATCTTCTTAAAGCTGAGAAAGCTCAGGAGCAGAATTTGAGTGACTTTCTCAGGAGCACACAGCTGGAATGGCGGGGCTGAGCTCAAACCTGTGTTTCAGGACTGGGGATTGCCTCTCTCCATTGCTCAAAAGCCTCTTCACTTGGGGATAAAGGGTACGGGGGAGAAACTACAGTTTAAGTTCCTTGTGTTTACTTTCACCTCTGATGCATAAGCAGGAGTGACATATTATTAGCCTCCAAACACGGTGCCACATCCGGACAATGACACCAACGAAGCAGCAGGGAGAGGATGGGATCTTTGGCTGGTGCCAGGAAAGGGCATCACCAATGTTCCTGTAGAATTGTGGGGCATGCGCTGTCACTCCGGGACTCAGTTTCCCCATCTTTAAAATGACATTCTCCATCTTGGGTCTCCTGTCCTTACTTGGGGGCTGTTCTCCTCTCCACTTTTTCTCTCCCTTAGTATCCCCTCTATCACCTTATCTGCTGCTGGATTGGAAGTAAGGGAGGAGGCAAGCAAGGAAGGGTAGAATTCCTTCTACCCTTTGTTTCTCGGTGCCTGGGGTGTAAGCCCGAAGCTGACGGTAAGAGGCTGTGACAGGACCTGGCCAGGGTGATGACTGCTGACTATGATGAGTCACCAGAGCACAGCCGCAGAGGCACTGGGGCCAGATGCTTTTTGGCGAGCAGGCACAAGAGGAGGGGCTCTCAGGTGGCTGGAGACCATAAAGGCCTTCTAACTGAGGCCCCAATTAATGCTGAAATCTCTCCAACAACATGTCAGACAAGCCTCTGCTTGATCAGCTCTAGAAACAGGGAGCTCACTCCTCTTGAAGCAGCCTGTTCCATGTGGGATAGATCGAGTGGGTAAATAGGTCTCCTCTTCGCATCTGTCAGGATCCCAGCAGAAAACAGACAGCCTTTGAGGAGTCCTTTAATACAGGGACTGTTTGCACAGGGTTGTAGGAGAGTGTGTGGACACTCCAGGAGTAGGGAGTGCCTGAGCTGGGACAATAAAAAGTGCCAGGCTGACAAGCTTTTGGCTCCTGCATAGACAGTGGGAAGCCACGAGGTGTTTTCAAGGGAGGGCATGCTACAATGAAGTCTGTTTTATAAAGATCACTATGACTTTACTGTAAACGAGAGGCTGCTGGGGAGCAGGAGGTGGGGGCGGAGCAGAGGCTGCATGGACAGGTCAGAAGGAAGATGGTGCGGGCAGGACTGGGACTGTGAAGGTGATGAGGAGGAGAGGAGGGATGTGAGAGCTTCTGAGGAGCCGAAGGATTTTGGTGAGAGATTACTTATGGGGGTTGGAGAGGGATTGGAGTGAGGCTCCAGTAAGAGGGAAGAAGGCTGGACCCAGATTGGAATATGATTTGGCAGAGAGAAGTGGTCTTTCTGAAGGGAGAGCTGGGGGAATGCCAAGGAGGACCCTCTCATAGACCAAGCCTCCTGCATGGCTCACATCCTCAGACCCCTGGCTCTTGCCTCCAACACTGGACCCAGGAAGCTGTGCTTTGGGAGAATTAACCCAGCGGTATATTGGAGCTGGCTTACACCAGTTCACAAGGACCAATTATGCGCATCTCTTCTCCACAACGTGCTTGGTAATGTCATGTCGGTAGCTTGAAATTATCCATGGTAAGAATATTTACACCATGGGAATTGGCAAACACTGCAAACCAGGGCATTTTCATTCCCCACCCCCACCACCATGCCAGTTGTTAAACAAGTTTCCGTATACCACTGAAGTCAGAGAGCAGGAGCAGCTGTACCTAGTACCCCAGGCCGCTAGGTCCTTTTCCAGGCAAATATCTGCCCATCTGAGGCCAGACAAAGCTGCACTAGCTGCCTACCCAGAAGAATGTCAAGGCAAACTGGTTTGTATGTTGGGAGCCACTGCAGCTGTGGAGAAGGGTGGGGGTTTTCCTGCAAACTTTTCAGGCTTTGGGACACTTTGTCTTCCCAGCCCTCAAGTGCATTCTCACATAGTCTTCGGATAGCTGGAAGAAGTTGGGAGTGGGCATTCTTGCCCTTTTACATCGGGAAAAATGAAAACTTCAGAGGTCAGGTGATTTGTGTGATATCACACAGGGGCATTCAATCCTGTGTTTTAAAACCACCACCCTACTGAAGAAATTGCACATTTCCAGCACCCCAGGTTTCCCTCCTGCCTATCCCTGACATTTCCCTCCCTATAAAATAAGCCACTATTCTGACTTCTATCACCTTACTTTAGTTTAGTCTGATTTAGAACTTTCTATAATTGGAATCATAAACTGTAGTATGCTGTCTCCTATGTCTCTTTCTTTCCCTCAGCACTGTCTGTGCGATTCATTTGTGATGTGGGCAGCAGCAGCTCATTTTCACTGCTGCATAGTATTCCGCAATGTATCCACTCTCGTGTCTATTGACATGACTTATTTCCAGTTTTTAGCTATTATGCATAGTGTTGCTCTGAACATTCCAATACATATATTTTGAAGACCATATGCTTGCATTTATGTTGAATGTATATCCAGGAGTGGCATTGCTGGGTTTGGGATGGTTTAATGCAATTTTGATGCAACAGAGGGTTGTTGAATCCCTTTGGTATGTAAGTTGCTGAATGACACTCCCTGGGCTGGCTAAGATTTCTTCTCTCAAGGGCCTAGGGTGTGTGTGTGTGTGTGTTTGTGGAGAGGGAGTAGTAGACACATTTGGCAGAACTCAGATTGAATATGGAGGTGCTGCCAGAGAGGGGGAACAGAGCCTTGGGGGTTCATGGTGAAGGGATGGCCTCTCTGTGTGGGGAACCAGCAAATCAGGAGGATGTGGCCTTTGAAGGGCTTGGGAAAGACTTGAGTCCACAGAGGTGGAGGGAGGGTCTTCTAGGAAGGGGACTGCAGGGCAAGTGGGGGAGGTGGGGAAACAGGTACCTGGAGAAGAGCAGGTGTTCCCTCTTGACCAGAGGGCTGGATTCCGTGCGGGGACAGCAGCAGTTAGTGGTTGGGGCATGATCACTTATCACAAAGGTCTTGAACATAGGTCTGGGAGTTTAGGCTTTTGTCCTTAGGGCCCTGGGAAACCACTGAAGGCCTCCAAAGGGGCAGTATGTGGGAGAAAATCTTGTGTGTCTATGTATGTATGTGGGGGTGCTGGATTCAGAGAGGGGAATCCACAAAGTTTAAACTCAGAAATGAGGAGAGAGGGGAGAGAAGGGGAAATAAGACTGAGTGGAGGAAGGTGGCTTGTATGAGGGAGAAGCCCTGCGTGGGGACGAGAGCTCCTCTGTCTAAACCTCCTTTTCCAGATCCCCTCCCTCTGCAGGGGGACACATGAGCCTGAAGCACCTAGTGGCCCCCCACAAGGCCACTTACCAGAGAAGCCAATCAAGGCCCCTGCCACCCAGGATTGCGGCCTCCCTGAGGCAGGAGGAGGGACCGTGGGCAGCCTTCACTTCCTTCCAGTGTCCCATTCAATGCTCAGTCTGGGATTCCTTTGATGGTTGTTCCTTCCCTGAGGGAGCAAGGTCCCTGGACCCATTGCCAAGGTGGGGAAATTGAGGCAGAGCCATAAGAAGACCTGAGGAATGTGTGAGGAGTTGGAAGACCAGCTGTCATTTCTCTGCATCTTCCCACCAAGCTCAGGACCTCTTCCATGTGGGGAAGGAGAAGCAGGTGGGAAAGAGAGAGCCGAGAGATTAAGCCCCTCCTCGAAGACTTTGTGAAGGGCCTCCCCTGCCTCCTCACCTGCTGCTGTGCTCTGAGGCCTGAGGCCTCGCTGCAGGCACTCCACTGCTTTGCTGAAGGTGTCAATTCTGGCGTGCGGTGGGGGGGGGGGTCGGTGGAGGGGAAGCTGGAGGGGCTGCATCAAAATCTGAAGGCGGGGCCCACATCCCAGTCCGTCTTCCCCTGGCTGGGGGACCTGGTGAGTCCCCTGCTCCCTAGCCTCAGGTCCCCATCTGTTCACAGGGGGCAGCACTGACTGATCTCGGGAGACCTCGCCTCCCGCAGTCCCTGCCAGGCCTCCCTGGGGGTGGGCCTCAGGATGACTGCAGGGATGATGGATGGGAGGAGGCCATAAGGAGCCGAAAGCGCCAGACAAGTGTGAGGGAAATGAGTCGTCACCCCTCTACTTAGTGTACTTTTCAGCAGCCTGGCGATTTATTACTGGCATTATTATTAATGACATTAATAATGAGGCCAACGACACCATTCGTGGCTTGTACCACACTTTTGTTTTTCTCCGAAACACACTTCTCCATGGTCCTCACCCCTCTTTGTGAGTGTGACATTTGACATCCAAATGGGTAAACTGAGGCAGAGAGCTGCTGTGTCTGATTAACCAAGGTCAGCGAGTGAGTCACTGGGGAGGGGAGGGCAGCTCTGCCAGTTCCAAGCCCAGTATTTTTAGCTCCAGACCAGGCTGCCTGCTTTCACCGCTCTTGTGTGATTCTAAGCTTTTCTTGTGTATTCCACCGGCACCTGGCTTAACCTAAGGAGCACTGGGCTGACAAGTTTGAGTTGAAGCCACCTTCTCCACCTGCTAGCTACATGACCATGGGTAAGCTGCACCCCCAGCCTCAGTTTCCCCATTTGCCACACTGGGGTGCCTAATCATCCCAGCAGGTGAGAGTTGAGGACGTTGGTGGAAGTAGCAGCTTGGGGTCCGGCACGTTGTCCAGGCTCCTGCGCTGCACCTAAGTGTCCCCCTCAGGTCAGAACTTGGCAGGTGGCGAGGAGGATATCTTTTTCTGCTTGGGCTGGCTGGAAAATCCTCTGTGGCCTCCAGTGCCAATTTTCCCAAAATTGCCCTTTGTGCGTGTTAGTGTGTGTGTGTGTTTCTGTATGTGCACTATCTGGCCAAGGCCAGGGATGAAGTATTATTCTACAATAAAGGTCTCTAGGCAACAGGCGGTGGTATGACAGGCCAACATGTCACCACTGCCACCACCTCCCGCCCCTGCCACAAGCTGAATGATGAGAAAATCAAAGGCTGACCTTCTCCTCCGAAGCTTCCCTGGTCCCCAGCTCCTGTGGCTTTCAGGAAGGAGGAGCCTCCACGCTTGGCACCTGTGGTAACCCAACCCTGGCTGCCCATCCCAGCAGACGAGTGCCACAGATTTCAGTCCCTGACTTCCACTCCTCTTCGCCCATTTCTTCTTGCCCCTTCCCTACCCTGAGCACCACTGGCTGGGGCACCCATCCCTGCTGGCAGCCCTCCAGGACTACCTTCCCAGACTTGGGTGGAGGCCTTGCCTGGAGGGGCCCCTGCCAGCCTCTCTGTTCCTCAGGGCTCGCCCTCCCAGTGGCCCGTGCACCAGCTACTCTGTCATTGGAGGCTACCAATGGCCTCATCCTTCCTCCTGCCACTGGGCACTTCCCGTGCTATTCCCATCTCCCCACACTTCATCCCTCCACTCTTTATTATTTATCTCTCATTGCAAATGTCGTTTTTTCTTGGACACTTTTCCCAGCCCCTCTCTACAGGCCAGATCATTTCCCACTCCCCCTCTGATGTTCCGATAGCTTTCGTGCTTCCTCAGAGCCCCATGGAAATCTGTTTGCATGTATGTATTTATTCAGTATGGTTTCTTTAATGCCTGCCTCCCTCAGAGGGTAAGCTCCATGCCAGCTCACTGTCTGCACAGGTGGAAGGAGTGCCCGGCGTTTAGCACAGTGCCCGGCCACGGGAGGTACTCGTTTGGTCCACCAATGAGTGGGTCCATGAATGAATGTGGCCAGTATCGCTGCTTCTGCTCTTCAACTTGGAAACTGAGGAATAATGAGGTGGTATCACCTAGCCAAAATCCCACTTATCAGAACCAGAAAATCACACCTGGTGATACCTGGTTCTGCCCCCCATGTGGGGACAGGAACCTTATTCGGGGCAGCCAATCACATGCTTCAAATGACGGTGTTATACTCCCTTAAAGGGCAGCAAGGGAAGCCAGTAGGGGTCCTTATGTTGTTCCAGACAATAGTCTGTGACGTAGAAATGTCCCTAATGCTTCTCCTGCCCTGTGCTAAATTACTGGGACCAGGAAGACACTAGAGCAGACATCTGGCAGCCCTGGCTAACTGAGAGGCCCATCTCTAAGCTCGGCAGAGCGGAGGCTGTGAGGACTCCACCCAGACTCACTTCTCCCTCTATGCCCACTCCTAATCCTTACATATCTTCCAGTGGTAGTACAGGCCCCACTTTCCCCTCAGGAAACCCTCAGTGCTTTCTCTGTCCTCTGAGTGCTGTAACCTGAGCAGTCTGGGGCTCTCCTGGAGCTCTATGAGCAGAAGGAGACGTAGGGACCCACTTGCCTGGCCCTCCTCAATTTGATACATGAATTTACGGAGGATCAGAGAGGCCAGGTGACCTACCAAAGTCACACACTCCCTGACTGGGTACAATGATGCAATTTTTAATATTTTGAGTATTTTAAAATTAAAAAAAAATTTTTTTTACCACTCTGAGGACAAGGGAAAATGAACAACCTCAGGAAATGTGGTAATAGACATCAAAATAATGCATACTTTTTAAAAAGAATGCATGCTTTTGACCCTCAGGATACAATTTGAGATGGGTGCAAAGATTTACGCACAAGGATGCTCATCACAGCCTTGTTTATGAGGGCAAAAAACTGGAAACAGCTTAAAGGCCCAACACACAGATTGGTTAAATAAATTATGGGGCATCCATGTGATGGAATACCATGCAGCCATTAAAAATGATGGCCCAGTAAAAGAGTATTTAATGACCTGGGGAAATGTTCACAAGATATTGTTAAAGAAGAAAAAATAGCAGGCTGCAGAAGAGCATGTTCTATATGCCTCTGACTTTGCTAAAACAATTATTAAAAAAACAAAGCCCAGGGCCCCTGAAGTTATTTATGATATTGTTTCACTGCCTCCAAGACATCAGCCTCATTAATTCCTTTCATGTGGCTCAGCAGAAAGCATGGGAATTTGATGTCTGAAGGCCTGATTCTGAGTCTGGGCTGTGCTCCTTTTTAACAGGATGACCTTGGAACTCCAGACCTCACTTTTCCTCATCTGTGAAATGGGGATAAGAGGCCTCCATTGGAATAATGTTGCACAAATGATGTTCAAGGATAGTGTATGCATGCACGAAAGATCTTGGCAAACTGTACAGAACTGTACAGATATTGAGAATAATGGGTATTTTTATTCCTTAATTAAACTTAGGACTCTGTGAGGGCCCCATGAGATGCGACATTCTTCCCTGTCACTCTGCAGCTAGTGCAGCGCCTCACACACTGCGGCGCACAGGAATGAGGGTGGGCCTGCCCCCCACCTCAAGCTCAGGCCTGTCCTTCTTCCTCTTCGGGTCATCTCTGCCTGCCCGGGGTTGGGCTTAGCATTGCCTGCACACAGAGGGAGAATGCAGCTGTGGGTGATGCTGTGGCTGGGGCTGTCTAGGGTGCTCCCAGCATCCCTGCCTCCCCAGCCCCTGCAGGACCAGGGGAGTGGCCCGATGTGGAGAGTGCACCAGGTGTGGCTCCAGGGCCAAGGCTCAGCCAGAAGGCAACAGACCTTCAGCACCTAGTATGGACTTCATCTGACTCCTTAGGGAGTCTCAGGGCTGCAGGGGGGCTGCCTGCCTGCCACCTGTGGAGGACTTGGGTCAGGCTGAGGCTGGGCCTGCCCTGTCCTCTCCCTCCACTCCCTCGCAGTGGAGGATGGGCCAGCCACACCTCCTCTCTGCATTTTTGCTTCCTCCATTGCCCCACAGGCCCCTCCTGGAGGGGCTGGGGAAATTTTTACCCACTCTCTGAGGGAGAGAAGTGAGCCCCACTGAGGGGAAGTAGCCTGCTCTGAATCCTGTGGTCCCTGAGTTAGGCTGAGTCCCCAAGCCTAGCTCTGCCCCCTGGCCCTCTGGCCATACCCACCAGCCCCTTGGCGGAGGGAGGGACGTCAAGCCAACAGAGTCAGGAACGTGGGGGGCACTCAGGGAGCAGTCCTGTGCACTCATATTTTTGATTCATTGTTCTCTCCCCTCACACTTCGTATGCTTTTGCTCTGTGCAGCTCCAGGCTAGATAGAGGTTGGAATTGTTTGGGGGGGAAGCGGCAGAGGAAGAGACTGATACAATCTTTCAGGTGTATGGGAAGAAAATAATAAAAGTGGCACAGTGTAGTGAGAAGATGCGGCAGAAGGTGCTGTTGGGCCTCACACATGACTCCCTTTGCCTGAAGATGGGCTCCTTCCCCACCTGCTGCTGGGTGACCAGTTCTTGCAACTCCAGCAACTTCCTTGGGGGCCAGAGCTGCTGCCCACAGAGAGCCGAAGGTGACAGTCTCTCCTGGTGTCAGTGCCTCCTACTTGGCCCCTTCCATAAACAGAACAACTTCACTGTGCCATGATTTACTCTCTAAACGCTCCCAGTGAGTCAGGTCAAGGCCAGGCCTTCCCTAAGACCTTCCCTTCCCTTCCTATCCTGCTCCCTCACCTCCCTCCCGTGAGGGCTTTACTGAAGAAGTGCTCCTTCGTAAAATCTTGTGCCCTGAATCCCTGCCTCAGGCTCTGCCTTGAGGGAGCGTGTCATGTCGACTCAAACCCTGACATGCCTTAGCTAAACATAACAGGCATAAACACTACACATGGAGGCTCTGCCCTAAATAGAACAGCTTCCAAGCACATTATTTTTAGCTTTAGAGAGAAAATAACTTGAACCTACCAGAAAACATACTAAAGACTGGACTGAAAGTGAAATCTAGAAATTTTCTGGTTGTACAAGCCTGGCTGGAGCTAACATACATTCATGGCAGATGCACACGTGACAAAGATTAGGTCTGTGCTGCACTCAGAGAGAACACAAACCAAACTTAGGCATGGCACATTCCAGGCAGTGTCTACTGGACTCCAGCCTGTGGCACAGGAAGTGCTGGTCAAACCTGTGCCCAGCCTCTGACAGCCCCTTGCCGGGCCAGCACCCCAGAGTCCTTCCCAGATCTTGCTCCTAGAACCCACAGGGAATTCCCCTGGTCACAGGAAATGGCTGGTGGCTCAGGCAGCACCAAGAGCAATGTTTTTGCCCCAATCTCTTCTCATCATCTTTCAAACCTCAGCCTCCTCCAGGAAGCCCACAGAAATGTTCCATCCTCTTAGCTTCTCCCTCCCTGACTGTCACCAGACTTCAACTGGCTCCATTATGAGCAGCTGGGAATAGAGGTTGGGACACTTTTTGGCCCCACCTGTGTGCACAGGATGGGCACACAGTAGAAAGGAAATGCTGGAGAAATACACACCTTCAGAGCGGGATGACTTGGGCCATCAGACATGCCCTGAATTCTTAGCCATCCTTCAGGTCACAGGGCAGACATCCTCCCAAATCAGGCTTCCTCCTCTGACCACATGTCCAGTGTCTGTTGGTCTGCAGGCTGGAGCTCTGTTAGTCCTGCTCTCTGCCCTATCCTAGTGCCCAGGACAGAGCCTGGTACACAGAAGTCAATCAATGCTTATGAAATGGAAGAACATCTTGAGAAGTTGCCGTCACTCAGACAAAGGGAGGATACTGCATGCAGGCAGGCTTCTTGTCTTCCTCACCTATGCTGGGCCAATGGCATGTGGTGAGAAGACGCTGTAAGGTGAGCCTGCCAGGGCCTCAGGGTGGCAAGGGACAGAGGCTTGCTTAGGCTACCGCAAGTGGCAAAGTTTATCGAGGATATCAAGATAAACCTTGTTCAGGATTCCACCTGAACAAGCCCAATAACAGCAGCTATCACTTACTGTGATCATGGACTGTGCACCAGGCACCGGCTAAGCATTTTCTACACACTAGTTTACCATTGAAAAGAATACAAAGGAACAGTTTTAAATGCTTGACATCTAACCCCCTTCCTGGTGGCCCTTCTGGGACACCAACCCATCCTTATTATGTCAAGTCCTTGGGAGAAGGGCAATTCCAGGTATTCACTGTCAGACACTAAGCGGGGGCAGATCTTTCCTCTTCCCACCCTAGGGACAGTCAGGAGGTGAGCCGATATCAGACACCCTTCCAGGACTTTGGATACCCAGGAGGTGAAGCTGGGATGGACAGAGTGGGTAGAGGTGACATCACAGCATTGGTAGGAGTCTTTGTGAGTTGGGGTTCCAGCAGGAAGCATGTGGCACACTCCTAGGGGCTATTGGAGGAGAATTCAATGAGAACAGTGAATTAGTGTATGAGCAGGGCTAAGGAAAACCACCACGGGTGATATAGTACCCTGAGGCTAACAGTGGGAGCTCTCACCACCCCAACCTGAGGGGCAAAGGGAAGGCGTGGCCACACCTCTGTAGAGAGAAGCTGTAGGAGCAGCCACACAGTGGAAGCTATGGCCTTGGTAGAGGGGCCCATCCAAGGAGCTCTTGCCCTTCCTTCTGTGTCCCGCCATGCTCCATCCTCCTAGGACACCTCCTAGGTAGCGGGTAGTGGCAGTGAATGCACACTGTCTGGCACAAGGTCATTGCTAGTTTGCTGGTTTCTATTTCTTACATTTTCTTGGAAATCTGTTGATCATCCAAATTTCCCTGTAGCCTTTTAGGAGATCCTGTTTTGCTTGAGTTAGCTAGAGATGCTTTCTGTTGCTTACAACTACAAACTCTACAAGGCATTATATTAGTCTGTTCTTGCATTGCTCTAAGGAAATACCTGAGACTGGGTAATTTATAAAGAAAAGAGGTGTAATTGGCTCATGGTTCTGCAGGCTGTCCAGGAAGCGTAGCAGCTTCTGCTTCTGGGGAGGCCTAAGGAAGCTTTCCAATCATGGCGGAAGGCAGACAGGGAGTGAGGTGTCTCACATGGTGAGAGCAGGAGCAAGACAGAGAGAGCGAGGAGGTGCTACACACTTTTAAACAACCAGACCTTACGAGAACTCATGACAACAGCAAGAAGGATGGTGCTAAACCATTCATGAGAAACTGCTCCCATGATCCCATCACCTCCCACCAGGCCCTACCTCCAGCATTGGGGATTACATTTCAACATGAGATTTGGGTGGGGACACAGATCCAAACCATATCAGGCATCATGGTAGTATTATTCTCTTTAACAAATAAGGAAACTGAGGCTCCCAGAAGTTTTGGTGTGGTCAGATCATACAGGCTGGCAGTGGCCTGCATGAGTCAGGTTGTAAAGGCTGCTCTGGCTGTGCTTAAAGCTCTTAGCATAGAGCAGCTGGGCACATGGGGGTCTAGAAGGCTGTTGGTCCCAGGCAGTGGAGGGCTTGGGTCACCTCATTGTCAGAGGCGTTTAAACCAGAGCAACTCCATCTCGAATAGGGCCTGGGTAAAATAAGGCTAAAACCTGCTGGGTTTCATTCCCAGTAAGTTAGCATTCTAAGTCACAGGATGAGAAAGGGGGTCAACACAAGATACATGTCATAAAGATCTTCCTGATAAAACAGGTTGGAGTAAAGAACCCGGCTAAATCCTAATAAAACCAAGATGGCGACAACAGTGGCCTCTGGTTGTCCTCACTGCTACACTCCCACCAGCACCATGACAGTTTCCAAATGCCATGGCAACCTCAGGAAGTTACCCTATATAGTCTAAAAAGGGGAGAAACCCTCAGTTCCAGGAATTGCCCACTCCTTTCCCTGGAAACTCATGAATAATCCACCCCTTGTTTAGCACACAATCAAGAAATAACCATAAAAATGGGTAACCAGTAGCCGGGAGGGCTTAGCGGAGTCGCCATTCTTTTGTTCATTTACTTTCCTAATAAATTTGCTTTTAGTTTACTGTATGGACCCGCCTAGAATTCTTTGTTGTGCAAGATCCAAGAGCCCTCTCTTGGGGTCTGGATCAGGCCCCTTTCTGGTAACACTTTCAGCAAGAGTTTAAGGATTACAGCTCAGCCACACCCACCTTGTCTTTGCTTCTCTCTGCGTTTGGCTGACCACTTTTCTTCCTGTCGCTAACTGACTGTCCAACCACTTGTGGCCCTGGAGCAGCTGGCAGGCAGAGTCATGCCATACCAAATAGGGCCTCGCTCATGGAACAGGCCAGAGCAGGGCTGGGTGGGGAAGGTGACTTGGCAGTTGAGTTTGAATAAACGAGTCACAGTGGTGTTGGGTGGGACTAATGCTGCTGCAAATTAGCGTGAAGGTGGAGGCAGAGCTTACAGGAGTCGGGAGGAAGGAGGCTGCAGGTGGGCCCAAACCAGTCCCGCCTCGAGGGAAGGCCTGAGGCTGAGGGTGAGGAGCCCCCACACACCTGCCTTTCTCCCCTCCAGCTGGGACAGGGTGCCTCAGCCTGAAAGCTGTGATTTCCTCCCGGGGAGCCTCCCCAACCTCATACACAGCCCCTAACCTCCCCATCGGGTCCGACACCCCCATCAATCACTCGGCAAAAATCCCTGGCTTTCTTGCGTAAGTATTAGGTGCTTTGTCAGAAATTACCTAAGTTATAATCCAATTACACAATAATTACATTGGGATGGCTTCGTAACTATGGCATTAATTAACTTTGATGGCTCTCATAAATTACTCAGGGGATTGATACAGTGGGAAGAGGGCGGGTGGAGCCCAGTGGGTGGGAAGGTGGGGCTGAGGAATCATTAGTCCTCCCTGAGTCAGGAGGCCCCTGGAGAGTGATGGGGGAGGAGAGAAGGGTCCTTACCTGCCTCCACTGACCCCCAAGCACAGTGTCAGGGCTGGATGTGACCTTCAAGGTCAATTATCCCAAACTTGCTTCCTCTGTCCAGTGCTTGAGCCCTTACCCTGGCAGTGTAGAAACTCCGGTATAAAAAGCCGCTGACCCTTAAGGGGCACACAGTGTAGGAAGAAACTTGGATTTCGGAGCTTTGCTTTCTCTGAACTTTAGCTTTGCCACTTGGAAATAGGCAGGAGCAGTCTCCTCACGTGATGTCGCGTGGCCTAAGTGTTCAGTGGACGCACACCCTCGAGCCTAGCTCCAGCCAATAGAAACAGGATGTGGGCCTCAGATGTAGAGCACGTGGATACTGTTACATTTTCCAGGGGCCCCATTAAAGACGTCAAAAGAAACAAACAGGTGAAATTAATTTCTAATAATATGTGCATTTAAACTAATATATCTAAAATATTATTTCAAAATATATTTAATGTAAAAAAACATTAACAAGATATTTCTCATTCTCTTCTTATACTAAGCCTTTGAGACCTGGTGTGTCACTAAGCACCTCGCAGTCAAGCACCCAGGAGCCACATGAGGCTGGGGACAGGCAGATGAGTGCGTGCTTGGCATAAGCTTGACACTCACTACCTGCCAGTCCCCTGTCGTCATTGCTGAAGCCTATGACCTGTCTGCTTATGGTCGTGCCTCTTCTCTAGGACAATCTTTCACACTGTGGCTGGGGAGGGCGAGGGTGCAGGCGGTAAGTGCTACCCAAATCTCCACTTGCCCAGGCAAAACAGTCCTGGATCCTCAAAGTCTTGTTGGTTGAGCACATCCAAACCATCACCAAATATGGTCTTTAAAACAGCCTGGATGCAACCTCCGCTCCACCTCCACTACTGTGATCCAGGCCACCCCGTTTCTCCCTGCATAACCAGGGGAGCCCCTGACCGGCCTCTGGGCTTCCAACCTTCCCCTCCTACCCACTGCCCACCCTGCATCAACAGCAGCGTCAGTGGGATGGCACCATGGCCTCCTGTCAAGAAAAGACCATGGCAGGGGTTTGGGTGCAGATGGCTGAGCTGGGCGGTGATCCCGGGAGGTATCATGGAAGTATCTGGAGCGTGAGGAGGGAAAGGAGGAGGAGCTGATGGAAGAGTGTGTTATTGAGGCTGCCGCCATGAGCTGGGGGGTTTGCTTCTGCCAGGTCTCTCAATAAACATATGGAAGGCCTCCAGGGTTGCCCCCGAAGCAGCATGGGCACTGGAGCATTTATCCACGGGCTTGGTCCTGTGTTTGAGGGTGACTGTGCAGGAGCTTGTTCCCCTACATTTGGAGACTAAGCTCCAGTGCAGGCACAGGGGCTCTCCAGGTGTCAGAGAAAGCCCTTAGGCTGAACAGGAAGGGTGTGCGGGTGTCCTGAGGATGGACCCCGTCAGCATGAGGCCCACCAGGCTGCAGCTGAGAGAGCAAGGCCGGGGTGCCGGGTGCCCGTCACACCTTTTATAATTGTTTCCTTCAGAGGCTTTCTGTTGACCTTAGAATGAAATTTAACCTCTTAAGGGCAGCCTTCGAGGCTCTGCCTAATCAGGCCTCTAAATACCTTCTCTCCTCACTCCTCACCACTGTCCCCACACCCCTACCCTTTGGCCTTCTGTCAGATTCCAGAAAATTCCAAGCTGTTTCCTGCCTCCAGGCCTCTGCACTTGCAGTTCCTTCTGCCTGCAATGCTTTCCCCAGCCTCTTCTCTCTGGCTTCTTCTCTCTGGATTTTCCTCCCAATATCACCTCCTGAGAGATGACATTTCCCCTGACCTTCCTACTTCCAGCTGCTGTGCCAGCCCTCACTCGCTAGCCACGATCTTTTCCACCATTCTTCTTCAATTACTGCACAGTTCTCAGTAATTCCAGAAATAACCTTATTCCAGGGCTTTAAAGCTCTGCATCACCAGGCCTATCTCCCACGAAGGCATGGCACTGGTCCCCGTTGTTCAGAGGTGTCCCCAGCACCTGGAGCTGGGCCTGGCATCCAGAATGAGCTCAGGAAGGACTGCCTGCTTGAGTGAGGTCAGTAGGCCTCCTTCTGGCTGCTCCACCTTCCACCTTGGGTGCCTTCTGGGCGGTCTATGTGCCTCTCAGGCAGAGGGGAGCCTGGTCCTGGACCTGAGAGGAGGAGAGTGGGTCTGTCCCCTCCTTGTTCTGGGCACCGTGTCTCTATTTATGCAGACTGAGGTCCCGCTGGAGCTTCAGCTGCACATCATCGTGATGACTGGCAGGCACTGGGCTTGGCCGTTACTGCCTCCTACTCTGGGCCTGGGGTTGGGGTTGCAGAGATTGAGGGTATCGAGGAGGGGCAGGAGATAGAGAGATGAGTGTACCCCACAGACTGGGTGGGGCAATCAGAGACAAGGGGCAGTTTGCTGAGAGCCAGCTGTGCGTGTGAGGCAGGAATTTCAGTAGTCCCTTGAACTTAGGAGTTGGAGGGTGGGGCTCACAGAGCCACTCCCCTCTGTAATCCAGAGGTCAGACCCCTTCTCAGCCTCTGCTCCCACTTCCATGAGAATAGCCTCTGCCTTCCCTCCATGGCCTAGTTGAAGGTTGAGCTTGGCACCCCTTTGACTTACCCCAAAGAATCCCTTGTCCGGGGTGTCTGTGAGTTCCACGGACTTCCCTGGAGATGTAATGGAGGTGACAGCAGCCACCTCCTTCGGCCCACCAGGAAGACTATCATAAGAGAGACAGACAAGGCCCACTGTGGGTTGGTGTGTACAGCAGCTGGGTCTTTCCCTCACAGCTGGTGGGGTATGAACTTGCACAGCGACTTTAGAAAAACTGTCCTGTAAGTTGCACATACACAGACCATGAGCCAGGCCTTCCACTCCTGGGCACGCACTAACAGCAGCACTATGCAGAATTGTCAAAAATGGGAATGACCCACATACTCTTCCAGGTAGAATAGGTAAGTAAACCGTGAGCTGCTCAGCCAACGGAATACTCTATGCGATGAGGATAAAAAAGCTGTAGCTACAGTGCAGTAACATGGCTGAATCTCACAGAAAAAATGCTGAGTGAAAGAAGCCAGACACGAAATAACACACCTGGATGATTCTGTTTCTGCGACATTAGAGGCAAAGACGATCTCTGCGGTGGTTGCTTTGTGGGGAGGTAGTTTCCTGAGAGAGGCATGCAAATCCCGCAGTGTCCTGTGTCTGACCTGGAAGTTTGCTCTGCACATCTTCACCTTGAGATGATCCGTTGAACAGTGGCAGTGTGATTGTGCACTTTGTCTTTTGTCTTTGTGTGTTATCCTTCAATAAGACATTCAAAAGAAAACCCCATGAGCTCTGTCTTCTCTAGCTGAAACTCCTCCCCTGTCTGGGCACCACTGGGTTCGATGGTCTTTTTTTTTTTGAGACGGAGTCTCGCTCTGTCGCCCAGGCTGGAGTGCAATGGCGCCATCTTGGCTCAATGCAAGCTCCGCCTCCCGGGTTCAAGCCATTCTCCTGCCTCAGCCTCCCGAGTAGATGGGACTACAGGAGCCCGACACCACGCCCGGCTAATTTTGGTGTATTTTTAGTAGTGATGGGGTTTCACCATGTTAGCCAGAATGGTCTCGATCTCCTGACCTCATGATCCGCCCACCTTGGCCTCCCAAAGTGCTGGGATTACAGGCATGAGCCACAGCGCCGGGCCGATGGTCTGTTTTTATCTCCTCTGTCCCCACCAAGTGTCAGACTCTCAAGCTTCCTCTTCACAAGCCTGCTCCGGCCCTCCGCATTCCCCCAGGATCTGCCATTTCTTGCTGGCTAATTATGTAGAGCATTTTAGATTTGACCAGGATCCTGCCCCCGAATAACAAACTCAGATCCAGCATCAGGCACAGCCTACTAAGGGGCACTGTGAATAGGACGCAGGCTCTGTGAGAAGGCAGCTCAGGGACCATATTTTGTGATATTAACATGTTCCTCAGAGTCTCATTCCTCAACCCAAGAGGCAGACCAAGGTATTACTTTTCCAAATAAATACAGCGCGGTCCTCAAGAGGAATTCCCGGGGCGACTGTTGAGAAAGTAAAAGTGCCTCCTTCTCCTTTGTCTTGTTTTACAGAAAGGCAGACAGGATTGGGGAGGGAGGGCAGTGGGCATGGCACTGGCTGAGATAGGACCAGCGCCAGGATCCCTGTTCTGGGTACCTAGTGCTGCCTCCTCTCTAGCGCCTGGGTTCAGGGCGGGCGGTGGCCGGGTTGTGGCCGGATGCTGTTTCCTTTCCCCGGGTTTGCACCCCTGGCAGGAGGTCTGTTGGGCAGGAAATGCCCAAGCACCCACACCCAGGCTCATTTGTTTGAGGAGCTGAGCCTGCAGGCACACACTGTACATCTCAGACACTGTGGACGCTTGGGCAAACAGGAGAGCTGGGGGAAGGGCACTGCGCCAGACACTGGGCACCCCAGATGCCATTAATTCAGGCCTCTACACCCTGGAGAGTTCCTGCAGCTAAACATGTTTTACATCAAACTGCGTTCTCCTCCCTCGAGATCCCACAGCAAAGTGGGATCCTGGGCCTCACTGGTCCAGGGCGGGAAAGAAATAGGGAGGAGAGGAAATGAAATGAGGCAGCACACATGTTAGCCCTGGGATTAAGATGGGACCTCCTTCTCGGTCTCTTGTCACAGATTGCTGAATATTGTGGGCCTTCGGTATTGGCATGTGGCTAAATATTTAACAGCCTGATCTCCAGGAGGCGGAGGGGAAGCCCTGCTTTGTAATGTGTGGAGACTTCTGTGGTGTAAATGCTCCCACCACGGCCAGTTTCCAGCTACCAACCGTCAACTGGTTCTCAAAATTGCTGAAGTTTTAACAACCAGCTCTCTTGCACAGATGTAACCTGGCTCTAGCAAGTCCTGGGGAGGGGACTTGGCCTTTGAACCCTCCACAAGCTAGCAGGTTCTGGAATTTGTCTGTAAGGCCATAGTAAAATGTACAATAGAGGTTCCAACATATTCTCCTAGACCAAGGTGTATAGTGTGCCCCTGTGCTTCTCCCAAGGCTCTTCGGCTAAGTTTGCCTACAGCATGGAGGAGTTGCAAGTAGGGTTGAACTAAACATATGGAATATTCTCTTTTTCTTTCTCTCTCTCTCTCTCTCTCTCTCTCTCTCTTTCTTTCGACAGAGTCTCATTCTGCTGCCCAGGCTGGAGTGCAGTGGTGCAATCTCAGCTCACTGCAGCCTCTGCCTCCCAGGTTCAAGCAAATCCCAAGTAGCTGGGATCACAGGCATGCGCCACCATGCCCAGCTAAGTTTTGTATTTTTTAGTAGAGACAAGGTTTTGCCATGTTTGTCAAGCTGGTCTTGACCTCAGGCGGCTCAAGTGATCCACCCGCCTCGGCCTCCCAAAGTGCTGGGATTACAGGTGTGAGCCACGGTGCCCGGCTGCATGGAACATTCTTGTTCAGAAAAAGTACCAGCAGAATTAGAGAGCATACTAGTCATCATTATATCAGAAGTGCCTCTTTCAGATATTAAATTAAAACTGACTTTTTAAGAACATCCAGTGCTATTTTAACCCCTTCCAAAACAGAATGTACCACAGTTGGCCAGCGCAGTCCTCCCATGATTGTCTCACTGGATTCCCCAGCAGTGCCTTAGATTGTGACTAGTCGCACTTCACAGGCAATCTAGCGAGACTGTGCACTTTATCATCCAAACCAGAACCGTTTTGAGACTGTCAGGCAGTACTTGTTGTGCTAGGGCAACAGGCGTAAGCGGGCTCCTTCCCAGCCCCCATAGGTGAGGAGGCAGGCCCTGGCGAGGTTCGCTGACCTGCTCAAGGCCACGCAGCTGCAAGCAGGACTGAGTGCTCCTCGGGGCTGCACAGGGAAGCAGCGTCCTCGGGCTGACTAAGGGTAGGTGTGCGTGTTCCCCTGGATCTACAGACTCCTTTAGAGTCACAGGGGTTGTGGGCACTTTTCCCTCTGTGGAACCCAGCTCTTTGGAGCCTTTCCTGAGAGCCAGTTCTGAAGGGTGAAGGCCTGGAGTGCCCGTGGTGAGGATGCGAACAACGGGGTGCGCTGGCACAGGGAGGGGAAGGCAGCCTCCGCCTGCTCACCATTCTCTCTCTTTGTTGAGAGGCTCCGTCCACAGACTCTGGCACCAGTACAGGGTAGCCTGACTTTGGAAAGCTTGCTGGGCACTGCAAGGTTGTGGCAGGAGAGGGCAGGGAGAGGCTGCTGGTGCGTTTCCTTTCCTCTCTCTCCAACCCCATAGACCCGACATCACTACACCTGGCCTGGCCATCTGATTTGCAACAGGGGGAGTGGCTCCAGGAAGCGACATCTCCCAAGCCATTATTTGCCTCCCACTTTGTGCTGGGTGGAGAAGGGGAAAAGATCCTTACTGTGGCCAGGAATGGACCACACCTGTCAGGCCACCCTCTATCCTTCCATTAATGGAACTCAGTCCTCATCCTGGAGGATCACAGCCAGGTGCCTCAGCACCTCCTCCAGGAAGCCGTCCCAGAGTCCTTCTTCCAAGGAAGAATAAAGCCTCCTTCCCTGCAGTCTCAATGCCTTTGTTGTGCCTAGTTACTGGACTGGGGTGTGTAAATGCCTCTCTGTCCTGCTAGAGGGTGAACCTCTTATAGGCAGTCCCTCTACCTTGTCTAGTTCTCTCTCCTCCCAGAGCCCTGTGCAGAGAAGGCATTCAGCAAATAGGCAGGCGGTAGACTGGCAGAGTGAGCAAGCCTAGGACTTGGTGTGGCCCACACCTGGGAGATTCCACTTTTAATAGTCATTCATTTATTGAATACTTACAACCTGCTGGATGCAGTCTTAAGACATGACACATATTCCCGGCTTTCATCACTATGCAATATATTCATGTAACAAAAGTGCTCTTGTATCCCCTAAATCTATTTTCTTTTAAAAAGACTCCACACATATTAACTCAATTAACTCTAACAATAACCCTAGGGCAGAAGGTACTGTTATTTTTCCTACTTGTCAGATGGAAAAGCTGAGGTTCAGGAGGGTTAGGCATTTGCCTACCTCACGCAGTTTGGGGGGAATACAGTGCAAGGCTGTGGGATGCAGAGGCAGAATGCTTGTGTCTATAGCCAGGCTTTGCCATCTAGGGCAATTAACCTCTCTGTGCCTCAGTTTCCTTGTGAGTCAAATGGGACTACTACTAATTTATTTCCCATTCCCAGGAGGAAGGCCTCCTTCTCCCAGGGTTTGTGGGAGGATCAAAGAGGATAATGGATGTGGACGCTCTCTGTAAATTGCTGGATGTTGTACAAATGTCAGGCATTAATATGTGTTGACTTGAATACTCTGTCTCACAGCCCCTCTGGTCTTCAGAAGACATGGTTCTTCCAAAATCCAATCCCTTGGGATAAAAACTGGCATTTCCTAATCCCTTCCAAGCACAGAGGCAATTTGATGTCCACAAAAGACTTCTTGGGAGAATTCGATGGCCTGATGAAAAGGAAGTTGTGGGGTAGGTGTCTATCTTGCGAAAAACATTAACCAGGGCCCTGTCTTCAGTATGGTTGTCCCAGAGGGGATTTTCCCCCTCTTTTCCTTTGGAAAAAAAATTTAAGAATTACTAAATAATGAAAAGATTAGAAAAAGCAGACTGACATAAACACGAAAATTAAAATATCCTATGATATCCCATTAGCAGAGAGAATTGTTCTCAGTTCTGGGTGAAGTTTCTGGATTGTTATGATACTAGATAGAGCCAAGCACCCAGAAATTCCCAGATCACAACTCTCCTTCTCCAACCCTGTGCAGAATTCTGATCGAGGAACTTGTGTACAAGAAACAGTGGCCAGATGAGATTCCAATTGCTACTCTATGAGTAGATTTATGAATAAATGTGGAACCTTGGTAAGGGTTAGGATGGAGAACATGGCCCAGGCCTGAAGCCTTTGAGGGGCTTTCTACCCCTTTCCCACAAAATCAAAGCCGGCAGCCTCTTTGGGGCAAGACCAACCTGCTTTCTGCAGCCTGGGACAGGGTGGAGGAAGTGCTCCGCTAGTGGCTGCTCAGTGCAGTGACCTTGCCCCCTGGTGAAGGTGGCCACCAAATATGCTGGGCTTGGACCATTCTCAATTAAACTCCTCCTCGCTTATGAGGTAGAAGAGAAGAGAGGGTGGAAAGAGGGGCCAAAGTGTGGAGACGGGTGGGAGTTCCCTCCACGAATAACTCCGGCTCACACTTTATAGATATCCATCCAAACTTTAATTATCTTTTGACAAAAATATATTTCTATATCATTTGTAATTAATTTTATTTTGAATGGTTAATGCATGCATGTGATAAATAAGTCTAACATTACAAAAGAGAACAGAATGGAAACTAAATTCCCCTCCCCTCCCTGTCTCTCCACCCTTCATTTGCCTCTGAAGGGAACCCTATTAGCAGTTTTTTTAGTATTTCTAAAGACATCACGTCTAAAGACGTGATGGTGTGTATGCATCATTCTTCATGGCTCAAGGTATTCCACTGTGTGGAGGCACCCAGAATCATTTGACTAAAGCTTTATCATTAGGCAATCAGGCACTTCTTAAGAACACTTGATTAACATTTAGATACACGACCTGGAGGCATTTCTTCAGATTAATACTTAGGAGTAGGATTACTGGGTTGAAGATTATGCCTGTGTTAAAGAGTCTCAGGTTTGACTGTCCAATCGTCCCCACCTGGAGATGTGCCACTTCT
The DNA here is from genome assembly GCF_024542745.1 of Macaca thibetana thibetana. NCBI lineage: Eukaryota > Metazoa > Chordata > Mammalia > Primates > Cercopithecidae > Macaca > Macaca thibetana. The sequence continues at coordinate 62,481,976 of NC_065586.1, read as the reverse complement.
CACTCATACCCACAATATACCATCATGATGCACTTTTCCCTGACACACAAACCAGCACTGGATTGAGCGAATCTTTGCTAATTTGCTAGGTGTTAAATTGCATCTTATTATTATTTGAGTTTGCATGTCATGAATTATTATTAGTGAATTATTATTAGTCAATAATTAGTGAAGTTGACAATTTTTCTAAATTTCCTAAATTTAGAAAATTTAGAAAATGTTCCTCAATTTAGAAAAGTGTATTTGCTCTTTGGATTTGTGAATTCCTAGTTTATCTTTTCCCAAGGGTTTGAAGTGCTCTTTGTATTAAGACTGTTAACCCTTTGTCTCTCATATATGGTAAAAATGTTTTTTTCCAGTTTGTTATTTGCCTTTTGGCTTTGTCGCAGCATTCTTGGGAAGAATGTAATAGATTTTGGGGTATATAAACAACTGATATAAAATGGTACTTTCCCCCTTTTCTGAGAATCAAACAGAAAAAATTAAATTGAAGGGAGACAAGCAAGATTTGACACTGACTTAGGAAGGACTTCAGTTACAGGGCTTTCCAGATTTTAAATAGAGTGAGTGATCCTGGGCCACTCACAGTCTGTCTCTGGGCTCCCAGCTCGACCCACCCAGCCCTGCTGCTCCCTACCATGACGCACAGCCACCTGAATAGCTTGTCCTCTGGTCGTGCCTGAAGAGCGTTTAGGCCAGTGTTGGACTCACAGTACACCTTTAATAAATAGGAGCTGTGGCTGATTCTTCCATTCACTTGACGGATATTTCTTGAGTGGCAATTATGTCCCAGGCACTGTTCTGGGTCTTGGGATGCTGGAGTGAACAAGACAGACACAAGTCCCTGTCCTCTGGTGGAGCTGACATTGTAGAGAGGGGAGGGAAGTATTGCTGCTGCTTGTTGTTAAGGGGTACTGGGTGGGGAAGGCTCAGTTCTAGATAGGACTTTAGAAATGACTTAGTTCAATCTCATGATGTGACCAGATGGGGAAACTGAGGCCCAGTGACAACGTGACTTGCCAAGGTTACCAAGCCAGACAGTAGTAAAGATAGAATTAGAATTGAGGTCAGTAAAGGCCGAGGGTACCTCCCAGGCACTGTTTTTGTACAGGTAGATGGGTTCATTGTTATGAATTAAACCATCTGACACAGACCTACTTTGGTAGGGAGTGATGGTAAGATGTCAGCTGGCCAGAGATGAGGGGAGGTAGTGTTCTGGAGGGGCTGCAAGGCAGGATGGGGAGTGGGACACAGACAGACACTGGCTCCCCTGCATTTGGAAGATGTTTGCTCACCTACCATCCTACTTGTAGGGACAGAGAGAGAGAGAGAGAGAGAGAGAGGACTCAAGTGTGGGGCAGAATGAGCTGCCGTGAGCCAGCTTCACCTGAGATGGTTGCACCAGGAACCATGGGGCCCTGGGGACCAGCCCAGCTCAGCTGACCCTGCTGCAGAACTGTGGGCATGTCGTCTCCTACTGCCAAGCTGGCTGTGGGCTGTGACCCGTTGCTGCCCTCTTCACACTCAGGTGGGCTTCATGCCTTTAGCACCACAGGAGGCCACTCTTGTCAGGTCCTTGGTTCCCCACGCTTTAGGATGTGACCTGCTTGACTTGTGCCCCTGAGGCACTGAGTCGGAGCCTCCTCCCCAGGTGAACAGGGACCTGAGAGGCACCCAGCTAAGTTCCCTGACTATGCATCCTTAGGGCACTTGGTGAAGGGAGGTAGTTGTACCAGCAAGTACTCAATAAATAATACTCTTTGCCTAATGAATGAAAATGATGATAACAATGTCCAGTCAGGCATCCCAGCCCATGGAGATGTGAACATGAAGCGTCTAGTTTTCCCCCCAGTAACTGTCGATACCCTGTTAACAACCCCACCCGGGAGGATCGAGCTCCATTAACCATAGCCTCCTGACTTGTTTATTAAGTAGTCTTACTCCCACTCTCTAAAAGCCAGTTCTGTTTATTTAAATCCTGCAGGCTCCCATTTAATTCAAGGCTCTCGCTGTCCTACTCCCCGTCTTTGGCATCCAGGAGGGAAAACGCTCCCTTCCTTTCTAGATTCCAGTCTCCTCTGATATTGGTGGGTGGTAGGGTTGGACAGGATGGGGCAGGCACTGGAGGGTTGGCTGTCTGGGCTTGTCTGGGTGGCCGTGTGGGGAGCTGGGCCCCACACTGGTGGTCCTCTGGATGACCACGTGAGCCCTTGCTTTCCTCTCTTCTCAGCTGCAGCCTTGAACATCATCCTCTGGACAGCAGGATGCCCCTGTCCACTATCTCCATCCTGGCATCATCATCATAAGAATCATCATTTACTGAGTGTGCACTATGTGCCAAGTGCTGTTCACACCTCAGTGCTCATGCTGGTGACAACTCTGTGAGATAGTCCTAGTTTTTCCCCATTTCACAGGTGAGAAAATACACACTTAGGAGTTGTAGCAACTTGCTCAAGGCCTCTCAGAAGCAGCATTTATACCCAAGCCTGCCCACTTCTAAGGCCCAAGCTCCACAAAGCCTCTGTGGCTGAGCGTGGGGCTGGCTCTCCATGTGGTGGGAGAGCCGGCTTTTATCAGGGGTCCCCCAGGAACGTGCTCTGTCCCCAAAGCCCCTCTTTCCCCAGGAGGGTCAGTTGAGATGAGACTCCCTATATGCTGAAACCCCTAGGGCAAGGAGCAGGGTTTCTAGGTTCTGGGCTAGGAATACCATTGGCACATTTAGGCCAGAACAAGAAAGAATCTCCTGATCAATGGTTCTTGTTGGATTTGAGGAAGGGGGTCCAGGGGGCTTTCTGGGCCATGTCCATGATGCCCTGGGATCCTCGCTGTTGCTCCTCCTGGCCCCGGAACTCCCAGTGGGGCTGGGGCTGGGAGGTGTCCATGAATCAGGGGGCAGAGGAAAGGGAAAGCGTGTGCAGGGGCCGGGAAGGAGTGCTGAGACCTGCCTCACGGTAGGGCACACTGCTTCCTCGCAGGCCTTGCCCCATTAGCTCAGGGTTAATTACACCAGCAGGGCAGGGGTGGCAGGCAGAAAAGCCTTTCTGGGCATGTCCTGGCCTCACAGTTGACGTGTGCAAGCCGCACTCGTGTCTCCTGACCAGGATCCCTTTGTTATGGTGAGGCAGGGAGAACGAGACCTTTTTTCAAAGCAGACATGGGTCCCTCCTTCAGGGACTTTACCAACACCCCCTACGCCTACCGCAGGGCCTAGCTCAGACCCTCTGCTCAGACCCTGGCTACCCTCCCCCATCCCTGAATCACTCATGAGACCTCTTTGCACAGAAGTATTGTGGTCACAGGGATGGGTGGACCCAAGAATGGATGGGTTCACCCTTGAGGCACAGGTTTTGCCTATACTGAAAACATCCAGTTTGAGTTCCACCTGCACCCTTTGAAGTAGGTAATGCTATGAGACACCTCAGGTCACTCAGCCACACCTCTCCCTCCTGGGCTGACCAGCTCTATGCAGGCTTGGTAGCCTCCTGATACAGTTTGGAGGCTTGGCCCTTCCAAATCTCATGTTGAAATGTGATCTCCAAATGTTGGAGGTGGGGTTAGTGGGAGGTGTTTGGGTCATGAGGGTGGATTCCACATGAATGGCTTGGTGCCCTCCCCTTGGTAATGAAGGAGTTCTCGCTCTATTAGTTAACCTGAGAGCTGGTTGTTAAAAAAAACAATGTGGCACCTCCTTCCTCTCTCTTGCTCCCTTTCTAGTCATGTGATGCTGTCTCCTCTTCACTTTCTGCCGTGAGTAAAATCTCCCTGAGGCCTCACTAGATGCAGATGCTGGTGCCATGCTTCTTGTACAGCCTGAAGAACCGTAAACCAAATAAACCCCTTTTTAAAATAAATTACCCAGCCTCAGGTATTTCTTTATAGCAACACAAAACAGACTGATGGACCCCTTCAGGTGCAACCCGACAGTGACTCACCTCATTCCAGGTTCGAATGAGGCCCCCTTGTCACGGCGTGAGACATCTGCAGGAATCTGTGTGGCACTTCTGCATGTGCAAATCAGAAATGTGTCAATATGTGTGCAGACACCTGTGTGTGTGTGCACATGTCTCTCCTGTTTCTCTCTGTCTCTCTGTGTGTGTGTGCACATGTCTCTTTTGTGTGTGTGTGTGTGTGTGTGTGTGTGTGTGTGTGTAAAGGGCAGTTAATGCCCACAGTCAACCCTTGACCAATGGGAGATGAAAACCAATGAATAAACACTTCCTGTGTTTATTGCCCTTGGGGACTGTCTTAGCTCAGGCTGCTATAACAAAATACCTTAGGCCAGGTAATTTACAAGAGAAAGTTACTGTTCACAGTTCTGGAGGCTGGGAAGTCCAAGATCAAGTGTGCCAACAGAATCAGTGTCTGGCAAGGGCTTGGTCTCTGCTTCAAAGATGACACTTGTTGCTGTGTCCTCATATGGTGGATGGGGTAAATAAGCTCCCTCAAGCTTTCATTAGGGCACTAATTTCATTTATGGGGGTGACCCCCATGACCTAATCACCTCTCAAAAGTCTCCCTTCTTAATACCACTTAATCCTTGGAGGGTAGGTTTCAACATATGAATTTTGTGGGGCAGAGGGGGGTGGACAAAAACATTTAAACTGTAGTATTCCTCCCCTGGTCCCCCAAAATTCATATCCCTCTCACAGGTAAAATACATTAATTCTATCCCAGTAGCCCCACAAGCAATAACTCATTTCAGCAACAGCTCAGAAGTCTAAAGTCCAGAATCTTATCTAAATATCACCTAAATTAGATATGGCTGAAACTTAAGGCACCTCTATCCTGAGGCAAATTGCTTTCCAGCTGTGAACCTGTGAAATTAAACAAATTACGTGCTTTCAAAATGCAACGGTGGGACAGGCATAGGATAGACATTTCCATTACAAAAAAGAAATAAGAAGGAAGAAGGGGTAACTGGTCCTAAGTAAGTCCAAAACCCAACAGGGAAAACAACATTAAATCTTAAAGCCTGCAAATAATGTCATAGACTTGTTGTCCTACTTCTGGACCAACTGAGGTAGGGGTTGTTCCCTGTGACTTTGGGTGGCTGCACTCCCATGGCTGTGCTAAGCACAGCCCACACTGCAGCTCTCATGGGTTGGAATAATATGTGTGTGGGTCTCCCAGGGTAGAATTACCTGCTGGTGGCTCTACTGGCCTGTAGTCTAAGGGGCAGCTCTGCCCCCATGGGTTCACTGGGCATCACCCTAGTGGAGGCTCTCTGTGGTGGCCCCGCCCCTGTCGCAGTTCTTGGCTGGGACTGGAGGTTCTCCAGGACATCCTTTGAAATCTAGGTGGAGGTAGTCCTGTCCCTACAGCTTGTTCACTCTGCACACTCCTGGAGATGGCACTGTGTTGATGCCACCATGGTTCCTCATCTGTGCCTACCAGAGGGTTGGCCCAAGCCACACCTGAGCTCTCTTGAGCCACAGTTGGGTGGCCAAGGAGCACTGTGCAAGAATCTGGGGAGAAGAATCTTGAAACCATTCTGCCTTCAATGCCTGGACATTCTGGTAATGGGAGTGGCAGTCCTGAAGACTGCCAAAACATTTTGGGGATTGTTCATCCATTGTCTTGATGAATAGCATCTGGCCAACCTTCACTTGGCCACACACTGTTGATGTTATCTCTCAAACACACTTTCACATTCTTTACAACCTGGCCAGGTGAAGAATTTTCCAAATCTTTAAGTTCTGCTTCCCTTTTGACTATAAATTGCATCTTTAATTAATTTATATCTTCTTGTGTTTTTACTACAGTCAAGAGAAACCATGCCACATCCTCAATAACTTTGTTTAGAGATTTCTTCCACTGAATGTCTTGTTTCATTGCTCAGAAGTTCTACCTTCCACAAAGCACTAGGACAGGAACACAATACTACCAAATTCTTTGCCTTTTTATAACAAGGATCACTTTTCCTCCAGTTTCCAATAATATATTCTTCATTTCTATCTGAGACTTCATCAGAATGGCCATTACCATCCATATTTCTATGAACATTCTGTTAATGATCACTTAGCTCCTTTCTAAGAAGACTGAAGCTTTCTCTTCAGTCCTTTTCCTCTTCTGAGCCTTCACCAGAATCACCCTTTCCAGTTCATTCATGGCAGTACAAGCCTTTTCCAGCATGTACTTCAAAACTCTTCCAGCTTCTATGCACTACTCAGTTCCAAAGCCACTTCCATTTGTTACGGTATCACCTCACTTCTGGTACCAATTTATGTCTTAGTCTGTTCCAGCTGCTGTAACAAAATTCCTTAGACTGAGTAATTTATAAACAACAGGAATCTATTTCTCACACTCTGGAGGCTAGGAAGTCTAAAATCAAAGTGCCTGCAGATTTGGTGTCCTGTAAGGAGGGCATGATCCTCATAGATGGTACCTATAGGTGTCTTCACATAGTTCCTCATAGATGGTACCTCTATGCATCTTCATATAGTGGCAAACAAGCTCTCTCAAGACACTTTTTATAAGGGCACTAATCCCATTCATGACCTAATCCCTCCTTAAAGCCCCACCTCTTAATACCATCACTGTGGGTGTTAGGTTTCAACATTTCAATTTGGGGTGGGGGACATAAACATTCAGCCTATGTCAGGGACAGTTCTGAAACACATTTATAAGTCTTCTCAGAGTGCCAATTACCTATCGTAGTTGCCAGTCTGGTAACACATCGTTGTATTTGCTCCCTTCTTCTCTATGTCGCTCACTATGCCTCTCACACCTGCTCCATGGGATGACCTTACCCAAACTACCTTTAAGCTAAAATTTTCCCCAGGTTCTGCTTCCAGGGGCACCCAGGCTAAGTGCCAGCCTGCCCTCAGAAAGCAGCCCCCCAGGAAGAAATCTGTAGCTAGGTCACCATTAGTCAGATAACAACAAGGAACTAATTGCTGCTGGTTAGTGGGGTGGTGAATACTCCTGGTTTGCAGGAGCATCACACACACTAAGATGTACAAGGAAATTACATGACAAGGCAGTCCAAACTTCCATTGTACCAGCGCATCTCTTCCAACTCAGGCTCATGGTTTTGTATGGAGTTGTCTAAGACCAACTGAAAGAGCGAGACAAAATTCCGGCTTGGTTCCCAAGTATTTAATGCAGCATGTCAGTGCTAGTCCTGCACTAGAGTCCCACTCAAGTGGCTTGCAGGGCAGCATTGAGAGGAAATCCTCCCTTTGGCAGATTTTCATGCAGTGCATTTGGTCATCCACTCTGTGCAGGGAGACAGGCTTGTGGTACACATATACACAGTCTCTGGGTAAGTGACAAATAGCTTAGCTGATTGGTCAAGATCATAGAAGGGAGCAAGACTGGATGACTGGATACAAGGAAGGCTGGAGAAAGCCTATGGATGGTCAATGGGAGTGAGCCCAAAGTGTGTGGATCTTTGAGTCTCACATTAGTGCCCCTTATAGAGAGGTCCTCAATAGCCCAGTGAACAGGATGACTGGTTCTATGGAGGAGTCCCTCTCCATGGCCACTCCAGGGAGAATACTAATTTTAGGCAAGGGCCAAGGGCTACCAGCCTACATCTGGAAGAGTCTGGGGACCAAGGGGACTACAATAGATGCATTTCCTTGGGAGTAGGACGTAGGAGGGTAAACTAAATTCACCCCCCGAGGCATCTCTCCCCATGTCACCAATTCCACCCTAGTTGTAAACACAGCCCTAGGGAACTGGTTTGGCCCCTGCTTTAGGGAGAGCTCTTTTCTACCCAACATAAAACTTACTCTTGCCTGCCCAGACTCCCAAAGTCCTGTCATAGTCCAGAAAGCCCTCAGTGATCCTCTCCTTCTTGGCCATGTACTATTAACTCATTCATTCATTCATTCATTCACACAACAGATACTTATCAAGCTTCCATGCTCCACACCCTGCATAAAGGCTCTGAATATGCAGGAGTGAATGAAAATGGCTGTGACCCTACCCTTGTGGAGATTATTATAGTCTTTGGGGAGAGGTAGACATTAATCAAATGATCACACAAATAAATATAAAATTACCCTTGGGATTAGTGCTAGGAAGAAGTCCATGATTCTCTGAGGACAGATAGTCTGTGGGGCTCCCCTAGCCTATCAGGGAAGGTTTCCTTGAGGAGGTGATGACTCAGCCACCTGCTGAAGGATGAGTAGGAGTGTATTAGTCAGGGTTCTCTAGAGGGACAGCACTGATAGGATAGATGTATAGGTGAAGGGGAGTTTACTAAGGAGAATTGACTCACATGATTGCAAGATGAGGTCCTACAATAGGCCGTCTGCAAGCTGAGGAGCAAGGAAGCCAGTCCAAGTCCCAAAATCTCAAAAGTAGGGAAGCCAACAGTGCAGCCTTCAGTCTGTGGTCGAAGGTCCAAGAGTCCCAAAGCTGAAGAACTTGGAGTCTGATGTTTACGGGCAGGAAACATTCAGCACAGGAGAAAGATGTAGGCTGGAAGACAAAACCAGTCTAGAATTTTCAGGTTCTTCTGCCTGCTTTTATTCTGGCCACGCTGGTAGCTGATTAGATTATGCCCACCCAGACTGGGGGTGGGTCTGCCTTTCCCAATCCACTGAATCAAATGTTAATCTCCTTTGGCAACACCCTCACAGACACACCCAGGATCAATACTTTGCATCCTTCAATCCAGTCAAGTTGACACTCAATAGTAACCATCACAGGGGGTACCCAGGAGAAGTGGGGGAGGCAAAGAAAGAGATCTTGGTCCCAGATCTCTGCACCTGGATGAACTCCCTCCTGAAACTGCTTCTCACTGCTTCCAGGCCTGTGTCCTGTGCCCCCACGCTTCTTCAGGAAACTGGGCTCAGAGAGGTTAGCACGTGGGGGTCACGATGAGATGGTCTCTGATGGAAAGTAAAATTTCTCTAATGGCAAAGATCATGGAAACAGAGACCCGGGGCAGAAAGCCGAGGGTAATACAGACTCTTCCCAGAAAGAGGGCCCCCAAGGGACCCTGAGTTACCCACACAAGGATAGTTTCCACATAGGGAGGCTTCTCCGGCATGAGTGGCTCCTTTTGCTATTCTTACAACAATGGTCCCATCTCTCTCTCTCACTCTGGTCACTCCAGATGGTTCCAAAGCCTTTCCCCATGGGCCCGACTACTTCACTGGTGCTAGTGATCTCCCACACTTTCCAGGAGTGCCCTTTGGGGAGCTCGGCCTGTGTCCTGTTGGGGAAGCAGGAGCCCAGCGGGCTGCAGAGCCCATGGTTCTCCCTTCCAGGTCCCTGCCGTGTGGTGTGTGGACAGGCAGCATCTGGGGCCTGGCCATCCCCTGGTCCTGCCTCTGCCACTGTCTTGCTTTGTGACCTGGAGCCAGACCTGCCCCTTTTGCGGCCGCATGAGGGGAAAGTCAGTCCTGTTTCTCACTGTTGCCAGGTCTGCATGTATTTGGGTCTGAAAGACAGACAAGACAAGGGCAACCGTGTGTCAGGAGTAGGGCAGTTCTCAGCAGGGCAGGCTCCAGCTCTGCAGGCAGCGAGGTGGCCGTCCTGTGTCCCCAGCCAGGGGATCCGCCTTGGGGAGGGCAGCCTTGCCCCTTCCCCGGCAGCCCTGTTGATCCACCTCTCAAAACTCCAGGCTGTCCCCACCCGATCTGGAAAGCGTCAAGAGGAGAGACCTGAGAATAAAGGAGAGATTTCCCTTTGTGCTCACTCTCCCTAAGGAGAAAAGCTTAAAGCTGGGAGGCGGATGGCGCCTCCTCTCTCCTCTGTGAGCCGGGAGCCCAGATCCTCTGCCCACTGGCTCTGCCTCTACTCACCCATTGGTCTTAGCTGCCCTCTCCCAAGCCCATCCCTGTGTGGCCCCATGGGTGGCGCCCAGGAGATACTGGGGTCCCAGGTGGAGGCTGACTGGCATCCCCACAGCCCTGCCTTTATGTGTACCCTCATGCCCATCCTGGGCCCGTGGCTGTGTCTGGGGCCTTACCCTCTCAATAGCCCTGTGCTCTCCTGGGCTGTGTCAGCAAGGAGCTGGTGACAGGAAGGATGAAGGAAGCTGGTGCTCCTTTAGGGAACTCTCTTATATAAATGGGGAAACTGAGGCCCCAAGAGGGGCAGGCGTTATGACAGCAGAGATCAGATGAGGAAATGGCACTGGCCTGGAAGTCCACAGACCTGGATGTGTACCCAGCCCCATCTCACACTGACTTCTGCCTTCTGGGCCTCAGCTTTCCCTGTCCCTAGAATGGAGATCACAGTCCCAGACCTGCCTAAAACGTGGTGTGGGTCTGGGTCTGATGAGATCCTGTTTGCATGATCTCGGCCAGCCGTCAAGTGCTGTGCTGACTGAAGCCAGGCACAGGGCCTGAAATCTGGGACTCTGGGTTCCCAGAACAGTGCCCCTTCCTCAGCTCTTCAGGCCCTGGCTGAGTTTCAGAGCCTCGGAGATGAGGAATGGGGTGAGGAAGAAGGAAAAAGTTCATAGGGATGAGCCCTGGATGCTTGGCCTCTGTGGGGAAGTTCCCCATATGGTTTCCAGAGTGACAGAGGCCCCAGCAGGCCTAGCCCAGGGCAGAGCCGGGGTGGGTGAGGCTGGAGCAGGCCTCTCCTATGTCCTTGGTGGGACTAGAGCCTATCATGGGCCAGAACTTGAGCCATGCGCCAGGGTGGGACAGATGCGCAGGTCTGTCCTCAGCCTTCCAAGCTCCTGCTCGCTAAGTAAACACCTGTGCGTGGGCTCATCGCTCACCTCCCTAATGAGCTCATCGCTCACCCGGCTCTCCATCGCTCTCCATCCGTCTTCACCTTGCTGCCACGGCTCCATTGGGCAACTATTTTTGCACTTCCCAGTAAGCACTCCCCTGGGTGGGGGAGCCAGGGCAGCCAGGCCGGAGCTGAGCTAGGGCTGGGCTTGATTGCTGCCACCTGGAAGTCCATGGCCTGCCTGTGGGCACTTCTGGCCACTGCTCCCCGCCCCCCCAATAGCAGTACTATGTTGCAAAGGACATTCAATGTAGTTCAGTGAGCTCCAGTGCCCTCCCTCCGCCACTCAGTAGCTGTGGGACCTTGGGCGAGCCATTTCTCCCCTCTGGTTCTCAGTTCGTGAAACAAAGGCACAAGTATGACGTGGGCTCAAGCCCTGACTCCCTGGCCTGAGTTCCTGGGCCTCAGTCATCTGTGCTGGACCCGAGGGCTGGACTTAGGCTCTGAGTAAGCCGATGGGGCCGGGGCTATGGGTGGAGAGAAGAGGAGATTTGGGGTATGCATGTGCATGTGATGGGCAGCCCCCTCCCTGACCCTGCCCCCTGCTCGCTAAAGAAAGACCCCCAGGCACCTGGTGATCCTGAGCATGCAGATCCCAGCCCTTTGCATTGTCTCCATCACTACCTCCAGACACAGCAGAGCACCTCACCTGAGTTCAGGTGGGAAATGCCTGTGAGGGTTGCTTCATTGTCACCCCATCTCCCACGGGCAGAAACAGAGGCTCAGAGAGACTCACACATGTGCCTGAGGCCACACAGCTTGGCCAGGGCCAGAGCTAGGACACGACCCTAATGCATCCGACTTCAGAATCTCCCCACCCTGCCCTCCCAGCCTGGCATGGGGCAGAAGGCTGGGCAGGCTAGAGAACTGCAGCCCCTCCTGAAGGAGCTACTCAGTGATCCTCCCTCTCCCATGGCCATTGTTCTCTTGAAAATTAAGTCATCCCACTGGGCCCCTTAAGCCTTTTTGGAGCTGTCTGTTCCCAAGGCCTCAGCCAGACGGCAGCTGGAAGTCTGTTAATATTCATTGAATCTCTCCAGGGTGGCTGGGAGCCCGCCTTTTAATTGTCTCATCTCTGTCTATCCCTTTATCGAGAAAGAGACTAAGAGGCAAGAACAATCAGTTATCTCATTATAGATCAAGGCCTAGAAAGGGGAACTCCTCAACTAGGGTCCTCCTCCCCATGGAGGGAGGGGCTCGGTAGGGGGAGGAAGGGGCTCAGTCCTTCAGCCTCATGCCAAACTCATTCCCACCAGCATGAAGAAGAGGTTTGTCCACGGCATTTGTGGTCCAAGTAGTATAGAGCTGGGGAGTGACATAGTTGGGGATAACTCAGGGGACAAAAGGGAGGTCAGAAGACACTAATGTGAAGGCCCCAAATCTCACTCCCCACTTTTCACTGCTCCAGAAAATGCAAAGAATGTAGAACTGGAATTTAGAGATTATCTTGTTATCTAACAATCCATTCATCCATCTGTCCAACCACCCATTCATCCATCATTCATCTACCCATCCAACCAACCCTCCATCCACACATCCCTCCATCTACACATCCATCCATCTGACCAACAATTCGTCCACCCATTCCTCCACTGGGCCAGGAAGAAACTGGCATTTGTCAAGCATATCTTACTTTTCAAAGCAGCTTTCTTTCTCTTACCTCCTTGGATCGTCCCAGCTGTTTGGTCCCATTTGACAAATGGGAAAAATGGGGCCCAGGGAGAAGCAGGGACTTGCTCAAGGACAGACAGAGCAGAGCAGTTTCCAGGATAGAGGCTCAGTATGAAACCTGCAGGTGAGATTGTGCACAAGGGGTGGACTGAAGGGCAAGTGGGGGCTGAAATCCAGTCCCTGCTCTGTCCACCAAGTGGTGGGGAGCTGTGCCTGCTCAGAGAAGAGGAGCCTTTTTCTTTGGCATGCCATCTGGGCAAGCTATGACCCCAGCCGAGGGCCTGCGTTTGGGGATTCTCAGGGAGAAGCTGTGCAGGCTATTGGCAGCCCTGAGCTGATCTTCAGCTCAAAGAGAGCCCGTGGAGAGGAGTAGGCAGGAGACCGGCCCAGGAGGGAGGGACCCCAGGCCCTGTGGCACCACAGCTCAGCCAGCCCAAGGATGGCAAAGCATCTCCCTCCCTCCAGGCCAGCCATCAACCGCATGCCAAGTGGGTTGTCTGCACTGGGGCTTCCAGGTGGTGACTCTTTCGAGTCATATGCTCTCGGGAGAGTACCAGCTGTTCGGATTACTCTCTGGTTGGCAATTTGCTTTTTGGTGCTTGTGTTTTGTTTTGACCTGCTGTTAAATCAACTTTATTGAAGTAAAATTTAAATACAACAGAATGCACCCATAAAAATGTACAGTTCTGTGGGGTTTGACAAATGTGTGTACTCATGTAACCAGCACCACAGTCAGGAGATAGAACATTTCTATTACAGTCCTTTGCAGTCATGCCTCAACCCGACAGGAACCCAGAGAGCAAGCTCTGGTCTTCGTCCTATTACTAGTGACTGTCTAGATTTCTAGGATTTCATAGAAATGAAATCACTCGGTATGTACTCTTTTGTATCTGGATTCTTTTGCTTCACATCATATTTTTGAGATGGATCCATGTCATGTCCTGTGTCAGCAGTTTCATAGCATTCCACTGCATACTGCAATCTATTTCTCCCTTCACCTGCCAGTGGACATTTGGGTTGTTTCTAGGCTTTGGCGATTTGTGTACAAGTCTTTGTGTAGACACATGTTTTCATTTCTCTTGGCTAATATCTAGGAGTGGAATTGCTGGGTAAAGGACAGTAATATGTTTAGACTTATAAGAAGCTGTTACTCCTTTTCCCAAGTGGTTGGATCATCTTATGCCATCGCCAGCAATGTGCGAGAGCTCCAGTTGACCCACATCCTCATCAACCTAGCGTATAGGCCATTCTAATGTAGGTACATTGAGATTTCATTGTCGTTTTCATTTAGGAGCCTATTTTGGGGACCCATCCCTTGCCTTGACTGCCCTGCCCTCTTGACTGTGGGATCTTCTTGGACACGGATTGACTCACTGGTGTCACCTGAGGGCCCACCAGTGTTGGGTAAAAGTGGCAAAGGGCGGAGCTAGGGTGTTTTTGGAAAGAGGGAGGGATCTTTCTGAGCCTCAGTTTCCTCATTTGGCAAATGAGCACCTTCCTTGACCTGCCTGGTCCATAGAGCAGGTTTGCATTAAAAATTGAGTGAGCTGACAAGGAATGGAATTGCTTTCAGGACATTCAGCACCAGGACTAGTGGGGACCCATGACAACCCACACCGGCTCCTATTTGCTCTATCTTCAGTCCCAAGAAATGCTTATTGTCATGTCCAGTGTGCAAATGTGGAGACTGGGTCTCATCCAGGCCAAGTGGCACCAGGTCCGTGTGGCTCCAAAGCCTGCGCTCATCACTTCAGTACGAACCACACTGCTGCAAAGTCACCCAGGCTGGGACAGGGCCTGATAGTTGTCACAGTCACAGACGAACATTAACCAGGATGTGCACACGCCCAGGTTCCTGCCGCCATTCCGGCAGCTCTTCCGGACGCTCTGGTCCCTGGGGCTCGAACACCGCGTCTGTTGCTCCATTATCCTAAGCGGCCTCCCTGGATCCCATTACTTCACTGCTGTTATTATTTATTCATCGATGGAGCCCTCAGCTTGTGGATGGGCACTTACCTTGATGGCCTTGACAAGGGGTCAGGGGCCCCACTCAGAGCCTATTAATCACCAGCCGCGCCGGCGGGGAGTCTGTGTCCCCTGAGAGAGGGGAGATCATGTTGCAGCCACAGAAGGCCTGTTGGCTTGTCCATTTTCTCACAGAGGAATCCACCGCCTGGTGTTTTAGAGCTAGATGAGCTGCACAGACAGGGAAACTGAGGCTAAGAAAGGGTAGGGCCTTCCCCAAGGTCCCACATCTCATCCATGTGCTATCTGAATTCTCTCCATACATAAATGCACAATGATAACTCCATTTATAGGGGCATCACTTTGTGTCTATTTTCCTATTTGATGGTGATAACAACTCCTCGAGACCAATAAGGGCTTTTAATCAGCTAGCTAGCTACAGCTAGATGATATAGATATAGAAACTGAAACTCAGAAATTAAGGAATGCCAGGGTGTTGATAAATCACAAAGCTGGGAGTAGGACCCGGGTGTCCCCGCCCCAGTCCAGTGCTCTGGTTTCGGCCAGGAAATGTGGGATGCGTACCCAGGTCCTTCTTGTTCCTGCTGATTCCCTATGAACAAAAGGAGTCTCTGGTTGGCTGGAATAGAAACTGAGGATGCAACCCAGCCGGAAGGGGGCAGAAAAGAGGAAGTGACTGGGGGGTCCCTGGGTACCAGTTACCTTGCTTTAAAGGCAGCTCACGGTCATGAGAAGAAAACTACCTGCAGCAGCCAGCACCCACTGCACCCTTCCCGTATGCCACAGGCCACTTTACACGCACCTGAACACAACCCCAGGAAGCAGTTGCCATTATTATCGTCCCATTTCACAAATGAGATAACTGAGGTTTTGACTGGCCCAAATCAGTTCCTAAGGAGTGGAGTTAGGATCCAACACCAGGCAGTCAGAGTCCAGAGCCTGAACCCTTAGCCACCACCCTAGCCTATCAGAGTGAGTTTAGGGGGTCAGCAGGAGAAAGAAGCAGAGGTGCAGGTGCTTGAGCAGACCAAGTCACCATGGGGCCAGGGATTAGCATCTCCTGGAAGAAGTGGGCCTGAGCAGGACTTCTAGGACCTTCAGAGACACAGTGCAGGCCATGAAACCGGCACCCACCGTGGAGCCAGGACCAGCATTGTTCTTGCTGTTTATTTACTGTGTGAGCTTGCGTGAATCACCTTACCTCCTGGAGCCTCAGGTTCCTTTCCATACAACTGGGGCCAATAATGGCCACCTACTGATACTGTGAAGATGAAATGTGACTAAATGGCAGCTTGACAGCCATGGGAGAGACAGAGAAAGAGTGGCTTCCATCTCAGGCCATAGTCCTCACCAAGGGGGCCTTGTCCTCTTTGCCCTCCCAGCTCCTTCAGGGTCGAGGGCCTGGGCCCAGGCTGGCCTCAGTGGCTTCCTGAGGGATAGAACAGGGAGCTGGTGGTGCGTTTGGATTATTTTTCCTGGAGGGAGTTATTTTCTGCTGATCTAAGTCAGCTCAGCCAGAGGGCAGTGTGAGTTGCTGTATTAGTCCATTTTCACACTGCTATAAAGAATACCTGAGACTGGGTAATTTATAAAGGAAAAAGGTTTAATTGACTCATAGTCTGCACGACTGGGGAGGCCTCAGGAAACTTACAATCATGGCAGAAGGCAAAGGGGAAGCAAGGCACGTCTTCTCATGGCCCCAGGAGAGAGAACAGTGGGGGAACTGCCAAACACTTTTAAAACATCAGATCTCAGGAGCACTCACTCACTATCACAAGAACAGCACGGGGGAAACCGCCCCCATGATCCGAACACCTCCCACAAGGTCCCTCCCTCCACACTTGGGGATTACAGTTCCAGATAAGATTTGGCTGGGGACAAACCATATAAATTGCCTTTCAGCCTAGCTGCAAAAAAGCAGGTTGGCCCAACCTGTTGCAGGGTGAAGAACCCAAGAAACCAACCTGGGTTTGGAGCTGGAGAGGGGCTGGCTTAAAACTTTGTACCCTGGCTCCTGGTTGCCCAGAGTGAGGAGGTCTTGATAAGGACCCTGAGATAATGGTCTGGAAGTTGAGAACAGAGTCATTGGGGCTCCTGGCTCCTTGCAGATCCAATCTAAGGGCTGTGGCACCAGGCTGCGTGCTCTGGATGAGTCCCTTCCCCTCTCTAGGCCTTAGACATGATTGTTGTCATGGTGAGAGCTGGGGAGGGTGTGGGAGGATGGAGATGTGCACATAGTAGGTCCTCAGGAACTCGGCTGATGATGAAGCTGCCCCAGCTCGGGGTGAAGGCTGTGGGTGCCCTGTTTCCTTGGCCTTAGCCATGGGCAGGTGGGCCAGTACCTCGGGTAACTGTCAGGGACTCTGGGAGATCCTGGCCCTGCCTCATCCTGGCACTGAGGCCTGCAGTGATTTCCTCACTCATTCTTACAAAAGATCCCTGGAGGTCTCAGGACCGCACTAGCTCATGGTGACTTTATTTTTATCTGTCATTGTCTTCTGAGTGATTCCTTTGTCACATCCTATGTTCCTCCAATTAGAGTGTGAGCTCCCTGGGTCAAGAAGGGAAACAGAGGCTGGGTGTCCTGTCCCCCAAGTCCCAGTCCCAACCTCTCCCCTCGGCAACTGTGTGATAATGAGTAAGTTGATGAACCTCTCTGAGTCTCAGTTCTATCCACAAGATGGGGATAAGGCCTGCTTTGCTTTCTTCTCTGGGCTCAAGTACACTAAAGAGGACTGAGACCAACTTTACCTGGAGCCCCTCGGCTGGGCCTAGTTCGGGAAACAGGTGAGCTGGGTGCAGCTACCGGCCTCAAGGGACTTGCACTTGCGGGGGAGGATGGAGCCACACTCTCGATGGGGGCTGTGGGGAGCCCTGAGGTTGGGGGAGAGTTTTCTAAGTGGGGGTATCAGGGAAGGCTTCCTGGAAGAACCATGAGCAGGACAGGTGGGCAAGGCCATGGTCAGGTGCGTGCAGGGCTATCAGGGATGCAAACTGGAACTGCAGCTTACAGAGCGTGCCAGCACCAGGGCTACACAATGTCACCCCAGACCAGCAAGCAGCCCACAGTGCAGCCTTGGCTCCACCCTCCTGGAGTGCACAGTGTGGTGGGGGAGACTGACGCTAATCACAAACTCACCAAGCAATGATATGCTTTACTGGGGATGGGGGTGGTGTGGGGAGAAGGAAAGTGCTGTTTTTAAGGGAACGGCAATTATCTCCTGAATGTTTCCTATGTGCCAGTCACTTTGTGCAGATTACCTTGGTTCATCCTGACTCAGGTGGACATTGTCAGTGTCCCACAGGAAACCAAGGACCAGAGAGGTAAAGTAAGTTGCCCAAGTTTGCACAGCAGGCAGGCAGCAGAGCTCCACTTGAACCCAGGCCATCTGGCTCCAGGATATCACCTTACTATAACCACGGAACAATCCTGCCTCTCATGTGCCCACCACAGGCTGCTCTCTCTGGTATATCTGGCTCTCTCCCGTCCCCCTCTTCTTACCACCAGGATGCTGCAGCAGAACAGAGCTTGTTCCTGAGCAGCGCAGGGCAGAGGCAGTGTGTTTGCAAGTGTTGCCGCAGACCTTTGCTAGATGGCACCCGTCCCTCTCCCCAGACTCCAGGAAGAGCCTCAGTGCCTGGCAGGGAGGGGGAGAGGAGAGCGAAAGGACCAGAAAAAGCATTGAGGATTGGTAGGTCCCCAAGGAGGTACGCTGTCACTGCTTTCCTGCCTCCCCCACTCCCACCCACTTGGGGACTTTCAGGACAGAGAGAATCTGCATCTGCCCCTCCCCTGTTCACCCTACCTGGTGGAGTCCCCCAAGTTTCTCTGTGCCCAGCATCGCATGGGAGCAGAAGAAATGAGAGCAGTGTGGGTCGTGGCAGGGGACTCAGGTCAGGCTGGTAATGATGCAACAGGGGCTGTGGGTGCAGAGATGGGACAGGAACAAGGATGTGCACCTGTGCTAGAGCTGGTTCAAGGATGCCAGGGAGCAGCCGACACTGAGGCATGGGAGTCTCAGCACATGAAATGCCAGGGAAAGCAGGAGGACCCTGAATGGCCTTCGATTACATTCCTGCCTCCCGGCAGAATGGGCACTTATAGTAGAACTTAAGTTCAGTGACACAAAAATACAGTCACTTTTTTCATGCCCTGATTTCAGCAACTCAGAATCACCATGAAGGAGACTTATGGGGCACCA
The DNA here is from genome assembly GCF_024542745.1 of Macaca thibetana thibetana. Classification (NCBI taxonomy): domain Eukaryota; kingdom Metazoa; phylum Chordata; class Mammalia; order Primates; family Cercopithecidae; genus Macaca; species Macaca thibetana. The sequence continues at coordinate 62,463,413 of NC_065586.1, read as the reverse complement.
CGAATCTGACCTCAGTGGGGAAGTCAGGGAAAGCTTCCTGTAAGAAATGATGAGTGGCCTGAGTTCTGAAGGAAGAGTAGGAAATAAGAGGAATGGAAAGAATATCACAGACAGGAGGAACAGCATGTGCAAAGGCCCTGTGGCAGGCAGAGCTTGATGGGAGAAACAATGAGGTACTTCCTCCTGTTGTGTGCAAACTGCCTGCTTAATCCAGTTGGGAGCCAGGACTGCAGCCAGTACAGCTGCTGGTAATTAACATGGGGACCCAGGAGAGTGGGGCTCTCAGAACACCCCATCCTTGGTTTTCATCTGCTCAGACTGTGTTTTTGCCAACTCTGGGACTCCTGACACCTGCACACTCTGAATATGAGGAGCAGAGGAGGAGCCCTAGGCAACACCCTTATTGTCCTGCTGGGGAGACCAAGGACAGAGAAGACAAGCATTTGCCAAAGCCTACCAAGTCCACATGGGAACAACCACTGCAGAGCTGAGACCCTATCCTGCAGCGACAAGCCTCCTGCCTTCAGAGAAGAGAACAATTTCCAGCTGTTCCCCAGCCCTACTCAGGCCTGAGAAGTTTCTAGTAGTCAGAGTCAGGAGGATACGATGATGGCCACCCTGGGTGGAGATGGGCCAGCCAGAACTCACAGCCACCCACTTGTGCTGGTCATAACCCCACCACTCCCGTGGTGGCCGCTTCAACAGCCAGGAGGGCCGAAAGGAACAGGCAGCCAAGCTGTGTCTGATGCTGGCTGCCCCGTCTGAACCCCCACCTATACCTGGAGCCCACGGTCCCTCTGAGGTTATGGGGGAACAGTGAAATGCTCAAGGTCAGCAGCAGGCAAGTAGCTCAGGAGCCCAGACCACCAGACTGGCTCCACCTGTGCTAGAAGAGCAAGCCCTTCCTTCTCCACCAGGGCCTCTGCCCTCCTGGCCCCAAGGAGCAGGTGGCCTATCCAAGGAGAGAGGCATAGATGGGGCGACACAAGCATCAGCCCCCTGGGCTTGCCGGGTAATTATGCATTAGGAGCTAATGTTAATAAAGGCTCCAGGAAAGGGGTTTTAATTCCAGATCTCACCACCAGATTATTGCACATGAGGGAAATATCAGAGCCCCAGACTGTCTCCATCCCTCGCCCTCCATCTCCAAGCAATCTGCTGCGTTTATTAATTCTGACAGAATTTTCCCAGGCTGGGGAGGAAAGGAGAGCGGGAGGGAAGTATGTTGGGGGTGGGGAGGTAAAGGGAGACGTGGGGCATGGCAATTTGGAGCAGACCTTGGGCCTTCTACTCCCTCCTCAACCCTACCCACCTGCACAACCACAAGGCACCCCTGGGGCATGCAGCACACAGCTCTGCCCAGCCCCAGCTCCGCACTGCTGCCTCCAGAAATGGGACCCCTCCGGCAGCTTTTACTGTCTCTCCTTCGTGCTCCTCTCACTTCCCCCTCTTTCTCATCCCTTCCTCCTCTAAGAATCAGAGTCTGACTTTCCTTCCCACCTGAACCCCACCCCAGTGGCTCCAATTCCTTGAGTTACTTACAGTGATGCTGAGATTCACCTTCTAAGAATTTCTTCCTGACATGAACCAAGTAAAAGGAATATTGGAAAAAATCTAAATATCCATCAAAGGACATTTATTTTCTAAATTATAGTACAACCATGCACTGGAACACTCTATATGTAATGAAATGGAATAATCTATAAGGTATATTGTTGAGAGGAAAAAAATCAAGGTGCAGAACAACATGTAAAGTGTACTACATTTTGGGTAGAAATACACACACGCACACATGCACACACACCCACACATACACATTCATGTGCATGCATAGAATATGACCTAATTCCTTATAAAGATGCTGTGCAGACAAAAGGAGATAATGTTTATAAAATACTTGGTACGGTGTCTGTTACGTAGTAAACGCTCACTTAAAGCTTGCTGTTGTTATCACTTGATATCTGACTTTTAAGTTGCTTCCCACTCTACCTTGAAGGCTCTCTGGAAAGGACATTTGCGTGAATAACACTTGAGAAGAGGATGGGTTACAAATGAGAGGAAGCCAGCATAGGTTTTGGGGGGCAATAGGAGGCCATATGCTGGTAAAGCCACACAGGGGCTCTGACTGCACCCCTAGATGGTGCCCACCACTTCAGGGTCCTCAGGAGGCGACAAGGAAACCCAGACCCACAGCAGGAAGTTTTAGGAAGATGGAACTCAGTGTAGAAGAAGCAAGCACCATTACAGCTAATTTCCTGCGGAAGTGGTGATCTCACCATTACATCAGACATCCCAGCAGAGGTGGGCCACCACTTGCTTAGGCAGCTGAAGAGGAAATAGTTATGTAGCATGAAGATGCAGCCAATCTCTGTAACATGGTTCTAAAGGTCTGTGATCACAAGTGCAAGCTCTTAAGGTCTTCAGAAAAACCCCACGGCATTTGCGGAAACGCAGATCCCCATACCCCCACTTACAGATGTTCTATTCGGCTGCGGTGGGGGCCCAGAAATCAGAATTTGTGGAAAAACAAAAAACAAACAAACAAAAAACTACAGTAAGGCAATACGGTATTGGCAGAAAGATAAGACACGTAGAGTAATGGAACAGAATAGAGAGTTGAAAAATAGACCCACATAAATATAGCCAATTGATTTCTGACAAAGGTGTAAACGTGATTCCATTGAGAAGGGATAGTCTTTTCAACAAATGGTGCTGGAACAACTGAATATCCACGTGGAAAAAATGAACCTCAACCTAAACCTCATAGCTTATACAAAAATTAACTCAAAGAGATCATAGATCTAAATGTAAAACATAGAACTCTAAAATGTTTACAAAAATAAAACCTGGGAGAAAACATAGGTGATCTAGGGATAGCCAAAGAGCTCTTAGACACAATGCCCAAAGAAATGTCTAGAACAGCAAAAGTAGATAACTTGGATGGTATCAGAATTAAAGAGGCACAGTTAAAAGAATTGAAAGGCATACTACAGACTGAGAGAAATCACATATAGTACTTGCCAAAGGACCTATATCCAGAATATATTTAAAAAGCTCTAAAAACTCCACAGTAAGAAAATAAACAGACCAACTAAGAAATGGATGAAAGAATTGAACAGACACATCACTAAAAAGGACATGAGCCTGGCTGTATTAGTCAGGGTTCTCTAGAGGGACATAACTAATGAAAAAATATATATATACACACACACAGAGATATGAATATTATACATAATTATATATAATGAATATATATTCATATATAGTGTATATATCAAGTGAAATATATATACATATTCGTGGGCGTTTATTGTGTGTGAGTATTAACTCACACAATCACAAAGTCCCACAATAGGCCATCTGCAGGCTGAGGAGCAAGGAGAGCCAGTCCAAGTTCCAAAACTGAAGAAGCTGGAGTTCGATGTTCGAGGGCAGGAAGCATCCAGCACGGGAGAAAGATGTAGGCTAGGAGGCTAAGCCAGTCTCTCTTTTCACGTTTTTCTGCCTGCTTATATTGTAGCCATTCTGACAGCTGATTAGATCATGCCCACCCATATTAAGGGTGGGTAGGCCTTCCCCAGCCCACTGACTCAAATGTTAATCTCCTTTGGCAACACCCTCACAGACACATCCAGGATTAATACTTTGTATCCTTCAATCCAATCAAGTTGACACTCAGTATTAACCATCACAAGTCCACCCTGTGTCAATTTGAACCCATACACATCTCCCTAGATCATACATAATCTTCAAAGAAAGACAATAATAAGGTCATAATTACCCCTAACATAATACAACTATCCTTTGTACAACCGGAAATGCACCAATCCCCAACCCAAATACCGTTACATAAAGTTGACGATACTTAAATGCCAATGTGAAGTCAATAAATCTTATGTCACATGATAAAGGAGAAAGGAAATAAAATGAAGATATTTTCTTAGTACAAGTGTATACATGCACAAACATGTTTTTAACAAAAGAAGGACAATTACAGTACCCGTTTCTGCAGCTGGTCACTTGGTTGTGGCTGGTATTGATGACTAACTTCTTCTATTCTGTATTCCCTTTGCCTTTAGCAAGCACCTCAGCCGGTCTTGGTTTTTTGCCTGGTGGAGTGACGCAAACCTTCATTTCTGAAGAGTCTGGGTCTTTTGTAGTCCTGCCTGGATTGGGATGTTGTAGTTTCCTTTTGACCTTAATCACAGGGCATGGTAATACTAAGAGATGTCCTAATGGATCTCCTATATTCCATGCACACTCTTCCTTACCTCCGTTGTAGAGTAATAGACTGATTTCTACTTAATAGTCTGGATCAGTCACCCCAGCCAACACTATAACTCCCTTCTCAGCCTATTGACTTAAAGGTAGGAGGATCCCAAACTGTCCAGGTGGCAACCTTAACTTCCAGTTTAATGGAATCGTTGTTGTGTCTCTTGGTGGGAATGTTCCTCCCTCTGGAAATAAGACCTCCAGGCCAGCAAAACATAATGTCCTGGGAAGAGGAAGCTAACATTTTGCTAATGGATCACTAGGGGTGATGCTGAGTGGTGCCACTTCCACTTCCACTCCTTGATTCCTGGACCCATGAATCCTGGCTATGGGAGAAACAGTACCATATATTGGATGCTGATTCAGAGCATACATCTCCTTCCAGAGAACTTTGCTCCAGCCCTGCAAAGTATTGTCACCTAGTTGGCATTGTAATTGTGACTTCAAAAGGCCATTCCACCATTCCATCCATCCAGGTGCTTCAGGATCATGGGGAACATGGTAAGACCAGTGAATTCCATGATCATGAGCCGGCTGCTGCACTTCTTTAGCCATAAAACCAATGCCTTGGTCAGAGGCAATGCTGTGTGGAATATCATGGCGGTGGATAAGGCATTCCATGAGTCCACGGATGGTAGTCTTGGCAGAAGCACTGTGTGCAGGATAGGCAAACCCATATCCGGAGTAAGTGTCTATTCCAGTGAGGACAAACCTCTGCCCCTTCCATAATGGAAGAGGTCCAGTATAATCAGCCTGCCACCAGGTAGCTGGCTGATCATCCCCAGGAATGGTGCCATATTGAAGGCTCAGTGTTGGTCTCTGCTGCTGGCAAATTGGGCGCTCAGCAGTGGCTTTAGCCAGGTCAGCTTTCATGAGTGGAAGTCCATGTTGCTGAGCCCATGCATAACCTCCATCCCTGTCACCATGGCCACTTTGTTCATGGGCCCATTGGGCGATGACAGGGGTGGCTGGGGAAAAAGGGCAAGTGGTGTCCACAGAATGGGTCATCCTATCCATCTGATTATTAAATATTTCTCTACTGAGGTCACCTGCTGGTGAGCACTCACATGGGATACAAATATCTTCACAGTTTTTGACCACTCAGAGAGGTCCATCCACTTACCTCTTCCCAAAATTTCTTCGTCTCCAATTTTCCAATCATGATTCTTCCAAGTCCCTAGCCATCCAGCCAAATCATTGACTACAGCCCATGAATCAGTACATAATCACACATCTGGCCACTTCTCCTTCCATGCAAAGTGCACAGCCAGGTGCACTGCTCGAAGTTCTGTCCACTAGGAAGATTTTTCTTCATAGCTGTCCTTCAGGGATGTCCTGGAAAGGGGCTGTAATGCTGCAGCTGTCCACTTTCAGGTGTACCTGCATATCATGAAGATCCACCTGTGAACCAGGCCCTAGTCTTCTCTTCCTCTGTCAACTGATCATAGGGAACTCCCCATGAGGCTATCAGTGCAGGCTAGGGGAGAGAAGGCAGGGTGGCAGGAGTGGAGACCATGGCTATTTGAGCCACTTCTTCATGTAACTTACTTGTGCCTCAGGACCTGCTCGAGCCCAATCATGTATATACCACTTCCATTTGATGATGGAATGCTGCTGTGCATGACCCACTTTATGGCTAGATGGGTCAGAAAGCACCCAGTTCATGATAGGCAGTTCAGGTTGCATGGTGACTTGATGACCCATCGCCAAACGTTCAGTTTCCACCAAAGCCCAGTAACAGGCCAAGAGCTGTCTCTAAAAAGGAGAATAGTTATCAGCAGAAGAAGGCAGGGCCTTGCTCCAAAATCCTAGAGGCCTCCACTGTGCTTCATCTATGGGGGCCTGCCAAAGGCTCCAAACAGCATCCCTATCTGCCACACCTCAAGCACCATTGGATCTGCTGGGTCTTATGGCCCAAGTGGCAGAGCAGCTTGCACAGCAGCCTGGACCTATTGCAGAGCCTTCTCCCGTTCTGGACCTCAGTCAAAACTGGCAGCCTTTTGGGTCACTTGATAAATGGGCTAGGGAACACACCCAATGAGGAATGTGTTGCCTCCAAAATCCAAATAGGCCCACTAGGCATTGTGCCTCTTTCTTGGTTGTAGGAGGGGTCGAACGTAGCAAATTACCCTTCACTTAGAAAGAATATCTCGACAGGCTCCACACCACTGGACCCCCAGAAATTTTACTTGGGTAGAAGTTCCCTGAATTTCAGTCAGATTTATTTCCCATCCTCTGGCACACAAATGTCTCACCAATAAGTCCAATGTGTTTGCTACTTCTTGCTGACTGGATCCAATCAGCATAATGTCATCAATGTAATGGACCAGTGTGAATCTTTCAGAAGTGAAAAGCGATCAAGGTCTCTCCAAAGAAGATTATGACACAAAGCTGGAGAGTTGATATACCCCTGAGGTAGGACAGTGAAGGTATATTGCTGGCCTCGCCAGCTGAAGACAAATTGCTTATGGTGGACCTTATGGGCAGAAATGGAGAAAAAGGCATTTGCCAAGTCAATGGCTGCATATCAGGAGATGTGTTAAATTTGCTGAGGCAATGAAACCACATCTGGTAAAGCAGCTGCAATTGGAGTCACCACTTGGTTAAGCTTATGATAATACACTGTCATTCTCCAAGATCCATCTGTCTTTTTCACAGGCCAAATGGGAGAGTTGAAAAGGGGTGTGGTGGGAATCACCACCCCTGTGTCTTTCAAATCCTTGATGGTGGCACTAATCTCCGCAATCCCTCCAGGGATTCGATATATATATATTTTTGATTTACTATTTTTCTAGGTAGAGGCAGCTCTAATGGCTTCCATTTGGCCTTTTCCACTGCAATAGCCCTCACCCTACCAGTCAGGGGGCCAATATGGGGGTTCTGCCAGCTGCTAAGTATGTCTATGCCAATTATGCATTCTGGCACTAAGGAAGTGACCATAGGATGAGTCCCAGAACCCACTGGACCCACTGTAAGTCAGACCTGAGCTAAAACTCCATTAATTACCTGACCTCTGTAAGCCCCTACTTTAACTGGAGGACCACAATGACATTTTGGGTCCTTTGGAATCAACGTCAGCTCAGAGCCGGTGTCCAGTAGTCCGCAAAATGTCTGATCATTTCCCTTTCCCCAGTGCACAGTTACCCTGGTAAAAAGTCAGAATTCTCCTTGGGGAAGGATGGGAGAAAGATTCACTCCATAAATTGTCGTTAATGTAGTGGGGTCCTTCCTCAAGGAAACCTGGCCTCCCCTTCATTCAAGGGGTTCTGGGTCTGTAAACTGGCTCAAGTCTGGAAATTGTTTGAGGGGCCATTATTCTCTCTTTTTATAATTCAAATTAGTCTTTTGTCCACTTGACCTAGAAGTTTTCTGTTTGTATAATTTAAGTAGGAATGCAGTAGGCTTCCTATCAATTTCACTTCTAGGAGCACGGTGATTAATTAGCCAATGCCAGAGCCCTACACAAGTCAGACTATTCTGATTGCCGCTTTGCCTCTGCTGTGCATTACAGTAGGTATGCCCACCTTGCCTTTGACAGTTGAGTGCTACCACTTGGCCCCTTCCATCTCAGGATCCAATTATTCCCATTGTATTTAAGGGCTATTTAACTGTAGCCCTCATGGTCACACTCTCAGCCTCACTTCTAGGGGCCTGCAGGGACTTTAGTCTAGTTATAAGTCCAGAAGCCTTCCTCTGGGAGTGGCCCTGAGGAAAATCAACATTATTTTGCCTGGCAACTGCCTGGCAACTGCTGCTTTGTAGTTGAGTGACTGCTGTTCCCACCGTTAGATCTGACATACAAGAGAAGAGCAATTATAGGGCTCTTCAAAGATGCAGGTGCTACCCTCACAAAACTATTTCACAAGGCATTGGTCAAGAGTATGTCTTCTGGACCCTCCCAGCTGGGATGCGTAGGTATAAACTGACTAATCCACTCCACTATCCCAATCTCCCTAAGCCCTTGGATCCCTTTCTCTACATTAAACCAAGGGAGATTAGGCATTTCCAGCTCGCTCACAGTGGATCATCTTTTAATCCATATTTCAGCTAACCAAGCAAATAAACTATTAGAACTTTTTTTTTTAACCCCTTGAGCTACAACGTTAAATGCAGAGTCCCTACTTAGTGGGCTCAAATCAATTAAATTCAGCCTGATCCAACTCTATGTTCCTTCTGCCATTATGCCACACCCTTAGTATTCATTCTCATGCCTGTCCTCCAGATTTCTGTTTATATAAATTAGAAAACTCAAGCAGTTCTTTTTAAGTGTAGCACACTTCCTCATGGGTCACACTCTCAACCTCATCTCTAGGGGCCCACGGGGACTTTAGTTATAAGTCCAGAAGCAAACAAGGGAGTTCGGGATGGCCCTGAGGAGAAGCAACATTATTTTGCCCGGCAACTGCCTCAGGGGAGGCCATCAGTGTTGCCTTAGGCAGTGCAAGGTGTATCTCCTCAGACAAAGGTGGAAAGGCTGACAGCAGCATGGATTGGGGAGGGGATGTTGCCACTACTGGGGATGGGGAAACTGTTTCTTCTGGCAAAAAAGCTTCATCAGAGTTTATAAACTCAGTGTCCCCAGCTTCATCAGGGTCCTCCCACACATCCCCATTCCAAGTTGCAGGGTCCTATTCTTTTCCAGTCAATGCCCTCACTTTAACAGTAGGCACCTGGCAAGACTGTGCATGCACCTTTTGTTGCAGGTCAGCCACTCTTATAGTAAGAGCTTATGTCTGTTTTTCCATAATGTCAGCTCTTTCCCTACAGGAGATAAGACTCTGAGTTGACAATCTTAGCAGATTTGTGGCTCAGTATCTGCTTCTGAAGCTGGGAGACAGAATCCCTGAGTTTATCATTTTTTTTCCATCACTTTGTCCACTGAACTTAGCTTCATTATGTTCCTTGGTTCCCCACATATGTCAAAGATATTATGTATGAGTCACTAAACTCCTTGCCTCTCAAAAGCAAGGAATTAGGAGTGTCAAATACTGTTTAAAGAGTTACTTTGCATAACTCTCTAAACAGTTCACACCAAGGACTATCAGTGTTCTCTATACTATTGGAAGTAGAGTCCTTAGCATTTTGGGGTCTAATCATATGAAGCAGCCAACTCCAGGAGCCCCCAAACCAATGAAATAACTCCATCCTTAATGTTCTGTTTCTCTAGAACCCTCCTGGCACCAAAATCTGTATTAGACAGGGTCCTCTAGAGGGATAGAACTAACGGAATATATATACACACATGTATATATGATGTATATATATTTCACAAGGCATTGTGAATATGTAAATATATATTTATAAAAATATATATTTATATAATATATATATTTATAATATATAAATATATATTTATAGATATATAATATATATTTATATATAAATGTATTTATATAATATATACTTATATATAAATAATATATTTATATTTATATTATGTAAATATAAAGGGGAGTTTACTAAGTATTAACTCACAGGATCACAAGGTCCCACAATAGAACATCTGCAGGCTGAGGTGCAAGGAGAGCCAGTCCACATTCCAAAACTGAAGAACTTGGAGTCTGATGTTCAAGGGCAGGAAGCATCCAGCACGGAAGAAAGACGTAGGCTAGAAGGCTAGGCCAGTCTGTCTTTTCACATGTTTCTGCCTTCTTATATTCTAGCTGTATTGGCAGCTGATTACATTGTGCCCACCCAGATTAAGGGTGAATCTGCCTTTCCCAACCCACTGCCTCAAATGTTAATCTCCTTTGGGTAACACCCTCACAGACACACCCAAGATTAATACCTTCTATCCTTCCATCCAATCAAGCTGACGCTCAGTATTAACCCACACAGTGGCAATTAAGCGAATGAGAAAATGTTCAACATCTCTAGTCAATAAAGAAATACAAATAGCCATGCACAGTGGCTCACGCCTGTAATCCCAGCACTTCGGGAGGCTGAGGGAGGCAGATTGTTTGAGCGTAGGAGTTCAAGACCAACCTTGGATACATAATGAGACCTCATCTCTACAAAAATAAAAAATTAGCCAGGCATGGTGGCGCATGCCTGTGGTCTCAGTTACTCAGGAGGCTGAGGTGGAAGGATTGCTCGAACCCAGAAGGTTGAGGCTGCAGTGAGCTGTTATCGTGCCACTGCATGTCTGCTTGGGCAACAGAGTAAGACCCTGTCTCAAACAAACAAACAAAAGAAGAAGAAGAAGAAATGCAAATTAATCTGCTGTGGTTTGAATGTGTCCCCCTCCCCTCCAATTCATGTGCTGGAAACAATCCCCAGTGCAACCCTGTTGAGAGGTGATTAGGTCGTGGGGGCTCTGCCCTTATGAATGAACTAATGCTGTTATCCCAGGAGTGGGTTAGTTATTATGAGACTGGGTTTATTATAAAAAGTGAGTGTGATCACCTCTTGCTTTCTCTTGCATGTGTGCTCCTTTGCCCTTCCACCTTCCACATGGGATGACACAGCAAAAAGGCCCTCCTCAGATGCTGTCACCTTGATATTGGACTTCTCAGGCTCCAGAACTAAAAAAGTTTGTGAGAAATAATTTTTTTTTATAAACCACCCAGTCTATGTTCTATGATAACAACATGAAATGGACAACATCTGTAAGAATGAGTAAAATAATTTTTAAAAACCACCATACCAAGTCCTGACAAGGATGTGGAGCAACTGGAATTCTTATACAATTCTAGTGAGAATACAAAATAGTGCAGCCACTCCAGAAAACAGTTTGGCATGGTCTTATAAAGTGAAACGTACAACTACCACTTCACCAAGCAAGCCAACACTTGCGCCTTTGCCCTAGAGAAATGGAAACTTATGTTCACAGAAAAACCTGTATGTGAATATTGGTAGAAACTCTACTTCACAATTGCCCAAACTGGACTCAGTTCAAATATTCTGCAGTGGCTGAATGGATAAACAAACTGTGGTAGAGTCATGCGATAGAATACTAGTCAGCGATAAAAAGGACCAGGCTGCTAGAACTTCGTGCAGCAGCTTCTATGAATCTCAAAGGCTTACACTGAGTGGAAGGAGCCACTATCACAAGGTTACCTTCTGCATGATTTTATCTACACTACCTTCTTGAAAAGCCGAGAGTATAGTGTTGGAGGGCAGATCAGTGGTTGCCATAGGGATGTGACTATAAAGGGATAGCATGAAGGGGTTTTGGGGAATGATAGGACTGTTCTGTACCCTGATTGTGGATTGTGATGGTGGTTACACGAACCTATATATGTGAAAATTCACAAAACTGGTGATTATTTCTCAATGTATAGGTATATCAAATTATCAAGTTATAAAGCTTAAACATATGATGATTTTAATTGCCAATTTTACCTTAATAAAGCTGGAAAAAATTTACAGAACTGCACACCAATTCAATGTATGATAATTTTAAAGTAGAATGAATTAAAAAAGAAAAAAACCTTTCAGCTGGTCCAAGCATCACAGTTTGATGGCTGCATTCCTGAGTCCAGTACTCACCTGTTGCTTAGCAACAAAGCTTGGGCCTTTCCACTAATCACACCTTGAGCTCCCAAATCAAAACAAAAGTTTCTTGAAGGTAGGGGCCAGGATTCTTGGGCCTCTGTGGCTCCATGGCTACTCTCAGATCCTCCCTCCTTTTCTTTTTTTTTTTTTCTTCCTCCCTCCCTTGGTTCCTTCCATTCTTTCTTTCTTTCTTTCATTTATGGGAGCACTCCCCAGGAAGATGCTCAACCAGGAGCTCATCTTGTCTTCCAGGCCTGGGTCCCCTCCATATGACCTGGCAGGAGAGCAGTGGCTGGCTTGGACACAGCCACTCTGGGAGATAGTAAATGTCTCTGAATCTTCTTGCTCAGTCGCCCCAGTGGAGAGATTGGAAGATCAAGGCTCAGAAGGATGCCCTGTTATTCTGGAAGTTAGTGGAAGGGTCAGGACTGGAAGCCAGCACCCTGACCTGAAACGTGGGACCATTCCCATCAGCACTCATAAGCAGGTTTGCTCCACTCCCCTGTCCCCCACCTCCAGGCTCCAGGATGATATTTAGTGTTTTCCCCGTTGTTTAATAAGAGTCACTTTCTTGCTGATAGCTCCCCTAACTTCTCTTTGCCACCAATCACTTGTATGCTTCAGACCTACAGGGCTAGACAGTTGCACTGGGAGATCCCCCAAGATCTTCAAAACCAATTCACTCCAAACTGATCTCTTCTTTCCTTGAAATCACCTCCCCCTTCCCTGGTTCCCGGTTATTTCTGTTTCCTAAGTCAGAAACCTGAAGTCCACCTGGATTTCCCCCATCTCTCCCTCCACAGCCAGATCTGCTTCTGGAAACACTCTTGAATGCATCTTCTTTTTTGTGTCCTTTCAGCCACTGCTGAGGTCCAGTCCTCACTACCTCTGGGTGGTGCCCTGGACTCTGGCCTGTCCTCCACAGGACCACCAAAATATGATCTGGTGGCGCCTCGCCCTGCAGGTGAACCCCTCTGGACTCGCCCTTGCTTGGCGAGAAAACAGCCAATGTCTTTACTTCCGTCAGCCAGGCCTTTGCTGCCCGGCCCCAGCCTATAGCTCCAGCCTTGCCACCTACCCCACACTGCCTGGCTACTCCTGATGGAGCACTGTGCATGCAACTCCTTTCCATCGGGATGCTCTCCTCATCCCTCACCCACCTGCTCTTGCCTGGCTAATCCCCAGGTAGTGGGCAGAATGCTGGGCTCCATACCTAATCCCTAGAACCTATGAATGGGGGAGAAAAAGTATTTGGAGGTGTAATTAAAATAAGATCTTCAGATAAAGACATCACTCTGTATTATTCAGGTGGGCCCTAAATTCAATAACAAGTGTCCTCGTGGCCGGGCGCAGTGGCTCAAGCCTGTAATCCCAGCACTTTGGGAGGCCGAGATGGGTGGATCACGAGGTCAGGAGATCGAGACCATCCTGGCGAACACAGTGAAACCCCGTCTCTACTAAAAAATACAAAAAACTAGCCGGGCGAGATGGCGGGTGCCTGTAGTCCCAGCTACTCGGGAGGCTGAGGCAGGAGAATGGCGTAAACCCCGGAGGCGGAGCTTGCAGTGAGCTGAGATCCGGCCACTGCACTCCAGCCCGGGTGACAGAGCGAGACTCCGTCTCAAAAAAAAAAAAAAAAAAAACAAGTGTCCTCGTAAGATGAGGCAGAGGGAGATTTGATAGAGATGGGGAGGAGGCAATATGACTTCAGAGGCAAGGGCTGGAGTGATGTGGCCACAAGCCAAGGACTGCCAGCCACCACTGGAAGAGTGTAGGAAGCTGGAAGAGTCAAGGAAGAATTCTGCCCCTGAGCCTCCAAGGAAGCACTGCCTTGCTGACACCTCAATTTCAGACCTCTGGCTTCCAAAACCATGAGATAAAAAATACCCATTGTTTGAAGCCACTGAGTTTGTGAACTAGTTACAGCAGCTACAGAAAACTACCATACTCAGGGTTGACCTTCTCTGTGACATGCTCCCAGGCCTCTTAGGGAGAGTTGCTCCTTCCTCTGTGGTTTCACTTGTCCCACTGGTAGGGGTGTCAGGAAGGGCTGAAGGCTATGGCTTCTAACCCAGGCTGTCACCAACAGGGAGAAGGAGCAAGTGTTCTCTGTGTGTGTGTTGTGGGGGAAGTAGTTTGCCTTTCCTGAACGAGCCAGGTGTTTGCATATCCTACTGGATATGTCTTCCCACTGGCCACGTGGGCACCGAGAGAGATGCATAGGAATGTGTGTAGCAGCAAGCAACAAACCATCCAATAGCTCCTAATAACAACCATTAGAAACAGCCCTTGTGTATTTTGAGGATGGGTAAATGATGGTGGTATAGCCACACACTGGAATACCATACGGCAGTGAAAAATGGAGTCATAACTGCATACAAGATGGAAAAAATCTACAAAATACAATGTGGGCAGAAAAGGTACTGTAGAAAAATACATGCAGTGATCTTGATATAAAGAATCAATGTGGGTGAGTGCAACATGATGGTTTAGGGGTATGGAAAGAAAGGCAAGGGAATGACAGGCCAAATTGGAGACCGTGGCCATCTCTGCAGGGCAGCTGGGCAGATCAGAAAGGGACCGTCTAAGCAGTGTTTGTCAAACGTTAATGGGCACGCATCACACAGAGGTCTGCTTAACATGCGATTCTCATTTGGTGAGCCTCAGGTAGGGCCTGAGAGTCTCTGTCTGCTACAGGCTTCCAGGTGAGGTTGAGTCTGTGGATCCAGACCACATTTTGGGTAGTGAGGATGAGCCAAGAGGCAGTGATGGCCCAGCCTGGGGATGCTTGATCCTTGGCGCACATCGGAATCACTCCAGGAGCTTCTCAAAAGCACTGATGCCAGGTCAGCTGGAGACCAGTTATATGAGCAGCCCTGGGTGCAGAGCCCAGGTGTGGCTGTGTGGATAGCTCCCAGGGACTGCACAGTGCAGCAGGTGGAGGCCCCTACTCCAGTCTGGACCGGTGTTCATTTTCTCTTTGTCTTCTAGGCTTTTCGTGTATACTATCTGTATTCCTTTGTACGTATAAGGCTCACACAAAATATAAAATGTGTTAAAAAAAGAGTGCAAATTAAAAAAAAAAAAAAAAAAAAAAAAAACAAGCCAGATCTATGGGGTCTGGGAGGAGAAAGAACAAGGAACTAAAAAGGATTCTTAGGCCAGGCACAGTGGCTCATTCCTATAATTCCAACACTTTGGGAGGCTGAGGCAGGTGGATCACTTGAGCCCAGGAGTTCAAGACCAGCCTGGGCAACATGCTGAAACCTCATCTTTACAAAAAAATAAAAAATTAGCCAGTGTGGTGGCATGCACCTGCAGTCCCAGCTACTTGGGAGGCTGAGGCAGGAGGATCACGTGAGTCTGGGGAGCTTGAGGCTGCTGTGAGCTATGATGGCGCCACTACACTCCAGCCTAGGCAACAGAGCAAGACCCCATCTCAAATAATAAAAAATTAACAAGATTCTTAAAAACCGCTTTAGTCCACAGCAAAGAATCCTGTCGGCTGTTAGGCCTATTGGTCGGCACAGCCGGCAGCCGTTGCGTTGTTGGCCAGTCAGCCCCCTATCTGTGATAGTCAGAGTCAGCCAGGCAACAGCACGGTAAGTTAAGCTGTGGGTCAGTCCAGCAACCAGCAAGTCAGTCTGAATCCCTGAGCAGTTCGTTCTTCCTGTTCCCAGTCAGCCAGGGCATCCACTTGTTAGGACGGTGGTTTTTGCTCTGTCCATCAACGTGTAGTCATTGTTGTCAGGTGTTGGTGAGTTACCACCACCCAATCTCACTGTCAACTGTGGTTGCGAGGGTTGGTGGGAAAGGCCCATGGGTGCATGGAGGGCTCAGTGGTCGGCATGTCAGCCGGTCAGCCAGTCAGATCAGTCAGAATGGCAGTTGGTGAGAGAGTCAGTCAGCAATGAGTCAGCCAGCCAGCAGCCTGCCAGACAGACTTTCTCTACTTCATCCAGCCTGTTGGTGAGACGGTCTTTAGTCAGGAAACCCCTAAGTCTGTCAGTCAGACCCTAGTCAGACAGATAACCTGTCAGGCCTGAGTCGTGTGAGACAGCTAGTTGGTCGGGCAGCCCCAGGCTGGCAGTTAGCTGCGCCATCCATCAGTCAGTCACTGAATGGGCCAGTCACCACACCAGTGCCTCAGCCAATTGGGGAGACAGCCTTAGCCGGTGCCCAAGGCTCCGCTCAGACATGCTCTGTTGGCAGTCCCTGCGTGGTTGGTCTGGCCGTCTATCTGTCTGTCTGTCATGCAGGTAGCTGTGAGTCAGGCAGCACCCCAGCCAGCCAGGCAGCTGCAGGACGAGCTCACCCTCCCCACACTGAGCCGGTTCATTAAGAACCCTGCAGACTGGGGAGAACTCCAAGACCCTGTTCAACAGCAGTGAGGCTCTGTTACTATTATTAGCGAAGAGCGCTCCGGAGGTTCCGGAAAGTGGAAAAGGCCATCAATAGCCCTGCCCTGCTTCCCCCTCCACACCTCTCTCTCCATTAATGAGGTTCCTGCCACAGAGAAGGGGCGCTTCCCGGAGGCCGGAATTGGAGGAGGGGGCAGAGGGTGGGGGAGTGGTTCCAGTCAGCCCTGCTGCCATCCCCATGGGGGGTGGGTGGGAGTGGAGCCCGAAAAGGAGACCCTTCTCCCTGGCCTGGCCCTGCCCACCTTCAGGGTCTGTGTCCCCCTCTGAGCTGCCATCTCTGAACAAGCCAGGTGGCGGGCGTGCAGCTAAGGTCCACACAGGGTACAGGGATTTTATGTCAGCTCTTGTGTTTATCTGCTGTGACTCAAAAAGAAAGGAGAAAACACAGTTGCAGAGTCTACTTTTCGGTTCATGGAAGTTCCCGTGTGTGATTTTATTTCAGATCACAGCCGTCCTGAAAGGTAGCAGCATCCCGCTACAGGCACTGAGGTTCGGAAAGAGAAGCGTTTGCCAGAGGTGGATTCCATCCAGGTGCGCATGACTCCAGCGTGCATAGCTTCTCCTTACTGGGCTGTCTCTCCGGTGCTGGCAGAGGGCTTTCAATTTCCAGCTGCACTCTCCCCTTCTTTTCCATGGGGCTGGAGAGGACATTTCTGAGGTCTCTCATGCTCTAACGTTCTCTGCTGGACGTATGTTCTGTTATGAACTTGCTGTTGGGACCTGCTATGCCTGGGACCAGACCAGAAGCGGAGGTAGGGGCTGGAGAGCAGCGTTCCTTGGCCTTGGGTCTGGGGTAATGGGCCCACTCTTTTATAAGCTTCTGGACTTACGGAGCTGAAGGGAGCCTGATGCTTACTTGGTCTGCATCCAGTCTCATCAGAAGCAGAATCTTTCCAACAACCATGCAGTCAGCACCTACCTGTGCTTATACATTCCCAGTGACAGGGAGCTCACTACCTCTCCAAGGAGCCTTTTCTATTGTGGGGCAGCCTCGGCCCTTGTAAAGTCACTCCACATCGTAGGCCCTCACCTTTAGTTCTCAGTCCTGCATTTTGGTGCCACCCAGATTAAGCCTCATGCTTCTTAAGAGAGCTGTCCTCCTATTCAGACTTAGGGAAAGACAACGGGATTTCCTGTTTCTCAGTTGTTTCAGTTGTGTGCAAGGGAAAAGACAGAATGCTGGAGAAGAGTGAAAGAGCAAGGCTCTTGGGTCAGTGTGGTAGACTGCTGGCACTGGTGGCTTCAGTTTAGCACGCCTTGCTGTATCTATGGCTCTAAGTAGCGCCCTCCAACATTGACTTACTCTCGGCAGTGGGATAGTAGCAAACTTGATGTAAGCAGAGATTTGTAAAGATGCCTGGTTTTTCCCACGTTCTCTCCTGGACCCCGGCCACCTCCGTGAGAACAAGCCCGGGACAGCCTGCTCGAGGGATGCGAGAGACACGTGGAGAAGAGCTCATCATGTTCCAGCCAAAGTCATCCTACAGCAGCCAGCACCAGCTCATCCTTCAGCTCACCACAGACACCTGAGAGATTCCAACCCATGTCAACTGAGGCTGGTTTAGATTAGCCAAACTGCCCAGCTGACCCAGAGACTCATGAGAAACAACAGTTGTTATTTTAAGTGACTAAATTTGGGGGCAGTTCGTTACACAGCAATAGCTCACTAAGAAAGACACTCAAAACTCTCCAAGGATCAGCCTTGCTTCCGCTTTTCCTAGCAGTGTGACTTCAAATAAACCACAGAAGCTCTGGAAGTCTCAGTGTTCTCATCTGTTAAGTGGGGCTACTAAATCCTGCTCTTCCTCCTTCAAAGGAGGCAGTCAAAAGAGTAATAGGTAGGGAAGTACATTGCTCACTAGGTGGAGCATAAAAAGGGGCCGGGCTCAGGAAGGTCCAGGGATTGGATCAAGGGCGGGTGTCCCTGCAGCTGCATGTCAGGGCTCTGCTAAGCAGAGGGCAGTGCAGTATATTAACCCAGCTCACCTCACTGTCCAGAAGCAAGCCTGGCAGGCTGAGTGATGGGGTCAACTGCAGACTTATTTACAGACACAGCCCTTTTGCCTTCTCTTCCTCTGTAGGCCCTACTGGCAGCATACAAATGAGAATCAATAGGCCAGTTATTAAACCGTAAATATCCCTCCCCTCAGGCTCTTGGGCCAAGAGCTCTGAGCCTCTCAGCTGAGAGGGGTGCTGAGGGTGCCTCACATGCAGTCTGCCTTATACCCCAGCCCAGCCCACCACCCCAGAACAGAGGAGAGACTGCCACTACCTTTCTGGGTAGAGAGGAGGCCTGATTCATGCAGAACCAAATTAAAGGAGCCCTCAAACCACCATGCAACATCTATTGTTTAGGAAGGGAGGAAAGCCACGTGAGTATGGCACAAACCCTTTACCTACCTAGGCTGAAACTCAGAATGCTTGAGTCAGAAGGGGGCTGGGAAGTCCATCCATGCTCCTGCATATTCTGTGGATGCAGAGACAATTCAGGGGCCCAAAGAGGGGGCGACTCATCCCAGAAGATATGCCCAGAAAGTGACAGAATCCAGACTCAAACCCAGATGTATGGCCTATGAACTGTGCCATCATCTAAGACAGAAGAGGAATTATGGTGCACAAGTAGGGAAGGGACATAGAGGGTGAGGCAGTTAATAAGGTCCAGGGAGACAGGACTAGCAATGAAGCCAGGGAAAAGAAAGCTGCTTAAAGGAGCTAGGGGGAGAGGAAGGGAGGGAAAGAGAGTGTTAGGTGAGCAGGGGCTGGTGAACTGGGAAGTTTGGTAGTTTGGTACAAGAGAGGAGAATATAAAGACACACACACACACACACACACACACACAGCAGACAGGGGGAACTGGTAGGCTTCCTGCATTCCTTAATTGTGGACATCATGGAGGCTGCATTTAAGCTGGGCCATGGAGGATGAGTAATTTGAGCTGGGCCATGGGGAATAAGTAGGATCTATGCTCACTTAACCCTCTCTATATATGGAGCAGAAAGGAATGAAGGGCAATCCAGGAGGAAGGGCCAGAATAAGCAAAGGCATCAATGGTGGCAGCGATGATAATGATGATGATGATGTTGATGGCAATGATGGTGGTGGTAATGAAGATGATAATAATGATGATGATGGTGGTGGCGATAATGCTGGTAATGGTGATTAAGATGATGATAATGATGGTGATGATACTGATGGTGGTGATGGTGGTGGTGATGATGAGAGTGGGGATGATGGTGCTGATGAAGATGATAATAATGATGAAGATGATGGTGATGGTGAAGATGATAATGATGGTGATGATGGTGATGGTGATGATGATGGTGATGGTGATTATGGTGATGATAATGATGGTGATGATAATAATGGTGATGGTGGTAGCTATCACTTTTTTTTTTGAGACAGAATCTCACTCTGTCACCCAGGCTGGAGTGCAATGACGTGATCTCAGCTCACTGCAACCTCTGCCTTCCAGGTTCAAGCGATTCTCATGCCTCAGCCTCGCGAGTAGCTGGGATTACAGGCACCTGCCATCATGCCCAGCTAATTTTTGTATTTTTGTAGAGACGGGGTTTCACCATGTTGGTCAGGCTGGTCTTGAACTCCTGACCTCAGGTGATCTGTCCGCCGTGGTCTCCCAAAATGCTGGGATTGTAGGTGTTAGCCACTGCGCCTGGCCGGTAGCTATCACTTTCTAAAGGACTTTCTGTGCACCATGAGCTGTGCCAGGGCATTTTACATCCTCCACATTATTAAGTTCACATAACAACTCTATTGGGCACCAGGGTCAGTGTAGGCCCAGAGCTGCCAGGCGCTTTCCATCTATGTAAAGGAGAGTGGCAGGTGACTGATAGGAGGTGGCCAACTCTTGGGGAGTCTTGACCACCTGGCTAAGGCACTGGGACTCCATCCTAAGGGCAAGGAGGAGCTGTCGAAGGTTTTTGAGCAAGATATTGTCTAATCAAAATTGTTGCCCACCTATTATATTACCAGACCCTCAGTCAGGGCTGGGGGAACCCAGAGGGGCAAGATCTCTGTGAACTAGGGCTTCCTAGAGGAGGTAGCCTTTTGTGGGTTCTGAGTTTCCCCACCTGAGTGTGGTTCCTTTTGTCAGCTCTGGCCCTGCCAAGAGCCCTTAGCCTTTCTTCCAGGCTGCTCTGTAGCACCGAGTGCCTTGGATTCATTTCTGGTGAGAGAGGTTGTTTCCCAGACTCCTATGCTGAGTTCACGTGACGGCATCTAGCCAACTACCTGGGAGCTGCCACCCACTCCAGGGACACAGCAGAGGGTGGAGCATGACAAGAAGTCCCTTCCCATCTCCCCAGGCCTGGGGGAGGCCCAGATTCCCAGGGGCAGCAGCGCCTCCCCCTGGCTCCACGTTAGAGTCACCTGGGGGCCTTTCAGATAACACATGCCAAAGACCTACCTCCACCTGCTGAACTGAATGCTGACCCCTGTGAGTGGGGCCCGGACACGGATATATAGATATACACTTGATGTCCTGCTGACTCACTCAGAGAGCTAGGGTTAGAAATCACTGGGAATTGCACCCCAGGCCGACCCTGGATCCCATTTGCTCATAGGTGATCTCAGAAGTGCTTCTCTGTCTAAAAGACAGCTGGCATGGGCTAGATAGGGCTGGTTCAGCTTTGCCTATGGTGGCCCTATAGGAAGGCATCCTTTACTTCCCAGTGTTGACAGCTCTTGCTACCCTGAGCATCCTTGTTGTGAACAAGTCTCTGAGGCTGGGCTAAGCTCTGGGCTGGGAAAGCCCGTGAGCAGGATGGGCAGAAGGTCCCTTCCCAGCCAGCCCCCTGCCCCCTGCCCACAGAGCCTCCTGAGTATCCCAGGGGCAATGGCTGATACCCCTCTGCACCCACATCCTTGGCTGCTCAGCGGTTCAGGTCCCTGGCACCATTTGGCTTGTATTCCAGGAGTTTATGCTTCTCCTGCTCCCTGAGGACAGCAGCTGAGTCTTCTGTGTGTGAGACAGACGGGGAAGAGCAGAGAGTGTCGGGACCACAACCCAGGGACTGGACAGCCGGGTTCAAGCCAGGTTCTGCTTTCTACTAGCTGCGTGACTGCGAGCAACTTCTCTGGGTCTCAGTTTTCTTGCTGGTGAAACAGATGATTATAATGATAAAACTCCTCCCCCATGAGGGTGCTGAGAGGCGTGGAGGGGGTGATTCTCGACAGTTGCTCAGCAGCGTGGCTGGCACAGGGCAAGCGCTCAGGGTGAGCTAGTATTTTCCTTTGCATCTTGCCCATGGCCTTTCTGCACATGGATGCTTGCCAAAGGTGGGCTGCAGTGAATAGGAGTGAACACTAGGATGTTTTTCCCGCCCCAGATCTGAGCTCTTCTTCTGTATTTGGAGGTTATTCCATGCCTATCTGCTGCTATAGAAAATCCCGGCTCCTTGCTTTCCTAGCCTCCCTTACAGCACAGTTGCAGACCCATTCCCTGAGATCTGCCTGTGGAGTGGGCCACGATGCACACAAGCGGGACCCTGGAAAAGCCGTTCTGGTGGTAGGCAGCAGAACAGCTCCCCGAGCCTCCAGGGCAGCATAGCAGTGGGCAGCACGTGCAGCTCCCATGGCCCTGGAGGCAGAGCAGGAGGTGGCTTCCCCTGGAGGCTGGCAATGTCCTTAGACTGGTTTAGTGGCATGGCTGCTTGGCCTTCGGTCTGGCCACGGTGCTTTCCAGCCCTTCCCAGTGATTCTGTGAGTCCCTGGATTCCGTTCAGTACATCCTATTTCTGCTCAATCGGTGTTGATTGCTTCTGCCTGCATCTAGGACTCTACATTAGTCAGAGGAGGGTGGAGTCTTTATTGTACCCATTGCCGGACTCAGACACTGGTGAGATCCTGCACCAGGCCCTGCAGGCTCATCTGTGGCTGAGGGGAGCCAGAGCCAGGACACACACTGCCGATGGTGTGAGCACCACATCTGTGGCCACCCTGCACTTCCACCAGAGGACCCCAGTGGAGGCCACTCCAGAGCACTGGCCATGGCCCCCCCAGAACACTGGCCACAGCCCCCAGAGGGGTCAGGCACAAACTCCGACATAAGGGGGTCACTTGTGATAAAAAATGCCCTGAATCCAGGAAGGGGCTGTAGCTCACGACCACCTGCAGACAGAGAGACCTTGGGAAAGGTAGCTGGCCTAGGAGTAGAATTCCTGCCTAACTCCAGCCTGAGCAAGGGCCGTGTTATCACAGAATAGTGATGAGAGCCTCTGGTGTTTACACTCAGCTGTACCTTTTCCCCTCCTTTTCTCATTTCTGCCCATCCTACAGAGGGGAAATGGGAGCTCAGAGGCTCACACCGGCTTTCCCAAGGTCCCATAGCAATGAGAAGTAGAGACCAGTCCCAATCCAGGTGTTTAATGTCAAGGCTGAAAGGAATGTCTGAGGACACTGAGGCCCAGGACAAGGGTGGCCAATGAAGCCTATCAAAGGAACTCAGATTTTGAACTTTCATTAAAAATGAACAAAAGACCCCCTGAAATACTCTCTTATGACTTTGGAATGGGGCACCCTGCCATGGGAGAGAGTGAGCTCCCTGTTGGTGGAGGTGTGTAAGGAAGAGGTGGGAACCACTGGGTGAGGATGCACTGAGGGGCAAGGATTTCTACCGACTACAGGGTCTGCCATCTCCTGGGGGCCAGTGGGTCTCTATAAATGGAGCTGAGGGCTTCCTGAAAAATGCCTGTCTTGTTGCAATCTCTGTTGTCCCTCTGCTTTGAGCATTTGGCCAAGAGGACAGAGATCCACATAAAGTGGCCTGATTTTAAATGGGGTGTCTTGAGCTGCCTCGAAAGGTAGAGAAGAGCCCCAGAGTCATAAAGAATCCTGCCCCCAACACAGTCCTGCGCCTCTACACACGTGCATACTCTAGCTTACCGATGGAGAAACTGAGGTGCAGAGAGGGGAAGCAAGGGGACCCAAGGCAGCTGGAAGTGGAATGGGATGAAAACCCAAGTCTTTGACACTTAGTCTAGGGCAGTGGTTCTCGGAGTGGGGTCCCCCACCAGCAGCCTCAGCAAGCCCTGGAAACTTGTTGGAATGTAACTTCTCAGGGCCCACTGACTCTGAAACTCTGGGGACAGGGCCCATAGTCTGGGTTCCATCGAGTCCTCTGGGGGATTCTGATGTGCGCTAAAGCCAAGAACCATCGACCAGCGTGCTTTTGTGTTTCAGCATTCACTGACTGGAGGCCCATGAATGAGGCCCTTCCTGAGATGTGCCTGGCGATACCCTGCTTTCTAAGCCATAAGAGGAAACGTGACCCCTCCTGGCTTATAGGCTACACATGTTTTATCTCAATGAGGTTGACATCCCCAAGCTCAGATATGTGGAATGACCTGGCAAAGTCACACGACAGTGTGGTAGTTTCTCTGGAAATGGAACTCACAGCTTCCAAGTTTTCAGCCTGTGGTCAAGTGGATCTTTTGGACCTGATTCCCCCTACCCCAGTCCACCTGACATCGTAGGGCCCTCATCCCAACCTGAACCATGCAGAAGACCCTGCAGAAGGCCATAAACCATGCAGAAGGCCACAGCACTCCCTGCCCTAGCCAGCAACAGGCTTTTCTCCAGGAGCCCTGGCTGCTCTGGGCAGTGCGGGCTGGATTGGTTTATTTATTGCTATCATTAATTAGTTTTGTTGGGGATAAAAGACAGGTCCCTGGAGAAGCCCAGTGCATTAGAGCCCATTATTCCATCATTGCTCTGGACTTGCCGACAAGAAGCACAGCCCCTCTTTGCTGTCAGCCTCGCACAATTAATTAGCCTGCAGGCCGAGCGGCAGCTCTCACGCACCCCCTGGGTGGAGAGGGCTCTGTTCTAGCATCTAGTGTCCTCTAGAGCTTTTCTGCCTCAATTCTAACTGGGCGAGATGTTGGGAAGACCCTCCTGAGGAGGGGCACTGCAATAGCTGGGTGTAGAAGGAAGGTGGGGATTCCTGGCCAGGTGGAACCCTTAACCTAATGATACTATTATTGAGTGCATTCTGTGATGTGTCAGACACTGGGCTAAGTGCTTAGAGCACATATTTAATTCTCACAAATGTCCCGTGGGGCACGTTTTTATTTGCCAGATGAAGAAATTGAGGCTCTGGTAGGGGGATTGGCTTATCCAAGAACCACAGCACAAAATGGTAGAGTAGAACTTCAACCCGGGTCTGTGTGGCTCCCAAGTTTGGGCTGAATTTTAATAAAGGGGCTGTTTAGTGTGGCTCAGGAAGCTGGGGGCCTGACCCCACAAGAAAGGAAGGACGGTAAGTTGG
Organism: Macaca thibetana thibetana; assembly: GCF_024542745.1. Taxonomy (NCBI): domain Eukaryota; kingdom Metazoa; phylum Chordata; class Mammalia; order Primates; family Cercopithecidae; genus Macaca; species Macaca thibetana. The sequence goes on along the minus strand of NC_065586.1, from coordinate 62,438,939 downwards.
GCAGGAGGCCTGGAGTAAAGCAGAGAGGATGGGTATGTGATGAGGTCAAAGGGGCCTTTGCTGAACGTGGAATCAGAAGCCATGAGTTTGAGGCCACTTATGAACTAAGTGACTTTGGGCAAGTACTCAGTTTCCCTTTCAGTGGGAAGATTGGGTCCTATGATGTGGGTTCTTCTCAAGAGAGACTATATAGCCTACTGGTCCTGGAAAGGTGATCTTTAGGGTGTTAATCTTTCTGAGCCTCAGTTTCCTCATCTGAGAAACGGGGATAGTAATAATACCCTATGGGGTTCATGTGAGGATTAAATGAAATTATACATGAAAGGGCTGAGCACAGCGTCTGACATTTAGGAAGGGCTTGATAAATGTTGATGATGATGATGAGGAGGATTTGAAAGGAGTTAGTTTCAGGCCAGCTTTGCCATGAGTCCTGATCAAGTTACTCCATTATAGTTGTGCGCCACATAATGACATTTCAGTCAATGACAAACCGCATATTTGATGGTGGTCCTGTAAGATGATAATGGAACTGAAAACTTCCTATTGCCTAGTGATGTTGTAGCATCGCAGCTAAATGCATTACCTTTTCTATGTTTGGATATACAATTTTTTTTTTTTTTTTGAGACGGAGTCTTGCTCTGTAGCCCAGGCTGGAGTGCAGTGGCACGATCTCGGCTCACTGCTCACTGCAAGCTCCAACTCCTGGGTTCATGCCCTTCTCCTGCCTCAGCCTCCCGAGTAGCTGGGACTACAGGTGCCGGCCACCACGCCTGGCTAATTTTTTTTTTTGTATTTTTAGTGGAGACGGGGTTTCACTGTGTTAACCAGGATGGTGTCAATCTCCTGACCTCGTGGTCTACCCATCTCGGCCTCCCAAAGTGCTGGGATTACAGGTGAGAGCCACCGCGCCCAGCCTAGATATACCAATTCTTCCCATTGTGTTACCATTGCTTGCAGTATTCCATACAGTGATTTGCTGCACAGGTTTGTAGCCTGGACGCAATATGGTATAGCTTAGGTGTGTAGGAGAGTGTGCCATCTAGGTTTGTGCAAGTCCACTCTATGATGTTCACACAATGACGAAATCACCTAATGACGCATTTCTTAGAATGTATTTCCACCATTAAGTGACATCTGACTGTCATTACAGAATCGCTGTGCTGTGGATTCATCGCAACTGATGACCTTGGCAGGGAAAGCATGGCTAGGGTTCCAGAATGGCCCTTCTGTTTGTCAAGGCTTGGATTCTAGGCCTGGTTAAACTTCCCTTTTGCTGCGTAACCTCGGGCAAGTTGCCCAGCCCACCTTCTCCTCTCTAGGCCTTGGTCTTCCCATCTGTAACAACAGTACATTGGCCAAGGTCAGACAGGGACACTGCCCCTCCCTGTCCCTGCCACATGGGTGGGAGTTGCTTCTCCTGAAGGCCATCCCTACCCCTCAACATGGCTGACTCAGCCTTTGCCCAGTGGTGGGGGCCAGGCTGCCTGCCGGAGGGTGCTAAGAAGTTAATTAAACCCTCCAGAAGCCATTTGTTAACAAGGGAGCGATGGTATATTCAATACCAGCCAAAGGTTGGTGCAAAGTAATGAGTCTTTCTTTAGCTGTGAATAATGTGTTTCCTCCCCTCGGCAACCCCCCAGCTCTGAAGGATGGTCCTGGGGAAGCCATGGCTCATCTTAATGGCCTGGGCACTGCAGAGCCTAGCAAGCCGGTCTCACCAGCAATCATCTCTTCCCATCAGAGAAACTTGGCTTCTCTCTGTGTCTGTCTTACTCATGGTCTCTAACTATTCTCCAGATGATCTCCCTCTCCCTTCCTCTACATGCGTTTGTTTCTTTCTCTCTCCCCCATCCTCCAAGGAAAAGTTGCAGGCCACTATGTCACATGCCTGCACCGCTCATATTGTATGTGGGAGTCAACAGCCCTGCTGGGCAGCAGGTTTAGACACAGTTTGGAAATTCAGGGGAGGAAGAGGAGGCAAGAGCCTGGATACCACTGGTCCCAGGGGGAGGCAAATGACCAAGAGACTGCTCATGGGCAGCTTTGGCCATTCCTTGCTAGCTCCCTCTATGTGCCCGCCCTGCAGAGGGCAACTTGCCTCAGGCACTAAGACATGTGTCTGAAGGAGGGTCCCAGTCAGGCACCCAGGCACTCGCACCTGGTTTGGGGCCCAGCGTGGAGTGACTATGGCTGTTCCCTCTGTTTTCTGAGCTTTATTTCTCCCCCAGCTGCTTCTATAGAAGATAGGGCTGGTTCTGGCTCTGCTACCCACATGGGCCCTGGGGACAAAGGTCTTGACAGGGTCCTTTGAGAGGGGGAGACTGCACCCAGCTCAGTGACCAGCACGTCCCTCGTCTTGTGCACCTGCACCCATAAGCACCTCCTCTGGGCAGCTGCCAGGAGGGGTCCTCTGATGCCGATGCCCATCCGGGCTGCCATCCATCTGTCTGCCAATCTCTCCATGGGCACCCCTTGCTCAATACCATTTTCTGGCTTTCACAGGCAGTTTCAGTCCACTTCCTCTGACTTGTACCTGGGGGAGCCTGGTCACAGCTGAAAAATAGGGAGCCCTGAGGCCTCCCTTCAACAGGTGGGCTGTGGCTTTGTCCCCCTTTGTGATAGCACTAAAAGAACCCACGCAGGGGAGGGAAGGGGCCCATGGCCTAGCAGGTGTCTGTCACCCTCCTGGCAGCCAGCATGGGGGAAGAGGTGGGAGGGGCGGGGCGGCAGTCATTCACTAACCGAGCTAGGGACAAGGCACCTTGATTAGGCCCTCAAGATAATCGCCGCACACCTGGACTGGCACCCCAGAGGCCCCCACCTCACAGCCGCCCCTTTGTCTGCCTGGGGAGTCTCTGGCTCCAAAGCCCGAGGATGCGGCTGATAGGCTGGGCTGAAGCCAGGCGCTGAAACCCAAGAGCCAAGAGGTGGTGGGGAGGGCTTTGGGGAAGGAGGGCTCCTAGAGCTGGGGGAAGGCCCAGGTCCCTCTTCCCTAGGTCCCACAGTGAACAGGGTGTCGGGAACAGAGGACCTAGGTGGGGACAGGAGGGAGAATGGCTAAGATGTGTGCTGTGTGAGTGTGTGTGCAGCGTATGCATAGATGTTGACACAAGGGGACACAGACAAACGGACAGTGGGATGGCTCCCCTCAGTCACCTCAGCCGTCACCTGCTGCCCTGGCCATGGTTCCCACCTCTCTCCTCTGGCTAAGGGAGCAGCCTGGCCCTCCAGGTGGGTAGGACAAATGTTCCAGGGGGTGGACAATCCTCAAGCAATGAGGAATAAGAAGGGGCAGGTAAATACTGGGCATTCTTGGTAAATGCCCACAGAAAGATTGGCAGACAGATGGATGGCGGCCCGGATGGGCAGTGGCCTCAGGCAGACCCCACCTGGCAGCTGCCCAGAGGAGGTGCTCATGGGCACAGGTACACAGGACGAGGGCAGTGGTGGCCACTGAGCTGGGTGCAGCGTCTCCCTCCCAAAGGACCCTGTAAAGATTTCCTTTGTCCCCAGAGCCCACGTGGGAAGGTAACTACTAAGATCCTCTATACAGGGGAGTGGTTTTAAGGTGTGTACTATTCAGTCTTGCAGATTATTCCAAGTAGGATTGCGCTCTGGTTGCCCCCAGCAGGAATGCACTGGCAAACACGCCCTTATTGCCTTTCCCTCCATGCCTGATGTCTCACTCCCCCAACGAGTCTCCTGGGATCCCCTCTCAAACCGCTTGAACCCAAATTTCTTGTCCCAGGCTGCTTATACAGATACCCAAATTAAGACAGGGTGGCATCTGAGGCTGGGTCGGGTCTGCTGGTGTGCCCTACATGGGGGAATGGTGGGGAAGGACTGAGAAACAGCCTCTCAGAAGCTGCCCAGCTGCACAGGTTTCCTAAGCAAAGAGGGTCCCAGCCTGTACCAACTCCCCTCCCAGCAGCAGGGTGGGCAGGATGAGCCCGCATCCTCCTGGGCACATGCCTGGAGCCCATATTAAAGCATACCTACACTGATCTAGGGACTGGTCGTGGGGGTCATGGGGCATATGTGAGTTTGACAGCTGTGGGTAGGCAGGCGTGTCTGTATATATGTATGGGGAGGATACACATGACCGTGTGTGTGTGTGTGTGTGTGAGTGTGTGTGTAAGTGTATACGTGTGTGTCCATGTAAATTCGAGGGGCTTCTGACTTGGAGAGTTTGGCCAACTGGCCCTGCCCCACAGGCTGCCTGCAGACCCCTGAGCTGGCCAGCATAGGAAAGGGCAAGTGGAGGCTGGAGCTGAGCCATACTCAGGGCAGAGGGCAGGACCGCTCTGGCCTCCTGGGGACCAAGCGGGGCCCTAGGAGTGGGGACATGAATATGGGTGTTGCAGAGTGCTCTATGCCATCACATGACTCCCTGCACTGCCCCAGGCGGGGTTCAGTGTGGGGCAGGCTGCACCGGGGTATATTTAACATCCTGTTGATTGGGAATGGCATGTCTCACGCGGCCCCAGGCCTAGGAGCTGCAGAACCAGGTTGCTAGGAGAATGTAATTTCCGTCCCTGCCCGCTCCCTTTCATGTCCGCCCCCCCGCCCCTTGTCTATGTCACTCAGCTGCACGGAAAGCTCTGATTTCTCTCTAAAAATGAAACATGAGCTTGGCTGTGTGTTGGTACTGGTGGGGCTGAGGGGCATGTTTTCTGCCCATGACAAGGGCTAAGAAGTGGCCAGCTTTTTCCAGAGTGAGTGGTCATCCCCAGGGGCCAGGCTCAGGAGAGACCCCAGCCTCCTTGGGGTTCACTCCCTTATCCTGGGGAGCACCAGGTTTAAAATGCAACTATCCACTCGTGTAAGTGGAGGTCAGTTAGGCCTAGCCCTTGCGACTCACATGGGGAAGGAGAGTCTCAGAGAGGGAAAACTACTTATCCAGGGTCACACAGGAAAGCAGGCAAGAGCCAGGATTAGAACTGGAGTTCCTGGATCCTGGATTTGCTCAGTACTGCCTGCTCCACAGGGGGAATCTCACTCTTCTCTGGCTCACGTGGCCTACCACTCAGATTTTCCTACACTGACCAGGAGCCACAGGGAGGGGCAAGCTCCTTGCTGTAAGTGGGCCCAGGGGTCCAACGTAGCTCGAAGGAGTGGCTCCAACCCATCATTCCAGCCGATCCTGCAAACATTGTCGGAACCAGTAGCCCCCAGTCTTGGTAGGAGGATGATGCTTCTCAAACAGGCTCAAGTCAGGCCAGCCCTGCCTGGTTCCCTCGCTGCTGCCTGCCCTTCTCTACTGGGTCCAATGCTGTCCCCTTAAAATTCGTGTCTCCCCTGGAACATGTGAATATTAACTCGTCTTTGCAGTTATAATAGGGTCTTTGCAGATATAATCCAGTTAAGATGAGCTGTGTCATAATCCAGTGACTAATGTCCTTGTAGGAAAGGGGAAATTTGGACAGAGCTGAGCTACACAGGGGGACTGCCATGTGATGATGGGGGCGGGATTAAGTGATTCATCTGCAAGCCAAAGAACCCTCAGGATGTCGGCCACCACCAGAGGCTGGAGGAGGCAAGGAAGGAGCCTCCGTTGGAGACTTTGGAGAGATCATGAGCTTCCTGACACCTTGGTTTTGGACTTCTGGCCTCTAGAACTGTGAGGAATATGCTCTTGTTGTTTTAAGCCACTAGCTGGTAATAGCTTGTTGTGGCCATCCTAGGAAAGTAATACGCCTCTTCTCCAAACAGCTGGGATCATGCGCCTACCTCTCCCCATCGTGGTCATTCCTGCCCTCAAGTGCCAGCCGCCGACCCTTCACTTTAGAATTTGACCCCAAGTCCCTTGTCTTCTATTTCTGTCACCTTGGCCTCCACTTCTGACCACCTCCAGTGTCACCAACTGATCCTCTCACCTCGGGGCCCAGAACTGCTAGGGATCCCCCACTACCCGAGACAGCTCCCTGTATGTTCCCAGCTGCTCCCTGGCCAGCTCCTCTTTCCCTGTCACCTCCTTGTCTGGCTGAGTCATTCCCATGCTCCAAAACTCCGCATCTTCTCCAGTGGATGCCCTGCCCCTGGGCCTCACCTGGCCTGGCGGGCTGGGCTGAGAATCCCTCAAATGGATGTGGATGTCCCCAGCACCCTGAGTAGCACTTGTGCCTAGCTTGTTTCATGCAGCACTGTCACCACCATTTATTTGGGAATCTCTGCCCCTGGATGAACTCTCCACGGGCAGAGACCGTGCTGTGCTCTCCAGGAAAGCTTGTCACATAGGGACAATCCGGCCCAGCCCCTCTCTTTAGGGATGGGATAATTGAGGTCCAGAAAGTAGGAGAAACTTGCCTAGAGTGACACATCCAAGCAGGACCAAGGCTGAGGTTCTTCCCGCTGTCAAAAGAGCATCTGGGAATGTTCTTTTGGTGTCCCCAAGAGAGGCAGCAACCACTTCTTAGGCACCTCAGAACTTCCTGACTTTCAGGCCTTAAGGGGCCCATGGGTTTGGGCAGGTAGAGTCCTGAGGGCTGGGGTGGGAGGTCTTGCTCCTGCTGGAGGAACCAGGGTACACCGGTCAGACTGGGCAGAGGATACCATACCCTGGGCAGGACTAGAGCTCATGGGAGGAAAATCCCCTCTGGGACAGAGACACTCTGGGTTCTGGGATGCTCCCTGAGATCAGCCTGTACAGCTTTGGAACTGCCTCTGCCACTGCCTCAGTTTCCCCCATCTCACCCAGACCTGGGGCACTTTAAAGATGCAAAAAAGAGCCGATAGGTTCAGATTTCAGCTCTGCTGCATGTCAGCTTGGACGCATCATTCAGTCTCTCAGAGCCTCCCTCTCCTCAGCTATGAATAACAGGGGCTAAATGAGAGGCACTGGAGATCCAGAAACAGCACGCAGGCTGATTCATAGTGCTGCGCTTTCTTGTACGTTCTGGTCCCTCAAAGTCTGCCTGCTGCCATCATGCCTTGTGCCCTCTGCTTCTCCCCTGGGGCAGGATGGAGGGGGCTGAGACCACGAGTGAATTGGACCCCTCTTGGGCCAACCTGGGCCAGGCATATATCAAATGGAACCATATTTCCATCTTTACAACAAGCCTGTCAGGCAGAGAGCATAACCCATTTTACAGAGGAGGAAACTGAGGCCCAGAGTTTCACTTACTTGGCTGATGAAGAGGAATGGTGTGGCCAGGGAGGACTGGCATGATGGTGGCCATGAGGAGTTAACTCTGCCTTATTCGATGTCTTCTGCCACCTGCCAAGTTTTTCTCAGGCTTTGGTGACATCAGCGCACTGGGTGCATGTGCTGGGCAGGGGATCACAGCTGCGTGGTCTGGAACCCTGGTGTGGGGCACTACACAGTACCTCCAAAGCATCTCACCCTTCACTGGCATTTCAGAGCAGCCAGAGACCCCAAGTTTCAATCCTCAGGAATGAGCCCCTCACCCCAGCACACACGGCACTGGAGGAACATGCCCCCCTCCACTTCCAGGAGCCCATACATTTTACCTGTCCCCCATGTGGGGAGGATAAGGTGTCTGGGGAGATGAAGGGCCTATCCCACTGTCCATCTAGATGACTGGGCCAGGCCAGGCAATTTTGCTGATGTCACCTCCCTGGAGATGTTAAATATTGATAATACAATAAATTTTCCCTGCCCCTTCTATAACTCATGTCTTGGTGTGTGCCAAAAGGAAGACAAGTAGGCCAGGGTGGCTCCCTTTAGGCTGATGGGCATCCATTTCCCTGGCACTCTGGGAATCGCAGCCTTCTTGTTCTCAAGGCGCTTAGGGAGGTCATCTTGTCCAGCCCCCTGCTGCAGGCCCTAGCCGGCCTGAGATGAGCATTCTCCATGGCAGGGGAAATCATCCGGTTTGCTCCTCACAATGATCAACCACCCTTTCTCTTGGGAAGCTCTTCTTCAAATCCGACTGTGGTTCACATTAAGCAGGAGCCTGCCAGGCAGGCCCTGTATCTTGACAGCCACATGACCAAAGAACCTCATTCCTAGGGAGCAGAGCACCTGGCGGGGCTCAGAGGTCTCATTTTGACCCGTTTCCAACTGTGTGACTTTGTAAGTTACAATGTCACTGAACTTCAACACCCTCATCCATAAAATGGGGTGGTAATCTTTCCAGACCACTTCCTACGACTGTTGGGAGCAGGGCTTCAGCTTCCCACAGGCACAACTTGGTGAGTACAGTGGGGGACTACTGGGCTAGTTGTCCTCTGTGGTAAATAACTTGATCAAATGAGACAATAAATGTGGAAGGGCTTTGCAAATGTAAATTGCTCTGTAAACACAGTGTTGTGTAAATGTTAGGGAAAATTATATGCTTCAAAAATTCGGAGCAGCGAACTTCCTTAGAAGGGGGGAAGGTTCCTAAATTTTCTTGTATCCCCAGTCCTGGAGGCCTGTGTATGAGTTTGTGGGGAGGGGCAGGGGAGCCCCCCCGAGCTGGACTGGCTGTGTTCCTCCCCTCCCACTCCTCCTCCCTTGGGCTTCAAGCCAGGCTCAGGCTCCTGATTACAAAGGCCCAGGAGTGGGGAGCTTATCAGTTACACGAAATCAATAGGCATCTTCTTTATATTTTCCAATTAAAAGAGCCAACAGAGAAGAGAGAAAAACTCAAGTGCCCAGCAGCTGTCAATAGCTGTTGAGCAAGGGGAAGCACAGGGTCAGTGGGCCGGGCCATTTGTCAATGCCAAGCTCTGCTCGCCTGGCCTGCTCTCATAACGTGTGGATGTACTCAGAAGAGGAACTGGGAGGCAGCGCATCTTCCAGTGGCTTCTCAGACTTCTGGCCTTGCAACTCTGTCTCCTGGGCCTTCATTTGTCAGGAAATGTGCACAATTGAACTGAGGCTGCAGAGAGGCACTCCTGCGGTCAGTGACAGGCTATCAGTACAGCCATCCACTGCTAAGATCACACGGCTTCAGAGAGACCTGCAGGTGGGGTGGGGGACCCTGCAGGGTTGTTTTGGGGAAAATGCTCACCCATCCTTCTCAGAACCAGTGAGAAAACACAAGAGAGAATGGGCTAAGAGGCAGCAAGCAGGATGTGGGGCAGATATGAACAGGCATCTGGACACAGAGACAGGTCATCAGAAGCCCGACCTGCCTACTCACATGAGACTTCTGCTCCCCAAGGTACCCAGGCTGCAGAGCTCTCTTCGGCCCTGGGGTCTGTGAGTGGCAGGGAGACGGTCCCTTCTTGAGGTGACTGCTGCGGCTGCCCCTCTCAGATCCTGTTACCAGGCCCATGACTCTCTCCCCAGCTGCTGGGAGCTTTGGCTGCTCATGCCTCCCCTGACCCTCCGTACTGGGCAGAGGGAAGCCAGCTCATCTGAAAATGCCCTGGAGTTTATGCCTCCACAGCATAGCCCTCATGTGATGACTGACTGAGATGGGGTACAAAAGGCTGGGGCCCTGGCCTAAAGGGGGCTCCTGAGGCTCTGGAAGCCCCCATAGGGTAAATCTGTGGCCGGGCCTCAGCTGCACCCTCATCTTTGCCTAGTTTTTCTTCTTGCCCTAATCTTCTCCCTTCTTCCCATTATGGGGCTCACCTGGGGGCAGCCCCACCTCTGTTATGTGCACAAAACCCTAACTCAGGCTCTGCTTGCTCCTGGGAGAGCCAGACCCATTCAATTCATTCATTTGGTAGGTATCTATTGTGCATTTTTCACAAGCCAGGCACTGGGCTAGACCCTGGGGGAGGTGCACAGTGACAATGACTGCCAGTGGGGGAGAAAAGTAACAAGCAGGTAAATGAATAGGTAAATGGGTTAGACACTAGAGGTCAGGAAAGGAGAAGGCCTTGTGGTGGGCGGGACTCCTTGGGTTAGGTGGGCAGGGAAGGTCTGTCTAAGGAAGTGGCCTGTGAGTTAGGACTTGGTGACAAGGAGGAACCAGGCACCTGAAGACCGTGGGGAAGGGTGCAGTTAGACAGCTGGCGCGTGCGAACACCCCAAGGCTGGACTAAGCCTGTGAACTTTGAGGCCCTGAAAGGCCAGTGTGCCTGGAACTTAGCAAGCAGGGCATGAGGGCAGAGAGGGTATGACCTGGCCAGCCATGGCAAAGGCTCCATTCCAAGGGCAATGGGGACCTTGGAAAGGAGGTCAGGCAATGGAATGATAGGATGTGACTCCTAGTTTTAAAAGGTCACCCTGGTGGTCCTGCCTAGATGGGCAAGGGATGGGGTGGGGACCTCGGGAGTTGAAACGGATGCTTCTGGTGCCCTATGCCACAGCCCATTGGTGATTTCAGCTGCAGCTGCTGTGTCAAGGACAAACATCCTCAAATGTTCACTTCTCCTCTCTGCTCTTCTTCTATGGGGCTTTTGGGGGAGCTCCAGGGGCTTCCTCAGTCTGCATAGGACACCCTGGGAGTGTTAGGAGGACAGGGAGTCAAGGCCTCTGGGGACAACCATCCCTCAGTGGGCATTGAGAGTCAATAAATAAAAGCCCCAGCCTCTGTCCTTTGGAGGGACAGTTCTGAGAAGTGGGCCACACGGTTTCTGCAGGAATGAGCTACACTTGCCCTCGGCAGCATCAGTAATTCAGAAACTCACACCGGGCTGGTGCTATGGGCTGAATGTGTTGCCCCAAAATTCATATGTTGAAATCCCAACTCCTAAGGTGATATTGTTAGAAGGTGAGGCTTTGGGGAAGTGATTAGGTCGGGGGCAGAGCCTTCATGAAGGGGACCAGTGTCCTTATGAAAGAGGCCCCAGAGAGCCACCTTGCCCCTCTTGCCGTGGAAGAATGCCATCAGAAGCCTCCGTCTATGAGGAACAGGCCCTCACTAGACAGTGAATCTGCTGTGCCTTGATCATGGACCCCCAGTCTCCAGAACCGTGAGAAATACATTTCTGTTGTTTATAAGCCAGCCAGTCCATGGTATTTTGTTATATAGCAGTCCAAACAGACCAAGGTAGCCTCTCCTCTCTCCTGTCTTGCTTGTGCTCGGCTGTGTTTTCTGTGATTGCCTCCCAAAAAACAACCTGCATTCAAATATTTATTTCACGCTCTGCTCTTGAGGGAACCTAAAGACAGACAGACAAAGGAGAGCTGATGGTGGCTTGGAGGAGGTGATGGCTGTGGGGGCAGAGATCCGGAGATGGACCCAGGATGTACTATGCCATCCAGACAATAGGACAAGCCAGTGGATTTGCTGTAGAGGATGAGGAAAGGGGAGGAATCAAGGATGACTCTGAGGACTTAGGCTTGAAGGTTGAAGGTTTACTAAACCTAAGAAGACTGGGCTGGGCGTGGTGGCTCACGCCTGTAATCCCAGAACTTTGGGAGGCCGAGGCAGATGGATCACCTGAGGTCAGGAGTTTGAGACAAGCCTGGCCAACATGGTAAAATCCCGTCTCTACTAAAATACAAAAAATTAGTCGGGCATGGTGGTGGGTGCCTGTAATCCCAGTTACTCGGGAGGCTGAGACAGGAGAATCACTTGAACCCAGGGGGGCAGAGGTTGCAGTGAGCCAAGATTATGCCATTGCACTCCAGCCTGGGCAACAAGAGTGAAACTCCATCTAAAAAAACAAAAACAAAAACAAAAACAAAACAGACTGGCAGAAGAACAGGTGTACAGTAGGGAAACTCAAGAGGTTAGTCTGGGTGGTATTAAATTTGCAATGTCTGTGAGATCTCTCAGTGCACATTCCCAAGAGGCAGCCAGAGATACGAGTCTGGAGCTTCGAGAAGAGGTTAAGGCTACAGACAATCAATTTGAGTCCAGTCATCAGCTTAGAAATGGTATTTTAAGTCATGGGTGAGAGCACCTAGGAGAGTGAATCGACGGAGAACAAATGCAGGTTAAATAAAAGAAAAGGAGCCTCTTCATCTGAGCCTGGAGTCTTAGCCCAGCTTTGTGGATCTGCCCAGGTTTCCTAAACTCCCTGGGTGCCCACAGTGTCATAATCTCATGGGATCTTTGGAGCAGTCGTGAGGGGCAGGAGACAGGCAGGGCTGCCGTGTATAGTCGCACAGTGTAGACACTGCCCAGCTCCAGGTGGTACCATTTACACAGGGCACAATGTCACAGGTACCCCCTAGAGTTGTTCAGTTTACAGTCTTCACAGCCATACACACTTCTTTGCAAGGCCAGAGAGAATATGGACAAGGCTCTACATGAGTCACAGAGTAGAACCTCTGAGAATTCAGCAGAGGTGGAGATTGCAGCACTTGGGGCAATCAGAGAAGTCTCCCTGGAGGAGGTGACATTTGCCCCAGAGCTCAAAGGAGGGGGAGTATTTATACCATTTGAATTTGGGAGTGAGATGCTCCAGCAGAGGCAATTGCAATGAACAAAGTCTGTAGGCAGAAATTGCCGGGCCTGTTTGGGAATTTGCTTTGCAGGGATTGCCAAGGAAAGTCATAAGGATTATGAAGACTATTCCGGGTGGAGCCCTTGAATGACATGCCAGGGAGATGCACAAAGTTATTGGACTCAAGGTCACACAATGAGGGAGATACAGAGCCAGGGCTTGGACCCTAGGTCAGAGGGTGTGCCTGCCTGTGGACACAGGCTTCCTAGTGACCTCTCACCTTCCAGTTCCTGTCACTCCCTTTGGCAGCTCCAAAACCTCATGAAGGGGTAGCAGCTGACTTCTCCAGCTCCCGTCCATCTCCCAGAGGCAGAGGCCTGTCCTGCCTTTATTTCCCAGAGCAGCATCTAAAGAGGCAGACGATTTGTGGGGAGGGGACAGAGGTTCCCCCAGATCATGGAGAAAAGTGGGCAAGAAGTAAGTTCGTGGGCAGGGAGTTGGGCTTCCAGCGTGGGAGAGGAAAGATGGGAGAGGAGTTGGGCTTCCAGCGTGGGAGAGGAAAGATGGGAGAGGACCTGGACACTGGTTGCAGAGGTGGAAATAAGGCAATGGGCACTCTTGTTTGTCTAGGAACCCAGGAGAGAGAGGCAGCCAAGGGCAGGACCTCCTGGGGATGGGCCTTGCCAAGCTCTTGCCTGACTTTGAGAGTGCTGTGTTAGCCAGTCCCATGCTGGGATTCATGATCCTACACACACACTCTCACACTCACACCCACATACTTTTTTTTTTTTTTTTCAGACGGAGTCTCGCTCTGTTGCCCAGGCTGGAGTGCAGTGGCCGGATCTCAGCTCACTGCAAGCTCTGCCTCCCGGGTTTACACCATTCTCCTGCCTCAGCCTTCCGAGTAGCTGGGACTACAGGCGCCCGCCACCTCGCCCGGCTAGTTTTTTGTATTTTTTAGTAGAGACGGGGTTTCACCGGGTTAGGCAGGATGGTCTCGATCTCCTGACCTCGTGATCCGCCCGTCTCGGCCTCTCAAAGTGCTGGGATTACAGGCTTGAGCCACCGTGCCCGGCCCACACACATACTCTTACACACACACACACATATACATACATACTCGCATGAATGCACACAGACGCATGCACACACACACATGGCGTTCCGGTCGCCTTGAACCCTTGTCACTCTCTCCGACACCACCGTTTCTTTTACCTTAGGCTTGCAACCCCGCTACTTCCTCCTTCATGTCTCAGTTTTTATGTCTTTCCCCAGGAGACCTTCTCTGTTGCCCCACATCTATTCAGGGGCCCTCCTTTGGGTCCGCTGGCCCTGTCATAGCCCCACCCTGTTCTGCAAGTTTGCTGTTCTGCATCTGTCATCCTCGCCTGTGCATGCTGAGAAGACAGATGTTTTGCTTGTCCTGATCCCTGTAGCATCTCCAGGGCCTAGCATGGTGTTTGGTACACAGCAGGTATGCAATAAATGCTACAGGCAGCAAGGGAGGAGTAACATATCTAGTGTCTATCGAATTCTTATTTTTCCCTTTCCTCCCGGGTGGGTGGCCACCTAGAGCTTTCCTGGTCCTGTGAGTCTGGTCCCTTTTCCGAGACCTTTAGTCCTAGCTCCCCAGCTGTCCCCTGCCCCCTGCATGCCCTAGAGTCCTGAGTGCCCCCATTTGATCATCTGTGCTGAAGGCCAGGTTATGCAGAGGCTGTTCTAGGAACAGACCCCATGCCCAGGAGACTCTTGACCTGGGGAGAACCAATTCAGGCAAATTCCCTAATTCCCTGGACTGTCGTCACCAGCGATGATGCTGCTTCTGCCTCCTTCGATTACCTGCCTTCCGTGGCTGCCTCTACCTCCTTCCACAGCTGGCTTTAGGAAAATCCCAGCAGCCCAGGCTGCTCCTTCCTTTGCCCTCCTCTCCATCCTTGGTCCTGTCTGAGGCAGGCCAGGCCTAACCTGGGCTCATACCACGGCCCCGCCCTGCCTTCCCAGTTCTGTACGGCTAGTCCTGCCATTTTCTCCCCACAATGGAAGTGTCGTCACTGTGGGAGCTTCAGCTGAAGGGAAGTTTCTCTGAGCATCTGCACACTGCAGCATCGCTGGGACCTGGGCTTCAGCGGAAGAGGGGAGTCTGGAGGCTGTCTCTGGCTCTTGCTGCTCTGGAAAGACATGCTTTTCCATGAGAAAAACCATGTCTTGGGGTGTCCAACTCAAAACCTGACTGAAGCTGCTCCTGGGAGGCTCTGCAGACACAGAGCTTGGCACCCAGCCCTGTCCCGGAGGCACCTGTCTGTAATCCCGTGCTGGACAGACAAGGGCTAGCCTAGAGCAGGCCATCTCTGGGAGGCAATGCACCAAAGGCCTCCCAGAGGAGATGGCACCTGGGGGGATCTGCACAGATGTGCAGGAGGAGCTGGGTGTGGAGGGGAAGGGTGCTCTGAGAGGGAACTGTGTGAATAAGAGCTGGGTTTGGGAAATACTTGGTCACTGGCAGAGCGCTGGCCAACAGGAGCCTGGAGAAGATGAACTTTCATCTACTCTGCACAGGCATCTTGAATAGGTACCCCATGCCCAGGCCCTACTGAGTGGTGGGCACAGATGACATGACGCCCGCCCTGCCCTCAAGTGTTTCTCTCTGTCCAGGGAAGGAGGCCATGACACTCACTGTGCTTTAACACTGTGCCCATCAAACATGGCTCTGGGCAAGAGCAGAGATATGTGCTGCTATTAACTTCACGGGGGCCCAGGGAGGAAGGAGGGTCCCCAGCAGGCTGGCAGGCAGCTGGGAGCCTTCTTCGGGGAAGCCAGTCTGTGCTGGGCTTGGAGAGATTCTGCCCGATGATGAGATGTGGGGAGGGAGATGCGAAGTGGCTTCTGCTTGGATGTGTCCATACTTGGGAGGTTATCACTGATATGGCAGGACTGGGAATCTCAGTGCCATGCAAGTGCGTGACAGTGTGAGCGTGTGTGTGTTTTACATTAGTGTATAAGTACGCGGTGTGCATGGTGCGCAAAACTGTGTGTGTGTGAACAAGAGCAAGTGCAAGTATGTGTGAGTGTGTGAGACTGGGAGCACAAAGGCGTGTGAGAGTTCGTGAATCTGTGAGCTAGTGTGTGCACACGGGGTGCGTATGTGTGTGAGGCTGAGGCTGTGAAGCTGTGTGAGCGTGAACTGGTATATGTGTTTGGATTTGAATGTGCGCAAGCGTGCATGCCCGTGTGGCTGAGTGTGTGAGCCTGCAAGGGCCTGTGACAGCGCATGTGGGTTTGAGCGTGCACTGCACATCACCAGAGCTGTGCTCTGCTTGCTTTTACAACCACTGTGATTTGCTGGATTTCAGCTGAGCATTCAATCCTCCATGAGACATAAAGAAAACAAATTTTGTTCCCTGGGACTTTGCATCCAGATGGACAAGTGCTTGGCGTGGTCAGTGGTTACAGAGCAGCCAGCACGTGGGCTTTGCTTCTCAGGAGTGATGGCTCCTCTGGGGAGCACCCCGGCTGGCAGCCAGAAGCCCACTATGTGACCTCGGCCTGGTCTCTGGCCCTCTCTGGGCTTGGCTTTTTACCCAAGCAAGAGAAGGACGCAGAGAAACATGACTGGCAGGAGAGACCAGAGCCACAGGCATGGCCTTTTCCAGGTCCAGACCCTCAGCTTTGGGCTCTGTCTAGACAGGCACCCACTCCCACAGGCTGCAGGTCTTCCCAGGAGGGCCCATGGAGCCCATCTTAAGGACTTGCCCTAGCGGTCAACTGGCAAACACGAGTGTGGGTAGAAGAAAGGCAATGAGCCTCCGAGCCAGGCGTTCCTGGTTCAGACCCCAGGACCACCACTCCCGGTACTAGTAACTGAAGCCACCAGCTAACCACCACCCCAGCACTCACTCTGAGCTGCAGCTGTGTGCTCTACTCCTGCCACCTCATGTGCATCTCCCAACAGCCCAAGGAGGAAGGTAAGATTAGTCCCATTTTATAGGTGGGAAAACTGAGACTGAGAATGCCTCAGTGACTTGCTCTGAGCTAAGGCGTGGCTCTGACCACCTGCTGAGCTGCCTTCCTGGGCTTCACATCTGCAGAATGAGAGTAGTGATGTCAGCTTGGTAGGCTTGTCTTGGGATGACTGAGACATTGTGGGTGGGGAGGGACCAGCATGGCACCTGGCTTTCAGTGACCGTGCTGTGAGTGGCCCCCAGCTCCTCTGTGTAGGAGACAGGCCCTGGGAGGAAGGAGGGAGGCCTGGACCTCTGGGAGCCCCACTTGCTAGCTGCCTGAACCCGGATGAGGACTGGGCTGAGATGAGGGCTGAGGGTGAGGGTCCCATGGGAGGATTGGGTCTTACACTGTCCCCTTCACTGTGGTGGAAACAGACATTGAGTCTTCAGAACACAGCCCTGAAGCAGGTTCCACCCCAGGGCGCTGACTGGGGCAGGAGGAAGCAGCCCCTTGTCTCCCCAGTGGCCTCCTGAGAATGGCACAGAGGAGAAACCTTCCCCCCGCCCCCAGTCCACTGAGGATCTGGGTGCCCCTAATTAAACCCCAGGAAGGGAGGTGGCAACAGGAGAGGTTAATTGGCCGGGCCTGGTGTGGCCTGATAAGCCTCTGTCTGTGTTCCTGGGGAGTATGGGGTGTGAGTTGTGAATGTGCTCATGCATCTAATTGCAGGGTCACCCACCCCCAGGCTCTGTAACTAATCTCCATGGAGCCCGAGGCTACCAGCTCCTCTACCATAGGGCTCCCTTGGTCAGGATCCCAGCTTCCAACCTAGAAATTGTTCACCCCTCTGCAGCCTTGTACTGAGAGCCTCCTGCCCCCAACCCCAGTCGCTTGGCCCTGCACACAGCTCCAGCTAGTCCTTGACCTTGAGAGGATACTTAACTACAGTCAGGGCTCTGGCTATCAGGTCCAAGTCTTCTCTCCAGAGGTCCCTTTCTCACTGGAATGGTGTGTGGATGTGGGGGCATTTGGGGAAAGCTGGGGGACTCTGTTCAGGGATGTCCTTGAAAATCCCAAGATAAAAATATATGTGAATGGAGCAAACCTGGTCTTTTTAACAAATGGTGCTGGAATAACTGTACATCCACATGCAAAAAAAAAAAAAAAAGGATCTAGACACAAATCTTATACTGTTCAAAAAATTAACTCACAATGGATTAAAGACTTAAATGTAAAATGCAAAACTATAAAACTCCTACAAGATAACATAGAAGAAAACCTAGATGACCTTGGGTATGGCAATAACTTTATAGATACGAAACTGGAGGCATAGTCCATGAAAGAAATAATTGATAAGTTGGACTTCATTAGAATTAAAGTAAAAACTTCTGCCCTGTGAAAGACACTGCCGAGAGAATGAGAAGACCAGCTGCAAACTGGGAGAAAATATTTGCAAAAGACACAGCTGATAAAGGACTGGTATCCAAAATATACAAAGAATTCTTAGAACTCAACAATAAGGAAACACAAACAATGGCCAGGCATGGTGGCTCACGCCTGTAATCCCAGCACTTTAGAAGGCTGAGACAGGTGGACTGCTTGAACTCAGGGCCTGGGCAACATGGCAAAACCCAAAATATCTACAAAAAAATGCAAAAAAAAAAAAAAATAGCTAGGCATGGTGACACGTGCCTGTAGTCCCAGCTACTCAGGAGGCTGAGGTGGGAGGATTGTTTGAGCCCAGGAGATAGAGGCTGCAGTGAGCCAACTTCGTGCCACTACACTCCAGCTTGGGTGATGGGACTGAAACCCTGTCTCAAAAAGAAAGAAAGAAAGAAAGAAAGAAAGAAAGAAAGAAAGAAAGAAAGAAAGAAAGAAAGAAAGAAAGAAAGAAGAAAGAAGGAAAGAAAGAAAGAAAGAAAGAAGGAAGGAAGGTAGGAAGGAAGGAAGGAAGGAGGAAGGAAGGAAGGAAGGAAGGAAGGAAGGAAGGAAGGAAGGAAACAACTCAGTTTAAAAATGGGCAAAAGACCTGAACAGACACCTCACCAAAGAAGATGTACAAATACCAAATAAGCATATGAAAAGATGTTCAAAATCATATATTAAGGAATTGCAAACCAAACCAACAATAAGATGCCACTCCGCACCTCTTAGCATGGCAAAAATCCAAAAACACTGACACCACCAAATGCTGGCAAGGATGTAGAGTAACAGAAACTCTCATTCATTGCTGGTAGGAATGCAAAAAGCTACAGCTACTTTGGGAGACAGTTTTGGCAGTTTCTTATCAAACTAAATGCACTTTTATCATATATCCAGCAATCGTGCGCTTTGGTATTTACTGAAATGAACTGAAAACTTACGTCTGCACAAAAACTTGCACATGGCTATTTATAGCAGCTTTATTCATAAGTGCCAAAACTTGGAAGCAACTAAGATGTCTTTGAGCAAGTGAATGGATAAATAAACTGTGATACATTCAAACCATGAAAATATTATTCAGCACTAAAAAGGAATGAGTTATCAAGCGATGAAAAGACATGGAGGAAACTGAAGCGCATTTTACTAAGTGAAAGAAGTCAATCTGAAAAGGCCACGTACTGTAGGATTCCAGCTATATGACATTCTGGAAAAGGCAAAACTATGGAGACAGTAAAAAGATCAGTGAGGCCAGGTGTGGTGGCTCACGCCTGTAATCCCAGCACTTTGGGAGGCCGAGGTGAGCAGATCAAGAGGTCAAGAGATTGAGACCATCCTGGCCAACATGGTGAAACCCCATCTTTACTAAAAATACAAAAAGTAGCTGTGCGTGGTGGCATGTTCCTGTAGTCCCAGCTACTCGGGAGACTGAGGCAGGAGAATCACTTGAACCTAGGAGGTGGAGGTTGCAGTGAGCCAAGATTGCTCCACTACACTCCAGAACGAGACTCTGTCGCAAAGAAAAACAGAAAAAAAAGAAAAGAAAAAAAGATCAGTGGTTACTGAGGTTGGAGAAAGGAAGGGATGAACAGGGAGAGCACAAAGGATTTTTAGGAAAGTGAAATTACTTTGCTTGATAAAATAATTGTGATTACATGTCATTATACATTTTCTAAAACCCATGGAATATACAATGCCAAGAGCGAAGCCTGATGTAAACTGTGGACTCTGGGCGATGATGACATGTCATCATAGGTTCATCGATCGCAACAAATGTACCACTCTGGTGTGGGATTTTGATGGTGGTGGGGGGGTGGAAGGGACAGGAGGTGTATGGAAAATCTCTGTACCTTCTGCTCAATTTTGCTGTGAGTCTAAAACTGCTTTCAAAAGTAAAGTCTATTTTAAAAAAAATTATTGCACGAAATATGTTTAAATTTGATTCCTGTTTTGATCTTAAATCCATGCAACACGACCCAGTAACATTCCCTCTGACTGGTCATTGGAACTCTATTATTGCTGCTGGGGTTATTATTACTAAGTTATTGAATTACCTGTCAGGCATTGTGCTAAGCACTTGACTCTGATCATCTCATCTGACCCTCATAACTTGCCCTGAGGTCGGAACTGGTGCCCCACTTTATAGATGAAACAACTGATGCCCAGAGAGGTGAGCCGACATGCCCACAGTTGCACAGGTGTCAGTGATAGAGCTAGGAGTTGAACCAAGGTTTGTCTGGGTCTAGAGCCTGAACTCCACATGCCATGCAAACAGAACAGTAACCATTCATAGTGATAAACGCTGTGTTTCTTTCATCGTGCTCTCATTTGTTTTCATTGTTCCCATTTTAGAAGGCGGACACTAGCCAGAGAGCTGAGGTACCTTGCCCTGCTTAGTTCCTTTGTGATCACACCCTTGTTTCTGGAGCTCTCTCCCCAGTCTCTGGAGTCTCAGAGGTGCCATAGGAGCGAAGGAAAATGTCAAGAATATTAAATTTATAATTGAGTAAAACCTGGGGAGAATCGTTAAATCATGATTTAATATTTCCCAAATGGTTCATCGACATTTTAAAGACATGTCAAATTCTACGGCTTGCACATCCTGAGCGTGCAGATGAAAAGTTGGATGTTTATACTGGAGGCGAGCTGCAGAGCGGCACTAAAATGCCAGCAGCACGGATCTGAACCCAGAGCAGCACTCCTCACCCTTGCAATGACCTTTTAAGGTCATTCTATGGGTGAGGCTCAAGTGGGACATGAAGATCCAGATGTGCTTACGTAAGCATACTTAATTGCAAAGGTATAAGAACACCTGATTATGACTGAAGCCAATCCATTTCTAGATATCAAGTTCCAAATGTCTTTCAGTATAAAAATTGACTTCAAAAATATGTGCCTTCCTGGCCAGGCGCGGTGGCTCACATCTATAATCCCAGCACTTTGGGAGGCCAAGGCAGGTGGATCATCTGAGGTCAGGAGTTTGAAACCAGCCTGGCCAACATGGTGAAACCCCATTTCTACTAAAAATACAAAAATTGTCCAGGCATGGTGGTGGGTGCCTGTAATCCCAGCTACATGGGAGGCTGAGGCAGGAAAATCGCTTGAACCTGGGAGGCGGAGCTTTCAGTGAGCCGAGATTGCACCTTTGCACTCCAGCCTGGATGACAGAGTGAGGCTCCGTCTGAAAAAAAAAAAAAAAAAAGCCCCCAAATATGTGCCTTCCTAGCACCCAGGTCTTGGTTTCCAAATACCATTTGCCAATAAAAGGAACCAGGACTCCTTGGAGAGATGGCTGGTTCTAGGGCTGGTAAGAGGTTGTACTAGATGACCCTGGAGGATTTTGTGGTGCCAGAAAGTAAGTTGCAAAAACAAACAAACAAACAAACAAAAACACAAAAAACAAAACAAACGAAAAGCAGCAGCTTGATTGGCATATATGTATGTATGTGATGGGGCTCATGTCAAAAGAACAGAGGAATCCACCTGCAAGAGTTTTGAAGGGCCAAAGCTGCAACAATTTGAGCAACGCAATATCTAACAAGAGTACTGAATCCTAACAAATAAAGTAGAAGGAATGAGAAATCAAAAGTCGCCATTAGGACACACAGTAGGAACTGCTGCAGGCCGGGTCCAGCAGTGGAAGGTAAAGTTAGTGGGCAAATCTTCAAGGAGAAGCAGGACACTGCAGAGCCTCCAACTGTCTCCCCCAAACATATTAATCACTGTGGTAGTTTTAACAGATGTGGACGCTTTAATACATACGAAGGTAGAAGTAGAGCTGAAGCTTAATTCCTCTCTTCTTGAGTGTGGGCTACACTTAGCAACTTGCTTCTAATAATAGAATAAGAAGAGGGGAAAACAGCAACACCACAGTGGAGAAACCTGGCAGATACTGCCTTAGCCCAGCGATCAAGGTTAGCGTCACCAGTGCTAAGTCCTGTTGATGTGTGCACCCCTGCTGTGATGTGGATGTGAAAGAGATCCACGGTGAAACCCACAGTGATTCACCAGGAGAAACACTGTGAACATTAGCAGGAGCTTTAGCGGGAGCTGGGTAAAGAGTGCACAAGAACTCTGTGCTATCTTTGAACCCCTCTGTAAATCTAAAATTATTTTAAAATAAAACGTTTTACAGAAACACATACCTTGTTCTGGGTTCAGGATCTCCAAAAGGTTGAAATATTGGCCTTAAATGAGGAGAAGAATGTAAAAAAAAAAAAAAAAAAAAAAAAATAGCCAGGCTATTTCCAAAGCAGTAAATCCGATCTTTGGTTCCCTCTGCAATATATACTTTGCATACATATAACTATGTATCAGTAAAAGGGGATCGTGCTGTATGCACTGTTTTACAGCCTGCTTTATTAGTAACGAGCCATTATGAGAGATCCATACAGTTTATCACAAATGTTGCCAGGGACTACAGTTGAGAGGGGCTCTCCCAGACTTTCTGGAAACTTCCTTGTGTTCTATGGAAGTTCTGTGGCCTCCCCACCTAGCATTGCCCCAGCCCATGTTATAGAGATCAGCACCCCATAACATAGGACAAAATCCTGGAGATGCTGTCTGGGAGCTGTCCTGAGACCTTCCTGAAAAAAAAAAAAAAGACTCTGAACCAGAAGTCAGGAGACCTGGCAATGCATCCCTAAGGCAAGCCACGTGCTCTCTCTGAGCCTGTTTCTTCATCTGTGAAATGCAGAGACGATTCCAGGCTTTACTTCTCTCCCAGGACCCCTGGAGGTTCCAAAGCAGGCTGGCCATGAGGAAAATATGGCATCAGCTCTACCTCTGAGCATCAGGATTCAAAACCCTAGTTTGCCCCTTCCTTCCTGGACACCCTTAGTGAGTGGTTTAACCTCTGGGCCTCAGTTTCCTCACCTACAAGTGGGGCTGAAATCAACACCCGATTCACGGGGAGTGAATGAGCTCCCTCATGTTCAGAAGGCTGAGCATGGTGCCTGGGAGAAGGTGGTTGCCGTCAGTGGCAGATACAGTGATAACTACTTTAGTGTTGACCGAGCGCACCACAGCAAGCCTGGGGCTTCCCAGCACAGCTGCGTGGCACTCCGTGATGCCAGTGGTGGCGGCAGCCCTGCCTTCTCCTTGGAACCAGCCCCAACTGGCACAGTCTGTGATCCACTCACTTGACGGCCAGCTCCCAGATGGCCTGTGTCTCCTGGCCCAAGACCCAGCCCCTGTGGGCATGGCAAAGCTACCAGCGTGGACAGAACGTGGGCTGCCCAGAGAACAGGCCTATGGGGGTTGTGCGCCAGGGCTGGAGAGGGCTGGGGAGGGACAGGCCAAACCAAAACCTCTGCCAGCCTCCCTGGAGATGTCACAGGCTTAGCAGGGGCTGCTTGACACATGTCGGATAAAATAAGAAAAAATAAATAACAATGTTTATAAGAAGATTAGCGAGAAGGCGGCAAAATTTCTCTAGGGAGCCTCCTTGGCTGCGTCTCAGAATGACAGCTCCCATTGCCTTATCAGAGATGTAATGAGTTGCCAGGATTTGGGGTCATTAAAAATCCTCCTGGGCTGGGCCCCCTCCCTCGCCCATTGCCTTTGATGGTGGAGAGAGGGGGCCTGGTGGTGGCTCAGGCCCCCCTGCCCCCACTACGCTGTCTACCCATCACTGTCCCTGTCCGCAGGGGTACAGAGGTGAGATGGTGGAGCCCAGCTTGGCGGAAGTAATGCAACACGACGGCCCAATTTGTGCCCTTGGCCCCTCGGGCAGAGAACTTGTCTCCCTGGTGCGGATTAGGCTCCGTTTTATCTCCACTCCTTCAGAGACAAAATGGGGGCTCTGCATAGGCGCATAGCCGTGAGGCATCCGACTCCAGCCTGCGTTGTATGGTAAGGAGCCCTGCCACCCATATTATCCAATGCCTCGCTTGACACATGTGGAAAGTGAGGTTCAGGCAGAGGCAGTGTACCTCAGTTGCAGCATCGTGGGGCAGAGTCAGGCTTTGAACACAGGTCTTGGGATTCCCAGCCTGAGATTGGGTGTGTGCTCGTGAATGACTGCATTTTTGTACAGGGAGCAGAATAGAGGAGCTCAATGATAGGAATGTACAGAAAATTGAATTCAGCGAGAACAAATGTGTATTGATCTCCTGCAAAGTGCAAGTCACTGGGAGAGACGTGGAGGAGCTCGGAAACAAGGGAGACACAAGCTTCAGCCCCCGGTCCAGCAGGAGGGATGGATGCTAACGCCAGTGTCCAGAGGCCAGTATCTGCCACGCACACGCACAAATCCCCATCCCAGACAGCCTGACCTGTTCCTCCATCCCTATCAGTGCCACAGAGAAAGAGCTCCTGCCTTTAATCACCTCCCTCTTCGTCACAAAGCTTATCTTCAAGGAGCTCAAAGCACTTGTAGTGTATTGATTTTCTCCACCACTCACTGGCCCTGCTTCCCTTGAGGGATGAGGAGTTTGGAGGAGGGAGGATTACCCTTGTGTTTCAATTCAGCAAGCTGAGGCTAGGGGCAGCTCCACTGGGTGGCCCTCTATGGCACCACTGGCCCACATGGTACCTTTGTGCTCTTGGTAGATTGTCCCACACTGGAGAGTGTGGCTTGGCGACAAGAGTGAAGCTGGATTCCAGCCCCATAACCTCCCCTTCAGCCAAGCAGCTTTGCGCAGTTAACAACCTGCCCAACTGTATGTAGTAGGCTTGCTGTTGAAACTAACTGCCAAGGTTGGTCCTGAGGTCTCTCCCAGCCAGAAAAGGGACTTTGGTAAAACGGTAAAAACAGGAGGGTCCTCTTGATTCTGGGAAGAACCCTTGACCCCTTCTGGCATAAGTTTTCTGATGTGTAAACAGGGTGTGATAAGAGGTAGTTGGGCTGATTTGATGAGATGCTAGATGTTTCTATGTTTGAAACCACAAAGTGCTACACAAATATTAATTTTGGTTGTTTCTAAAATTGCCTTATGGAGCTGGTCACCCACATGCTCCTTCTCAGACCTGTACCTGCCACGCCCCAGGCTGTGTCTACCAGGTTTCATCCCAGAAGACCCCAGCCCAGCCCGGTCTCCCCCGTCAGCAGGCTGGGATCACCGAGCTCACAGAAGCCAGGAAGCTGAAGTCCCTGTGTCATTCTCTATCGTGGCCACACTGAGGAAGGACAGGGACAGCTCTCTTTCCTGGGAAGGAAAGCCAGGCCCCTGCCTGCCAGGTCAGCCCCACCCCACTCCCAGCAGTGTCCTCCTCAAATCTGCCGCCCCTCCTCTCTCAGCCTTTGCTGCCACAGCTCCTCAGCGGTTTCAGCTGGAGGGGATCTGAAATCACAGGGGAACTGTAGTCCAATCTTGCCTTCTAGAGACAGGGCAGCAGAGCAGAGGGAGCATGCGGTCCCACTAGGGAGTGAAGACCGGAGCCCAGGCCCTGACCAAGAGCCCTGCTCTTTCTGCAACTCCAGGGACTCCTCCAGGGCAGGGCCACAAGAAGATGTCACTTTTCTCGGCATAAATCTGTTTCAGTGTCTTCCGGTCCAATTCCAGAGCCTCGGAGGCTCTCTGCTTTAGCCCAGTCCTGAGGCATTGGGGTGGGCTCCGGGATGCCCGGCTTCCATTGTGGGGGAAGGAAGGACATCCCAGGCTCAGAACAGGTAGATGGGCTGGCCAAATCCCTGTTCAGGACTAGGGTCAGCCAGCTGCATCTCACTCAGGCCTGGTCTATGTCGATGCAGCTTGCTTCATCACAGACCCAGGCAAGCCCCTCCAAGACCCCCAAGCCCAGCTGGGATGGCCAAAGCAATGCAGCCACCTGGGGACACTGTGGATTTCAGGGCTGCTGGGTGGTTTCCTTTCGGCAGCTGTGGCTCACAACCCCTGGCTCTCTGGAGGCCTGGGGCAGCCAGCCTGGCCCTCAGCCCCAGTGCTGGGCCCTATGCCGGCTCCTCATCAGCCAGGAGAGGTTTCAGTGCCACACTCACCAGCAATCACAGAATGGCAGAGTTAGCCTATAATTTACTTTTGAAAAATAAATTAGAGTCGATTCAAGGCCACCCCTGGAAAGCTGCCCCTCTCAACTGCTTGCATTCTGATGCTAACACCGGAGACCTTGATAATAACAATAATAAGCAATAGCTGGTATTTATGGGGTGCTTACCCCGTGCCAGTCACTATGCTGAGTGCTCTGTCTGCAGGATCTTGACTCTTCCTCTAACAATGCTGAAACGCAGTGACTACTGCTACCCCCATTCTTCAGATGGGAACACAGTCTCAGAGGCATCACCCTTGCCAGCAGCTGCAATAGGGTTTGGACCCAGGCCTCTCAGTTACTGTGTGGAGTCCAGGAAGACTCCAGAAACTGTTTCTGACCCAGTGCCACGGTGTGCACTGCACTTGGGAGGGTTACCGTGCTGGAGGTCTTGATAGAAGGGCAGGCGAGAGCTGCAGGCCTGGCCCCCGTGCAGTTCCCTGGGCAGTGCCAGAGTCCAGGGAGCCCCTCCATCGTGGAGCCCCTGCCTCCTCCCGACAGCCTTTCCCTCTCTATCTGTTTCAGCCCCTCGAATATTGTCTTCCTTCCCTCTTCCTCCCCCATGACACCATGAGTCATGGCCTCCACGGCGGGGTTTGAGTATCTGCTTGAGAGAGACAAGCTGACAAGTTCTGTTCTGTTTGCGGATCCAAAGCTCATTAACTTCACAGAACATTCTAGCTGCTTTGGTCTGGCGGGACAGTGACGGGTGGGGTGCGTTCCAGGAGACAGTGAACCTGTGGAAGGCCTGAGCTTCACCACCCTCTCCCTCCCACCCCACCAGGGCCTGAAAACACTTTTCTCTTTCCAGGGCTTCCTGGGAATTGCTTATCTTAATTTACATGGGGAAACTGAGGCTGTTTTCCCTGCAGTCCAGTGCCTCCTCCTCTTTGTCCCAGAGAGACGCCCAGAGAAAACTCTGGCCCCCACATCTCCCAGGCTTGGGGAGGAGAGAGAGGAAACAGAGGACATAGAGCTGGAAGCATTTGTTTTTCCTCCACAAAGCAACTCATTTCTTTAGGCAAATGAGCTGGGGAGGGGAAG
Organism: Macaca thibetana thibetana; assembly: GCF_024542745.1. Lineage (NCBI taxonomy): Eukaryota > Metazoa > Chordata > Mammalia > Primates > Cercopithecidae > Macaca > Macaca thibetana. The sequence goes on along the minus strand of NC_065586.1, from coordinate 62,412,311 downwards.
ACACGGCTGGAGACCAGCAGTGATTAATTACAAAGGAAATGAGCGGCCAGCACAGCCGGGGCTTGGGGTGGGAGGCAGGGACAGGAGGGTGGACTTGGGGCTGGCTCAGTAGCACCAGGGCCCAGGGAGGCCTGAGCAAGTGCAGGCTGAGCTCAAGGAGTACCTGCCTGGTGGACCAAGGGACACAGGGGCCGGCCTCCAGGAGGCAGAGAGGATGCGCTCACACTGAGCAGGAGGGACCCGGGGCTCATGGGAGGAGGCAGGAGGGTGTGCAGGGAGCCCGGACATTTGTAGGTCTGGCTCCTCCAGGCACGAGTCGACCCATGAGCGCCCCTTCCAGGATGTCCCCTTGCTGCCCACCCAGGTGCCCAGGCCACCAGCATCTCCTCTGGGTCCTGCCTTGTCCAGATGCTTCCCTTGCCTTTACATCTAGTTGTGCCCCATCCAGCATTGTCACACTAGTCTCACGTAGGTCCCAGGTCCTCTTGCGCCATTCACTGGCAAATGATATTAGACGGATAATGTGAGGCCGGGCATGGTGGCTCACGCCTGTAATCCCAGCACTTTGGAAGGCCAAAGCGGGAGGATCCCTTGAGCTCAGAAGTTCAAGACCAGCCTGGGTAACTGTATCTCTACAAAAAAATACAAAAACTAGCCAGGCGTGGTGGTGTGCGCCTGTAGTCGCAGCTACTCGGGAGGCTGAGGTGAGAGGATGTTTTGAGCCCAGGAGGCAGAGGATGTAGTGAGCTGAGATCGCACCACTGTACTGCAACCTGGGCGACAGAGCCCCTGTCTCAAAAATAAAAATAAAAGGGTAATGTGACGAGGGGCACATCAGGGTTAAACAAGAACAGGGAATAAATACCTTGCTCCATCAATGGCTTCTAGTTGGCAAAAATAAATAACCTGGCAGCTCACACTAGGGGTTCACAGTCTTGGGCACTGCTCTCAGCTCTTACCCCACATGGGTTTGAGCAGAGGGGTTATGGAGTTTAACTGCCTCATTCGTAGACCAAAGGCCAGAGAAGGGCTGTGGTTTGTCCCCAGCCACATAGCTTATCTGCTGTAGACACAGGAGTGGGTCTGGTCTCTTGATGCCCATTAGGGCTCTTTGCATAGTCTCTTAGAGTGCCTCCTTCTGGAAACTTCCTGCAGAGCATGCTTGGCCCCTGTCCCCATAGAAATCCACGTAGCTCCCCCTGCAAGTTCTGCTCGGGGAGGCTTAGTTATTGCATCCATCCCATGGGTATCCACGAGTGCCCACCGTGGGGTGCCCCTTTGACTCCAGCTCAGTCCAACTCCCATTTCCAGCCCTCCCCCAGAGGCAGCAGGTTTCTTCTCCAGTTCTTTGCAGCACTCTGGCCCTTGCAGGGTTAAATCCGGCGGCTCCTCCCTCACTCCCCACTAATGACAAGCTTCTCTCCACGTGATGGGACACTGGCTAAGAATAGAGTTTACCACTCCCAGGCTCTGCTCGGAAACACTGCCACGACACAAGAGTTTTCCATGTCTGCCGCTCCTCAGCGTCCCAGGGCCCTGGAGCCTCCTCCTCAGCCTCACCAGACCATGAGACTGAAGGCCAGCACCCTGTCAGCCTGCCTCTGACGCCCAAATGGGGACCAGGAGGAGGAAACAAGGGGAAACTCGCCACCTCAGAAAACCTGGTGATTTGGACTATTTGAACAGACACTGTTCAGGGACCCTCTGCGTGTGCCAGGACCACCCAAGAGCCCTTTGTGCATCGGATCCTCTCAGCACATTGCTTGGTGGAGGCAATTGAGTCAGAGAGGCAAGGGACACGTCTGAGGCCCCCCAGCTGCTAAATGGAGAGCCAGGATTTGACCCCAGGGCCCGTTTCTTTTGTGGAGGCAACACCCACAAAGTGAAACTGGGTTTCCTTTTCATCTCTCCCCTGCCCAGTTGCAGCCTCCTTACTGCCCTTTCTCCATCCCACCCTAACACCTGCCAGTGACCCTGACACTGAAGTCCACGTTTGGTCAACAGCAAGACTGTAGGAACCTCATCTGGGAGGGTGAACATTCTCATGGTGGTGGTGTGTGCGAGGCGGTTAGGAGCACAGATTCCAACTGCAGACTAGCTGGGCTGGAATCCTGGCTCCACCACTTAGAACTGTGTAGCCTTGGGCGAGTTATTTCACCACTCCGTGCCTTATTTTACTCAGTTGACAACTGTAAAATGGAAGCATTCTAGGTTGTGAGGATTAACAGAGGGCCCCACATCTCTGCTCTGTTACTACTGCTTGGTTGGCAGAATGAGGGTACACAGTGTCAAGTCCCTGTGTGGTGGTGGCGCACAGAGAGGGGCTGGCCAGGCACAAACAAGCCTCCTTCTCCAAGCTTCCTGGAGGACTGGGCAGTAGCAGCTGGGGTGTGTGTGCGTGTGTGTGCCCGAATGCGTGCACCTGTGAGCATGGTTGGATACTTAGACTCCTAGTGTGAGAAGAAACCCCAGGGGGGTCACATCCTATCTCCCCTCTACTGACATACCAGTTCAGAAATCCCCTCCACATCATCTCTGACCTGTGTTCCCTCAGGCCTCGCTCACCTGCCTCCCATGACAAGAAGCACGGCCCCTCCAAAGGCAGCCTGTCACCTACTGAGAGGCCCTGGCTCTTAGAAGGAACTTCCCTGTGCCTTCCGTCCTCCCTTCACCTGAGGGCCCCAAGTCAGTGCAGCTTGCTGCCAAGGATGAAGGGTCTGGCTGAAGCCCCCGCCTCTCCCGGAAACCCATCCTTGGTCACCCCGGCCCACCAAACTGTCTCCCTCCTCTGACTTTCCCACTGATAGCAACTGTCTCCCCTTAAGAGCATTTCTGTTTCTCACCAGGTCTCCCGTCACATGGGTCCTGTTTCCCCAGCCAGACAAGGAGCCTCACGAGGACAGAGGCCCGCTTTCTTCCTCACACCCTGGGCCCTGAGTGAGAAGAGAAAGAGAGAGAGTACTTAGAACTCCCCGTATAAGCAGGTGCCAGCTATTATAATAAGCAGTACTGCTGTTGCTCTTCTTATTTCCATCGTCATAACCTCCATCCCCATCTGCCGTGGCCCCCGCTATGGTATGAGTGCACTCCACGGGGACCTCACGTCCTGCCCCTCATTCAGCCAGGTGGGCAACAATAGGGGCGGAGCTATGGGGCCCTCCCCACCTGCCAGGTCCTGTTCTAAGTATCAATCCTCACACCCGATAATGCTTCCCTTTTACAGATGAGTAGACTGAGGCACAGAGCTTTCAGATCACTTGCCCGAGGTGGCACAGCTGCAATGGCAGGGCTGGCAGGCTGTAGCTAGAGTCCGTGCTTCTAACCACATCTCTCCCCACCACCACGAGTACTCAGAGCTGCAGCCACACCTCCTGAGGGTAAGAGAAGGCACAAGACACACAGTGAGTGTCTGCGGCCTGCATCTTGGTTCCTGAGGCCCCTGAACATCCTTGGCTCTCCCTGAGGAAGGTGGGAGTGGGCCGGCCCAGGCAGCTCTCGTGTCTGCTGGATCCTCTGGCCTCCTTTGTGCAGTGGGTCCTGGCTGCAGCTCTGAGCGCCCCAGCTTTCAGTCGGCTCCATTCCAAGTTCTTTTATTAATTCCCTCACTCTCCAGCAAGAGAACTTTAATTAGCCTGGCCGATTTATCTATATAAATACAAACGGCAAGCACTCCACGGTGGGGTGGGGAAGTAAAAGGGGAGCTGGCAGCGGGTTGCCTGGGGCAAAGGAAGTGACAACCGCGCCTCCCCAGCAACCAAAAATATGACTTTAATATCACACACACGTGTGTGGGTGTGTGCGCATTCTGGGCTGGCTGATGGTGCTGGCAGAGCAGTGTCTGCAGGTCGGGTGCACGCTGTCATCCGGTGATGGGGAACATGTTTCCAGAGCTGGACTGTTTCTGCTTTCTCAGGAAGGTCTTAATCTCCTCACCTAGGATGGGCATTGACACATTCCCACTCATCGAACTCCCCTCCCTCTCACACCTCCCCCAGGGAGGCAGGGGACACATGACAAAGTCACCCTGTTCCAAAGTCTCCCTTTGGACTTCCAGGACTTTTACCAGGATTGGGGCAGGAGGATGAGCCCGATGACAGCTCAATTCCAGTCCAGGTTAGGAGACTCAGCGTTGGAGAACTGGCCCTAAGTGTTGGAGGCACCTCTGCCTTGCTTACACCTGGGCTCCCAAGGGTCAAACCTTTCTCCAAGCACTTGCAGTGGTGGAGAGAGATGTGGTTAGAAGCACAGACTCTAGCTACAGCCTGCCGGCTCTGCCACTACAGCTGCCCACCTCGGGCAAGTGATTTCACCGCTTTGTGCCTCAGTCTACTCATCTGTAAAATGGAAGTATTATCAGGTGTGAGAACTGATGCTTAGAACGGGACCTGGCAGGTGGGGAGGGCCCCGTAGCTCCGCCCCTATTGTTGCCCACCTGGCTGAATGAGAGGCAGGATGTGAGGTCCCCGTGGAGCACACTGATTTATGCCACTGGGGAGACCACGGCAGATGGGGATGGAGGTTATGACGATGGAAATAAGAAGAGCAACAGCAGTACTTCTTATTATAATAGCTGGCACCTGCTTATCATGGGCCAGGCACTGTTCTAAGTACTCTCTCTCTTTCTCTTCTCACTCAGGGCCAGGGTGTGAGGAAGAAAGCGGGCCTCTGTCCTCGTGAGGCTCCTTGTCTGGCTGGGGAAACAGGACCCATGTGACGGGAGACCTGGTGAGAAACAGAAACGCTCTTAAGGGGAGACAGTTGCTATCAGTGGGAAAGTCAGAGGAGGGAGACAGTTTGGTGGGCCGGGGTGACCAAGGATGGGTTTCCGGGAGAGGCGGGGGCTTCAGCCAGACCCTTCATCCTTGGCAGCAAGCTGCACTGACTTGGGGCCCTCAGGTGAAGGGAGGACGGAAGGCACAGGGAAGTTCCTTCTAAGAGCCAGGGCCTCTCAGTAGGTGACAGGCTGCCTTTGGAGGGGCCGTGCTTCTTGTCATGGGAGGCAGGTGAGCGAGGCCTGAGGGAACACAGGTCAGAGATGATGTGGAGGGGATTTCTGAACTGGGTGTGGCAGTAGAGCGGAGATAGAATGGGACCTGTGGGTCTCTTCTTATTCTAGGAGCCTAAGCAACCATGCTCACAGGTGCACGCACACGCGCACACACATACACGCAGGATTAAAAAAGAAAGTGGGATAAGCACCTTTTGGAGCGATGGCTTCTCATGGGCAAAAATAATGCAAAATAAAGATTCTGTTTAGTTGTGGTGCATAGAGAAGGGGCCTTGCCATGAGCGAAAATACCTCCTTCTCTGAGCATCCCAGACAACTGGACAGGAGTAGCTTTCAGGCTGCCAGGTCAGGCCTCCACCCTTCAGACTGGAGACCCAGGGGCCGCAGTGCCAGGATCCTGCCAGCTGGGCTCCCAGCAATACTTTCGGTGCCCACAGCTTCCAGGACAGGCCATTTTCTCCTGCCTAGTGAGTCGGCTGCCAATCCCTGCCAGAGGCCCGGGGAATTGCCTGCGAAATAAATCCTGACTAATCCCTGCAGCTGGGAGTCAGGGACGCGGGCTCTCTAGGACAGAGCAGGCCTGGGGTTGTTGGGATGATGTCCCATCCTGTCTCCTGGCCTCTTTCCCACCATTCAGGCTTCAGGGACCCCTAGTGTCCCTGCTGCCCTCCAGGTAAAGGCCGCCTGCTGAGCTGTATTCCCCACAACACCTCCCTTTGCACTTCCTAAACCTTTGTCTGCAGAAAGCAGGGAGCCAGTGGGAAGCACACTAAGTTGGGGCAGGGACCCCTGGACAGTGCCTGCTTTGTTGCTGGCTGGCTGTGTGACCTGGGTCATGTCCAGCCCAGTCTACAGGAACTGGACTCTTCTTTATGAACTGCCTCGTAGCTCAGCCCTTTGAGATTCCAAAATTAACTTCCAAAGGGCCAAGAAGGAAAAGCCGCTATCGCAGGCCTGCATCTATTTACCCAGAGGAGCCACTTGGTTCAGAAACATCCGTGCTGTGAAGTCTTGGACTTGAGCTCAGATTTCTCCTAAAGCTCCCAGAAGCTTCCTCAGCCCTAGAGAGGGGAGAATGGGGTGGGCCGAGTTCCTGAATTTCCAGGGTTGCCCCAGCCTGTCCTCAACACAGTGAGGCTCCTCACCCCCAGAAGCCCAGTCCCTCTGGAGGGGCACACAGCCCTCCCTGTCGGTCACAGGGTCCCATGTCCTAACCCGCCCTCTCTCTCATCAGCTCACCCATGCTGTCTCTCGCCATTTGCTCAGAAGCAGCGACCCCGCTGCCCACCTCAACACTATAAGCCTTTTCTTGTGTCTTCATAGCACTTATCTTTATCTGAAACTTCTCTATTTGGTTGTGGGGTTGTGGTCTGTTTCCTCCAATGAGAAAGAAAACTGCTCATCTATTCACTGCCACAGCCCCAGCACCTGGCTCCCGAGGAATTGTGTAAATGAGCAGGTAAGTAAATGAGTGGATGGACATATGGAGGAAGCCCCTGAGGAGATGGCCCCCAGCACAGCCTGCAGAGGCAGAGGTCAGGCCGGCCAGGCAGAGGCCAGGGCACCCCAGGAAACAGCTGGGCCTGTTGGAGCCGGGCCCTGGGCCTGCCACCTCCTGTTTGTCAGCCCCTGCGGGTGACAGCCAGGTCCCCTGAGCTCTTAGAGAATAGGGAAACTGGGTGGGGGCAGTCGGAGGAGGAAGGATGAGCCAGATCTAGCTTTGGGACAATGAGAAAGTGAAGGCCACAGGAAGAAGCAGAGGAGGACCGGAAAGGTGTGACGGACCATCACTCATCGGTGAGACGGCTGTCCAGGTGGCTCTCCAGGCGGCGCATCCTTCCCGTTATCTCAGCGCCGTGACGCCAGGAACACCCCTCCCTCCAGGTCAGCCCTGCGGCCCCGCCGCTGGAAACCTCGGGGATTGGGGAGCTCATTTAGTCCTAACTTCCATTGTGCCTGGGCCGGAAGGTGAGGCACAGAGAGGGCCAGGGACTTGCCCAAGGTCACAGAGCAGAAGTGGCTCTCCCTATGCCCCAGCCCATGGCAGGTATGTGCAGGTCAACACCCCAACCTCAGCCCACCACCCCTGTCACTGCCAGCCCCGGCAGAACCCTGCTCAGGCACCAGCCACCTATTTCTAGGCAGCACTTTCTGCCCAGGGCCTGGTGTCTGAGCGTCAAAGCCTAAAAATAAAAAAAAAGACAGATTGTCCACTACGGCTGTAATCACTGCCTAAAAAGACCCAGTGGGGAGAAAAAGAGGAGGAATGAAGGGAAAAAATTCCCGGAGCTGAGCATCCATCACAGGCAGACAGGCACTAGGAGGGAGGGTCTGCGGGCACAGCAGAGGGGCTCTCAGGCCTCCTGTCCCCAACCGCCCCCCTCAGTTCTCTGAGCAAGCAGGCCCTGGGCCACTGCCACCAGCCCTTTGGACTCGATGGAGACAGAGCAGGCCACGTTGGGGAGCTGGGCCAGCTTGGCTGCCCCCAGCTGTGTAACCATCATCAAGTGGCAGTCTTTGCTTGGAACTCAGTTTTTTTCACCTGTACAATGGGGTTATACATTCACTCATTATATTGAGTGTCTACCGTGTACCGGAGAAACCACTGGAAACAAGAAGGGCAAACCGTCTGTTCTCACGGAACGTATGTCTGTGTATGTGAGAGCAGCATTACGTCCTCAAGGGGCAGGGAAAAGCCCCTTTTGCCTGGGGGACAGGGCAGGCCTGAAGAACTGGGGCAGAAGCCTCTCAGCAAAGGAAGGCCATGGGCAGGAAGGGACCAGGCATGCTCAGGGGACAGTGAGAAGGAAGGCCTCTGTGTCTGGGGCTTCATGCATGAGCTGGGCAGGTGGGGTTGTTAACAGAAGCAGCTGGTTCAATCCAGGAGAGCCACGCAGGCTCCAGGGAGGAGTTAGGCTGTTATTCGAGGTGCCACGGGAAGTCACTGGAGGGTGCTAAGGACGGGAGTGACATGCCCTGACTCAGGTGTGTTGAGGGGGGTTATTCCTACAGTCATGAGGAGAGATGGCAGTGGCCTGAACGGGGGCGAAGGCAGTGACAATGGAGAGGAGAGGATGGCCTGCAGCTGTTCTTCAGGAACTGAGCCACAGCCTTGTGATGGATGGGATGTGGTGGAGGTGGGGAGGGAGGAACTGAGGATACCCGCCAGGTTTGGGCTAAGCAGTAGGGTGGATGGCAGTGCCCGTTACCAAAAGGCAGAGGCTCTTTCCATTGAGTGGTGATGGGTGCGCGGAGAGTTCCATTGACTAGGATGACTTTAATGGCTGCATGGGGATGCATCCATGCGAATACACTGGGCAGGTATTATGGAAATGAATGCGGAGTTAAGTGTCCTGGCTTGGGGTGCAAATCAAGTTTGGAAGCCATCACGGAGCGGGTGGTCTTTAAAACCATGAATCTGTGTGAGCTGATCTGGGAGGAGTGTGGCTGGGATAGGGAAGGATGAAACTGTGTGAGCTGATCCAGGAGGAGCGTGGCTAGGATGGAGGAGAAGGACTCAGACTGGGGCCTGGTGCTTCCCAACAGTGAGAGGCCGGGCAGGGGAAAATCCACAAGGATCACCAAGGAGGCAGTGAGGCAGGTGGAGGACCAGGGCAGGAAGCCAAGGAAGACTGCCCCAGAAGGAGGGAGTGGTCAACTGAGCAGGACATTGCTGGACGTTAGAGACGATGAAGACAGCAGCGGGAGCATTGGGCGGGGCAACCTCCAGTGACTGGAGATCTTGACAAGAACCCACATTCACTGCATTGGGAGAGGAGACGGAGGAGCGGGGATTAGGAGCCAGAGATGCCAGAGATGACTGCAGGCGATGTGCTGCTGTCCAGACAGTGAAAGGGGAGCCCAGGGCCTGTGCAGAGCTATTGTTAGGGGGAGAAGCAGAGCACCTGCAAAGGCCAAAGAGAATTAGCCAAGGGCAAGAAAGAGACTCATGGAGCCGGAGAGAGAGGGAAGCACTGGAGGTGGAGGCTGGGAAGAGCAGGGGAGTCAGGGGAGGCGGTGAATGGGATGCTGAAGCTGGGAGGGGTGGAGATGAGCATCTTTCTTGGACTGTCAAGGAGTCCAGGGGTGAAGGTGGTGAACACATTGGGTACCAGGGACAGCAGGGCCTGAAGGAGGGGACGGACTGTGGCTGCTTCTGCCACACTCAGGATCCAGGCTGCTCTGCTGGGACTCTGGGCCCGGGGAGGCCACTGGGATAGTGCTGGGCACGCGGCTGGTTCTCTGGGAGCTGAGGAAGGGGTGGGAGCCAACAGGAATAGCAGAGTCTAGGTCAGGGAGGGCAGAGGCAGGACGCCTGGGGCCAGGTGTGCCAGAATGCCTGGAGCAAAGCCGGACAGCACCACTTCTTACTGGTGGACCAGTGGGAAGACCACAGGCTCTTCCGAGGCCGCCTCTCAGCCTCATCCAGCTTTACTCTCCATTGCTGGGGCACTGACTTCTGCAGGCTGTGTCTCCCAGGCCCTGGCTCAGCTGCTTTCCAACCGTGAGAGGCACAGGGGGAGACTGAGGGCTGGAGAAAGGGAAGCCCAGGGCTTCTCCCCTCCTTCTCTGCCTTGGGCAGAAGGCCCCACAGCAGCTGTCTTCTCTGTGATTCTGGCTCCACAAAGCAAACTGTGAGACTCCAACTCTCCCTGCATCCCTCCAGTCTAGGGTGGTGGTGGCCTTGTGCCGTCACTAATCTGTTTTAAAGGCTGCCTGGGGATACGTCCATGCGAATTTGCCTCTCAGCTCCTCCATCACCTGTGAAATGGATTTCCTGCACATAATTCCCCTGTCTTTTCTGCCTTGTTTCCTAGTTAGAACCAGACTGGAACAACAAATAGTGTAGCTTCCTAGCTTGCTTCTGCACCTGTACCAAGTGGAAAGCGCCTCCCTCAGCATTGTCCTGAGGATGAAATTTGGCAATGGATTCAAACATGCAGCACTGGGCTCGACACGCACAGAGTGAGAGTGAATGGATGCTGGAGGACGACAGGAGTTCAATGTGCACCTATTCCACGCTGATTTCTTCAGGTCCTGGTCTGTGCTGTGTGCTGGGGACACAGCCAAAATCCATCCCTGGCCTTGGCTCTTGGGTCTCAGCACCTGGAAGAGTAGGCAGCCACGGAGCAGCAACACCAGCTGTGACAGACACAGCAGGAGGCCTCTTACCTGCAAGCTGCAGTGGGGTGACTTCAGAAGAGGCCACATGTGAGCTGGCCATGTAGGGGGAGCAGGCTTTGTGCTCCTGGAGAGCAGGGACTGTGCATCTGTGCTCACTTCCCAGTGCCGTGGCACAGGGCAATGACCCCAGGACAGATAATGCCACACGCGGCTGCTCTTTGCAGAGTGCTCCCCGCCAGGCACTGGGCTCAGTGCTCTCCCTGCAGGCGGCCATCTCTCAGCCACCACCCGGGCCCTGGTAGGTGGGTGCTATCGTCATCCCCAATTCGTCTTATGGATGGGGATTTAGGTGCTCAGGGACTGCATGACAACCAGGATGTGGGATTAAGAGTCAGCTTAGAAATCCAGGGTCTGCCTTGGGGACACTGGATTCTTTTGCTCAAATGGCTTCAAAGCCAGGTGGGAATGGTGGCTGGCAGGGTCCTGCCAGTGTGCCCCGGGAGACTCCAGGGTGCATTTGCATCCTGATCTGTGTCAGTGATGATCCTTGGCACTGGACATGCACAACCTGCAGGAAGGAAGGGTGGCGGGGAGGGATCTCTTCAGGTGGGGTTAGGAGTGCCCCACAGCGGTCAAGGCTGAACTGCTTCAGGGTGGGAAGGAGGCAGAGCCACACTAACTAGTGCCTGGGGAGATCCAGTCCATGCCCCTTGGTCTTGGGGGTCAAAAGGCTGGAGTGACAAATGGCCAAGCCATCAGAGTGTCCCCCGCAATGGGCTTTTCCCACTGTTGGCCCCTAAGTTGGTTACCGGAGCCACAGCAGAAACTGCCTGAGCCTGCACTGACAAATTCTGGAAACCCCACAGCCTCGGAAGGTGGTCAAACAACAACAGAAACACTCCTTCCAGCCCCAGGGCATTCGAGATAGTATCTTTGTGGCCTTCTGCTCATGATTGTCATTACAAATAAGCAGTGCTCAGTAAAAGCTTTCAATACCTTATCGCTCGCCTGTGGGCCTCCGTTTCCTCATCTGTAAGATAGGCCTATGTAATTCTCCTGTTCCGCCTCCATCCTGGGGCTGCTGACCGGTCAGATGAGAAGAGGTGCCTGGAGGCAGGCTGGGAACTGAAGTGGGCCCCCAGGTGCACTCCACTCTGCTCTCCAGGACTCTGCCTTCTTCCTCTCTATGCCCCTCTCCTCTCAGTTCCCCCACAGAACTGCAGTGAGTATCAGCTGCATGCAAGTTGCACAGCTTTTCTCTGCCTCGTTTTCCTATTCTGTGCACTGGAGAGAGGGCCCCATCTCTGTGTCTCCAGATGCAGCCAGAATTCAATAATGGGTACAGAGGATATCAAGCCCCAGGAAGCAAACAAGGGGCGATTAGTAAGGGCCTGGCAGGTTCGCTCTGTATTCATAGCAGGCGTGGCTCCCTCTGGAGTTGTGGGAGGCGGCAGAGCTGGGGCCAGGGTTCTGTCTGAGCTGCCCAGTGGGAGAGATGCTCTTGCTGCAGTCACAACCCAAGTACAGCAAGACTGCACCGCCTCACCCCTCCCCACCTCCCAGAGGGTGCAGCTAAGGACAAGGCAGCCTGTCTCTGAGTCAGTGCCCCATCCCCAGGCCCCTGCTGCTCCATCTAGTGATGAATGGGCTGGGCACACGGTGTCAAGCAGGGGATGGCTTTAGAGCCGACGGCATTTATCAGCCCAGGATCTGGCCCTCTTCCAGCAAACCTGGTCCTCTGGGCTGTCCCCACTGTGCCCCCATCCTCAGCAGTGCCAGCCCACACTTGACACACAGTAGCCCTTCCCTGGACAGAGCCAAGGGGCTTTTATAGCTGAAAGCACCCTTAGAAGTTATCAAATCCCAACTTCTACTTGCTTAAGAGAACCCTGAAGCCCAGAACCCTTGCCACGGAGCCTGCCTGCGCTTTCCAACTGGGCTTTGTCTTGTTCTTTTCCGCTGCCTCTGCAAGTCCAGTCCTGGGTCACCTTCCAGGAGGCACAGCTGCTGTTGCTTAGACAAGGACTCCCGATGCAGCCCACCACATGGATGGGTGAAAACGAAACGTCTCATCGAATTCTCACACAACCCCATGAGCTGGTCCTATTATTAGCCCCATTCTATAGATGAGGAAACCGAGGCTCTGGGAGGTTCAGTAACTCTGCTGAGACCACACAGTGAGTGACGCATCCAGGAGCCCAGCCCATGTCTGCTGGCCTCTGCGATGGTGGCCCCACATGGCTGAGGCATAGGGGAGCCTGGGCTGGGGGCTGCAGTAGCTGCTGAGTCTTCATCTTCCTCCTCAATAACCATTTTTTAAAAACACCTGCTCTGTACCAGGCCTGACACCAGACCTTGGGGTGTCAGTGACGAGTAAAACCCAGTCTCAAGTCTCAAGAGGGTTAAACCTCTGGGGCAAGGCCATGTAGGTTTGGTATTGGATAAGGAAACTTGTGGAATTCTGTTCAGATCAACCCACCAGTTGACCTTTAACATATCCCTTCATGGGTCCCTGCTCCACCCCCGTCTGCGAAATGGGCCTTGAAGGCTGGAGCTAATGAGCTAATGGCTGGGACCAGGTCCTCAGAAGCGTGTTAAGTACACTACGTGCAGGGCCCCATTAAAGCCATTATCTGCCGATTGAGCGGGCACCACTTTGCAAGTGGACTCTGAGTGACCACAGATGGGCACCCCACGGAGGACTGTGGCTACAGGAGAGCGGCATCCCTCCCCTTTTAAAGTAGTGTTCACCTGGGGGCCCCAACCTCCCTGACATTCTCAGGTAAACCTCCCCCAGGCCCCAGCCCCAGCCAGCAAGAGCGTTGTGTCTCTGCTCCAGTCACCATCCTAGTTTCGCTAATGCCCTCTAATGGGCTCATTTAGCAGCCCTGTCTCAGCTGTCACTGCAGCAGCTAATTGCCACTCCTCCTCCAGCTACACACAGGCCTCTGCAATCAGCCTGGCGATTCCACCCCACCCAGCTCAAACTGGCCGAGGCGCTGCAGACCTCAGCTGACAAGGAGCTTCTCCAATCCCCCAGGTGCCATGTTCTTGCTGTTGGAAGAAGGAGTCAGGGACAGAGTCAGAGTCAGTAGGCACAGAGCTCTTGGCAGCCTGGGATGAGGAGAGGAGTCATAGGGGCCCTGAATGGGAATAGAGTTCGTCTCACACCGTGTCTTGTCTTATAGCAGGAGCTCCCCAAAGCAGACTCTGGGTCAAAGATTCCACTGCAAGCAATTTGCTTAGGAGATGCCCCCAGGAAGTGCTATGAGAAAGGCCAGAAGGGAGGCAGGGAGACAGGAAACAGGGAGAGCCATGAAAAGGTGTGGTAAGGAGGTTCCAGCTGAGGTCCTGGCTTGGGCCCCCAGGGAGTGCCCTCTGAGAGCCTATGTGGAAGCAACCTCAGACCTTTCTCACTCTGGAAGGGCAAGGGAGCTGAGTCGCTAATCCACCAACTTCCACCCTCACAGGGGAGGGCTGCGGCTTTTCTGGCACTTCTGGCTTGCCCTGGTCACAGCCTGGCAGAGTGAGAGCCCTAAGTCAGGGTCCTGAGTCCCAGAGTCTGGGAGCCAATTGCATGCATGGGAACTGCCTGCCCATGACCCCCAGGGGAGCCCAGTGGGCCGGCATGGACAGCTTCTGCCACTGGCCCCCAAAACAGCAGTGCACACACAGGAGGAGGAAGCAGGACAACTTCTGGCTTAGAGCCTCTGGGCTTATAGGAGCCGACACTGAGCTGAAGCCACTGGCCAGGCTCTTGAATACGATAAGAGAATCACAGCACATGGCTCAGCACACAGCTCAGGGGGGATGTCAGCCCCACTGGACACCACGCTCCTCTCAGCCCTGTGTCTTCCTTCAGGCTGTCCCTTCTGCCTGGACAGTGCTCTCCCACTCCCCTCCCCTCCTCACCCCTAGTCCCTTCACCTAATTAACTCCTGGGCATTCCTCAGGACTCTGTCTAAATGTCACATCCTCTGAGAGCCCTCCTTGATGCTCCAGATTGGGTTAAGTGTATTATGAACCATCCCAAGGCCATGCATTCCTGCTGCAGAGCCTGAGCTCAACAGAAAGAAATCAAAACTTCATTCACCAGTATCCTCAGAGTTCACTGCCGCCTCTGCCTCATCATAATTTTTGTTAAATGAGGGAATGAATGAATAGGTTTCAGGGGGCCCGTTCTGGGTCAGATACAGAAGGAGAGTGTGTGTGATTCAGGTCACAGGGCCCACCTAGAGTTCCAGTGGATGGACCAGGAGGTAAGCAGTTGGGGATGTGCTAGAGGGGACAGGGACTGTTACCCTTACCTGCTGGCTTTTCTCTGGAGTGTACAGAGGGCTGGGTGTGCCCAACCCTTCCCCCACAGCTTCTGCACCCTAGGCCTGGCACCGTGGTGTGTGCTGTACCCTCTCCAAAATCCACCACCCTCCAGTGATAACAGACTGCAGTGTCGGGGATTCGAAGACACCTCTGGAAGTTTGTGAGTTTGTGCTCAGGTGGACACCCCTGCAAGGCCAGGGCCCTTGAAGGGGAGGCATTGCTTTTGAACAGAGGGTCTAGGGACTTCCCTGCAGGACTCTAGCCCTGAAAAGTCAGGGGAGCCAGAGGGCTTTGCTCCCAGCCACACTGTGGGCCTGGGAACCCATGGCTGCCCTGGGCCTCAGTCCCACGCTGCCTTCTCACAGGGCCAGTGAGAGGACAAACGGGACCCCCTGCAACCTTCGCAAGGTGGCATTGAGTCAGAGGGACCTGAGCCTCCACGCTAGTAGGGGAGGCAAAAACACATGAACTGGCCGCTGCTTAGCACCAGCCCGGGAGCCAACCTGTATAAGGAAGAAGGCCTCGGTCACCTCCTGGGTCGCGGCTGGGGGTTCCCCAGGGTTTGTTGACCTTGAGTGGCCAAGGCTTCTCAGACTCCCTCTTTCTGCTCGCCTCATCTGCTGCATTTCCCTCAGAAGGCCAGGCCGGCCCTTCTCCTCTCCTCACTCTCTCTCTTGCCCTCTTCCTTGGCAAGCTCGTCTACTCTTGATCTCACCACCTGCCACGTGGATGGCCTCAAACCCCTTCACCTTCAGACCCCATATATTTGGCGGTAAGGAGACATCTCTACCTGGAGGTCCCTCAGCAACCTCCAACCCCACCTGTCCCCAAGTCACCTGTCCCCAAGTGACCACATCCTCATCTTGTCCAGAGTCTGCTAACTTTGTGCACCATCCATCTGGTCACCCAAAGCGGAACCCGAGGGCCACTGTTGACTTTCCCACCTGCTCCCCAGCCCAGCGGCACAATATGCACGTCTCCCTCGTTAGATGTCTTGTCACCTCCGTGACCACACCCCTATCGCGGGTCCTCATCACCTTCACTTGAATAAATGCCTTGGCCTCCCCCTAACTTGAGCCTTGCCCTGTTCCCATTCCCTTTCAATCTGTGTGACACATCAGAGCTGAAGAGGTCTTTCCAAAACATCACCTTCTTTTGAAAACCCTTCGATAATAGACTCTTGACCAGGATGAAGTCCAAGCTCCTTGGCATGTCCTATTCGGCACCGCAGCCTCCTTCCCATGGCGCCCTGCCCCTGACTCCACGCTGCAGCCATTCTTTCCTCTGAGTGGGTCACACTGTCTCACCCACAGGGCTTTGCATTTGCTGTTTCCTTCCCTCTGAGTTCCTGGGCCTTGGGACTTCCTAATAACTCCCCAGACCCTCAGGTGCTGTCAGAGGTGAGTAAGTGTGGAGCAGTCGTTACAAAACGCTTCCTTAGCAGGCGAATGCTGAATGAGGGTGTGAAAGGGGCAGCACCACCAAGGAGTTAAGATCCAGGCTCCAGCATCAGAGGGAGTCCAACAGGACACGTGCTGGCCCTGCACATAGCTGCAGGTGGGAAAGTCAACAGTGACCCTAGTGTTCTGCTTTGGGTGACTGGACAGATGAAGTTAGCAGACTCTAGACAAGAAGATGTGGTCACTTTGGGACAGGTGACTTCTCTGAGCCTCCACTGCCTGATGTGAGATGAGAAAGATCATATTCATCTTTCGGGATGCTAGTGGGTTTAAATGAGGCAATCTAGGTCCTCTGGTGCCACGTCAGGTGTGATGCAGGTCCTCCTTTGGCCCCGTCCCTCTCTAGGGCTGGCCAGAGAAGCACTGCTGTTGGCCATTGGCCTCCCTCTCCCCTCAGCCTGGCAGAGTCCTACCCAAGCAGCTGGGGAGATCTGAATATCACCACGGCCTACCCAGGAGGACAGTAGGGAGGACCAGCCGTCACGGCCACCCCCCACAGAGGGGCAGCAAGGCCCTGGGAGGGCAGGTCCATCAGAGGAGAGGCTCTGCATGCTGCCCTGGGTGGGCCACATAGCTTCACAAGAACAAGACAGCACAGCGCGTGAACGCAGAGGCCTCTTCAGGTTGTGCTGATGTGTCTGACAGTGACAGTCTTAGGGCTGGCAGCTGATGTGTCCTGACAACCCCCTTCACTCCTGGAATCCTGAGAGTAAGGGCGTTGAGCACGTGAGGGTTTGCCAGCTCCAGAGGCCCCAAAGGACCAGTTGGCTGAGTGTTGACTGGGCTGGGACCCTCTGCGAGGCTCAGGCTCTGCTGTCCTCTCCCACCCCCCACCTTCGTCCCTGGGATGGTGGCTGTGCCAGCCCAGCCCTCAGGTTCAGGGCTGGTCTCTGAGCAAGCATGAAGAGCCTCACAGTCACCTGCCCATCCTTCGTATGTGGCAGAGACCCAGAGAGATGAAGAGAAGGACCTGTCACACCCTGCAAGGTCATAGGCTAGCCCAGGCCTCCAGGCCCCCCACGCCCAGGGTCCAGGCCTCACTGCATGGCAGGGGGATAAGCAGCCATCAGGGGACATCTTGATCGGCTCAGGCTGGCCTCCTCCAAGAGTCCCCTCAGCCCATCTGCTTTCCATCGTCCCATGTTCTGGTGACATAAAGCCAGGATTGTCCAACCTCAAGAATCCACTGGGTGTGGCCAGGCTCCACCCACCCTAGGCCGTGTGGTCTCAAAATAAAAACAACCCTCAACCTCCTCTTTGTCAGACCTCCCCAATACCCTCTGCTCACTGACCGCCAAGGCAGGGCTCTGTTCCCAGGGTCACATCCTCAGGTCTTTCTGGGCAGAGCCTGACAAAGTCCCCCAGGGAAGCCACCCCTCCAGGTGCCTGAGCCATGCCATGTGGCCACAAGGGCCCACCCTGTTCCCAGCCTGGCCTGAGCAGCACTGTCCTCCTGCATGTGGCTGGCCCCCTCCTCCTGGGCTCCCCTCCCTCATATCCCTCTGAGACAGATTTTGTCTCTTTGTGCATCAATTATTAACTTGCTCCAGCTACATTAAGCCTGGGTCGGTCGGTCTGTTGGCTGCTTCATCATTCTCCCTGGGGTGGGAGAGGCAGTGGTTGGGGCTGGAGGCACTGAGGCAGAGAGTTCAAGAGAAGCCGGGACTCTAGCCCTGCAGACGCCCTAAGTGCACAAAGCCTGAACCAGAGGACCCTTCAAGATCAGGGGTCTTGAAGACCTATTAATAACAGATAGGGAAACTGAGGCCCAGGGAGGGGAAGGTGCCTGCCAAGGGCAAACAGTGGTCTGTGCTTAGCTCTTCCCAGGACACTTGATTTTCCGTCAGCCACATGGCTCTGACCCTCTCTTCTCTGTTTGACATCCTCCATCCTGCCGCTCTAACTGACCCAAATATACCCAGGGGTTGCCCTACGAGTCACGAGGGGTCAAGTGGGCTTTACAAGGTCACAACTGAGTGATACAGAACGCAGAGACTGCACCCTGGTGCCCAAGAAACAGCCCCATCCACTAGACTAGTTTCCCAAGCCTGTTCATGTTAACAGGGCTCTCTCCCGCCAAAAAGGTCTCTGGTCAGTAAGTCAGGAAACGCTTCAAACCATAGATTTTCTGCCTTAGTCTGTTTGGGCTACTGTAACAAAATTACCTTAGACTGGGTAATTTATGGACAGCATACATTTATTGCTCATGGTTCTAGGGGCTGTAAAGTCCAAGATCAAGATGCCAGCAGCTTTGGTGTTTGGTGAGGGCCCATTCTTCATGGATGGCACCTGGTTGCTGTACCCCCACATGGCAGAGGGGCACGCAGGATCTCCTAAGCCTCTTTTCTAAGGGCATTAACTCCATTCAAATTGTTAGAACTTTCATGACCTAATCACCTCCTAAAGATCCGACCTTTTAATACAATATTGAATTTGGTATTAATTTTCAACATATGAATTTTGAGAGGACACACACAGTCAGACCATAGCACCTCAGAGAGCCACAAGATGCCTCATGGTGTAGTGAAGGCTCTGAGAATGTCTGCAGGGGAGAACCTGTGCAGCTGTGAAAGACCCAGGGTGTCTCAAATTGTTTGATGGTGGAATGTTTGAGACTTACTGTGTTCTGCAGCTCCCAGATCTCACTGGGTTCTGTGGGACTTGTCGAGGAACAAGATGAGATCCTTCCAATCTGCTCCCCAACTGGCAAGTGGCCAAGTAAAGGAGCTGCTTGGGCGATGACCCCGAGGGGAGAGAAGTAGGAAGAGTGTGGCTAGGCTCCCTGGTGATGCCCTCCCTGACTGTGGCCTTGAGTAAGTCACTCAACTTGATGGGCAACTTGATGGGCAAGTGGAAAGAGTCGGAGCTTTGGAGCGCCACAAACCTGGTCTCATGTCTGTCTTTTGTTCTACCAGACATACATATCCTAATAAAGAATTACCATGCTTCCTAAAGGCCCATCCCACATATTGTCTGCCATAATCCCTGTTTTTTTGTGTTGGGGAAGCAGGCTGAGAGATTGAGTCTCTTGCCCAATGTCAAAACATTACAGGATCCTCCTGCAGTCTGGCTGCAAAGCCCATGCTGCTAACCATAATGTTGTACAGCCTCTAGGAATAAATCAGTGCCTCTCTCTGGGCCTCAACTTCCCAGCTGTCAATGGGGGATTAAAGATACTTCTTTCTCAGGCTTGTTATGAAGCAAGCATCTCCTCGTGGTGCCTAGTACATAGTAGGAGGTTAATAAGTGGTGGATTTCTTTCATCTTTCTTTTGGATTCCACCCATAGAAACAGGATGAAGTCTTTACTCCAACAAAATGAACTGAGTCTCTTGGGTGCCACTGTCAGGGGGACTGGGGTATGTGGAGGGAGAGGTTAGGGGATGGGTGTCTATCTATCCCCAGGCCTGTAGACTACAGGCTGACTTAAGGCAGCCTCAGGGGAGGCCTGGCTCTAAAATACATTTTTAAGGTGCCCTTTCTCCTACCCATTTGCAAAACTGAGTTTTGAATTGCAAGTGGTCAGACTGCAATAAATATCTCTGGAACCCACAGCACGTAATGGTTTGTAAATTGTGGCTCATAATTCAACTGGTGCCTGGGTCGCCGGCTCCCGCTGCCACCGGTTCTCCAGCCCTGCAGCCTGCACGAGCGCCTGGTGAAGTAATAAATCGGGAATAAGGAACACCCTGCTAACTCAATTTCACTTGTCAGCTTTAAGTTTTCATACTGTATTCTAAGTTCACACAAATACCACAAAATGTGTGTGCATGCCTGTGTATATATGTATCCATTTACATATGTAAATAAACTATCCTACTGTTATGTAATTTCCTCAGGACACAAAAACCTTTTCTGGCAAGAGCCTCATGTTTCCAGCCTTTGAGAGACATTGACACGTTAAGTTCCCCATCTTCACTCTCCAGCATCCCTTCCCCCGCAATTCAGGACTTTGCTGTGGTTTAGTACAGAAATTCCTCTCCAGTGCAATTGGAGAAACTCATATTAGCTTGAAGCAGGAACTTCCCTAGGCAAGTTTCAGTGCCTTAGAGTGACAGCAAGCCGGAGTGTGGGGAAGGAGCCTCACCGGGGCCCGCTGTCCCACCCTCTGGTTCCAGAGACTGTGATGCATCCACACGGCGAAGTTCAGCAGATAGGTCAGAACAGAAACTCGCCAAGCCAGGCTGCCTGGGGAGTGTCCACGCACAGTGCCAGAGCTTTGGAGCCCTGCCAGAGCCCTGTCTTGGGGAAGCTGGAGACCTAGTGCTGAGTGGTGACTCGACGCTTGCGGTGGCCTCTCACCACAAACTCTGAGACCACTCCTCTGAGGGCAAGTTGGCTGTTCCTGAATCGGGTATTCTGGCTTTCCTTTCACACTTAGTTGTAAAATTAGGATTTTCAAATTGTTAGATCCAGTGAACTGTGTGTGTATACGTATACGGGGCTCTCAGCAGGGGTAGGGGTGAGGTGCCTAGATTTTTTTCACCCACCCACTTTGTGACTTTGGGAAAGTGGTTTGGCCTCTCGGAGCCTCCATCTCCTCGTGTAAAAGAGAGGGTGGTGACTGTGTGGGTTCAATGAGGGGATGCCAAGCACAAGGCCCAGCCCTCAGAGAAGGGAGAGAGCCAGTGCTCTCAGAACCTCTCACATATGGATCATTGGCTGGTGGCAAAGACAGCCATCTCACGGCCTGGGGGAGGGAGGCACCAGGCCTGCCCAGCCCATCAATCCCTCCGACGAGAGGAGCAGCCCCGCCTGGGCAGTGTGCAGGGAAAAAGTGTGTGTTCATGCTGGGTAATGAGAAGTGTCATCAGTAAATGAAGAATCTCCTAATTACCCAGACGTCCCTGGGAGGATTTGTGAGGCTGCAGGCAGTGGCTAAGGTCCTGGCGCTGAGCGGTGGGGAGGGAGAGGGTGGCAGGCTGGGTTTGTAGGCAAGGGGTTCTGTGGTGCCCGGAGCAGGCCCTGACCCCTGTGGATAGATCCCCAGAGCCTGGGAAAAAGCCACCAGCCAATGATCCAGTGCTGGAGTTGGGTGCCTGGGGTGTGTCATCTGCAAAATGGGGAGTGGGTGCCAGGGCATGGCTGGACTCAGGACTAGGGGCCACTGAGCTTGCTCTGCCTCGAAAGAATACGCTGGCCTTAAGCAATTACTTTTTCCTCCCTGAGCCTCAGTTTCCTTACCTGCCAATGGCAGCAATGACGGCAACTGCCTTGTCAACTTGACAGGTTGTGGGGGGCCAAGGCCCAAACAAACACAGACTAGAAACGTATGTGCCAGACTGCAGAGGGCCCACACAGCCGAAAGAGGTGGGGGCAGCCACCCCAGGCCGCCCACCCATGTGACAAAACTCAAAGTCAATCATGGGAACCGTGCAACTGCTGTAGGAACTGCGTTTTTCCCAGGAGGGTTTTGGAATCTTCAGGATCATATCTGAAATTTCCCTGGAAACCTCCTGGGTCCCTGCAGAGCCAAGGTAGGGCCACCCATGTCTTATTTTCTGACTGGTTTTTCACTAGTGTGTTCCCGAAGCACCTCTGTAGGGAAAGGGTGGGGAGGGATGCTGGGGCCTTCTGTGTGAAAGAAGAAAACTTGAAACCTTGAAACCTTAGCTGTGGGGCCATTTTCAGACATTGTTATTAAGTGATATCTTGTATCAGATGGTCAGTATCATTGTCCTATTTGGCAGGTCAGAAAACGGAAGAACAGAAAGGTCAGTGACTCACCCGGGGTCACACAGCAGTGCCCATTTCTCCGATTCCCCTGCTGAGCTCCTGTGGCCTCACTGTCTAGATCTGCCATCAGTGTCTTCCCCTTCCTCAGCTACAGCTGTCAGAGTAAAGAATGTTCATGGACATGCTCCTCCCCCATTTGACAGACAGGGAAACTGAGGCACAGAACAGGGCTCTGTCAGGTGAGAACTGGGCTGAGATGGGGCAGAGCATCTGTGGCCACTCCTGTGTGCACCACTGCCCAGCAGTCTCCCCATTCAATGCCCTGCCCTGCATCCCATCGCCATCTCTCCCATTGGGTGGGGTGGTCCAGCATGACCCAGGAGAGACAGAGTGATGACAAACAACTGCCTGGGAGAGATAATCCACTATTGAAACACGCCTGCTGTTCTAATTATAAAGGAGACCACATTGGGTTTAAATCGGAATTAATTGGATGCCCCCTTATCCACGCCATCTATCTTGCACTCGCCAGCCCTCTGGACGAGCAGGATGGAAGAAAGAGGAATCTCATCGTCTCCACCACTGAACACATGTCCCTGAAGGGGGCCGGTGCCCAGCCCCCAACCCTTAATCCCTTTAAACGTTTCAAGGAGCACAGACAATGGGAGCTGGGGTGCCTGGACCCCTCCTCTGCCTACCTTGCCAGAGGGGGATGAAAGGGGATTAGGTGACTCTGGAAGGGGGTGGGAGGGTCATACCCCAAAGGACCAGGCCTGCAGGAAGCAGGCGGGGCCAGGGCAGCTTGGAAATGCTCACTGGAGTGCTGTGATGGGCTGGGAGATGACAGGTCTGTACACAAAGCAAAACACCCTGGGAGCAAGTTGGGGAGGGGTACTTTGCAGACAGGTCCTCAGGTCGAAGGCCTTGAAGGAGAGGGAAAGAGGTCCTCTAGCAAGCAAAAGAGGAGGCCAAGGCCAACGGTGCTGAGGCTACAATAAACTCTTAGCTCTTTGTATTGATAACAAGATGGTGAGTAATACCCCATCCAGAAACGACTGTTGCCTTGTGATCCTTGGCAGGCGAAACCCTGCGTTATTAAAGAATTTCCTGCTTCAGTTGGGCTGGGCATTCAAGGCCTTTGTCATATGCCCTTAGTCAGCCAAAGCACTTACTGTTCCCCTGGGGCCTCAAACTGGTGGCCCACGGGCCAGACTTCATTTGGCCTGCCCAGTGTTGGATTTTGGATTTTTATACTTACTGCTCTTAGCTGTTTTCGCTGCCCTCTAGTTTGTCCATCCCCACTTTCCCAATCTCATCTTGCACCTGGCCTGCTTCACTCATTCACATCACCTCCCTGGCCCCATCAGACATATGAGTTTGCAGTCTCATGGGTTCATCCCAACCGTGTGCTATGGCTAATTTGGCCTCTCCACTACCCCGCAACCCCAGACCCAGCACCATCTCTGCCTCCTTACCTCCTCATTCCTTTGCAATAATGCACCTCCCCCTCACATATGTACCCAAATCTTACTGGTCTTCTAACACCTGTTTCTGGGAAGCCATCATCTCTGCCCCTCAGACATCAGGCTCTCTGCAGCTCTCAGCCCCCATCAGGAATGATCCTTGGGCACTTGCTGTCCTCCTGGGCTTCCTTTGAGTCCCTGCTCCTCCTGGGGCCATCTTATTTCCTGGACTTCTGGAACACATTCAGGGCATGACTGGCTCTGCATCCCCCCAAAGCAAAAAGCTCAGAGTCAGGACAGACAGCATAAGCTGAGAGACTGTCTGGGGTTCCGCTGCAAGAGGATGAAGAGGGCTTCTGTGTGCAAAGCCGTGGGCAGCGCTCCGAGGGAGTGTGGGCTGCCCTGGATGATCTTGTGCCCTGGGGGCCAGCAGGTTTCTGCCGTGAGCCCCGCCCCACCCTCTGCCCCTGCTTAAACCCTTCCCAACTTAGCTTTCACCTGCTTCAGTATTTCACAGTCCTGCCAGCCTGCTTCCTGTCCGCGGGGTCCTCAACCCACACATAGACACACACTCACACAAACACACACATTCACACAAATACAGACACACTTACCTGCGTGTCCCCACCCAGCACACCTAGAATTCTACCCTCTCCAAAGATATCCCACATCAAGAATTCTATTCCCAGGACATGGACCCACAATGCCCCCACCCACATTTAAATTTGAATGCTCCACCCACATCTAAAATTGCCCCACACCTAGAGCCTTCCATTCCGCCTTATGCACACCATAACCTTTTCCCCATCTCACTACCTCTGCATTGCTTTGGGACACCTTCCCTCCCCTCACTCCTGGAACCATGCACCCCACATCCGTAACATCTCCCTCTCCCTCCATTATCACCACATCTGGCTCCTACATCCACATGGAGTCGGCATCTGAAACCCCAAATCCACAACACTGGGAATGCTACCCTTCCCCCTGCACATAAAACAGGACCCCAGGAAGCCTAAGGCCCCTCGTCTGCTTGCCTCCCACCCCTAGCACTGGCTCCTCCAGACCCGTGTCCCTCCCCCTGCCCTAGGGAAAAAGTGCTTTCAGGCTCTGCCTGAGTGAATGAGACACACCTGCAGGGATATTAGGACTCATTTCCAACTGAGGAGATTGTCTTCTCTTCTATGCATGAAGTAAATATTTGCTTAATTTCCTAGTTCTGAGCATGATTCATGGAGCGTTTTAGGCAGGCTGAGGGTTGGGCAGATGCTGGGAGATCTCAGCTCCTGGATGGCAGGAGAAGGAAAAATGGAGAGAGCAGAGTACTGGCCTAGGGAATAATATTTCCAGCTTCTAGGCCTTTTGAATTATGCAGGTAATTCAGGCTCCCTGACCAAAAACTGCCATGTTAAAATAAAGCATCACCCTTGAATTAAACAGTCTATGAGATCCTCTAGCAAGCAAAACGTGGGTCTGAGGCCAACTGTGCTGGATCTACAATAAACTCTTAGCTCCTTGTAACTGAAAGGTGAGTAATGCCCCACGCAAGAACAATTGCTATTCCAGGCAAAAGGAAATGGAATCCTTTTTTCCAGAGATTGGAACCACAGTGGGTTGAGAGATGGTGCAAAAACAGGCTTCAGGCTTTGGAAAGCCAGGAGCTAGGATGGTGAGGACAGCTACTATATGCTTCTAAAGAAGTGAATGCACGTTTTGGTGAGAGGGAGTGAGGCTAAGAGAAGCTCCATCATGGCTGGCAAGTAGACAGGAGAGAGGCTGATTTCTGAGGATGACTTAAATGATAGGCCAGACCAGATAAAATCTACCAACCAGATATTCGTTCGGCAAATTCTTGAGCATGTATCATTTGCTGGGCCTGGTGCAAAGAGTCTGGGATAGAAAGATGAGGCTGCTGTAGCTGAGGGAGGAGAGAGGAGTTGTGTGGTGTGGGGCTGTGGACCTGTGGGAGCCCAGAGGGTCAGGAAAGGCTCCAGGGAAGGGGGCCGTTGGACTGGGTGTGGAAGATGGGGCACTTTGCCGGATAGGAGAGTGGAGGGAATGAAGGCGGGTAGGGCATTTGCAGTGGCATAGGGGAGGGATGGAGCAGGGCTGGTCGGCCTGAGGCCATGTTAATGAGCTTAGTCTAGACACTTGAGTACAATGGGGAACCTCCGAGTGGTGTGGGGGATTGGCAGGTGTAATGTGGCAGCAGAGAGATCTGTAAGAAGCTGGTACCTTGATTCAGAGATGAAGGTCTGATCAAAGCCATGTGGTGGTATGGAAATAAGTGAATGAACACAATTCTGAACTAGCACTGGTGATTCACAGGCTGTAGGGGGAAAAGGATGAAGGAGTTGAAGATGACGCAGAGGCCTCTAGCTAAGGCAACCAAGTGGAAAGAATCTACTCCACATTTTGCCAAAGAAAATGAATGAAATCAGCCATGCTTCCGACAGGCCAAGCATACGCTGCCTCCCCCATCCAGGCCTCAGCATCTCTCCCGGGCACACCGATACCTGAAAGCAGTGTGCAGAGGGGACAGGGGCCTCAGCCCTCCCATAACTTCCCAGAAGGAAAAGTTTAATCTTTAGAAACATGATAGAATTGTCAAAAGTCCATACACTGGGAAGTGAGAGGCCTGATTTTATTTCTGCGGCAACATTTAAAAAAAACAAGAAAGTCTTCCATTAAAAAACTAAATAACAAAAAGCATGAATCCTGGGGAAGGTTGGATAGGAGTAGACAAAGAATAAGAGAAACCACTCACCTCTGAACCAAAGGATGCTTCAGCATCACGGACAGCAATACACCAAAAAAGGTGGCAAAGCATTTCGCCATGCGGTGTCACGGGCTCACAGGAGATATCTGTGAGCCACCTGCAGTTGTATGCAGTGTCATATAATAGGCTGAGTCATTAAGAGTTCAGTATTGTAGGCGGGGCACAGTGGTTCACGCCTGTAATCCCAGCACTTTGGGAGGCCAAGGCAGGTGGATCACCTGAAGTCAGGAGTTAGAAACTAGCCTGGCCAACATGGCAAAACCCTGTCTCTACTAAAAATACAAAATTAGTCGGGAGTGGTGGTGCGCGCCTGTAATCCCAGCTACTCAGGAGGTTGAGGCAGGAGAATCACTTAGAACCTGGGAGGCAGAGATTGCAGTAAGCCGAGATCACACCACTGCACTCCAGCCTGGGCAACAGAAGGAGACTCTGTCTCACAAAAAAAGAAAAAAAAAAAAAGAATTCAATATTGTAGATGCTTTAGTATTTTCTGTCCATCCTCAGGAGAGGATGACCTTGGAGGCAGAGAGCTTACCACCATGCAGAGGAAAGAAACTAACTACTGTGTTTCCATGCCACTCACCTCCCCAGTAAAGGTAAACAAGCTCCTCCAAGGTTCTAGGCTGGGACATGACACTCAGGATCATCCAGCACTTTGAGAAACAAACAAAAAAAAAGGACAGTGCGAAGGAAGACTATGCATGTTGGGATTGAGAAGCACAGGGCAATTGGCATCTGAGTGTTACTGTGATGGGAACAGTCCTTCAGCCTTCCAGGAAGGGAGAGCACATGGACCTCCCAGGGAGCGGGACCTGGGCAGGCTCACTGGGTGAGGCTCTGATGACTGTATGGTCACTGTATGGCAAGGCCAAGGACCTTTGGCCTACCTGGCAGTGAAGGGATGGACTCTCCAGTAGAGCCACCAGCCTTGGAAGGGAGTGTGTACTTGATTAAGGTTTGAGCAAGGAGGAATGGTGGTGATGACTCCCTACACCTAGCAAAGCTGTGGGCCCAGCCTGCTTTTGCAGGACTTATAAGCCTAGGACATATGTTCAGCCCAAGGCTTGGGAGGAAATCTGGAAAGTTATTGGTATTATTTGGTGGTCACAGAAGCTGGATTTAATTTGGCCTAGAAAGGCTAAATAAATGTGGCACCAGGTATACCTTGAGCATTGTGGAGTACATCTTTTCATTCATTCAACAAATACTGAATACTTACAATGTATGCCTGGCCTTGAGGATACCTAGGGAGCAAAAACTGACACAGCCTCGCCGCGGTGGTGGCTCATGCCTGTAATCCCAGCACTTTGGGAGGCTGAGGCGGGTGGATCACCTGAGGCCAGGAGTTCGAGACCAGCATGGGCAACATTGTGAAACCCCATCTCTACTAGAAATACAACAATCAGCCGGGCGTGGTGGTGCATGCCTGTAATCCCAGCGACTCAGGAGGCTGAAGCAGGAGAGTCACTTGAACCCAGGAGGCAGAGGTTGCAGTGAGCCAAGATCGCGCCATTGCACTCCAGCCTGGCAACAGAGTGAGACTCCGTCTCAAACAAACAAACAAAAAACCTGACACAGTCTCTATCCTCCTGGGGCTTATCATCAAATGGAGACAGACATTAATCAGATAGTAACAAATAAAAACTGCAACCATAACCAACATTTCAGAGAAGGAAAGCTCCCAAAGGTACACTAGGAGAAAGCACAGTGCAGAGTGTAAGGGACGCATCCCTGAGAAAATGATGCTGAGCTGAGAGGTGAGGAAGAGGCTGGAGTCACCCAGAAGAGGAGTGGGGTGACAAGAGAGCCCCAGGAAGAAGGAACAGCTTGCACAAAAGCCCTGGGAAGAGAGAATTCAAGAGAGCGATGGGCACTGAAAGGAAGCCAGGGAGGCTGGGATAGGAGTGGGAAGGGTGCCGGAGTGGGGCTGGAAAGGCAGGCAGGGACCAGATATCTCAGACCCTCATCAGTCACAGAAAGAGCTACCTCCTTAACACAGGAACACTGGGAGCTATTGAAAGCTTCTCAATGGGGTGAGACAGGGGCGTTTTGGGAAGTTCACTGTTTCAGCCTGGGTCCCCTCCAAAGCAGGGCCTGAAGGGAGGTCCTGTGTGCAGGCAGTTGATGTGGAAGGTGATCCCAGGTATCTAAGATGGGGGATGAGGGAGAGGAAAAGAGGGAAGAGAAAAGTCAATCCAAGGGTGCATTACTGAGATGTTCCCCATCATGGGAAACCAGGACTGTTCACCATCGTAGGGCCAGGTGATCCCTGTACCTCTGTGCAGGACATGGAATGCCTCTCAGAGTGGAATGTCCACACCACGACCCATGGGGGAATGTATTCGTGCATCGGCTCCTGTCCTGCATTGACCAAGGGTTCCCCAGGGCCGTGGACTCCCCCACATGCATCCAGGCTGCACATGCCCCTGCCATGCAGACTCCTGCTGGGGTCACACGCTGTGGCATCAGAGGAACCCTAGCGCAGAAAGCAAACATCACACATCGTGTACTTGAGGTAAGACGTTCTCAGTGGAAACCATAATGGTAATGGAGGTTGCCATTTCCATGATGGCAGGAGTCAGAGAGAGGCTGGGAGGCTGTTCAGTGGACACGTGGAGACTCTGAGACACTACTTTGGCTGCAGAGCCTACTGAGGGTGAGGAGGGAGGGTGACTGTGCAGACAGAAATGAGTTAGGGGATGTGAAGATGGAAGGTTTGGGCTGTATTTTGGAGGTTGGGCCAACAGGACTGGCTGATAGAGCATCTGTGGAAGGGGATGGGGGGAAGTGAAATCAAAATGGCCCACAGGCCAGGCGTGGTGCTCATGTCTGCAATCCCAGCACTTTGGGAGGCAGGCAGATCAACTGAGGTCAGGAGTTCGAGACCAGTCTGTCCAACGTGGTAAAACCCCATCTTTACTAAAAATTAAAAAAAGTTAGCTGGGCATGGTTTCAGGCGCCTGTAATCCCAGCTACTCGGGAGACTGAGGCAGGAGAATTGCTTAAACTGGGAGGTGGAGGTTGCAGTGAGCCGAGATTGCACCACTGCACACTCCAGCCTGGGCAACAAGAACAAAACTCCATCTCAAAAAAAAAAAAAAAAAAAAAAGCCCATGGGTTTTCAGCCTGAGAAATGAAATGAATGGCAGAAACCCTGCTTGTGGAGTCTTCAAAGGTGATTGAGAAGAGGTGACCAGTGGGAAAGGAGATGCATGGAAACAAGGAGAGGAGAGATCTTCAAAGACAGGATCAACTGCTGAATAAGATAATGTGGCAGGCTGAATAATGGCCCCGCAAAAGATGTCCACATCCTAATTCCTGCTGCCTGCAAATATTACTTTATATGGCACAAGAGGACATTGCAGATGTGATTAAATTAAGGAATTTGAGATGGAGCGATTATCCTGGATTATCTGTGGGAGGGCCTAAACATCCAAGGAACACCAGCAGCCACCAGAAGCTGGAAAAGGCACAGAACAAATTCTCCCCTAGAGCCTCCCGAGGGTGTGTGGCCCTGCTGACACCTTGATTTCAGTCCAGTGAAACTGATCTCAGACATCTGGCCTCCAGCACTGCAAGAGGATAAATTCCTGTTGTTTTTAAGCCACGATGTTGATGGGAATTTGTCACAGCAACCACAGGAAGCTAATACAGATTTGGGGCTGGGCACAGTGGCTCATGCCTGTAATCCCAGCAGTTTGGGAGGCAGAGGCAGAACGACCACTTGAGCCCAGGAGTTTGAGACCAACTTGGACAACAAAGCAAGACCCCATCTCCACACACACACACACACACACACACACACACACACACACACACACACACACAATTTAAATTGGCCGGGCATGGTGGCAGGCACCTGTGGTCCCAGCTACTTGGAAGGTTGAGGCAGGAGAATTGCTTGAGCCCGGGAGTTTGAGGCTGCAGTGAGCTGTGTGCACCACTGCACTCCTGCCTCAGTGACAGCCTGAGACCCTGTCTCTGTCTCAAAAGAAGATTTGTACAGAAAGGCAATCACTGTGATAGATAGCATGGGGGTTGTTGGGGAACCAGGAGGTTTGGATGTGGGGAAGAAAGGAAAGGGGAGTCAAGGATGACACCTGAGTTTTTCAGCATTAGGAAGTGGGTGACAGTACCACTTACTGAGATGGGGAATAGATTTTGGTAGCAGGATCAAAAGTTCTGCTTTGACTCCATTAGGCTTGAGAGGAATGTGAGACACTGTTGCTGCTAAAAATGGCACGGCCTGATGAAATCTAAGCCCAATTGTCCCTGCAGGACCTTGAAAAAGTCACGGGGTAATGTCTACTGGTTATGCAAGGAAAGAGAACTAGAAAGCTTCAGAGGCCCCTGTCCAGAGCATACCAAATGTGTGTGCATGTGCAGGAAGAGAATTCTTCCTGTGCCAGAGCAAGTGCCAGCTCATGCCAGGGATGTCCCCAGGCATTCCAGAAATAACAGTTGGTGCCAGGGGGTCACAATGAATGCTAGGCAAGTTAACTTGATACTAGGGGTGTAGCAGTGCATGCCAGAAGATAGATAATAGAAGCTGAGAGGAGTAACAAAGGAGTAGCTTTGGCATGTTGGGGAGGACAATCAATGCAGGGAGTAACTTTGTATGTCAGGGGAGTGACCTGGCATGTGAGGGAACCAGAGGGGTCAAGAAATAAGCCCGGGATAGGCCGTATGCCATCGGACTAACCATGGATGCAGCAGGAGTGAGATCCCAGCTGCCTGAGCCAAGCAGGGGCCTGTCAGCACCCGGCTCTGAGAGCCCAGGGCTGCTGCTCTCCTGCCTCACCCCTGTGTCCTCCCTTTTCAGAAGAAGCTCGAATTGCAAAGACCCTTCCTGTCTCTGGAACCATTTCCATGTGCCTGAGCAAGACAGGCCCCTGCTCAGAGGGGATCAGCTCTACCAGGAACCAACTATTGGGGTGTAAGAGGAGGTTCAAGGGTCCTGGAAAAAGTTCCAACTTTCCTCCTTCCTTGACACACCTGGGATGGGGCCCTCACTTGTTCTCTCCTACTTCCAGGAACCAGGAAGAGGAGAAATGTAAAAGGGGGATCAGATGGCTAGAAACCATCATCAGGCCTTGAGGACCTTCTGAGCACTGACTGTGAGTCTGGGCCTGAGCTGGGAGCTTGGGAGGTCAGTGCATGCCAGAATGGAAGCAGCAGATCATGGGGTGGGGAGGGAGCAGGGAGGGGCGGGACAGTATGTGCCAGCAGCCAACAGCTTCTGGGAAGATTTCACACCCGCCTTTTCCTTTTCTCTATTATGTTAGGTAGGCTAAACAGGAATTCTCCTTGTGCCCATGTTACAAATGAGAACACTAAAGCTCAGGAAAGGGAAGTAACCAACCCAAGGTGACTGGCTCTTGACTCCCCCAGTGCAGCATTCTCTTTATGGCTTGCTGCCTCTGGAGAAGAATCAGACATGATCTCTGGCCTTGGCTCCCTCCTCAAGCCCCTCAAATTCTGCAAAGTCATTGTTATGGTTTGGCTCTGTGTCCCCACCCAAAACTCATCTTGAATGGTAATCCCCAATACTCCCCATATGTCGAGAGAGGAACCAGGTGGGAGGTGTTGGATCATGGGGGTGGTTTCCCCCATGCTGTTCTCGTGATAGTGAGTGAGTTCCCATGAGATCTGAGAGTTTCATAATGCGGTTTTCCCTGCTCTTGCTTGCTCTCTCTTGTGAGAGACGTGCCTCTTCTCCTGCCATGATTGTATGGTTCCTGAGGCCTCCCTAGCCACGTGGAACTGTAAGTCCATTAAACCTCTTTTCTTTATACATTACCCAGTCTTGGGTATGTCTTTATAGCAGTGTGAAAATGGACTAATATAGTCTTCTACTAGAGTACTTCTCAAACTCTAAAATGCAGATTCTGATTCAGTAGGTCTGGGGTGATGCTCGAGAGTCACATTTCCAGCAAGCTCCTGGCTGATGCGGATGCTTCTGATCTAGATGACACTCTGAGTGGCAGGGTTCTACTCCTTCTCACGAGTCCTAATCCATCCGTTCAACCTCACCCAGCTGGGGACCTGAAGCTTGGTAGGGAAGTTTAGAGGTGGCCAGGTCCACCATACCAGGCCAACAGCTCAGATTCCTGACCTGGTCCCCACCTACCCTGATGAGGGTCACACATTGTCTCTGAGGCTGCTCTGACCCCTGTATTTACCTACCTTCGTTAGGAGCCGATTCTTAAATTCTCTTTAATTTTAAAGCAAGGAAAAAGATCTTCTGAGTACAATATGATATAATTCTAGGGTTTAATCTGCCACGATCTCATTCAGTCATGTTATTCGCCAATTCATTCACCACTCACTGAAAAGACATTGACTCAGTCTCCTGGGTACCTTCCCTCCCTGAGCCTTGGTGGTTTCCCACCAGTACAGTAAGTCTGGATTACTGATCTTCACTCTGGCTGCATATTGAAATTACTGAAATTACCTAGGGAGCTGATTTGCTTTATTGAGATATAATTTACAAACAGTAAGAGTCACCAATTTTAAAAGTGCCATTTGGTCAGTTGTGACAAATATATATGGTCATGTACTACCACCACAATCAACATATAGAACATTTCCATCACGACAAACCACACCCTCTGGCAGTCCACACCCACTTCAACACCAGCCTCTGACAACCACTGATCAGTTTTTTGACATTATGGTTTCAATGCTTCTGAAATTTCCTAAAAATGGAATCATACAAAATGTAGTCTTTTGTGTCTGGTTTCTCTAACTTAGCATAATGCATTCTAAATCCACCCATGCTGTGTGCATGGGTAGTTGATTCCTTTCTACTGCTGACTAGTATTCCATTGTGTGGATGTGCCACAATTTGTTTATCCATTCACCAGTTGAGGAATATCTGGGGTTGCCCACTATGCACAAGCCTGTTAGGAACATTCAAGTAAATTATTTGCATGAACATGAACATTTGTTTGCATTTCTCTTGGATAAATACCTAGGGGTAAAATTGCTAGGTCACGTTGGGTATATGCTTAATTTTATGAGTAACTGTGAAATGATTTTTCCAAAGTAGCTGCACCATATTATACCCCTAACAGCAATATATGAGCATTTCACAGCCGTGCCAACATTCAATATTGCCAGACTTCATCAATTTAGCCATTCTGGTGAGTGTATAGAAGAATATCATTGTAATTTAATTTATATTTCCCTGATGATTAATGATGTTGAGCATCTTTTCATGCTTCAGCGTCTTTTCATGAGCATCATAGCATTGTCACTAATACTTTATCTTCCGTTTTTGTATTCTTGCTGAAGAGTCTATTCAAATCTTTTGCTCACGTTTTATTCAACTGTTTGTCATCTTATTATTCAGTTGTAAGAATTTATACATCCTGGATACAAGTCCTTTATAAATATCTTATTATACAAATTTTTTTTTACAGTCTATAGCTTGCCTTTTTAACTTCTTATTAAATTTCGAAGAACAAAATATATGCTTTTGTTTAACTCTGGTGAACTCCAGCTTATTTAACTTTTTTCTTTTATGGTTTGTGCTTTTTTAAAATTAGATATTTAGGAAATCTCTGATGAACCCAAGGTCACACTGACTTTCTCCTATGTTTTGTCATATAAGTTTAGAGATTTAGCTCCCACATTTAGCTCTGTGATCCACCTTAAGTGTGTGTGTGTGTGTGTGTGTGTGTGTGTGGCGTGAGGTAAGGGTTTATGTTTTTGCCCATGAATATCTAATTACTTTAGTATTATTTGTTGAAAAGTTTATTCTCTCCCCATTGGCTTACTTTACTGTTGTCAAAAATCAATTGACCATCTATTTTAGGTCTATTTCTGAACTATCTATTGTGTTCCACTGAGCTAATTATCTATAATTGTGCCAATGCATGGTCTTCTTTATTGTAGCTTAATATTAAGTCTTGAAATCTGGTATGGTAATATCTCCAAGTGATCTGTTTTCTTTCTCAAAATTGTTTGGGCTATTCTAGATCCTTTGCATTTCCATGTGAATTTTAGAATGGGTTTGTCAATTTCTTTAAATTTCTTTAAATATCCTAGTGGGATTTTGATCGCAAACACATTGACTCTTTTAACACTACTGCATCTTCTGATTTATGAACATAGAGTGTCTGTTTATTTAGATCATTTTTTAAATTACTCTGAGCAATAATTTATAGTTTTAATGTACAGGAATTGCACATATTTTATCACATTTATTCCAAAGTATTTCATATTTTTCATGCTATTGTAAATAGTATTTTAAAAAGTCAATTTCCAATTATTTATTTCTGGTATACAGAAATACAATCAATTTTTGTATGTTAACCTTGAATCTTGTTACTGTGCCAACCCCACTAATCAATTCTAGTAGATTTTTTGTTGATCATTCAGGATTTTCTGCATAGACAGATGATTATGTAATCTGCAAGAAAAGATAAGTTTTTTCTTTCCAATCTGTAAGCCTTTTATTATTTCTTATTTTTCACTTTTTGCTTGTTTACACTGACTAGGACCTCTCTTACACTGATCAACAGAAATGATGAGAATGAGAAGTCTTGCCTTGTTTTTAATCTTAGGGGGAAACATACGCTGTTTCACCATTAAGTGTGACATTAGCTCTCAATTTATTATATATACCCTTTCTCAGGGTGTGAGAAAGTTCTACTCCTAGTTTGCTGAGATTGCTTTTGTTTTTCAGTCTTTTAAAATTATGAATGAATATGCAAATTTTCTCTAATGCCTTTTCTATGTCTATTAAGATAATCATGTTTCCTTTTCATGGTCTATTAAGCTGGTGAAATACATTGATTTTTGAATGCTAAATAACCTTGCATTCCTGAGATGAACTCCACTTGCTCATGATATGTTAATTTTTTCATATATTGCCAGATTCAGTTCACTAATACTTTGTTAAGGTATTTTGCTTTTTGTTGATGTGGGATATCAGACTGTAACTTTCCTTTCTTATAATGTCTTTGGTTTAAGTATCAGGAGAATGCTTGCCTCATAAAAGGAATTAGGTATTCCCTCCTCTTCTGTTTTCTGGAAGAGTTTCTGTAGAATTGGTATTATTTTGTCTTTAAATGTTTGATGTAACTAACCAGGTAAGCCATCTGGGCCTGGCATTTTCTTTATAGGAATGTTTTTTTAACTGCAGAATCAATTTAAAAAACAAACAAACAAACATGGACTGGGCTCTAAAATCAGGAACAAGAACAAGGTTGTCTGCATCTACTACTTCTTTTCAACATTGTGTTAGAGATTCTAGCTAAAGAAACTAGGGAAGGAAAAGAAATAAAAGGCATCTGTGTTGGAAGGAAGATGTGAAACTGTCTCTGTTTGCAGATGGCATGATCCTGTAGGCAGAATATTCTAAAGAATACACACACACACACATACACACAAACTATTGGAGCTAATAAATGACTTTAGGAAAAATGTAGGATACAAAATCAATTGCATTTCTGTAGTCTAGCAAACAATTATCAGAATATAAAATTTAAAAATAATTCCACCTACAATACTATCAAGAAGAATACAATACTTAGAAATAAATATAACCAGAAAGTTAAAGACTTGTACACTAAACTCCGGGCGTGGTGGCTCACGCCTGTAATCCTAGCACTTTGGGAGGCCGAGGTGGGCGGATCATGAGGTCAAGAGATCGAGACCATCCTGGCTAACATGGTGAAACCCCATCTCTACTAAAAATACAAAAAATTAGCTAGGCGTGGTGGTGGGTGCCTGTAGTCCCAGCTACTCATGAGGCTGAGGCAGGAGAATGGCATGAACCTGGGAGGCGGAGCTTGCAGTGAGCCGAGATCACACCACTTCACTCCAGCCTTGGCAACAGAGTGAAACTCTGTTTCAAAAATAAAACAAAAACAAAACAAACAAACAAACAAACAAAAGACTTGTACACTAAAAATAACAGAACATTGTTAAAAGCAATGAAAGGGAACCTAAATAAATGGAAAGATATCCCATGCTCCTGGATTGGAACACTTTACATTACTAGGATGGCAGTACTCACAGAGTTAATCCTCAGATTCAGTGAAATTTCTATCAAAATTCAAATAGCCTTTTTTTTTGTTTAAATGGACAGCTGATCCTAAAATTCATACGAAAAATTCAAGGGACTCAAAATAGTCAAGACAAAGTAGATAAAGAAGAACAAAGTTGAAGAAAGCTTAAAATCACATTGTCTGATTTTAAAACTTACTACAAAGCTACAGTAATCAAGACAGTGTGGTACTGACATAAAGACAGACATATAGAACAATGGAATATAATTGAGGGTCTAGAAATAAACCCATACATCTATGGTCAATTGATTTTCAACAAGGGTACAAATGCCATTCAATGGGGTTGAAAGATGGCATTTTTTAACATAAGGTGCTGAAACAACTTAATATCCACATGCAAAAGAATGGATGAATCCTATCTCATGCCATACACAAAAATTGATTTAAAATACATCAAAGACCTAAATATAAAGGTGAAAATTATAAAACTCTTAAAAGGAAACATAGGTGTGAATTTTCTTGACCTTGGATTAGGTGATGGTTTCTTAGATGTGACACAAAAAGCACAAACAACCTAAGAAAAAATAGAAAAATTGTATTTCATAAAAGTAATAAATGTTTGGGCATAAAAAGACACTATGAAGAAAGTGCAAAGACAATCCACAGAATGGGAGGAAGTATTCGCAAATTAGATGTCTGATAAGGACCTAGTATCCAGAATATATAAAGAACTATTATAACTCAACAACAAAAAGACAACTCAATCTTATAAATGAGCAAAATATTTGAATAGACATTTCTCCAAAGATATACAAATGACCAACAAGCATATGAAAGGACGCTTAACATCATTAGCCATTAGGGAAATGCAAATCAAAACCACAATGAGATACCACTTCACACCTACTAGGATGGCTATAAAAACAAATAACAAAAAACAGAAATAACAAGAAGATGTGGAGAAACTGGAACACTCATTCATTGCTAGTGAGAGTGTAAAACGGTGCTGCTGCTTTGGAAAACAGTTTAGCAGTTCTTCAAAAATTAAACATGGGTTACTATACGACCCAGAAATTTTACTTCAGGGTATATGTAACTGTGATGGTTAATACTGAGTGTCAACTGGAATGGATTGAGGGAAACAAAATATTAATCCCGGTTGTGTCTGTGAGGGTGTTGCCAAAAGAGATTAACATTTGAGTCAGTGGGCTGGGGAAGGCAGATCCACCCTTAATCTGGTGGGTACAATCTAATCATCTTCCAACAAATATAAAGCAGGCAGAAAAGTATGGGAAAGGGAGACGGCCCTGCCTGCAAGCCTACATATTTCTCCCATGCTGGATGCTTCCCTCAAACATCAAACTCCAAGTTCTTCAGATTTTAGATTCAGACTGGCTTTCCTTGCTTTTCAGCTTTCAGACAGCCTATTATGGCACCTTGTGATCATGTAAGTTAATGCTTAATAAACATATACATATATATATATCCTATTAGTTCTGTCCCTCTAAGAGAACTCTGACTAATACAATAACCAAGAGAAGTAAAAAGCATACGCTTACACAAATACTTGTTAAGGAATGTTAGTAGCAGCATTATTCATAATAGGCAAAAAGGCGAAACAACCTAAATGTCCATCAACTAATGACTGAATAAACAAAATGTGGCATGTCCATTTTCAATGGAATATTAGTCACAAAGAAGAATGAAGTACTGATACATGCTGCAACATGGATGAATCTTGAAAAGTTATTCTCAGTGAAAGAAGCCAGACACAAAAAGTCATATATTCTATGATTCTATTTATGTGGAATGTCTAGAATCTGCCATAGAGACAGAAGGTAGATTAGTGAGATCAGAGGCTGGGATGGGAGAGTATGGATAGTGATTGCTAACAGGTATGGGGATTCTTTTTAGGTTGATGAAAATGTTGGAAGTAGATGGAGGTGACGGTTGCACAGCCTTGTGAATATGTTGAAAACCCTTGAAATGTACACCTTAAGATGGTGAATTTTATGTTACATAAAATTTTGTTATATAAATTATCTCAGCAAAAAAATAGATAAAGGGCTATTTGGAATTTGATTTCTTCTAAGGTAAACCTTGATCATTTGTGCATTTCAAGTATTTTGTCTATTTCATCTAAGTTGACAAATTTATTGGGCAAAGTTTGTTTATAATATTCCTGTATTATTCTTTTAATATCTATAGAACTCATTGTGATAATATTTTTTTCATTCTTGATTTTGGTAATTTATGTCCCTTCTTTTTCTCCCTTATTTTTTCCTGATTAGTATGGTTAGAGGTTTGTAAATTTTATTCATATTTTCAAAGAACCAGCTTTTGCTTTCACTAAGTCAGTCCCTCATTCTCTCTCTCTTTCTCTTTCTCTCTCTCTTTCTGTCTCTTTCCCTCCCTCCCTCTGTCTCACTCTCCCTCCTATCCCACTCTCCTTACCACCTCTTTCTATTTTTAAAACTTTCTTCTCTGATTTTTATTATTTTTCTCCTGTTTACTTTTGATTTAATTTTCTTTTCTTTATCTAGTTTCTTGAAGTAAAACTTACATAATTGATTTAGGATATTTTTTCTTTTTCTAATACAACCATTTAATGCTCTACATTTCCTTCTAAACACTGTTTGAGATGTATCCTGCAAATTTTGATATGCTTTGCTTTCATTTTCTTCCAGTGCGAAACATCTTGTGATTTCCCTTGTAATTTCTTCTTTGACTCCTTGTTTATTTAGGAATACATCACTTAATTACCAAATATTTGGAGATTTTCCATACGTGTTTCTGTCATTGACTTAAAATCTATTTCTGTCATGTTCAAAGAACATACTTTGTTTGATTTCAGCCTTCTTGGTTTTGTTTTATGGTCCAGAATATGCTTGCTCTGTCTTGGTAAATGTTCCATGAGCACTCAAAAAGAATGGGCATTCTGCTGTTGTTAGGTGTTCTATAAATGTCAATTAGCTCAAGTTGATTGATAGTGTTGTTAAATTCTTCTGTATTCTTACTGATTTTTTGTGTACATGTTTTAGCAACTACTGAGAGAAGAATGTTGACATTTCCAACTTTAACTGTAAATCTATTTTTTATCTCTATCAGTTTTTATTTCATATATTTTGAATCGCTAATGTTCAATGCATACACATTTGAGATTGCAATGTCCTTTTGATTAATTGACCCATTTATCATCATGAAATGTCTCTCTTTATTCCTGGTAATATTCCTTGTTCTGAAGTCTGCTTTGTATGATATAACCACACTAGCATTCTTTAGATTAAGTCTTACATGTTATATGTTTGTCCATCTTTTTATTTTTAACCTATCCTCATCCTCAAATGTAAAATAGGCTTCTTATAGCAACACATGGTTTAGTCTTGCCTTTTTAATGCTAGCTTAACATGTCTGCCTTTTAATTGGAGTGTTTGGATGACCTTAAATTTTATGTAATTATTGATATCTCTAAATTTAAACTTACATCAATGCTATTTTAATTTTTTTGCCAAGTGGTTTTTCTTTGGTTGTAGTTTCCTGTATTAGCTTTTGCTTTTTTGTTTTATTTTTTCTTAGTTGCTCTAGGATTTACATTATATATGTGAAACTTATCACAGTCTACCTTCAGTTAATATTATAGCACTTCACTTATATTGTAAGAATCTTACAACAGTAAACTTCCATTTCTCCTCTCTCGGCCTTTGTGTATTGTTGCCATACATGTTATTTCTGCCTATCTTTTAAACCCCAAATATGTTATTATTATTTTATCTTGAAATAGTCAATTATAGGCTCAAGAAGGAGTATCAGGAACCAGATTTACCCTCTTATCCAACAAATAAATTTTAAAAAACATACACAAAATATAAAAAACAACACTTTGAAAGACATTGGACACCAGGCACTTAAGGAGTATTACCTCTGGGAAGCAGGAAATAAAGCAGGCAAGCCCTCCCTTTGCTGCAGCTTACTTCCTTGAAAGAGTTTTCAGGCTTTGATGCAGGGAGGAAGAATGCAGGCAGAACCTAGTGGACTCCCTAAGTTCAGAGGACAAAGCTAAACATCTTGAGAAGTGAAGGTAGCTAGAATTCCCAAGACAGAACACTAAAGAGAAAAATGTTTCAGAGAGAGAATCTTGGAGATCTGCACTTGGAGATCTTGGGGCTGGAAATTAAATATATATATATTTATAGGAATATAAAAATCCAGAACTCAATAAGGTAAATCTACATTGTCTGGCATTCAATGAAAGATTGCCAGGCATAACAAAGCAGCAGAAAAATGCAGTCCAGCAGAGTACTGACCAGTGCATACATGCAAGAAAGCTGCCTCCATTTGAGGAGAAAAACATTACGAAAAGATTGGAAAACAGTGCACAAAGCTCACATGCAGCCAGAGATAGCACCTCTTCTCATGCACCAGACTGGATAAACCAATAATTCATGTGTTATTTGGTATACTACATAGGAAGGTATTGCCTCAGTAGTGAAAAATAATTAGCCCTACTGCCCAAGATTTGTCTAACACCATAAAAGCAAGACTCAAAATGATGATCAAACTGTTTTCAAGTAATTAGCTGCATCATCCCAAGGTGGGGGCTGGAAATTAAAAATATATGTATTTATAGGAATATAAAAATCCAGAACTCAATAAGGTAAAATCCACACTGTCTGGCTTTCAATCAAAGATTGCCAGGCATAACAAAGCAGCAGAAAAACACAATCCATATTGAGGAGAGTAATCAATCAACTGAAATGCACCCAGAATTGACAATAGATGTTAGAACTGGCAGATAAGGATGTTTAAAGTTATTAGAATTATATTCCACATGTTCAAAAAGTTAAGTAGATATGTGGATGATAGTTTTTAAAAACTAAATTGAACATCTACAGTTGAAAACTATAATACCTGAGATTAAAAAAAAACTCAGTATCTGAAATGTGATAAATGACAGATTAGATATGGCAGAAGAAAATATTAGTGAATTAGAAGGCACAGCTATAGAAACTATCCAAAATGAAACACACAGAGAAAAATATTTTTTTTGATATAAGGAGAGCATCATTGAACTGTGGGGCTTCAGGTGGCCTAATGTATAAATAATTGGAATCCCAAAGGAGAGAAGAGGTAGAAAGAATCAGAAAAAGCATTTGAAGAAATAATAGCTCAAAACTTTTTAAATTTGATGAAAGCTATTAATCCACAAATCCAAGAAGCTCAATGAATTCTAAGCACAAGAAACATTGAGAAAATGACACCAAGACATATTGTAATTAAATTGCTAAAAAAACAGTAATAAAAAGAAAATCTTAAAAGTAGCCAGAGGAAAAAAGACACTATATATAGAAGGGAAAAGAAGATAACTATAGTATTGCTGATTTCTCATCAGAATAATGAAAGCAAAAAGACAGTGGAAAATGATTCTTAAATTGCTGAAAAAAAAATGTCAACCTAGGCCAGGCATGGTGGCTCACACTTATAATCCCAGACCTTTGGGAAGCCCGGTGGTAGGATCACTTGAAGCCAAGAATTTGAGACCAGCCTAGGCAACATAGCAAGACCCCAATCGCTACAAAAAAATTAAGTTAAAAATTGGCCTGGTGTGGTGGCATGCACTTGTAGTCCCAGCTACTTGAGAGGTTAAGGCAAGAGAATCACTTGAGACCAGGACTTCAAGGTTGCAGTGAGCTTTCATTACACCACTGCACTGCAGCCTGGGTGACAGAGAGAGACCCTTTCTCTTTACAAAAAAAAAAAAAAAAGGAAAAAAAAGGCAACCTAGAATTATATGTTCAGTGAAAAGATCTTCTAAAGATGAAAAGAAAAGACTTTTTAAGTGGGAATGTGACTTGTCATTTATTTCAATTAAAACTTAAATGATTCTTACAAATCCTCTGAAAAGTAAAACTGACACTTTTATAAACAGAAATATGTGCAAACAGTCGCAATATGCATTAGGACAACTGACGTTATTTCTTACATGCCAGGTGGTTCTTCCATCCTGGAGAACACCTCTTACCTGAAAGTTTTTTTTCTCCTATAAATTTGCATCTAAGTTATTTTTAAAGAGTCAAAAACAGTGCAGAGCATCTTTGAATTGATCAACAAGCATATTATACAATTGTACTATAGTTCTACTCTGAATACGATAGCTAAAAACAAATCAACCTTCTCTTTACAGAACATGTTCCAAATGTAATTTCTTAAATCATGGCCTGCCACTGAATGTGGCTATAAAACCTTATCTTGTACTAAAAGGATCTGTAGCTTTTCCAGTTGAGAATGGAGTTCAGAATACTGAATCAACATGGGAAAAGAGAGAAATTGAGGATGAAGAAAACTCAGCTACATTTCCTATAGGAAGGGGAGATTTTGACAATGAGCAGTCTAGAAAAGAAGACATTTACAGGCATACAAAAGCTAAAGTATTGTATCACCAGCAGATTTGCACTCTAAGAAATGTCAAAGAACATTCTTTAGGCAGAAGTACCCTGGCACCAGATGGAAATATGAATCAGCACGAGGAAAAAAGAGCACCAGAAATGGTAACTACATGAGTAAAAGAATTTTAAAATTTTTATCTGAATATATTTAAAAGATCATTAAAGCCAGGCACAGTGGCTCATACTTGTATTCCCAAGATTATGGGAGGCTGAGGCAGGAGGATAGCTTAAGCCCAGGTATTTGAAACTAGCCTAGGCAACATAACAAGATCCTCATCTCTAAAAAAAATTAGCCAAGCATTGGGGTGCTGCCTGTAGCCCTAGCTACTAGGGAGGCTCAGGTGGGAGGATCACTTGAGCCCAGCAGTTTGAGGTTGCAGTGACCTACAATAATCATGCCACTGCACTCCAGCCTAAGTGGATAATTGACTACTTTAACAGAGATAACAATATATTGCATAACATGTATAGCAACAATAGCATAAAGGCCTGGAAGGGAGAAATAGTAGTGTCCAACTGTAAGATTTTTATAATATATATGTAGTACTATAATATTACTTGAAGGTATACTGTGATAAGTTAAAGAGGTAACTATAAACCCTAAAGAAAACACTAAAATAATAAAATAAAAAGTTATAGCTAATACACCAGCCATAAAAAATAGTAAAAAAAAAAAAAAATCCAAAGAAGGCAAGAAAAAGAGAATAAAAACAGACAGGAAACTTAGAAAATAAATAGCAAGATGATAGATTTAACTATATCAATAATTATATTAAATGTATATGATATAAATACCTCAATTAGAAGGTAGAGATTATTAGACTGGATAACAGAGCAAAAACCAATTATTGTGCTGCCTACAAGAAATGCACTTTAACTATGGAGACACAATTGGGTTAAAAGTAAAGGAATGACAAGAGATATACCATTGTAACACTAATCAAAATAAAGCTGCAGTGACTATTTTAATATCAGATACAGAATATGTCAGAGCCAAGAAAATTACCTGGGATAAAGTCATTTAAATTGATACAGGTGT
This sequence comes from Macaca thibetana thibetana, assembly GCF_024542745.1. NCBI lineage: Eukaryota > Metazoa > Chordata > Mammalia > Primates > Cercopithecidae > Macaca > Macaca thibetana. The sequence continues at coordinate 62,368,984 of NC_065586.1, read as the reverse complement.
CAATTAAGGAGGTGCATATAACAGTACTAAACATTATGCCCTTAATAATGGCTTCAAAGCACATGAAGCAAAAACTGATAGAACTGGAAGGAGAAATAGAGAAATCTATAATTACAGTTGGAACAGTCAATGCCTGTCTCTCAATAATAGATAGGACAAGTAGATAGAAAATTATCAAGGATATTGTATTCATTTTCCATACGTAGTCCATTTTCACACTGCCATAAAGATACGACCTGGGACTGGGTAATTTATAAACAAAAGAGGCTTAATTGACTCACAGTTCCCCATGACTGAGGAGGTCTCAGGAAACATACAATCATGGCAGAAGGTGAAGGGGAAGCAAGGCATGTCTTACATGGCAGCAGGAGAGAGACAGCATGCAGGGGAAACCGCCACTTGTAAACCAGCATATCTCGTGACAACTCCCTCACTATCATGATAACAGCATGGGTGGAACTGCCCCTGTGATCCAGTCACCACCCACCGGCCCCTCCATCAACATGTGGGGATTACAGTGGGAGATGAGATTTGAGTGGGGGACACAGAGCCAAACCACATCACTCTGTCCCTGGTCTCTCCCAAATTTCACATCCTTTTTGCATTTCAAAACCAATCATACCCTCCCAACAATCCCCCAAAGTCTTAACTCCTTCCAGCTTTAACTAAAAAATCCAAGTCCAAAGTCTCATCTGAGACAAGTCAAGTACCTTCTGTCTATGAGCCTGTAAAATCAAAAACAAGTTAGTTACTCCCAAGATACAGTGGGAGTACAGGCATTGAGTATATGTTCCCATTTCACATGGGAGAAATTGGCCAAAACAAAGGGGCCACAGGCCCCATGCAAGTCCAAAACCTGGCTGGACAGCCATTAACTCTTAATCTCCGGAATTTCCTTTGTGAGACTCCATGTCTCACATCCAGAGCACACTCCAGTGTTCATTTTCCACACATAGTCCATTTTCCACACGTAGTCCACACTCTAGTGTGCTCTGGATGTGAGACATGGAGTCTCACAAAGTGTATCCAGAATACAGAGTACACCCTACTCTGCCAGAACATACTGATGCAAGGGGTGGGCTCCCATGGCCTTGGGCAGCTCCATCCCTGTGGCTCTGCAGGGTACCGCCCCCGCAGCTGCTTTCACAGGCTGCCATTGAGTGCCTGCAGCCCTTCCAGGAAAACAGTGCAAGCTTTCAGTAGATCTGCCTTTCTGGGGTCTAGAAGATGGTGGCCTTCTCTCACAGCTCCATTAGGCAGTGCCCCAGTGGCAACTCTGTGTGGGGGCTCCAACCCACATTTTCCCTGTGCACCACCCTAGTAGAGGTTCTTCAGGAGGGCTCTGTCCCTGCAGCAGACTTCTGCCTGGACACCCAGGCATTTCCATACATCCTCTGAAAACTAGCTGGAGGCTCCCAAAGCTCAACTCTTCTCTTCTGCACACCCACAGGCCCAACACCACGTGGAAGCCACCAAAGCTTGGGGCTTGCACTCTCTGAAACAATGGCCTAAGCTGTACATTGGCCCCTTATAGCCATGGCTGGAGTTGGAGCAGCTGGGATCTAGGGCACCAAGTCTTGAGGCTGCACAGAGCAGCCGGGTACCAAGTCCCAAAGCTGCACAGAGCAGCAGGGCCCTGGGCCTAGCCCATGAAACCATTTTTCCCTCCTAGGCCTCTGAGCCTGTGATGGGAGGGGCTGCCATGAAGGTCTCTGATTTGCCCTGGAGACGCTTTCCCCATTAACATCAGCTCCTTGTTGCTTATGCAAATTTCTGCAGCAGGCTTGAATTCCTCCCCCAAAAATGGGTTTTTCTTTTCTACTACATGATCAGGCTGCAAATTTTCCAAACCTTTATGCTCTGCTTCCTTTCAAACATGAGTTCTAATTTCAAACCATCTCTTTGTGAATGCATATAACTGAACACTTTCAGAATAAGCAAGGTCACATCTTGAATGCTTTGCTGCTTAGAAATTTCTTCCACCAGATATCCTAAATCATCTATCTCAAGTTCAGAGTTCCACAGATCTCTAGGGTAAGGGTAAAATGCTGCCAGTCTCTTTGCTAAAGCATAGCATGAATGATCTTTATAATAAGTTCCTCATCTCTATCTGAGACCACCTCAGTTTGAACCTCATCGTCCATATCACTATCAGCATTTTGGTCAAAACCATTCAACAAGTCTCTAGGAAGTTTCAAACTTTTGCACATCTTCCTATCTTCTTCTGAGCCCTCCAAACTGTCCCAACTTCTGCCTGTTACCCAGTTCCAAAGTTGCTTCCACATTTTTAGTTATCTTTATAGCAGGGCCCTACTCTGCCAGTACCAATTTTCTGTATTAGTCTTTTATCACACTGCTACAAAGAACTACCTAAGACTAGGCAATTTATAAGGAAAAGAGGTTTAATTGATTCACAGTTCTGCATGGCTGGCATCGCCTCAGGAAACTTACAATCATGGCAGAAGGCGAAGGGGAAGCAAGGCATGTCTTACATGGCAGCAGGAGAGAGAACAAAAGAGGAACTGCCAAACACTTTTAAAACTATCTGCTAGGCCAGGCACAGTGGTTCACACCTGTAATCCCAGCACTTTGGGAGGCCGAGGCAAGTGGATCATCTGAGGTCAGGAGTTTGAGACCAGCCTGGCCAACATGGTGAAACCCCGTCTCTACTAAAAATACAAAAAAATAGCCAAGTATGGTGGCAGGTGCCTGTGATCCCAGCTACTCAGGAGGCTGAGGCAGTAGAATTGCTTAAACCCAAGAGGCGGAGGTTGCAGTGAGCTGAGATCAAGCCATTGCACTCCAGCCTGGGTGACAAGACCAAGACTACATCTCAAAACAAAACAAAACAAAACAAAACAAAACAAAACCATCTGCTTCTGCAAAAACTCCCTCACTACCCCAAGAACAGCATTGGGGAAACCACCCCCATGATCCAATCACCTCCCACCAGGTCCCTCCCTCACCACACTGTGATTACAATTAGAGGTGAGATTTGGGTGGGGACACAGAGCCAAACCATATCAGATATAATAGACATTCACAACCTTATCAACCAAGTTGACCTAAATAACACTCCCAGAACACTCCATCAAAAATAGCTGAATACCATTCTTTTCAAGTGCACAGAGAACATTTACCAGGATAGATCATATTCTGTGTCATAAAATAAGTCACAGTTAATTTCAAATGCTTCATGTCATACAAACTTTATCCTTTGATTATAAGATTAAATTATAAATCAATAACAAAAATATGAAAAATCTTCAAATATTTGAAAAATAATATATGTCAAAATAACCTTTGGGTCAAAGAAGAAATAAAAATGGAATCTGATGATGGAAAATGAGATGATTTTACTTATCTTTCAGAGTAGACAAATTAGTAAAAAGATAACATCTAGTATTGGTAATGATGTAAGGAAAGGGGCATTATGATGTTAGCAGGAATATAAAACTGTGTGATCTTTTAGGAGGAATTTGGAGGTGTATATCAAAATTTGAAAGACTCCTGCCCTCTGATACAGCAGTTTCACTTTCAGGAATCTATCTTCCATATGGTTGTAGAAATTAATAGGTATATAGATACTCATAGCTGTATTATATAGTAAGAAATAGAAAATATTATTGCTGTCCATCAGTAAGGGATTGGGTAAATAAAGCACATATAGGGTCAAAACATCTAATATCCTGAACAAAATTACCAAAAAACAACAAACCCAAACTTACTTCTTTAGCCTTTGCTCCTGCCAATTTTATTTCTCTAGGCTCTGGATACCTTGCCCCATGTGTACCTTTATTTTTGGAGGGACCAAAGGAGAAGCTGGTTGTCTTTTAACTTCTATCCATTCTGGGTATTTCCCCCTTCATAATACTTGGGTCAGAAAGAGGGAGCTGGCCTCTGACTAAAGCTCCAGTTTAGGCCTTAAACAGAAGCACTTGAATGTCTCTTGTCTCATCTGTCCCCTGTAAAGAAGAAGGCCACAACCACCAATGCTCTCTCACCTTCACACAGCATTGCCTCTGAGGCAGCCTGCAGCTTACAGCAGCACTGAGAGATCTGGGTTCATCAGTGCCTGGCATGTAAGACAAGCTCCTTGTGGGTGAGCTGTTTGCTTGCTGTGGTACTTTCTCTTCAGCAACAACTTAAAAGCCAGAGTTGTCACCAGTAAAGAGCCCGAAGGCCTTCTCTCCATTGCCTCCTGTTTCTGTGACATAAAATCACCTGGGAACTTTACAGACACTGCCTCAGCTAAGTGATTAAGGCCAATATCTACAGTCATAAATCATTCTGATAGTATGGACCTGTATCCATTTCCTAGACTGCCGTAACACGTACCAAAGACTGGGAGGCTTAAAAAAACAGAAATTTATTGTTTCACAGTTCTGGAGGCTAGAAGTTTGAAATCAAGATGTCGACAGGGTCGTGCTCTCTCTGACAGCTCTAGGGGAGGATCCCTCCTTGACTCTTCTAGCTTTTGGTGCTTGCCAGCAATTCATAATGTTCATTCCAGGTGCACCACTCAAATCATATGGCTGTCTTCTCCCTGTGTATATTCACATAATCTTCTCTCTGTACCTGTTTCTGTGTCCAAAGTTCCCCTTTCTACAAGGACACCAGCCATATTGGATTAGAGCCCAGGGATATCGTTTAATAATTTCCCTTCAATTTCATTATCTCTGTAAAGACCTTATTTCCAAATAAGGTCACATTCTGAGGTACTGTGAGTTGGAGCTTCAACAGATCCTTTTTTGGAGGGGCACAATTCAACTTTTGGTATGCTATGATGAAAATGGCTTTTTACCTTTGCTGGCTTCCTCCTAATAACCCATAACCCTAGTATAATGATGACAAAATTATCAGACAAATTCTGACTGGTAGTAGAGGGGCATCCTACAACATATCTGACAAAACTCCTCAAAACTGTCAAGGTCATTGAAAACAACAAATGTTTCATCTCCTTTGAGAATGAAAGAAAAAAAAAAAAAAAAGAAAAGTCTGAGAAATTGCCATCACCAAGAAGCCTAAGGAGATATGACAACTAAATGCAATGTAGTATTCTTGATGGGATCCTGGCACATAAAAAGGGCACTAGTAAAAACTAAGAAAATCTAAACAAGCTGTAGACTTCGGTTAATAATAACATAGCAATATGGGCTCATTAATTATAGTACTATAAGATGTTAATAGGAAAAACTGGATGCAGTTTGACTTCTGTGCACCCACAGGCTGAACACCACATGGAAGCTGCCAAGGCCTGGGGCTTCCACCCTGTGAAGCCACAGCCTGAGCTCTATGTAGGCCCCTTCCAGCCACGGCTGGAGCGACTGAGGCACAGCGCACCAAGTCCCTAGGCTGCACACAGCACGGGGACCTGTGTTGACTGCCCTGCTGGATTTCAAACTTAAATGGTACAAAACTCTGTGTACTACTTAATTTTCCTGCAAAGCTAAAATGTTTTAAAAAGTAAAGTTATGGTTGGGCATGGTGGCTCACGCCTATAATCCCAGCACTTTGGGAAGCCGAGGCAGGTGGATCACCAGGTCAGGAGATCAAGACCATCCTGGCCAACATGGTGAAACCATGTCTCTACTAAAATATACAAAAATTAGCTGGGTGTGGTGGCACATGCCTGTAATCCCAGCTATTCAGGAGGCTGAGGCAGGAAAATTGCTTGAACCAGGGAAATGGAGCTTGCAGTGAGCCGAGATAGTGCCACTGCACTCCTGCCTGGCAACAGACCAAGACTCCATCTTAAAAAAAAAAAAAAAAAACATATCAGAATTTGTGGAAGGTTGCTAAAGCAGTACTTGGGAAGTTTATAGCAATAAACTACGCTCTTTATATTGGAAAAGGAGAAAGTTCTCAAATCAATAACTTCAGCTTCCAATTTTCAGACACTAGAAAAAGAAGAGCAAATAAAACCCAAAGAAAGAAAATAATAAACATTAAAGTAGATATCAATGAAACAGAAAACAAAAAGAATAGAAAAATTTAATGAAACCAAAAGTTGGTTGTTTTGGAAGATCAATAAAATTGCTAAACTCCAGCAAGATCATTCAGAAAATAAGAGCAGGGAATATACACAAATGACCAATATCAGTAATCAGGCTTGATATCACTACAAATTCTAAAGATATTAAAAGGTAATAAGAATATATTTTTACTGATAAATAATATCTGTACATATTTTATAGTACTTATGGTAATGTGATACATTTATATAATGTGTAAAGATAAAATCAAGGTAATTGGGATATCTATCACCTTAAATATTTACCTTTTCTTTATGCTAGGTACATGATATGGTTTGGCTGTGTCCCCACCCAAATCTCAACTTGAATTGTATCTCCCAGAATTCCCATGTGTTGTGGGAGGGACCCAGTGGGAGGTAATTGAATCATGGGGGCCAGCCTTTCCTGTGCTATTCTTGTGGTAGTGAATAAGTCTCACAAGGTCTGATGGTTTTATCTGGGGTTTCTGCTTTTGCTTCTCCCTCATTTGCTCTTGCTGCCACCATGTAAGAAGTGACTTTTGCCTTCTGCCATGATTCTGAGGCCTCCCCAGCCACGTGGAACTGTAAGTCCAATGAAACCTCTTTTTGTTTCCAGTTTCGGGTATATCTTTATCAGCCGCATGAAAACAGACTAATACAATAAATTGGTACCAGTAGAGTGGGACATTGCCAAAAAGATACCTGAAAATGTGGAAGTGACTTTGGAACTAGGTAACAGGCAGCAGTTGGAACAGTTTGGAGGACTCAGAAGAAGACAGGAAAATGTGGGAAAATTTGGAACCTCCTAGAGACTTGTTGAATGGCTTTGACGAAAATGCTGATAGTGATATGAGCAATAAAGTCCAGGCTGAGGTGGTCTCAGATGGAGATGAGGAACTTGTTGGAGACTGGAGCAAAGGTGACTCTTGTTATGTTTTAGCAAAAAGACTGGTGGGATTTTGTCCCTGCCCTAGAGATTTGTGGAACTTTTAACTTGAGAGAGATGATTTAGGGTATCTGGTGGAAGAAATTTCTAAGCAGCAAAGTGTTCAAAAGGTGACTTGGGTGCTGTTAAAAGCATTCCATTTTAAAAGGGAAACAGAGCATAAAAGTTCAGAAAATTTACAGCCTGATGATGCAGTCAAAAAAAAAACAAAACCCCATTTTCTTAGGAGAAATCCAAGCTGGCTGCAGAAATTTGCATAACTAGCAAGGAGCCTAATGTTAATCCCCAACACAATGGGGAAAATGTCTCCAGGGCATGTCAGAGACCTTCATGGCAGCCCCTCCCATCACAGGCCCAGAGGCCCAGGAGGAAAAAGTGGTTTCATGGGCCAAGCCCAGGGTGCCCATGCTGTGTGCAGCCTAGGGACTTGGTGCCCTGTGTCCGAGTTCCTCTAGCCTTGGCTGAAAGGGGCCAATGTGGAGCTCAGGCTGTGGCTTCAGAGGGTGGGAGCCCCAAGCCTTGGAAGCTTCCATGTGGTGTTGAGCCTGTGGGTGCCCAGAAGTCAAGAATTGGAGTTTGGGAACCTCCACCTAGATTTCAGATGTATGGAAACACCTGGACGCCCATGCAAAAGTTCACTGCAGGGGTAGGGCCCTCATGGAGAACCTCTGCTAGAGCAGTGCAGAAGGGAAATGTGGGGTCAGAACACTCACACAGTGTCCCTACTAGGGCACTGCCTAGCGGAGCTGTGAGAAGAGGGCCACCATTCTCCAGACCCCAGAATGGCAGATCCACTGAAAGCTTGCACCATGCACCTGGAAAAGCTACAGACACTCAATACCAGCCTGTGAAAGCAGCCAGGAGAGAGGCTGTACCCTGCAAAGTCACAATGGTGGAGCTGCCCAAGACCATGGGAACCCACTTCTGGCATCAGTGTGACCTGGATGTGAGACATGGAGTCAAAGGAGATCACTTTGGAGCTTTAAAATTTGACTGCCCTGCTGGATTTTGAACTTGCATGGGGCCTGTAACCTCTTTGATTTGGCCAACTTCTCCCATTTGGAATGGCTGCATTTACCCAATACCTGTACCCCCTATTGTATCTAGGAAGTAACTAGCTTGATTTTGATTTTACAGGCTCATAGGCAGAAGGGACTTGCCTTGTCTCAAATGAGACTTTGGATACTGTGGACTTTTGGGTTAATGCTGAAATGAGTTAAAACTTTGGGGGACTATTAGGAAGGCATGATTGATTTTGAAATGTGGGGACAGGAGATTTGGAGGGGCCAGGGTGGAATGATATGGTTTGGCTGTGTCCTCACCCAAATCTCAACTTGAATTGTATCCCCCAGAATTCCCACATGTTGTGGGAGGGACACAGGGGGAGGTAACTGTATAATGGGGGCCAGTCTTTGCTGTGCTAGTCTCATGATAGTGAATAAGTCTCATGAAATCTGATGGGTTTAGCAGCAGCTTCTGCTTTTGCTTCTTCCTCATTTTCTCTTGCTGCTGCCATGTAAGAAGTCTCTTTTGCCTCCTGCCATGATTCTGAGGCCTCCCCAGACATGTGGAACTCTGAGTCCAATGAAACCTCTTTTTGTTCCCACTTTTGGGTGTGTCTTTATCAGCAGCAATCCTGGGCGACAGCAGGACAACTCCAGAGATCTGCCCTACCTCCCATCTCTAAACTGATATTAAGCTAATTTTATGACTCTTTGCCTACTGTGTGTGCAAGAGATGAGATTCTTTCCTTGGTACGTTCCCAGCTAGTCTCCAGGATATATAGGTTCTCAGGGACACCTGCTCCTTGGCTGGGTACCATGGCCTTTGCACATTGACCAGACTTCAGGATTCAAGCAATGGACAAACATGCTTAAATAACCAGGTGGGGGACTCATCACACCATCATGGTGAATAATCTTTTTTTTTTTTTTTTTTTTTTTGGAAATGGGGTCTGGCTCTGTCACCCAGGCTACAGTGCCATGGTTTGATCTTGGCTCAATGCAACCTCCACCTCACAGGGTAAAGCGATTCTCCTACCTCAGCCTCTTGAGTAGGTGAGACTACAGGTGCACACCACCATGCTGACTAATTTTTTGTATTTTTAGTAGAGGCAGAGTTTTACCATGTTGCCCAGGCTGGTCTTGAACTCCTGGGCTCAAGCATTCCACCCACCTCAACTTCCCAAAGTGGTAGGATTACAGGCATGAGCCACTGTGCCCAGCTGGTAAATAATCTTTCTAATGTGTTGTTGAATTCTGTTTGCTAGTATTTTGTTGAAGATTTTGCATTATGTACATCAGTGATATTAACCAACAGTTTCTTTTTTGTTTGCTTTTGTCTGGATTTGGTATCAGGTCAATGCTGGCCTCTTAGGATGAGTTTGGAAATACTCCCTTCTCTTCAGTGTTTTCAAAGAGTTTGAGTAGAATTGGTATTAGTTCTTTAAATGTTTGGTAGAATTCAAATATGAATCCTTCAGGTCCTGAGCTTTTCTTTGATGGAGACATTTTATTATGGCTTTGATATTGTTACTAGTTATCAGTTTGTTGAGATTTGAGATTTTCTATTTATTCATGATTCAATCTTGGTAGGTTGTATGTGTCCAGAAATTTATCCATTTCTTCTAGATTTTCCAATTTCTTGTTTGTGATAGTCTCTAATGAGTCTTTGTATTTTTCTGGTCTCAATTGTTATGTCTCTTTTCATTTCTGATGTTCTTTATCTGAGTCATCTCTCTTTTTTCTTAGTCTAATCGAAGGTTTGTCAATATTGTTTATCTTTTCAAAAAACCAACTTTTTAATTCATTGATTTATTGTATTTCTCAGTCTCAATCTCATTTATTTCTGCTCTACTCTTTATGATTTATTTTCTTTTAATAATTTGGGGTTTGGTTTGTTCTTGCTTTTCTAATCCCTTGAGGTGCATTGTTAGGTTGTTAATTTGGAGACTTTTTACTTTTCTCATGTATGCATGTATTGCTATAAACTTCCCTCTTAGTAATGCTTTTGCTATATCCCATAGATTTGGGTATGTTGTAGTTTCATTTTCATTTGTTTCAGTAAATTTTTAAATTTCCTTCTTAATTTCTTCATTGACCCATTGGTTGTACAGGAGCATGTTGTTTAATTTCCAGGTGCTTGTATAGTTTCTGAGGTTCCTCTTGTTATTGATTTCTAGTTTAGGTCCATTGTGGTCAGAAAAGATACTTGAAATGGTTTTGACTTTTTAAAATTTATTGAGATCTGTTTTGTAGCCTAAAATATGGTCTATTATGGAGAACTTGCCATATGCTGATGAAAAGAATATGTATTCTGCAGAAGTTGGGTAAAATAGTCTGTAAATGTCTGTAAGCTCCGTTTGGCCTATAGTGCAGTTTAAATCTGGGATTTGTTGATTTTCTGTCTACATGATCTGTCCATTGCTGAGAGTGGGCTGCTAAAATTCCCTAATGTTACTGTATTGCAGTCTCTCTCTCTCCCTTTAGATCTATTAAAGTTTGATTTATTTAGTTGGGTGCTGTGGTGGTGGGGGCATAGGTGTTTATAATTGTTTTATTCTGTTGCTGAATTGACCCCTTTATCATGATATAGTGACTTTGTCTTTTATTACAGTCTTTAACTTGTAGTCTATAGTCTATTTTATCTGATAAAAGTATAGTTATTCCTGCTCTCTTTTGGTTTCCACTTACATGGAATCTTTTTCCATTCCTTTAATTTCAGTATATGTGTGTCTTTGTAGGTGAAGTAAGTTTTTGTAGGCAGCATATAGTTGGGTCATGTTTCTTTATCCATTTAGACATTCTATGTCTTTTAACGAGAAATGAGTTGATTTACATTCAATTTTTGTTACTTTGGTTGGTTGGTTTTGTTTTTTTTTTGTTTTTGGACACAGGATCTTGCTCTGTCACCCATGCTGGAATGTAGTGGTGCAATTACAGCTTGCTGCAGCCTCTGCCTCCTGGGCTCAAGCAATCCTCCCACTTCAGCCTCCTGGGTAGCTGGGACTACAGGCATGTACTACCACTCGTGGCTAATTTAAATGGGGTTTCACCATGTTGCCCAGGATGGTCTTGAACTACTGGGCTCAAGCAGTCCTCCTGCCTTGGCCTCCCCAAGTGCTGGGATCATAGGTGTGAGCCACCATACCCAGCCTCTGTTACTATCAATTAGTAAGGATTTACTACTGCCATTTTGTTGCTTGTTTTCTGCTTGCCTTGTAACTCCTCTTTCCCTTTCTTTTTTTATTTTTATTTTTTTACTGTCTTCCTTTGTGGCTAAGTAATTTTCTCTTGTGGTATGTTTTAATTCACTGCTTTTGATTTTTATTAACTATATTACAGGTTTTCACACTGTGTTTACCATGAGACTTACAAAAAACATCATATAGGTATAACAGGTTGAAAGAAGTGACAACCTATCTTATATCACATACACAAAAAATAGAAACAAACAAAACTTTAAAAATAATGCTACATATTAACTCCATCTCTCCCACTTTTTGACCATTTTTCTTTTTCAATTTATATGTTTTTTATTGCCTATCCTTAACAAGTTGCTGTAGTTTTTATTGTTTTTGATAGATTTGCCTTTTAGGCTTCATACTGCAGTTATGAATGGATTGCACATTACAATTACAGTAGAGTATTCTGTTTGTCTGTGTACTTAATTTAGCCAGTGGGTTTTATACCTTCAAGTGTTTTCTTTTTGCACATGAAAGGTTTTTTTTCTTCTTTCAGACTGAAGAATATGCTTTAGTATTTCTTGTAAGGTAGTGCTGGTGGTGGTGAATTCTCTCAGCTTCTGTTTGTCTGTGAAAGACTTTACTCTCCTTCACGTTGGAAGGATAAATTTGCTGGGTATAGTTTTGTTTTGTTTTGTTTTGTTTTTTTTTTTGTTTTTTGAGATGAAGTCTCACTCTCTGTTGCCCAGACTGGAGTGCAGTGGTGCGATCTTGGCTCACTACAACCTCTGCCTCCCAGGTTCAAGTGATTCTCCTGCCTCAGCCTCCCAAGTAGCTGGGACTACAGGCACATACCACCATGCCCGGCTAATTGTTTGTATTTTTAGTAGAGACGAGGTTTCACCATGTTAGCCAGGATGGTCTCAAGCTCCTGAACTCGTGATCCACCCACCTCGGCCTCCCAAAGTGCTGGGATTACAGGCATGAGCCACGATATCCAGCCCAGGGTATAGTATTCTTGAATGGCAGAGGCTTCTTTCTTTCAGCACTTTGAAAACACCATCCCACTCCTGTTTTTGTTGAAAAGTCTGCTGCTAGACAAATTGGAGCTCCTTTACATGTTATTTACTTCTTTTCTCTGCTGCTTTTAGGATCCTCTCTTTTTTCTTGACCTTTGAAAATTGGTTATTATATGCCTGGGTATAGTTTTATTTTGATTGAATCTGTTTGGTCCTTCTGATTTTCTTGTACCTAGATATATGTTTTTTCTTAAGTTTTGTAAAGCTTTCTTTTAATTATTACTTTGAATAAGCTTTCTACCCTTTGCTCTTGCTCAACTCCCTCTCAAACACCAATAATTCTATTTTTTTTTTAGATTTGCCCTTTTGAGGTAATTTTCTATATCTTTTAGGCAATCTTCATTCTTTTCTATTTTTTTCTTATTTCTCTGCTGACTGTGCATTTTCAAATAGCCTATCTTCGAGATCACTGATTCTTTTCTCTACTTGATTCATTGCGCTGTTGAAAGCCTCTAATGAATTTTCCAGTTCAGCAAATGTATTTCTCAGTTTTAATATTCCTGTTTGATTTTTTCAAAATTATTTTAATCCCTTTGTTAAATTTCCCTGATAATTGTCTGAATTGCTTCTCTGTGGTATCTCGAAGATCACTGCATTTCCTTGAAATTGCTATTTCAAATTCTGGTCAGATAACTTACAGATTGTTGTCTCATTAGGGTTAGTCACTGGTTCCTTACTTTGTCCATTCAGGGATGTCATGGGTCCCTGTTTGCTGTTGTTCCTTATGGACATAAGTCTATGTCTTGCATTGAATGATTATTTATTTATTCCAGTGTTCTCTATCTGGCTTTTAAAATTTTTATTAAATATGTTAGCATAGACAATCTTTGTAATTTACCTGTTGGATTTTTTTCACACGGTCTCTGCCTCCTTTATGGCCCCTGATGATGCCTTAAGCCCAGGTTTGCCTCAGCTCTAGTAAACAATCAGCATGCTGCTAATCTCAAATGGGGGAGCTCCCAAAGGGAATATCCTAGCAGTGTGGGGAGACTAACTAGAAGTTCATGACTAGGAGAACTCCTACAGCATGGTGCTGCTAAACAGCCACTCTGACTTGGCATCTCCTTTGCACAAGTTACACAGCAGAGTTTCCAGGGCTAGGAATGGTAATCCTATATCCCCCATTGTGGCTGGGTGACCTTAGGGGTATTTCTCAACTCAGACACTTGCAATGCTTCCGATGGGTTGAAGTAGAGACAAGTCTCCTGCCAGGGAACCCAAAATAATGAGGAAACTAATTGCCCAACTTGACCTCACTTATTCCAGTGTAGAAACTGTGAGTCAGGGGAAATTTTCCACATGGTTAGTGCTGGGCAGACTGAGGTGAGAGGCATTGTGGATATGTAAGTTTGATTTTTTTATCATCTTCTCAGTTTTTTCACTTCTCTGTGGCCCCAAGAACAGTCTCATTCTCATATTTCAGCTCTGATATACAGCTGGTGATAGTCTTGGTACTGTATACTTGATTTGGGGCTTTTTGGGGGAGTGAGTTATGAAGCCAGCTTGTTTCTATGCCACCATTTTGGAACCCAATAAGGGAATATTATGAATAACTTTCTGTCAATAAATTTAACAACCTAGATGAAATTGACAAATTCCTTGAAAGACAAACTACCAAAGATCACTCAAAAAGAAATAGATATCCTGAATTGCCTTATATCTATTAAAGGAATTTAATTCATTCCCATAAAGAAAACTCTAGGTTGAGATGTCTTCACTATTGAATTCTACCAGGAATTGATTGACAAAATAACTTCAATTCTACAGAAACTCTTCCAGAAAATAGAAGAAGAGAGAATACTTCCTGTCTCATTTTATGAGGCAAGCATTGCCCTAATACCAAAATCAAAGACATGATTAAAAAAAAGAGGAAAGCTATAGTCCAATATCTCATATCAATAAAAAGCAAAATACCTTAACAAAATACTAGTAAACTGAATCTAGCAATATATGAAAATGAATTATACCACGACTAGTGGAGGTTATCCTAAAAATGCAAAGTTGCTTAGCATTCAAAAACAAAGTATTTAACCAGCTAAAAAGACCAAAAAAGAGAAAGAACATTATAGTTACCTAAATGGTACAGAAAAGACATTTGAGAAAATTGAACATGCATTCATGATGTTAAAAAGCAGACTCTCAGCAAACTAGGGATACAAGGAAACTTTCTCAACCCGATAAAAGGCATCTATGAAAAGCTAAGCACTAAAATCACACTTAATGGTGAAAGGTTGAATGTTTTCCCTAGTGTTAAAAAAACAGGGCAAGGATTTCCACTTTCACCATTTCTGTTGAGCATTATAATGGGGGTACTAGCCAGTGCAACCAGGCAAGCAGGCAATAAAAAGAAATAAAAAGCATACATTGGAAAGGAAAAATTAAAACTGTCTCATTCACGGATAACATCGATCATATTTATGTAGAAAATCCTAAGGGAGGCCGGGCGCGGTGGCTCAAGCCTGTAATCCCAGCACTTTGGGAGGCCGAGACGGGCGGATCACAAGGTCAGGAGATCGAGACCATCCTGGCTAACACGGCGAAACCCCGTCTCTACTAAAAACACAAAAAATTAGCCGGGCGAGGTGGCGGCGCCTGTGGTCCCAGCTACTCGGGAGGCTGAGGCAGGAGAATGGCGGGAACCCGGGAGGCGGAGCTTGCAGTGAGCTGAGATCTGGCCACTGCACTCCAGCCTGGGCAACAGAGCGAGACTCCGTCTCAAAAAAAAAAAAAAAAGAAAATCCTAAGGGATTGGGAAAAAAAACTACTAGAATTGACGAGAGACATAGTAACAGAATATAAAAATCTATCGCATTTCTGTATACTAAGAATGAACAACTGAGAATTCAAATTTGAAATATCATTTATAACAGCAATAATAATATAAAATACTCTGGAATAGATTTAGTAAAATGTGTGCAATTCTTCTATGTGCAATACACTAGAAACTATAGTATATTGCTCAAATAAACTAAAGAATACCTCAATGATAGACATATTATATTCATGAATCAGAAGAGTCAATATTGTTAAAACACCAGTTTTCCACAAATCGTTCTATCAATTGCAAAAAATCTCAATCAAGATCCTATCAGGCTTTCGATAGAAATTGAAAAATTAAATCCAAATTGTATACGAAAATGCAAAGAACCTTAAAAAGCCAAAAACTTTGAAAAAAGAAGAACAAAGTTAGAGGGCTAACACTATCTGATTTCAAGACATTATAAAGCTACAATAATCAAAATACCATAGTATTGGCTTAAAAACAGACAATAGTCAAGTTGACCAGAATAGAAAGTCTAGAATTGAAACCACACATATATGGATAATTAATTTTTTGCTAAGGCACAAGAGCAATTCAATGGAAAAATGATGATCTTTTTAGTGAATGATACTGGAAAAATTGGATATTCATATGCAAAAAACTTTGATCTATAATTTGTATCATATACAAATTAACTTAAAATGAATTATACACCTAAAACTGTAAAATCTAAAACTATGAACTTCCAGAAGGGAAGATAAAAGAAAACCTTTGTTACCTTCAGTCAGGCAAACATTTGCTAAAATCTTATGGATCACCAAAAGCATGATCCATAAAAGAATAAATTGATAAATTGAACCTCATGAAAATTTAAAACTTCTGTTCCTCAAAAGATGCACTTAAAAGAATGAATATACAAGGCATAGACTTGGAGAAAATCTTTGCAAAGCATATGTATGATAAGGGACTTGTATCCAGAGTATACACAGAGAACTCAAAACTCCAAAACATGAAAACAATCTGATATAAAATTTGCAAAAGGTATTTGTGAAATAGATATTCCACTAAAGAGGAAATATGGATAGCACATAAGCACATGAAAAGATGCTAACATAATAGACATTAGGAAAATGCAAGTTAAAATCACAATTAGGTACCATTACATACTTATTAGAATGACAAATATTAAAAAGACTGACCGATACAGTTTTGATGTATGTCCCCTGCAAATCTCATGTTGAAATGTAATCCCCAATGTTGAAGGTGGGGCCTAGTGGAAGGTGTTTTTGTTATGGGGGCAAATCCTTCATTAATGGCTTAGTGTCATCCTCACAGTAATTAGTGAGTTCTTGCTCTGTGTTCACGCAAGACCTGGTTGTTTAAAAGAGTGTGGCACTTCTCCACTCTTGCTTCCTCTCTCACCATGTGACATGCCCACTCCTTTGCCTTCTGCCATGATTGAAAGCTTCCTGAGACCTTACCAGAAGCAGATGCCAGTACCATGCATCTCATGTAGCCTGTAGAACTGTGAGCCAAAACAAACCTCTTTTCTTCATAAATTACCCAGCCTCAGGTATTCCTTTTTAGTGACCCAAAATGGACTAACATAGAAAACTGATACCAAGGAGTGGGGTATTACTATAAATATACCTGAAGATGTGGAAGCAGCAGAGAGGCTGGAATAATTTAGAGGGCTCAGAAGAAGACAGGAAGATGAGGAAAATTTTGGAACTTCTTAGAGACTTATAAGTGGTTATGACCAAAATGCTGATAGTGACATGGACAGTGAAGGCCAGGCTGATGGTTTCTCGGATGGAAATGAAGGAATTTATTGGGAACTGGAGTAAAGGTCACACTCGTTATGCCCTAGCAAAGAGTGTGGCTGCCTTGTGTCCATGTCCTAGGGTTTTGTAGGAGGTTGAACTTAAGAGTGATGACTTAAGGTATCTTGCAGAACAAATTTCTAAGTAGCAAGCCATTTAAGAAAAAAGTGGCTGCTTCTAGCAGCCTAAAATCAGATATAGGAGCAAAGAAATGACCTAAGGTTGGAGTGTATAATTAAATGGGAAGCAGAACCTAAAAGTTTGGAAAATTTGCAGCCTGACTATGTGATAGAGAAAGAAAAAATGTTTTCAGGAAAGGAATTCAAGCAGCCTGAGGAGCAACCACTGGCTGGAGAGATTTGCATGGATAAAGGGAGCCAGTGCTAAAGGTCAAAACAATGGGAAAAGAACCTTGAAAGCATTTCAGAAATCTCCAAGGCAGCTCTCCCATCACAGGCCCAGAGGCCTAGGAGGAAATAATGGTTTTAGGGGTTAGGTCTGGGGCCCTGCTCCCCACATTCTGGGAACTCCAACTCTAGCCATATCTCAAAGAGCCCCAGATACAGCTTGGGCTGGCACTTTGGAGAGTGCAAGTCACCATGAACCTCGGCAACTTTCACATGGTGTTAAATCTGCAGAAGCACAGAATTCAGGAGTGAAGAAGGCTTGCCAGCTTCCCCCTAGATTTCAGAGGATGTAATGGAAAGCCTGGGTGCTCAGGCAGAAGCCTGCTGCAGGGGTGGAGCCCCCCCCTCCCAGAGACACTCTACCAGGGCAATGTGGAGGGGAAATGTGGGGTTGGAGCACCTCCTCTCACAGTCCCCACCAGGGCACTGCCTAGTAGAGCTAGGTAGGGAAGGGACCTGTCATCTCCAGACCCAGAAGGGTAGAGCCACTGCTGGCTTGCACCCTGAGCCTGGAAAAGCCTAAGGCACTCAACTTCAACCTGTGAGAGCAGCCATAAGGGCTGCACCTGGCCAGCTCACCCCTGAAGCCTTGAACTCCTGGGCTTAAGGGATACTCCTACCTCAGCCTCCTGAGTAGCTGGGATTACAGGCGTGTGCCAGGCAAGTGGCAGAGCTGCCCAAGGCCTTAGGGGTTGGAACAGTTTGGAGGGCTCAGAAGAAGACAGGAAAATGTGGGAAGGTTTGGAACTTCCTAGAGACTTGTTGAATGGCTTTGACCAAAATGCTGATAATGATATGGACAATGAAATCCAGGCTGAGGTGATCTCAGATGGAGGTGAGGAACTTGTTGGGAACTGGAGCAAAGGTGACCCTTGTTATGTTTTAGCAAAGAGACTGGTGGTATTCTGCCCCTGCCCTAGAAATTTGTAGAACTTTGAACTTCAAAGAGATGATTTAGATTATCTGGCAGAAGAAATTTCTAAGCAGCACAGCATTCAAGAGGTGACTTGGGTGCTGTTAAAGACTTTCAGTTTTATAAGGGAAGCAGAGCATAGAAGTTCAGAAAATTTGCAGCCTGACAATGCAATAGAAAAGAAAATCTCATTTTCTGAGGAGAAATTCAAGTTGGCTGCAGAAATTTGCATAAGTAATGAGGAGCCGAATGTTAATCCCCAAGACAATGGGGAAAATGTCTCCAGGGCATGTCAGAGGTCTTCACAGAAGCCTGTTCCATCGCAGGCCCAGAGGCCTAGGAGGAAAAAGTGATTTCATGATCCAGGCGCAGGGTCTCCGTGCTGTGTGCAGCCTAGGGACGTGGTGCCCTGCATCCCAGCCACTCCAGCCATGGCTGAAAGGGGCCAGTGTAGAGCTTGGGCTGTGGCTTAAAAGGGTGCAAGCCCTAAGCCTTGACAGCTTCCACATGGTGTTGAGCCTGAGAGTGCACAGAAATCCAGAACTGGGGTTTGGGAACCTCTGCCTCGATTTCAAAAGTTGTATGGAAATGCCTGGATGCCCAGGCAAAAGTTTGCTGCAGGGCGGGACTCTCATGGAGAACCTCTGCTAGGGCAGTGCAGAAGGGAAATGTGGGGTCGAAATCCCCACACAGAGTCCCTACTTGGGCACTGCATAGTGGAGCTGTGAGAAGAGGGCCACTGTCCTCTAGACCCTAGCATGGTAGATTTACCGACAGCTTGCAATGTGCACTTGGAAAAGCCACAGACACTCAATGCCAGCTCATGTAGGCAGCTGGGAGGGAGGCTATACTCTGCAAAGTCACTGGGACGGAGCTGCCCAAGACCATGGGAATCCACCTCTTGCATCGGTGTCATCTGGATATGAGACACGGAGTCAAAGGAGATCACTTTGGAGCTTTAAAATTTGACTGCTGGATTTCAAACTTGCATGGGGCATTTGTCCCTTTGGTCAATTTTCCCATTTGGAATGGCTGTATTTACCCAATGCCTGTACTCCTATTGTCTCTAGGAAGTAACTAACTTGCTTTTGATTTTACAGGCTCATAGGCAGAAGGGACATGCCTTACCTTGTCTCAGATGAGACTTTGGACTGTGGAATTTTGAGTTAATGCTGAAATGAATTAAAGTTTTGGGGGACTATTAGGAAAGCATGATTGGTTTTCAAATGTGAAGACATGGGATTTGGAAGGGGCTGGGGCAGAATGATATGGTTTGGCTGTGTCCTCATCCAAATATCATCTTGAATTCCCATGTGTTGCGGGAGGGACCCAGTGGGAGGTGATTGATCATAGGGGCAGGTCTTTCCCATGCTGTTCTCATGACAGTGGGTGGGTCTCACAAGATCTGATGGTTCTATAAGGGGAAATTTCCCTGCACAATCTCTCCCTCTTTGCCTGCTGCCATCTATATAAGACGTGACTTGGTCTTCCTTGATTTCTGCCGTGATTGTGAGGCTCCCCCAGCCACATGGAACTGTAAGTCAATTAAACCTCTTTCTTTTGTAAGTTGCCCAGTCTCAGGTATGTCTTTATCAGCAGTGTGAAAATGGTCTAATACAGCTGGAAACAGACCTCTCTGGGGAGCTCTTTAAATATTGAAGCATGGATCCCATCCCAGGGTGTTCTGGGGGCAGACTTGGATATTGGGTATTTTCTGTGTTGATTTGCTTGTATTTAACTTTTATTTTAAGTTCAGGGGCACATGTGCAAGTTTGTTATAGGTAAACTTGTGTCATTAGGGTTTGTGATACAGATTTCATCACCCAGGTATTAAGCCTAGTACTCATTAATTATCTTCCTGATTCTCTCCCTCCTCCCACCCTTCACCTTCCAATAGGCCCCAGTGTATGTTATTTTCATCTATGTGTCCGTGTGTTCTCGTCATTTAGCACCCACTTGTGAGAACATGTGATATTTGGTTTTCTCTTCCTGCATTAGTTTGCTGAAGATAATGGCCTCCAGCTCCATCTATGCTCCTGAAAAGGACATGATCCCATTCTATTTTATGACTGCATAGTATTCCATGGTGTATGTGTACCACATTTTCTTTATGCAGTCTACCATCGATAGACATTTAGGTTGATTCCATGTCTTTTCTAGTGTGAATAGTGCAGCAATGAACATGTGTGTCTATGTGTCTTTATGATTTCTTTTCCTTTGGATATAAACCCAGTAATGCTGGGTCAAATGGTATTTCTGTTTTCAGGTCTTTGACAAATTGCCGCATTGTTTTCCACAATGGTTGAACTAATTTACATTCCCACCAACAGCGTAGAGACATTCCTCTATCTCCATAACCTCACCAGCATCTGTTATTTTTTGACTTTTTAATAACAGCCATTCTGACTAGTAGGAGACAGTATCTCATTATGGTTTTGATTTGAATTCTCTAGTGATCAGTGAGGTTGAGCTTTTGATGATCCCAACATCCAGATGAAAATGCAACAAATTGATACCTTGATTTCAGCCTTGTGAGGCTACCTTCCAAGGTATTTAAAATTCCTAGGTATTTTATTCTTTACATATGCTTTTTGGCCGCATACATGTCTTCTTTTGCAAAGTGTCTGCTCATGTCCTCTACCCACTATTTAATGGGGTTTTTTGTTTGTTTTCTTGTAAATGTAAGTTCTTTATAGATGCTGGATATTAGACCTTTGTCAGATGCATAGTTTACAAATATCTTCTCTCATTCTGTAGGTTGTCTGTTTACTGTGTTGATAGTTTCTTTTGTTGTGGAGAAGCTGCTTAGTTTAGTTAGATCCCATTTGTCAGTTTTTGCTTTTATTGAAATTGCTTTTGGCATCTTCATCATGAGAGCTTTGCCCGTTTCTGTGTCCAGAATGGTATTGCCTATGTTGTCTTTCAGGGTTTTTATAGTTTGGGTTTTACATTTAAGTCTTTAATCCATCTTGAATGATTTTACATATGGTGCAAGGAAGGGGGTCCAGTTTCAATCTTCTGTATATGGCTAGCCAGTTATCCCAGCACTATTTATTGAATACGGAATCTTTTCCCCATTGCTTGTTTTGTCAGCTTTGTCAAATATCAGATAGTGACTGATCAAGTGTGGTCTTGTTTCTGACTCTCTATTCTGTTGCACTGGTCTGTGTATCATTTTTATACCAGTACTATGCTATTTTGGTTATTGTAGCTCCATAGTTTAGTTTGAAGTCAGGTAGTGTGATGCCTCCAGCTTTGTTCTTTTGGCTTACAATTGCCTTGGCTATTTGGGTTCTTTTTGGTTCCACATGAATTTTAAAATAGTTTTTTCTAGTTCCATGAAGAATGTCATTGATAATTTAATAGGAATAGCATTGAATATATAAATGGCTTTGGGCAGTATCGCCATTTTAACAATATTGATTCATCCTATTCATGAGCATCAAATATTTTTCCATTTGTTTGTGTCATTTCTGATTTCTTTGAGGAGTGTTTTGTAGTTCTGCTTGTAAAGATCTCTCACCTCTCCAGTTAGCTGTATTCTAGGTATCTTATTCTTTTTGTGGCAATTGTAAGTGGAAGTACATTCCTGATTTGGCTCTCTGCTAGTAATTTTTGTACATCGATTTTGTATCCGGAGACTTTGCTGAAGTTGTTTATCAGTTTAAAGAGCTTTTGGGCTGAGACTATGGGGATCATGTTCTCTGCAAATAGGGATACTTTGACTTCCTCTCTTCCAATTTGGATGCTCTTTATTTCTGTTTCTTGCTTAATTGCTCTGGCCAGGACTTCCAATACTATGTTGAATAGAAGTGGTGAGAGAGGGCATCCTTGCCTTGTGCCAGTTTTCAAGGGAACCCTTCCAAGTTTTGCCCATTCAGTATGATGTTGGCTATGGGTTTGTCATAGATGGCTCTTATCATTCTGAGGTATGTTCCTTCAATACCTAGTTTATTGGGAGTTTTTAACATGAAGGAGTGTTGAATTTTATCAAAAGCCTTTTCTCCATCTATTGAGATAATCATGTGGTTTTTGTCTTTAGTTCTGTTTATGTGTTAAATCACATTAATTGATTTGTGTATGTTGAACCAATCTTGCTTCCCAGGGAAAGAGGCTGTTTGACCATAGTGGATAAGGTTTTGATATGCCAGTGTTTTGTTTAGAATTTTGCAGTGATGTTCATCAAGGATATTGGCCTGAAGTTTTCTTTTTCTGTTGTGTCTCTGCCAAGCTTTGGTATCAGGATGATGCTGACCTTATAATATGGGTTATGGAAGAGTCCTTCCTCCTTAATTATTTTTTGGATAGTTTTAGCAGGAATAGTACCAGCTCTTTGTACATCTGGTAGAATCAACTGTGAATCTGACTAGTCCTGGGCTTTTTTTGGTTGGTAGGCTATTTTTCACTGATTCAATTTTGGAGCTCTTTATTGGTTTGTTCATGGATTCAATTTCTTCCTGGATTAGTTTTGGGAGGGTGTATATGTCTGGGAATTTATCCATTTCTTCTGGATTTTGTGGTTTATGTGCATAGAGGTGCTCATAGTATTCTCTGATGGTTATTTGTATTTCTGTGGGGACTATGGTAACATCCCCTTTGTCATTTTTGATTATATTTATTTGGATCTTCCTTCCTTTCTTCTTTATTAGTATAGCTAGTAGTCTGTCCATTTTATGATTGTTTTTTCAAAAAGTGAACTCTTGTATTTGTTAATTTTTTAAATGATTTTTTTGTGTCTCAATCTCCTTCAGTTCAGCTCTGATTTTGGTCATTTCTTGTCTCCTGCTGGCTTTGAGGTTGGTTTTCTCTTGGTTCTCTAGTTCTTCTAGTTGTGATGTTGGGTTGTTAATTTGAAATCTTTCTAACTTTTTGATGTGGGTATTTAGTGCTATAAATTTCCATCTTAATACTGCCTTAAGTGTGTCCCAGGGATTCCGGTATGTTGTATCTTTGCTCTCAGTAGTTTCAAAGAATTTGATTTCTGCCTTAATTTCATTATTTACCCAAAAGTCATTCAAGAGCAGGTTATTCAATTTCCACATAATTGTGTGGTTTTCAGCGAATTTGTTAGTCTTTTTTTTTTTTTTTTTTTTTTTTTTTTTTTTTTGAGACAGAGTCTTGCTCTGTCGCCCAGGCTGGGGTGCAGTGGCCGGATCTCAGCTCACTGCAAGCTCCGCCTCCCGGGTTTAGACCATTCTCCTGCCTCAGCCTCCCGAGTAGCTGGGACTACAGGCGCCCGCCACCTCGCCCGGCTAGTTTTTTGTATTTTTTAGTAGAGACGGGGTTTCACCGTGTTAGCCAGGATGGTCTCGATCTCCTGACCTCGTGATCCGCCCGTCTCGGCCTCCCAAAGTGCTGGGATTACAGGCTTGAGCCACCGCACCCGGCAATTTGTTAGTCTTGATAGCTCATTTGATTGTGCTGTGGTGTGAGAGATTGGTTGTTATGATTTCAGTTTTTCTGCATTTGTTGGGGAGTGTTTTATTTCCAAGTATGTGATTATTTTAGAGTATGTGCAATGTGGTGATGGGAAGAATGTATATTCTGTTGTTTTTGGGTGGAGAGTTCCATAGATATCTATCAGGTTCATTTGATCCAGTGCTGAGTTCAGGTCCTGAATATCTTTGCTAATTTTCTACCTCGATGATCTGTTAGTGGGGTGTTGAACTCTCCCACTATTATTGTGTATTGTGTGGAAGTCTAAGTCTCTTTGAAGGTCTCTAAGAACTTGCTTTATGAATCTGGTTGCTCCTGTGTTGGGTGCATATATGTTTAGGATAGTTAGGTCTGCTTGTTGAATTGAACCCTTTACCATTCTTTGTCTTTTTAAATGTTTGTTTAAAGTTTATTTTGTCTGCTATTAGGATTGTAATCCCTCGCTTTTTTCTGTTTTCCATTTGCTTGGTAGATTTTTCTCCATCCCTTTATTTTGAACCTATGGCTGTCATTACATGTGAGATGGATCTCTTGAAGACAGCATACCGATGTGTCTTGGTTCTTTATCCAGCTTACCACTCTGTGCCTTTTAACTGGGGCATTTAACCTATTTACATTCAAAATCAATATTGATATATGTGGATTTGATCCTGTCTTCATTATGTCAGCTGGTTATTATGAAGACTTGTTTATGTGGTTGCTTTATAGTGTCACTGGTCTGTGTACTTAAGTGTATTTTTGTAGTGATTGGTAACAATCTTTCCTTTCCATATTTAGTGCTTCCCTCCGGAGCTCTTGTAAGTTCTGGTGGTAATGAATTCTTAGAGCATTTGCTTGTCTGAAAAGGATCTTATTTTTCCTTTGTTTATGAAGCTTAGTTTGGCCAGATACGAAATTCTGGGTTGGGATTTCTTTTCTTTAAGAATGTTGTGGGATTACAGGCATGAGTTAACTAACATTGGACCGCTCAGCAGAAACCCTACAAGCCAGAAAAGACTGGGAGTCAGTATTCAGCATTTTTTTCTTGAGATGCAGTCTCGCTCTGTCATGTGGGATTACAGGCACAAGTTAAAGACTTGTACACTGAAGTCCGGGCGTGGTGGCTCACGCCTGTAATCCTAGCACTTTGGGAGGCCGAGGCAGGTGGATCATGAGGTCAAAAGATCAAGACCATCCTGGCCAACATGGCGAAACCCCATCTCTACTAAAAATACAAAAATTAGCTGGGTGTGGTGGCGTGTGCCTGTAGTCCAAGCTACTCAGGAGGCTGAGACAGGAGAATCGATTGAACCTGGGAAGTGGAGGTTGCAGTGAACCAAGATTGCACCACTGCTCTCCAGCCTGGTGACAGAGCAAGACTGCATCTCAAGAAAAAAAATGCCGAATATTGACCCCCAGTCTTTTCTGGCTTGTAGGGTTTCTGCTGAGAGGTCCAATGTTAGTGTGATGGGCTTCCCTTTGTAGGTGACCTAACCTTTCTCTCTAGCTGCCTTTCACATTTTTTGCTTTCATTTCAACCTTGGAGAATCTGATGATTATGTGTCTTGGGGATGATCTTCTTGTGACGTGTCTTACTGGGGTTCTCTGCATTTCCTGAATTTGAATGTTGGCCTCCTAGCTAGGTTGGGGAAGTTCTCATGGATGATATCCTGAAATATGTTTTCCAAGTTGCTTACACTCCCTCCATCTCTTTCAGGGACACCAATGAGTCATAGATTTGGTCTCTTTACATAGTCTTATATTTTTTAGAGATTTTGTTTATTATTTTCATTCTTTTTTCTCTATGCTTGTCTGACTGTCTTATCTTCAAGCTCTGACACTCTTTCCTTCATTTGGTCTATTCTGCTGTTAATACTTCTCATTGCATTATGAAATTCTTGTAGTGTGTTTTTAAGCTCTATCAGATCAGTTATGTTCTTTTCTATACTAGCTATTTTGTCTTTCAGCTCCTACATAGTTTTATTCTGATTTTTAGCTTTCTTGAATTGGGTTTCAATATACTCCTACATCTCAATGGTCTTCATTCCTCTCCGTGTTCTGAATTCTATTTCTGTCATTTCAGTCATCTCAGCCCAGTTCAGAACCCCTGCTGGAGAGATGGGGCAGTTGTTTGGAGGAAAGAAGGCACTCTAGCTTTTTGAGTTGTCAGGGTTTTGCACTGGTTCTTTCTCATCTGCGTGGGCTTATGTTCCTTCAATCTTTAAAGTTGCTGCCCTTGGATGTTTTTATTTTCTTTTATCTTATTTGATGACCTTGGGGGTTTGATTGTGGTATAAGATGGATTGGACCAACTGGCTTTGTTTCTGGAAGATTTTAGGGGGCCAGTGCTCAGCTCCCAACTCCTGGTCTGTGTGTTTTAACTCTGGGGGACTTGTATTGGGCCCTAACTTTGTTCTCTGGCTCTTGAGGTTAAGAATCCACTGCCCTGGGTTGGGGCTGAGGTGCTCTCAGGCCACTGGTCACTACACTCCAATGAGTGGTATCAAAGTGTTTTGTAGTGTGGTGACAGCAAAATCTGTCCTTGTTTGTACATGCCAGCAGCAGTAGCAGAGCAGCAGGGTGGATGTTCATCAGTTGTGGTAGGGTGCTAGCAGGTGCTGGGGTGCCTGGCACCATGTGCACATTTGCCACAGTGGCAGAGGCAATGCCGTTGGCAGGGAAGGGGGTCCCTGCTGGCTGGTGACCATCACACTGGTGGTTGTGTTGACATGGGCAGCAGGGCACTGGCAGATGCAGGTCTGTGTACATTCCTTTTGCCAGCAGGCAGGGGTGGCTCCTTAGCATGGAGGAAGATCCACTGTTCTCTGTGTCTGGTTTCACTCCCATGCCAGTGTTGATGCAAGGGTGGGGCACTGGTGGCTGGTTCTGTGCCCACCAAGGCTCTGACTGCAATTGCAGTTGGCAGGTGGAGCGGGGGAAGACTGCACTCCTGGTGCAGCAGTGACTGGGCAGGGTGCACACACACAGGCATGCAGGCAGGGCAAGGAAAGTAAATACTGCCCATATACACATACATCAGCAAACCAATGTGAGGGGTTGCCGTGGGCCTGGGGGAAACTGCAGTGTGAGGAAGGGGCTTGTGTGCTGGTGCGTGGATGTGGGGGCCACCCTGCTGGAGCTTTCCACCAGCACGGCACTGTCCACCAGCACAGAAGCTATAAGGTAGACCCCCAAGGCACCTGAGGATGCCCTGGAAGCAGGCGCAGCCAGGCTGGGGCCCCAGGAGAAGCCAGCAGACTGAGGGGTGCTCAGGGCTAACCAGGCTTATCTGATGAGCAAGACTGCCCTGCAGAGTTCAGCCCCAACAGTTTCCCTTGGGCTAAAGTATCCTACTGGAGCAGTCAAGCCTAGGGGCATGGCCATCCATGGCTGTGCTCCACTACAGGGGCTCCCACATGAAATGCCCTGGGCTCCATATCAGCTGGCCTGCTATCCCTATCACTTCTCTAAGCTGCTCTCCCTGCCAACTCGAGTGTCTGCGGTGGTCAAGGGGTCTCCTCCTGCTGGGATTCCAGAGGCTTGTGGTGAGAGCAGGTTGCTCCTTGTCAGTTCAACTCACCCATTCCCCTGGAGTCACTGGGGGTCAGGAACAAGTCCTGGTGTGTGGTAGCCTCGTGCAGTGTTCCCAGCTTCCTCACGCTTCAGCCCAGCTTTGGTATCTTCCCTCTGTCCATTTTCGGTGCCTTCCCTCTGAAGATCTGTTAGTGTGCCAGGCTCTCGGTCCCTCAGTGGCAGCTGCTCCACTTGGCTGCGTCTAGTCAGCCATTTTGCCCTCTCTGTTATGATACTGGGAATTTAAAAAGCTCCCTTCATAATTCTAATGTGCAGCCACAGTTGAGAACTGTTAACATGGATCATCTATAAAGACACCTATTCTTAGAAAGAGTCTGCCATTTCTGAGCACTTACCATGTGCCAGGCATTCTGCTGGGTATTTGACTTGTCTATCTCATCAAATCCTCCTAATAACCCTATGACATGGGTACTATGGAGGCTGAGGTGGAGGGTGGTTAGTGACCTGCCCCAAGTCACGCCAGCAATAAGAGGAAGAGCTGGGATGTGAAACCAGCTGCCTGACTCCAACAGCTCTTTCTACTCCCTGGCACCGCCATGTCTTCTGACACTGCACATCAGAGGCTGGGTTGCCTTACACTGGGTCCTGTGGAGGCTGGGCAGGCCCCTGGCCAGGAGGTCCTGGACCGGAGCTGGGCTCGGCTCCTGACTTTCCAGGGGCCCCACTGAAGGGCTGTGGGCTGTGGAGGCCCTTCTCACCTGTCCCTCAGCTCGGAGCCTTCCTGACCCTTCTGCTCCCATCTCTGCTCTTGCTTGAAGCTGCTGAGAAAGCACTGCTGGCCTCTCGGAAAGCCCTCCTCACTCCATGAAGATGAGGAATTGCTCCACTGCTCCAGGGATGGCACAACTGGAGCTACTTGGTAGGGGCAGACTGGCAAGGGGGGGATGGTTTCCCAGGGTCCTCCACCCCCGTCACACTTTGGGTCAGGAGAGCTGGACATGACAGGAGATGGGGATGCTTTCAGAGGTGATCATAGAGCTAGCAGGATCCTTAGAGACTCTGTCCAATGCCTTTATTATGGGGGTGGAGGAGCCACACCCAGAGAAGCCAAGGAACTATCCCAAGGCCATTCAGAGACCTAAAGGTATGGGGGTAGCCAAGTTCCCCAGTCACCTGCCCATTCCCACTAGGACACAGCCTAAGAGACTCCAGCTGCGCCTAGCGCCCCTGCCGGTGAAAGTTCAGCCAGGAGGGGTGAGGTGACCTGCCCAGGGTCCCTGAGCAGGCTGGAGCAGCAGGGCTGGGAGCTCTGCGATGGGGGCAGCTGCTCCAGAAAGGCTGAAGGGCTGCTCCATCGTGGTTCACCCTCCTTTTCAGGGGCCTTGATTGAGGCATGTGGTTCCCTTGGAAACAGACTGGCTTGTCTCCTGGGGTCAGCAGCACTTAATCTGCAGTTACTGCAATTTTGATTCTAGTGGGGGAGGGGACCCTAAACTCCCCCTTTACATTCCTCCACCACCCCCTACACCCACTGCTTCATGAAAGCACAGATTTTCCCTCCTCGTTCTCACACTCAGTTTCCCTGGGTGCGTACATGTGTGCTCACATGCACACATGTGTATACACACACACATGAGTCTCCCAAGATCAGAGAGCTTTTAATGACTGTTTTCTTAACCCAACTGAAATGGAACAATCATGTCCTTACCGATTATTCTCCCTTTGTGGCC
This sequence comes from Macaca thibetana thibetana, assembly GCF_024542745.1. Taxonomy (NCBI): domain Eukaryota; kingdom Metazoa; phylum Chordata; class Mammalia; order Primates; family Cercopithecidae; genus Macaca; species Macaca thibetana. The sequence goes on along the minus strand of NC_065586.1, from coordinate 62,340,198 downwards.
CGAGGTTTCCCAAGAACCAGAAATGGAGCACCCTTTTCTTTCAAATGCTATCTCCATAGCATTACAATCAGATTAGGAGTGGGATGGAGAAAACAAGCCAGATAATACATTTTCCTTGCCCTCCCACCTCCTGAAAGGCTTAAACGTGTACAAGGACAGTCAAGAGTGTGTTGAGGCATTACTTTGGACACAAGGATGGTTTAAATAATCTGTATTATAATTCGTCAGCATACACATTGCTCCTGGTGGGATTTACACCCTTTGAGGGCTGGCTTCCTGTCTGATCCCCTGCTGTGGCTCCCAATGGGATTGTGCTGAATAAAGATCCCTTGGACTTCAGGAAGACCGAGATGAACATGTTCAGAGCAAAGACGGATGTGGCCCCTCATCCTGTGCTCTGATTCTGACCTAGGAACACAGCTGCTATCAAGGAAGACAAGGAGAGGTTCTAAAATGTAGACTATGGTTTGAAACCTTAGCCTTTATAAAACTATGACAGTAAGAAAAACCTGACATGGCTGACTCCATCTTGCTTCTAGCCTCACAGGTTGGCTGTCTTTGCTCATTCCTGGGTGTGGGCCAAGCTAACTTTGGGAGAAGTTTAGTTTATAGTTTAAATAATAGTCCTTCCCTAATACTAAACTGTTCTTGTAAAACTAATGAAAGGCCAACAGATTAGGAAAATGAGAAGCACTGGGATTCTAAATAACTACCAGCCATTATTCCAGAGGTCATAAGATTTGCAATTTCCCAGTTACTCCTGCAGGTAACATCACTATTGTGGAACCAAGATTGGCCTTTTGAGATGTCTTTTCAGGTTTTTATGTTTCCAACAACCAGATGACCCCACTCAGCAACCAGTCCTGTGGCCCCCATCCAGGAAGTGACTCAGCATAAGAGGACAGCTTTGATTCCCTATGATTTTATCTCCAACCTAACAAATAAACATGCCCCTACCCTAGCCCCTGCCCTCCAAGCTATCTTTGAAAAACCCCTAACCTCTGAGCCTTCAGGGAGATTGATTTCAGTAATAACGCCGTCTTCTGCATGGTGTGATCGGCCTCATGTCTATTAAACTCTCTTTCCCGCAATGCCATGGTCTCAGTGAGTTGATTTTGTCTGTGCAGCAGGCAGGAAGAACCTGTTGGGTGGTTCCAGGTTTACTAAGGACCCAGGCAGAGGATGGAAAGAGAGACACAATCAACACCAAGAGGCAAAAAGGCCAAAATGGATGTGTAGTTTGCAGGCTGACACCCAGAATGAGGATAAATTATGGAGAAAAAACTAACTAAAAAAATAACAAAATAACAGCCACAAAGGGACTTTTAACCACATGCAGACTGGAAGGTCTTGATGGTGCAGAGTGAAACCGGGACAGGGAGAGCAGAACCTCGAATCCTGTCTTGCATCCTTCTTTAACAAAGAGAACAGACGGAACCTGCAGGGCATTTGGTGAGCACCCGAATGGCGGGGAGGACAAGACACAAGGCAGCAACTTTTTTAAAATGATGAAACAAATGCATGCATTTGGTTAAAGAAATCAGAGGCATATGCAAAGATATTTTTAAAGAATCAAAATTTCCTCCCCCCAACCCCAGTCCTATTCTTCAGAGGTATTTGCATTTCTTACATATCTTTCAAGATATATATTTTTATAAATCCATAGCATGCACACACACACACACACACACACACACACACACACAAATAGAGCCATACTGCCAGGCTGTTTTGTAGCTTTTTTCCAACAAACGTGTCGGAGTTCTTTTTATATAAGCACAGGTAAGTCGATTTCATTCTTTCTAGTGGCTAATGCTAGTTCAGTTAACAGGTAAGCCAGTGTGACCAGCCACCTAGTGACTAATCTTTAATTCATTTCTAATGCTTTCTTAATCTTGCAATGAATATCCTAGCACATATATATTTGTGTTATGTGATCAGATCCCTAAAGGCAAAGGCATTTAAATTTTTGATAAATATTATTAAACTATGCTTCGAATATATTATAGCAATTTACATGTTCAACAACCATACAGCCAAGTGCCCATGTCTCCATATCCTTGACAGCATTAAGTTTTATCAAATTTTAATTTTTGCTAATCTGATGATCTACAGATTGAATTTCATTATTGATTTGCATTAATCATGAAAGATTGAGCATATTTTCATATGTTTATTGGCATTTTGTATTTCTATTCATATCCTTTATCCATTTTTCATGGGTTTTTTTTTTTTTTTTTTTTTGAGATGGAATCTTGCTCTGTCACCCAGGCTGGAGTGCAGTGGCGGGATCTCAGCTCACTGCAACCTCCGCCTCCCAGGTTCAAGCAATTCTCCTGCTTCAGCCTCTCGAGTAGCTGGGATTACAGGCATGCACCACCATGCCTGGATAATTTTTGTGTGTTTTAGTAGAAATGGGGTTTCACCACATTGGCCAGGCTTGTCTCCAGCTCCTGGCCTCAGGTGATCTGCATACCTCAGCCTCCCAAAGTGCTGGGATTACAGCCGTGAGCCACCGCACCTGGACAATTTTTAAGATCTATTTGTATGATAGAAAAATTAATCACTTGTCATATTTGAGGCAAACATTTTTATAACTATGTTTTATTTTGGAAAGGCATTTTTTCCATCGATGTGTTTAAAGTAGTTTGTGGAGCCAAACACAATGTTTTTCTTTTTTTCTTTTTGTTTGCCAGACAGCTAGCTGCTTTAAACAAGTTTGCTTCTTAGTATGAATAAGCTATCTTTGAAGCTTTGGGAAGAACTAGCAGACATGTTTGCAGAACCTGAAACAACAATGCTTGAAAAAACATGGAAAACAAAAAGGGCAAAAGGAGGTCAAGAAATGTCCCAGTTTTCTAAAAAAGAGAAAGATAGATTCCAGAAATGTCAGGCAAATTAATTTTATGCTAGTTCTGAGTAAAACTGTAGAACTGATCACTAAGCTGATGGTTCAGTAACAACAACCAAAGGGCATGTGGGCACCAGGAGGACGTCGTGTCAAACCCAGTCAGTCCCCATTTTTGTTAAGGTCACTGGACACATAAATCAGAAGATTGCTATAGATCCAGAATTTCTGGGTTTCAGCAGGATGTTTGATAAAGTCTTTCAAGATTTTCCTGTGGACAAGGATGTCAGCCAGATCCACAGCTGGTTGAACAACCATGTCCAAAGGGACCTCATGAATGAATCAATATCAAATTGGAGGGTTCTCTAGAGATGACAGGGCTGTCTATGAACTTGACCAGGTCTTGTTTAATGTTTTATCAGTGGCTTGAATAAAGGCACAGAAGGCCGCTTACCAGATTTACAGAGGACACAAGGTTGGGAGTTAAAAAGCTCATACAGTGGCATGCTGGAATGAAGATGTAAAAAAATATTGAAACAGGGTTAAGAAGGGTAAATGTAAAATCCTGCGCTTTTCTGGGGGAAAGAATGTGAATAAGCAGAGCTTGAGAGCAATAACGAGTTAAAAGCAGTAATTTATGCAGAAAAATACATGCCAATTCGAGATGTGCTTGGTTGCTGAGGAAAAGTCTTAGATCCCAAGAGGGATTGGTTCCACTAGACTCCGTCCTGCTCTCATCATGAGGAAAAGCCCAACGTTCACCTGGAGAGGACTCCAGGGGATGTGACACTGATACTAGCCATGGCACGGCTGGCCTGAGAACAGAGATCAGACAGGTGCCTCTGGCTGCAGCCGACTAGATGAGACTCAGCTGATACAATTACCAAAGGGAAGCTGAGGCTCACAGAAAAGAACTTTCTAAGCAGCAGGCTGCCTGAGAGTTACGAGGTCCACACCCAGGCTGGGAGTTGCCTGGCCAGCTTCTGGCCTCGGTACAAGGCTGGAACAGACCACTCTCCTGTCGATTTGGATTCCATGATTCTGAGATTCATGTTCAAAGTCCCTTAGATCTCCCAAGGACTCCAGGAAGAGCAGGTGCCTGCTCAGATGAGCCCACAGATGGCTCCTGCCCTGCCTACCTCCGGATGCCTGCAATGTGGGCAGCTGCCAGTCATGCCCTGGGCCTGCCTTGTCCCTTCTGGTGCCCCGCTCTGGGCTGGACTTGGACTGGTAGAGTGCCTGGAGGTATTCGAGTATATCTGCCTTCATGTTACAGTCTGAGAAATGGAGGCCCAGGGTGGGGGGCAGGGGGATGGTGACAAACCCAAGGTCACACAGCAAGTGGGTGGCAAAATGTTCTTAGTTCCGGCACAGAGCCACCTCTTCCCACCTCCATGCAGCCTCTCCTCTCCCTCCCCCTAAGGTGGGGCCAGCCCTGAAGGGTAGGGCAGCATGGGAGGAATGACCCGGTACCACCAGCCAGATTCCCTCCTAGCCCCTGGGCAGGGAGAAGCGTGAGGGTTTGCCAAGCTCTGGAGATTTGAAAGCCACCCGTCACCCAAGCACTCGGGACACATATAAAAGCCCTTCCCCTCCAGTGGGTTCCATTATCTCCTTCAGTCTCCATCAGGCCCCCAAGTCTCCCTGAATGAATATACAAATGCAGCTTCAAGACAAGCATTTACCAGTCCCAGGGTCAGCTGCTACCCTTGAACCCTCCTGTGTAAAATCCCGGACCCCTCCTCGCCCTATACACATTGTGCTTCTCAGAAACATTCTTTCCTCCTTGCATGCTTTGGGAGTCCCAAAGACATTTGGGGGCCTGGTACTGGCCCAGTCACCGAGAAGACCCCAGCACCTGTCTTCTGAGCTCTGAGACTAGGCAGACCTTGGGGGACTGGCTGGAAGGGCAGCTGACTTCTGAAGGAAACTTACGTCTGTCCCTACAGGCACCCCTTTCTGTGGCTGGAGGCCATTCACATCAGGTGACACCCCCAGGCCACAGGCCCCCAGGGTGCTCTGCAACCTTCAGAAATTGTGACAGCAGCCCCCACACCACGCACCCACGCCTGCCCACAACGCCCCTCAGGCCCCGGAGCAGCTGCTGCTCTGTCCCCATCCCAGCCTTGGGCATAGTTTGAGGGTGTGGGCAGCCGGGAAGGCTCTGTCTGCCCAGCCAGCTCTGGCCCTGCACTAAACAGGCTGCAGCACACACCCCCTCCAGCCACTTCCTGCCTCACAGTCACTTCCTGCCACACACTCAGCAGCCCAGCATCCTTTAAGCTCAGGGCAGCCCACCATTTCCACCCTCCGTGGCACCTGCTTCCTGCTTCCTTCCCTCCCTTCCATCCTCCCTCTTCTCCCCTGTCCGGACAGCCCCAAGTCCATGCACAGCTCTGAAGTCACTTCCCAGCGCCCCTGGCTCCACCTGTCTGCTGGGGAGTGTGGTAGGGGGATTGAAGATCATTTTCCAGGTTCCTCTCCTCAGGCGTTTCAGAACCTTGGTTACCTCCATACAAAATGAAGAGGATCTCTCCGATTCCTTCTATGTGCAGCATCGAGTATCCTAGTATTTCATAAACGTCTGCAGTTCCAAAATCCAGAGAGCGAACGGCTCACATGTGTCAAGTGCCTGTGATGTGTCAGGCTCTGTGTGCCATAGGCTGCATCTTGTTTATGCCTCCTGAAATGCTGGGTGGGGAAATGTGAGCAGACCTGCTTCACCCATGGGGAAACTGAGGAAGCACTGAGCGGTGACATAACTTGCCCAAGATGAATGAGCTGGTGGCTGGAGAACCGAGGCTGAAGCCAGGTATGGTGTGGCTCCAAGACCACACTTGGCACTTCCACGTCACAGCTAGGCTCAGGGTGGATCCCAGGAGATTCCCGAGCTCTGGGCTTCCACCTTGTGTTGATCAGGATTGGAGCCCAGAAGAGCAAAGGCAACTCTTCCCCCTGTTAGCCCCAAGCTCAAGGGCTGAGGACTTCTCCCCATTGTCAGCCAGGGGAGAGTCTCCAAGGGACCCCCCACAAGGCTATAATATTGCCACCCAAATTTGTTCTAAGGACACTAAGAGATGGCCTTCCCACCTAATAGGAGGGGTTTGGGTTAAACAAAGAGGTTGGTTAAATTATTTTTGTTAAAGTGAATGAGAATCTCCTTTCCTGAGCCACACCAGGGGGTAGCCCCCTGCTCACCCTCGCCCCTGCCCCTCAGTCCAGCTGCCCAGAGGCAGCCATGTCTAATGCTTGTAGCTGTTTCTCTTGGTGTTTATCTTTCAAAATGACATGCTTTTGTTGCTATTATTCATTTTTTAGCCATTTTCTACTGACTTGGACCGAGATGTTCTGACAGGGTGTGCACACGTGCCCTGTGGGGAGGCAGGGGTGGGTAGACTGACTTCCTGGAGGCAAGGGCTTAAAGGACCAGGGCCTGGGAACTGGGGGTGGTCCTTTTGCATGAGGGGTAGGGACAGTCCTGCTGAGGAGCAGGGGACAGCTGGGAGTTTCTGGTTTTGTCCTCCAAGCCCAAGGCACCCCACAGTTCCAGGACTTAATGAGACAAGCCTCTCTTCTCTCTACATGAATAGCAGGCCAGGTCATTTCCACCGCCAGGCCCGCCTGGGATATACCCGCCTCCCCACCCTACCAGGAGTCCCCTGTCTGCTTCTTTCCCCATGTCTAAGTGCTATTTGTCCCTCAAGCCCTAGCTCAGTGTTACCCCGCACCGAGAAGCCTCCTTGGCCTGGGTGCCCTTCAATATCCTTGAGTTTCTAAAGCCTGGGCCACTGGAACAGCACATCTTGTACTTGTCAGTTCTCTGCCAACTCCGGGTATAGATCTGGCCTCTTAGGTCAGGCATCAAGCCCCAGAATGCAGGAGCCTGTCTGACATCCCACTGGCAACCCCCCTTCATGAGCTTAGTCCCTGACGCATGTGAGGACTCAGCATTTGGGGCTCTTGCTATTATCATGGTTCCTACTGAAGGACCCACAGCAGGGAGGAGACAAAGCCAGTTGGGCTCCACCTGAGACCACTGTGCTGCCACCGAGGTTCTATACTGAAGCAAATGGCCAAACGGCCCCTTGCAGTTAACAAGGCATTTAATAACTACCTGGGCATTATGTGTCACCAACACTCTAACTTTCAGGAGGAAGTAAATGAGGCTCGGAGAGGCTTTCCAGAAGTCCCACGGCTAGAAAGAAGAGAATTGGCCTAGAACACCAAGTTATCAGATTCTTTCCTCTCTGTCCCTGGGCCCCACCCAGTGCCAGCCCCAGCCCCACATGCAGAAGGGATGAGGGTTGAGCATGGACCGCTCAGGGGCCACTACCAAATCGAGCAGGGTCTCAGATGGATGTGAGCCCAGCTACTCCCCCCACTCACTTGGAGCTCCCACAGCCCGTGTGGTCACATAGCTTTCAACACCAGTCCCTTGTCCCCAAGATCAGGGCTGGCCCAGCTCACCTGTGGGAAATACCCTCAAAAGTATACACCTGTGCATGTTGAATCACTATCAGACACAGGTCTTCACAGATGGGGAAACTGAGGCCAGGGTGGGCAGCAGCCGGCCCAAGGCCAAACTGACAACTGGCAGCAGAGTTGCAAAGCACTTGGGCTCCTGCCCACTTCCCCCTACTGCAGGGTTATTACCGCAGGTGCAGAGCCTGAAGGAGGCAGTGCGGGAGAGGGGCGTCATGCACAGGAGACAAGGAGAGCACATGAGAGGGTACTCCTGGGTGCTGTGAGATGTGTACACAACCGAGGTGTATCACAGCACCTGTCTCTGGATGTTTCATTAGAAGACAAGCATCAGAATGTACGAAAGCCTACAAGTTTACTATTGCCTTGACAAAAGTAAGTTACGGGATAAAGGATGTTTCATTTAGTTTTATTTATATACGCACACATTGTCTTAGCTCAGACTGCTCCAATAAAACACTGCAGACTAGGTTGTGTAAACAAACTTATTTTCTCAGCTGTGGAGGCTGGGAATTCCAAGATCAATGTATCAGTAAATTGGTTTCTGGGGAGGGCTCTTCCTGGCTGGTAGACAGCCGTCTTCATGCTGTGGTCCTCACACGGCTTTGCTTCTGTGAGCAAGCTCTTGTGTCTTCAATGACATCAATCCTATCAGATCAGGGCCCCACCTTTATGATCTTACTTAACCTTAATTTCTTCCTTTGAGGCCCCATTTTCAAATACAACCACACAAAGGCTTAGGGCTTCAGCAGAATTTTGGAGGGGACACAAACGATCCATAACCAATATATAACCAGTGTGTGTGTGTGCCCATGGTGTTTAAGGGTGAATTTGGTATTTTCTCAACTGCTCCTTTTATTATTGGATTGTTTCATCTGTTACAACAATGTACTGGTTATAAATTTTTTAACTTAAGGGGAAACACACACACACACGCACAAAGAATCAGGAGAGGAGTGGGAGAGAGCATGAAGCATGAAAAGCCCCACCTCCCAGGCTTACCAACCTCCTGGTCTCCAGGCTCAGAGACAGCAAGCACAGACACCTGTCTGAAGAGAGGCCATTCAGCCAGACATGTGATGCCTCCAGAGCTCCATGGGGCACTGGACACCCCAGCCCCCACGTCTGGGTATAGCCATCCTCAGCCTGGCAGGAACCAGGACAGGGGCTCCATTTTGTTCTGAGGGCTACAGGTCCAGGAGGAGCTTTACTCACACAAAGCATACCCTGACCTCCCACCAATCGTCCAGAGGAGGTGGCCCCAGGCCCTCCCTCCAGTTGCAGCCCAAGGGCATTTAATGCTGTTGCTTGGCACATTCTCCAGAGGCCCCGCGGCAGCAGGCAGACATTCGCAGCAGGCACATCCAGGGGACATGAAGGGAAATCAATGTCCCATTCATTCGAGGACTACTGACTTTCCATCTCTTAGACATGAGCAGTCCACAACCACCACCTCCTCTCGTATGGAAGAGGAATCAGAGGCCCAGGGAGGGAAAATCCATTTCTCGTGACAGAGCCTGACAGTCCCCAACCCCATCCTTCCACACCAGGGGACCTACTCTTCACTACTCTGCCACAAGCCACCTCGAGACTCTGGGGAAGGCACCCCCCACCCCCACTGAGCCTGGAAGAGAGGGTAATTTCCACCACTGCCCCTCCTTCCCACACTCCCAGCAGCTCCAGACGAGCTTGGCAGCTGGAGTCCCAGGGAGCAGCTGAATCCATCACTGGGGTCAAAGACAGGGCCTGGGGTATGTGTTAAAACAAGAAAACCAATCAGAACTGAAAATGAAAGGCAGCAGAGGTGTGAAGCAGGGAAGGAGGCTGCCAGACACTGGGTGCTAGCAGGCTGAGTGGCCGCTGCCACACACCTGCCTCAGAGTCAGAGTGGCCCCCACCCCAGTGCCCAGACACTCTAGGAAGCAGGTGGCCAAGTGGGAGCCACAGGCACACCTCTCTCAACTCAAAGAGCAGGGCCCCGGCCCAGGCCTGAATTGACAAGGAGATGTATGTATCAGTCTGTCAGTTCTTAAGCCCCTGTCAAAGTCCACAAACAGATATTCCCTATTGTGATGCTGCAGGGTGGGCCAATGCTTGCTCCTCAGAAGTGGTCTGGGATTCTTGGAGGACACAGCCTGAGTGGGCTCCGGATTCCAGGCTCCAACATCCCCTCCCTGCCAAAGCCAGTGGGTGGCAGGTACTGTAGGGAGGCAGTTCCAGGGAATAGGGGCTTAACACTGACCAAAGCACACATCCTAGAGCCTGGCCCGTTCACCATCTCATTGAATCTTGTCACGCCTGGGAGAAAGGTGATTTTTGTGCCCACAACCTGAGACTTAGGATGATAAAGTGACTTGCCCAAGGTCACACAGCTATGGAGGGACAGAACCATGAGTGGAAAGCTGAGATTGTTAGAAATAGATTCTCCCTACAAGGGAGCCAGTCTCATCCAGGCCACAGCTGGGATCCAGATCTTTGAGAGGCCCGACTCTCCAAGGTCAGCCCCTGGGGCAGGCCCAATCACACTATGCATTCAACAAATATGGAGCTTCCACCATGCTGGGCACATGGTCCCCAGTGAAACCAACAGGGTTCCCGTGCTCAGAGTTTACCATCCCAAAGAGAACAGAGTCCTTCCCCCTCCTGTCCCCTCATTACCATCACCACCATGGGACCTTACATAAGAGAAAGTCAGAAGCCCAGATAGTAGGCCTCAGGAGCTGGGTGCCCAGCAGCATTGCCTGCTTGGAGCCACTCATCTTATGCAAACTCCCATTTTATAGAATGGGAAGATGGGCCCTGCTGTCACACAAAGGATGGGTGTCCAAGGCAGGGGCAGCCTCCTGGCACCACTGCCAGCATGGTCATGCTCAGTTGGTTGCACAGCTGAGGGGTCAACCCAGCACACAAGGCAGCTATGAAAAAGCCCATCAAGTAATAAAGCGAAGGTGGGACCAGGGTGGGTAGTACAGGAGGGCTAGTACCCAAGGGGCATGCCGGGAGCATGGGAGGCATCTAGATCAAGAAAAACAGAGGGACAGGGAGAGCCAGGCATGGAGCATGTACTCTATGCTAGGAGTCTCAGTCCGGCACTGAGCTGGGGGCCATGAAGAACAGAGCTGCGCTGGGTGACTTGGATGCCAGGTAGAACCCCCAGGATGCTTGTCTTCAGACCAAGGAGGCACAGTGGGCTCTGGGTCCTCCTCCTCATCCTGCTCAGATCTCCAGCCAAGAGAGCAGAGCCAGGTGACCCAGTCGTGACCAACAAGGTGGCTGTCAGGTCTCAGTGGAAGACAGCAGCAGCCCAAGCCAAGCTCCTGCTTCTCTCCTCCCTCTGCCAGGCCACCTCCGCTGCCGCTGCCGAGCAGAATTGCTCCTCTGGCCTCAGGCTCCCAGTCAAAGCCCAGGAGAGGCTGGGCAGCAGCTCTATTAACACACAAACTGGTGGCCCGGCAGCCGCTGACACTGGGGTTAATTAAATCTATCTCCCCATCAATTCTCATTCAACTACTATCGATGGCCATTAGATGGGTGACAGAGTGACAAGGAAACAGTAATAGACTTGTCTTAACCCTCACAAGTGGAGAGCCTCTCCCCCTCCCGCTGTGGTCCCTGGCTTATTCCCTGGGAGATCTCCACTCAGCTCAACACTGGCTGCTCCCTGCACTGCACCCGGCCGCCAGTCAGGCTCACCTCCTTTGTTCATTTTGCAAATTCATCCTGGGTATCTCCTCTGTGCCAAGCCCGACAGGTAGAGAAGACTTGGACTATTCCCCTCTCCTCATGCCACTCAGCCCTTTCTCTGCTAGGCTGAGTCCATTCAAAGCTGCCTCCTCCCAGGAGGCTCAGCCCAAGACCAGCTCATATAGCCTTGAGGGTTCCTGCCACCCAGTCCCTCCATGGCCAGTGGAATACTGGTTCCTACAAAGATGTTCACATCCTGATAACTAGAACCCATGCTTATGTTACCTCACATGGCAAAAGAGGCTCAGATCTTGAGATCATCATGGGTTATCCAGGTGAGTCCTAGGTGTAATCGCCAGGGTCCTTATGATGGAAGAAGAGAGTTACATGTGACAAAGCAGTGTTAACATGATGCAGCATAGGATGCCACCAGCCATCATTGGCTTTGAAGACAGGAGAGGGCCAAGTGCCAAGGACTGCAGAAAGTTTTTAGACCCTGGAAAATGTAAGGAAACATTTCTCCCCTGGGGCTCCAGAAGGGATCCCTGCCATCACCTTCATCTTAGCCCAGTGAGACTCACTTCAGACTTCTGACCCCCAAAACTATAAGTTCATGTTGTTTTCAGCCAAGTCTGCAGTCATCGTTAGTAATTTCTTGCAGCAATAGAGAACCAACATTCCTATGCCCATTCTATGTTCCAGCAACACCAGGCTGCCTGCAGCTATGTAAGCCACCCCATTTCACACCTCCCTGGCTTTGCAGTGCCTGCCACCTAAGACGTCATTCCCGGCCAGTTGTGTCTTACTTCAAAACTCCACCCAGCACCTTCTCCGCAAAGCCTTCCCTGATTTTGTGTGTGGATTGCTTTAAGCTTGTTTTTCCACTGTGTCTCCGTGTTCCTCACTGGGTGCTGCTCAATTTTGCATCTGGTGTGAGCTCCCATAGCAGGGAGTTTCTTGTACCTTCATAACCATGAGTCCTCTTAGATATGACAGTTCAGTGAACACTCATAAAATAACCATTTGATGGCCCGGTCTGTCTTGTGTTCCCTGAGCACAGCAGTAGAGCATGGTGGTTGAAAGCATTAGTTCATGTCAATTTTACATCAAAAAACAAAGCTGAAATCTCAAATTCCAGTTAATATGTATGCTGAAGTATTTAGGGAAAATATACAGGTGACTGCAACTTATTTTGAAATGCAACCAGCCTGGCTAACATGGCAAAACTGTCTCTACTAAAAATACAAAAATTAGCTGGCGTGGTGGCACATGCCTGTAATCCCAGCTACTCGGGAGGCTGAGGGAGGATAATCACTTCAACCCAAGAGATGGAGGTTGGAGCAAGCCAAGATCGCACCACTGCACTCCAGGCTGGGTGACAGAATGAGACTCCATCTCAAAAAAAAAGATTAATGGGTAATAGGGTATAAAGTGACAAAACAAGCTTTGTGAAATGTTAAGAGATGGGTGTTAAGGTTGTCAACTGGGCTCTGAGATCTCATAAGATATTGGGGGAGTATACACCCTAGGACTAGACAGCCTGAAATAAAGTCTTGGCTCTACCACTTCCCAACCATATAAGCTTAGGCAAATGATTCCTCTAGGCTTCTGTATCCTCGCTTGTAAGAGGACAGTACTTTCCATGTGCCTGTGAGGACCAAATGAGTTCATGCATGGGAAAGCATAACAGCATCCTAAGTGCCAGGTAGGTATTAGCAATAGTTTTTTTTTTTTTTTTTTTTTTTTTTTAGGATGCAGTCTGTCGCCAGGCTTGGAGTGCCGTGGCATGACCTCAGCTCACTGCAACCTCCCCCTCCCAGTTCAAGCGATTCTCCTGCCTCAGCCTCCTGAGTAGCTGGGATTACAGGCACGTGTCACCACACCTAGCTGATTTTTGTATATTTAGTAGAGATGGGGTTTCACCATGTTGGTCGGTCTGGTCTTGAACTCCTGACCTCATGATCTACCCGCCTTGGCCTCCCAAAGTGCTGATATTACAGGCATGAGCCACCACACCCGGCCAATAGTCACCTTCTCTCAACAAGCCCCACTTGCAGGAGCATCACAGTGAGGCATGGTGCAGTTCCTACCTCACACCTTCCTCAGTCGGAAACAGCGGATCGAGTCTTCCAGACTTCACACCCAGCCCATACTAAGCACTGCTGCTCCTGGGCACTAGGGTGCCTTGGAGACCTATGCACAGGGAATAACCCAGGTGGTATAAAGGAGTGAGACAATTGTTTCTGGAAGCAAGTGACTGGAGTCAGGACTCTGCTAGACAGCATCTGAGTTTCTACTAGGAGTCACGGGTTCTCAGGGATAACCCATGTTGTGTGCTTATAAAAATTACACTTGAAACATTGAGGATAGATGGGAAGGGAACAGGAATGAAAACCCAGAGACCAATTAGGAAGCTTTTAAAAGACATGAGCTGCATCTGGACAGCTCTATCCAGCTCTACCCTAGATATTCAGGGCAGACACAAGAGGCAGCAGTGAATAGAGAGCATGTGACTCCTCTCCTGGATAGTCTTATCCAAGGCACTATCACCAGCTGGTACCTCTATCTCCAGCTGAAGTTTGGCAATCGAGTTCACACCATGGCTAAGTTCCATCAGGGCCCTCTAGCCCACCTGGCACCGAGGTCAAAGACAGGAGTGGTATTCCTTACCACAGGCCAAAGTAGGTTTGTGTCTGGGGGACTAAGCAAAGCACTGCTGGAGTGAGAGGGGGCAGGCCAGGCACTGTCCTGGCTGTTCCTCAGGACAGAGGCAAAGAATACTGGATTCTTACTGTTCAAACTGCCCACAACCCCTAGGAGCCCTAGAAGGAACGCTTTAAGACAGGAACTAGGACTGTACTGGACCACTTCTCCCCTCTGGGCTTAGAAAACTGCTCAGCATCTTGCTGAGGACTTTGAGCCATGCAGGAAAGGCAGGAAGAGGCTCTGGGTCAGAGGTGCCCAGCAACCCAGAAGGATCAGGTGTAAGTGTCACATAGCCCCTGGTGGGCTTTCCCTAGATGAAAGCTAGATATTTAGGGTGCTAAGCCTGGGGTGGGGGAGGGGGTTCCAAGCACAGACGGGTGCAAGATCAGGACAGGGGACTCTAAAGAAAGCTGCCTTTGGAATGTGGAAGCAGGCTAAGGCCACCTACCCACATAGGGAAGCTCACAAGCAGGTCCAACACGGTCCTACAGATGCTGCCCACAGGTAGGTATCAAGGCTAAACAAAGAATCAGCCTTTAAGGCAAGTCAGGATACACAGGCTGAGGGGACCAGCGGGGCCCCTAGCACATCTGGAGACAGTGGCTTAGTCATAGCCAAAGATCACACATTTGGAGCATCTTAAATGTTTTTTACCCAGTGGCCATATCAGAAACAGACTTCATGTGATTTAAGCAGAAAAGGAGTTTACTAAGGAATACGTAGCCCACAGAATCAGGGCCAGAGAACAAGGCTCAGCCAGAAATACCCCCCAGAAAAGATACCACAGCCCAGAACTGCTTGGGACTCACTGCCGCCACCCTGCAAGCATGTGCTATAGAACTAGCTGAGGAAGTTGAGATACTCTATGGTAGATGACTCCTACCAAGGCTCATTGACCATATGAGGGAGCTAGAGAGGTCATACAAGTCTACAGAAAAAAAAAAAAAAAAAAAAAACCCCACACAACAGCAAAAAAAAACACTAGCTCTTCATTACAGTCCACCCCACCCCCTCTTACTAACACAGCAGTATCTACTCTTCCTATTCTTCAAGGTGGTGATATAATTACTCATATCTGCCCATCCGTTTCCAGATTCCTACTCCCTGGCAGAACACCCAGGTCTGCTACATTCTGCTCTAATCCAGTATCACATGTGATATGGTTTAGGTCTGTGTCACCACCCAAGTCTGTTGAATTGTAATCCATGTTGGAGGTGGAATGTGGTGGGAGGCGACTTCTCATGAACGGTTTAGCATCATTTTTCTTGGTACTGTCTTCATGATAGTGAGTTCTGAGACTCCTCACCCACCCCCAACCACTGACCTCTTGGCTCCTGCCATCTGTGATGCATTTCCTTTGTCTGTCATGATTGAAAGTGTTCTGAGGTCTCCGAAGAAGCCAAGCTGATGCAGAACCATGAGCCAATTAAAACCTCTTTTCTTTACAAATTACCTATTCTCAGGTATCTTTACAGTAGTGTAAGAAAGATGAATACAAGGTGACAGGCATTCTGTTTTTAGAGCTATCCCAATCCTATCATGACATTGTGACCTATGAACTAGAATATGCAAGCTGCCTCCACCTTACCTTTCATAAAGGAGATATACTGGTTACCATAAGGAAAATACAAATGAGAGACATTTTATTAGAGCAGTTACAAGGGTATGGTTATTTGTTCCCTTTCCCTTAATCTACAGCTTCAGCTGATTTAGGTGTTGGAATGATCCGAAGTCTTTCTACTGATGTAAGTTTACCCTTGGTATTATGGCCAGGGTTAGGCTGTCATCTATTTACCCACCCCTGAGTGGCAGGAGGTTGGCCTGGGATTCCCTGGACTACTTCCCCAGCCTCTACTATGCAGAGGGTGATCTTTGACACAAACTCCCCAGCCAGCTCTGTAACCATCCTTTGCCTGTTCAAAGCGGCAGGTGCAAGTGACCAGAGGCTGTCCCCACTTCTACTTTAGTGATAAAGTTGTGTTCCCTTGGTAGAAGCATTCCTCCCTAAGTTACTAAGGCTTCCAAAACTAGCAGAACCCACAAACCCAGGAGAGCAAGCCAAGTTAGGAGTAGGACGTTAGCTGTTACATTGAGAGGTACCTTGTTTCTACTGTTGAGTATCTGGGTCCAAGCAGTCTGGCTATGAGGAAGACACTATCGCAGTCATTGGTTCAGAACACATGCCATCCCTTCTACTGACAGTACTCCAGCCTCCCAAAGCAGTGGATCCCAGGTAGCACCATAATGGAGGTTTCGGAAGACTTCCCATCATTCATATAGTCAGCTGCTCCTGGGAGTTGAGGTGCACAATAGCCATGGGCTTCTGCCTATTGATCCACTTGTGCTGAGACAGGAGTTCCTTTGCCAGTTGCAATGCTGTATGAGGAACAATGAAGCTGAATGTCAAATTCACAGATAGTATTTTTCAAGCAAGCCTGTCAGGCAGGGACAGGTATAAATCCAAGGAATATCTGCTCATGGCAAATGGCCAGTACCCTCCCACTCCATGGTAGAAGTCCAATGGGGACTGGTAGGTGACTGGATCTCCCAGTATTAAGACGCCTTACTGAGGGGCCCAGGGTCAGTTGTTTCAAGTTGGTCTTAGCAGCTGAGAGTTCAGCCCTCGGGAGAAAGGCAAGTTGCAGATGCCATGCAGGGCCTTAACTCCTTCCTCCCATGGTTCCTCATCCATGACTCCTTCAAGCAAGGATGGGGGTGATTAGGGAAGGAAGCTGACCATTTTACAGTCAGGTGCCCCACTCATTAAGCAAGATCCTTGTCCAGAGTCACGTCTTCATGAGCATTCACAAGAGATCTCACACTTGCCATCTGTTCTAAGGCCCCCATCTGTGAGGCCCCTATCTGTACATTCCTGTCCTAAACCTTGTCACTACTCACGTCATCTTGCTCCAAGTCCATGACCAACCAGTCACATCTTTAACCTTCAAATCATAGATCTATGTAGATCTTCATTTTAGACTGAAGCCTTCTAGGCAAGAGACAGTGACCTGTGTGAATTTCTGCCCTTTAGGAAGATCCCTTCCCAATAGTCCTTCAGTGTCACCTTGAATGGGGCTAGAATGCCATAGAAGTCTATCCAGCCGATACCAGCGTGTTGTCTAGAGCCACTTATGAGTCCCTAGGCTTTCTCCATGAATTGTAGGCGTGGGTAACAGTGCGATACAATTAGGCGTACAAATCAGCCAACTGTTCATGCTACTTACGTGTTTTTAGGAACTGCTGATGCCTCCTATGAAAGACTTCAATTAAGACCACTGGGCATGCCCAGTGATAGCTGGGTGTGTCAACTCATACCCAGATCACGTAGGCAGTATTCATTTTCTATAGAGACCAAATAGCAAGCACCACTTCAAGAGCCGCTACAGGTGGAAGGCAGGTTGGCTCTACCCTCAAACCCTAGAGGCCTTCACCAAGATTCTCCTGCTCCTGGGGGCTTGCTGGAAGTTCCATACAGTGGCCTCATTCTCTAGAGGCTGGGATGCCAGCAATCTGCTGTGACACAGGAACAAAGTGGCAGGGCTTTGCAGCTCCATCCTGTCCCGGCCAGGTCTCTGCTTGCTCTGAGAACCATTCGAAGCTGCCAGTCTGTTACACCACCACTGATAAGGCTCGAGTATGGCATACGCCATCTTCAAACACCAAAGCAGCCCAGGGTATTGTGGTGCCTTCTAAGGAGAAGCGAGGCCCAGCAGCCACCCGTCTACTAAAGGTGAGGCTTTGAGTGGCAAGCTACTCCTTTAAAACATGAAAGGTGTGACAAAGGTGATTAAGCTGGTGGTGGCAGGACAGCTTTAAGGACATCTCATTCTCAGTAAGAATTTGTTTTGTCTCCATATGCCACAGGCTGTGAGAGCCTCAACTTAGTACTAGCCTGATTGTCACCGACTTCAGCCCTAACCAGGCCAGCATACCAGTAATTTCCCTGAAGACACAGTTTTCTGCAGCCAGCCCAGCTAGGAAATTCTCATCCCGGGTTCCCAGCCACCAGCAACAAAAGTCTCGCTGGATTAAGCAGAAAGAACTCGATGAAAACCAGGGGTGGCCTGCAGAACTCCCAGGAGTACTGGTGCCCGAGGTTCCGAGGCCACACCCGACCTGCCTGGTTGAGGATACATCCGGCCCCACCAAGCCCTAAATGCTGTCCCACTTGCAGGATGTAGGTGTGGCCACTGCCAGAGCTGCCCAAAGCCTGGTCTTGTTGCAACTGTCAGTTGGGAAGGTATCAAGTCCTAGAACCTTTGCCTCATTGGCTTCTATTCCAAGTCTGGGAAGGATTCGTCTGATCCATAGAGCCTGGGTCACGTGTCTATTCTCTACCTGCAAAAGGGACTGGGAGAAAGGTTATTGGAATTTCTGTTGCCATAAGAGCAAGTGAGTGCTGCTTCCCACTAAGAGGGTAAAGTATACCCCAAACACAGGCAGAGTATCCAGGTGGCCAGGGATAGCAAGCAAAGCTAGTTTCATGTAGCTAACTCCGACTTTTCCAGGTTTGGTCCTTACCTGTTCACGTAGGATGAAAGCCCTGAGGTCTCTTCTACCACAGCTAAGGGAGAGATAATCCAGTCTGCAAGGAAAATGCTTGGGAGTGCCTTCACTCAGAGCCACCAAGGGAATGTCCCTATGCCAAGCCATAACCACCATGAGAAGGCCAGCTTCCACACATAGGCCTGTGCTGCAGGGCTACTGCTACCAGGGTGATGGGGCAGTGCCTGCTTCTGAGCAAAAAAAAAAAAAAAAAGACTTTCATGACTTTGTTAGGATGGTACACTGGAGTCTAGACTACAATGGTCAGCCCCCCT
The DNA here is from genome assembly GCF_024542745.1 of Macaca thibetana thibetana. Lineage (NCBI taxonomy): Eukaryota > Metazoa > Chordata > Mammalia > Primates > Cercopithecidae > Macaca > Macaca thibetana. Next base: position 62,321,658 of record NC_065586.1, on the reverse strand, counting down.
CATCCCTTTATTCTTTGTGATCATCTGCACCCCTTCTTGCCACAGGCCTGAGGCTAGTCCAGGAACAGGAGTATAGAATCCATTGTCTTCTACTCTCCTGGTCTCATCTCTCCCAAGAGAAGAGGCTTGACCTTCAGCCATAGTGAAGGCATGAAGGCTTTGGCCCCCCAGGGCTACATCACAGCCTCAGGCCCTGTAGGCACATCTCACCCCACCCCTTCAACCAGTCACAGGTAATGAGTGGGTAGCATAAGTAGTCTAGGCACTGATCTGCCTCTAGCAGACATACATGTTTGCTACTTCTGGTTCTTCATGTTGGTTTTGGCCCAAGTCTGCCAACTCTTCCCCCAGAGTCCTGTAACCTACAGAGGTGAAATGGGGGTCAGAACAGTCACCCCTGGTACAGCCCTGGGTTCTGTAGAGATAAGGACTCAGCTACTGCCCTGGTCAACCTGAAGGGGCTGCTCAGTGCCCTCACGACCCCTGATAGAATGGGCGACAGTACCCAATGTAGTCCACACATAACTAGGTACAAGCAGAAACCCAAATGCCACTGTGGATAGGGGAGGTTTTACCTGAATAAATAGATGTCCAGGAACTGTAACAAGAATGTGGGAGTCTTTAAGGCAGATGTGAGAAGACATTTCTGATGAGTATGAACCAGGGGCCTTGAGGCTGAAGTCTTGTTTTAGCAAGAGGTTTAGTCTGTGAGGCAACTGAAGATTCCCAGAAGGAATAGTAACCAAGTCATGTAGTATAGGGATGAGCCCCACACAAGAGCTGTAAGTCCTTTGAGCAGAGGTGGCTTGGTCTTCTCAGCATGTCTTCCCAGGGCCAGACAGCCCCAGCCATCCCATGGGCCAGCCTGGACAGACAGGTTCAGAGTTGAATGGAGCTCTGCTTACTCAGTCATGTGGATCTCTAGGTTCCCTGTGTGTCCTGGACTCCAAGGGGAGAATCAGATGCCACTTGTGGGAAAGGCTGGTGCTCCCAGAGAAAGATAAGAAAGATCGCTAGTTTTCTCCTGTGTCAGTTGCATGCCTGCTGGGAAGATCTGGCTGCTCCACAGCAATGACTGTTGGGGAATCTACTGCTGACGTATTCTGTTCAGTGTTGAGGTGAGGATGCCCAGCTGCAGGGCCACCACTGGCCACTGTCATCCTCTGCTGAGGTCTACACACAGATCAGGGGCCCCCATCCAAGCCCAGCAGTGTCTGGCTTCAACTCCAGCTTGGTCCAACACAAGTTCCGGTTCAAGAAGGAACACATACTGTTGACTTGAAACACCAACACCTTTTACAAAGAATCTGGAAAGTTCTGCATTGGGTGACATCTCATAGCTGCCAGTGCTTCAGACCAGTTCAGTCCACCTAGTGGTCTTTGCATGGCTCTGAAGAATGCCTACAAGTTGGGGATAGCCTAAGACAGCAGCACTTCCCCCCTACCTACCATTCTAGCCTTTACCCTCAGACCTGGCTGTTGCAGGGGGTTGGTTCTCCAGACTCTAACCTACAGCCTCCTACCTATTCTCCCCACAGGGCCTCTTATCCTTTCAAGGGGCTTGAGTTGGAGAAAAGAAGGTACCCCTGTATTTGTAGGATATATGTACTTGAGCTCTGCCTGGTCTTAGATGTGGTCAGGCCAGGAACAAGTGGTAGCTTGGACAGCCTCATGTAGAGCCACCTTCTGCTCAGGACAGAGGACCAGCTCCAGAGCCATGCTACTAGGATGTAGTGAGAGCATAGTCACGGCTTCCCAGTAGCACAAATCTCTCCGTGAGGAGGTAGAGAGTTAGGGAGGCCATAGTACCCAGGAGAGATACGCCAAGACTTCTCTCCAGAGACAGTCTGGCCCTGGGAGCCTATTGCCATCTCCTAGACTGTGATGTTATAATGCTTGAAGTATGTCTGTCACTAACAGTTCTCAGGGCTGGGAGGGCCATGTGAGAACCTAGATGAACCCAATTGTCCCATAGTTTTCTCTACAAAACCCTCTGAGCTCAAGCCCTTTGAAGCTAGTTCCATGCCACAGTTCTGCATTATTTTGTGTTAGGCTAGACCTCAGGTCCATATAGAGACTTTCAAACTTCTATACCAACCATTGGGTGTTTACTGGCCCCTTTCCCCTTTCCTTTCCCCAATTTCTGCTGTCTAAACAGATTCCATCATCCCCAGAAATGCTGCCTGGATCCAGAGTCAGATCCCTTGAGATCCAGTGTCTTACCACACTGCCTCCTGCTTGTCGCCCACACCCATCTGAGGCCCTCTGCCTGGGTCATTTGTTTCTATCTCAGCACATCCTAGGGCTAGGGTAAGGAAGGCCACAGAAGTTAACATCTTCCTAGAACCCTCTAGGCTTCTCATGCTTGCTTCCTAGGATATTAGTCTAGAACGCTGTAGGCAAAGCAGCTTCCACCGTGATGTAGCCCTGTTAAGCAACCCCATCCCTACAGCCACTTTTCTTTCTTATATCCCCAAGGCCACTCCCCTTTGAGGTGGTAGAAAAGAGAAGGTATGAGACTGAAGAGGCCCAGGGATACCACACAGGCAAGACAGTTTGTTCTCCCATTGATACAATGTGATAAAGACACCCTCAGATTCCTCGCCAACACCCAGCCCCCTCTGTATCTGGCCCCAGTCCTCCCTGGATAGCCCAGCTGGAAAACTTGAGCTGCTAAGGTCCCAGCACCAGCTGACTCTCACAGGAAAGATTTATGCCACTCAGGAGAACCAGTGCTCCCAGCAAGGCTATAACTTGCTTTGTCCCTGCAGACATAGTGAATTTCAGCGTTATTTCTTGATAGGAATGATAGTCTAGACATGAGATTGGTATGCTTTATATGGGCATGACTTGATGCCCATGAAATCAGACATTGGATCTCAAAGAGGAGTCCCAAAGTCTGGACCAGCTCAGGACAAGTGCCAGCAAGTGGACCTTCAGCTTCCAAAGCCTTCCAAGCCTCTGGAGTTGCCACAGAACATCTTAGTCTCTCCAAAGAGACTCATGGTGAAGGACTTGAGCAGTTAAACCTATCTTCTGGTGAATCTTATAAGTTGGGAAAGAATGAAATAAGCTCCTTCTCCAATATCACCCCTAGTTTCTCTCTGCATCTGATAGTGCTATGCCTTGACTTAGTCTAAGAACCTCTATACGTAGGTGATCTGTGGCCTCAGTTATAGGAGTCTTTACGGGCAGCTTGCCTAGCATCACTATACATGCAGTGTTAAGCATGTCCATATATCCTACCTGGTTGATTGGGCCACCCTCAGGGAGTGATGGGGACTCCTGGTATCCCATCAACTCAGCATGTTTTCCCTGGTCACCACTGTACCCCAACTAACTCCAGGGGTAAGAACCTCAACATATGGGGCAGAACAGGCCAGATGCCAGAAAGAAGGCTGGTGAGCCACTGCCTAGGGATGCTTCCCTAAGGATTAATCCTTCCCTGCTACGATCACACAACTGCCTCCATCAGGGAGGGGAGAGTGCTCAGCTATGTCCCAACCCAAAGTTCAGGATGGTAAGAGATGTCAAAAAGAGGAAGAAAGTTTGCATGTAGGTAACCAGGAGTGAGACCATGACAAATGCAGGGTCTTACCCACATTTGCCCTGTCTGTGTTCAGAGTTTTCAGAGAACACGCTGAAGTGTCTCGTCCACAGCCACAACAGCCCCATACCCTAGTAGTCCAAGGCCAGTTTAGTCCCTAGACATCCAAAAACAGTACAAGGAACATCCAGATCAGTCCTGATGAATACTGACATGAGCAAACAGGAGAGGTTAGAGTCTAAGTGAAGCAGCAACCTGTCAAGACACACAAACACCTTCCTCCATGCTGCTGGCCATGGAGATAACCCCGAGTTAGGGGATGTCAGGAAGTCCCAGCTGGGAGAAGAAAGAGGCCAGGGGGGACCAGGACCATGATCCCCAAAGATAAGCCCCCATACACATACATGCTGAGCAGGGCGGCGAGCCAGGGCATAAGGAGAGATCTCCAGGTGCTGCCTCCTGTGTCCTTTCCTGCCCTCCCTGTTTAAGGAATGGAGACTCAAAGGAAAGGTGAGAGAAGATGCCAGGGCAGGGCTCCAAACCTGGTGTAGGACAAGCAAGGCAAGGATCCAAGCCCAGGGCATCCCCAGCCCCTGACCCCCACACCCAGGCAGCTGGGGGCTCCCGATAGCAAGGCTCCAGGCAGTAATCCTGGGAATCCCACCACAGCCTCCTGCTTTTCTAAAGGCTGTTCTGCCCTGGGCCACAGGATGGTCTCTGGGGCATAAAGTACACGCTCTGTGGTACCTTCTAGTCAGGGGCTGGTTGACCTGGTTATCCAGCCTTGGTCATTCTCCATCAGTGGAGTTCCAGTTCTCCATGGAGCAGGAAGAGGCCCCAGGCCAGCTTATGGGCAGGCCCCAGGGAGGAACCTTGAGCAGCAGTGAGCCAGTGGCAGGTCAGGAGGTATTGGTACAGGTCTTTAAGTCTGATAAGGCCAAGGCACCAATTCAAATGGCCAAGAGCAATGTTTGGGCTCCTCTGACCGGCTGAATAGCCCCCCAGGTCTACATGTGTGCCATAGAACCAGATTCATGCCTAAGTCCCCATATGCTAAATGAAGGCTAGAAGCAACATCAGAACATCAAGCAGATGGAGTATCGGTTTTTAAACAGTGTGCTTTTCTATCAATATTCTTGTGGCAGAACTCTCAAGTGTTTTCCCTTAAAATTTTTAATCCAAGGTCTAACTTTGGTGTTTAGCAGATAAAGATGACATTTTATCATCTTTAGAAGTATGGGAAAGTAATATTTGTTAGCTCAAGGTATCTATGGAAAAACCAGTGGCATTCTGTCTTTAGTTTGTACCAAAGTAGATGAAGATGTTTAAACTCTTTCTGAAGGTGGCCTAAGAGCCAAGAATGCACCCAGGAAAACAAGACTGTGGTGTTTTCCAGAAACAGAGGTGAAGCAAGGTTAATATGACAGGTAGTTCTCTGGGGCCCAACATCAACAAAGGCCAGAAAGAAACTAAGCATCAGAGCTTAGTTTCTAAGCTAGTTTCTAACTAGCATGGATCGAAGGACCGGATAAAGGAAACATGTCTCACTGGGGCAATCAACCCCCAAGCACAGAAGGGCCACAAAGTCATAGCTGCAGGGAGCAACTAGTCATAGATCACAGGAACAGCAATGATTCCGTCTCAGCTGAGGCAAGGAGATGGGCAGTGATGAAGTTAGTAGGGAGACAGCTTCCCAGTCCATGAGGACAAGCATCTGTCCAGGTAATAGTAAGCAGTGCCATCATAACAGATTCAGATCCAGGCAGTGTGGCAAAGGTTTTTGTTCACATCAAGGGGGTAAGGCGGTATGCACAAGGCTCTTCCTAGTGTAGGCCTAGGAATGTTTCATCTTCAGCTGCATTGTCTAGAATAGGTGGGGCCTCCAGGCAGGGTCACTTCTGCATGGCAGAAGCATGGGGAAGGCAGAGCCACTCCAATTCAAGCCAAGTCAACCCAGAAGCAACATTGCCTTTACTCACATGTTGCGGGGAGATCAGTCATGTGACCAGATGCATGGGGACTGGGAAATAGAGAAGGCATATAGATGGTCATGAAGATCACCGACAGTAAGGTCCTTATTCTCTTGGCCCACTACCTGCTGGACTTGTAAGAAACAGGACTACCACCACACTGAAGAATCGGTAAAGACAGCTCCTGGGGAACAGCCCCCTAAGGCCAGGCAGGGATGCCAACAGTAGCCTCCCATACATGGTAGGCTTTACGCATCACTAAATACTAGAGATACCAGCACAGGAAGGCATTTGGGGGCCAGAAACATTCAGGAATCGCTTTGTACAGAGATCAAAGAGAAAGTTCCTCCCTTTGACACAGGGATAAGTCACTGTCAAGGCAAAGCTCAGAGCTTTGCAGCCTATGTCATTTACTAGGAGCATCCGCTTCTCAGCAGCTTCTGTGACACAGGTTCTCATTCCCAAAGCATCAGGACCTGAAGTCAGTCAGGAGGTCCAGCTGCAGAGGCTTCACAGGTGTAATCAGAGCACCAGCCTGATGTGAGCCACAGAGGATCTGAGTGAAATTCTGCGAAACCCTCAAAAAGTTGACTTGACCCAAGTCAGAGCATGATCATAAATCTGCAATTCCCATACGGTCATTCACCTGAGGCACAGGCCTACCATTCCCTGCCACATACAAAGTAGTACAGGGCATGGAGACTCCATGTTTAGAGGATGTCTACTAGCACAGTCAGTTGTAAGCAACCATCTGTTCCAAAGCAGCTGTCTTCCCTAGGAGAGCACCCTTGGGAATCTCAGCGATAATTTAAGCATAAAAGTCACTGAGAAGCTCTATTAAGAGAGGCTACTGTGAGTCAACTAGGTCCTTATCACCAGGCCTCTGCTCACACGTAGTCTGAGCAGATTCACTTACTCTTGGATCACTACGTGAAATAGCTACTGTTCATTCAGGAGAAGCAGGAAATATGGTAAATGCCCAGGAGAACCAGGATGTGCCTCTTTCTGCAGGTATCTCAAACCCTCTGCAGAGGTAGCTGGGGCCAGAGCTGTCTCTAAAAAGCATAGCACCCCAGATTCAGGCAAGGATCATCAGTTTGTATAGATAGTTTGTCAGAGGTTGGACACTGGATATTTGTCCAATGCTGGAATAACACTTCAAATTTCTTCCTAATCGCGTAGAGATGATTTAACTGAGGGATCAGGCTCTTGGTCCTCTAATCCAGTAGAGATACTGTCATTAGTATCTAACATAAATGCAACACAGAACACTAACATTATTATCTGTAACAGATTCACATTCAAGACTTTCAGCTAGACTACATCAAGAATTTAGATGCTAATTCTAGGCTCTAGGATATAAGACAGGGACAAGCTAGACAATAACACTAAGCAGCATTGAAACCAATCTAGAAGGCAAGACATCTGCAGGACTATTTCCCTGGCTCCAAAGATCTAAAAGAACTAGATTGCAACTAGATATAGCCAGATATAAGGCATGTTAATGGATTGAGAACTGGATGAACCATAAATGGTACTTAGGAGGTCAGTGGGAAAGTCTAGAATATGAACGAGCACTCATTGATGTGAAAGACATAAGTGCGTTAGAGTACCTGCAGTTTGGTGTCATTTCAGATATCTTTATATATGACAAGTACTAAGCCATTATAGTAGTGATCTCTAGTGATAGGAACATGTTTTTGCATGTCTAGTAATATACTGCTGTAATAAAACTACTAAAAAAGTTGTAAGTACAGAAAAATCTAGAAAAGCATAATCTGTTCTTATTTGACTAAAGCCAGAGACATAATAGGCGCTAAGCTCTTAAATGGGCCTGAAAGTTCAGACCCTTGATTTGTATGAACCTGAAAAACTCCTCTGGAAATGATGCTGGAGAAGATATTTGCCAGACAACCCCTGAGGTGGGAGGGGTGTTGGGGGCACTGGGGGGAAGTGCTCTGGAATCAGCCCGACTTGTACATATCAGCTCTGCTGACAGGAAGACCACCACGATGGGTAAGTCCATCCTGGGCTTGTGTGAGGAGTTGGAAGAAATTCCTTCCAGGCCCGGTTGTGCCCCAGTCATTCCAGAAGGGAGAGCTTGCAGAGTGCTTTGTGACAGAATGATTCTTTCACCACTACAGAAGTCACGACTCCCAGCCAGAAGTAGTGTCTTAGGCCCATTTTGCTTATACACATGGATATAAAAAACTAAGCTAGAAGTGAGCTGAGTCTAACATTGTATTTAGGATTATACCATGATCAAGTAGCTTTTATCTTAGGACTTCAGAAAAATCTACCCAAAGTGTCTTACTATATTAATATGTGAAGAAGGAAAAGGCACTTTCCAAAGATCTAAGTAGTCCAGCCATTCAGGATCTAGTAGAATTAGCAAATCAGTAAAAGGGAGTGTTCTTACCTATACGGTTCCCAGGAATTAGAAAAGGTTCTAATAGGACAATCCAGGTAAAATCAGTTCCTAGAATATAGACTAAGACTTAGTTCCTCCTAGAGAAGTTTATAAACTTAAAATAATTCCAAGATCCTTACTTAGTTTTTTGTTTTTGGTGAGGTTGGATCTTGCTTAATTTAAGAGCACAAGCTTACTCTAAAATTCACACGAGGAAGACAAGCCATAAGTAGCAAAACCAACCACAGTATGAATGAAGGGGACCAGCCCTGTCAGTTTAGGGTCACGCTAGAGCTACTGTGGTATTTGCACAAGGACAAATGGACCAAAGCAGCAAGGCCCAAGTGTACACAGGCATTAACAGTGATGAAAGAGCTACCATGAATCAATGGTGAAAGACAAACTTGTATAGGGAAGCCAGCTTCTCTAGAAGAAAAATATAACTGGATATCATCACATTGTATATTCCTAATCTTTTCAGGAAAGCTTCTTAGCCAGAGTTATTTCTGCAAAATGAAGAGAATAGAGAACACAAATGATATGACCTGAAGATAGGACACAGCTTCATCAGACCCTAATAGTACAGACCCTAAAATCAGACTTGAGCAGTATCAAAATGAAGCTTCTGTTCAATGGAAGATACTGTGAATAAAGCTCAGATAGATTAAGGTGTCATATCTGAAGCCAATAAGGAATTCTCTAAGAATTCCTTTGAAATAAGACAGATGGGAACCCCAGAAGAAAAGTGAGGGATACTCAAATTGCTGTCGTCAGAAAGTGTTCAAAGTCAAATGCAAGCAACACAATAAGATCCCTTCACACCCATTAGGCTACCAAGTGCTAGACAGCTGGGTTACATGGAGGAGCTGGGGTACAGGAATACTCATGCATCGTCTTGGGAACATGTACTGCAGCAGCCATTCCGGAGAACTGTCTGGTATCACTTAGTCAAGTTAACCCGTTCTATGCCTGAGAGTAAGAAAATTTGTCCTAGAGGTAAATAAGGGTACTTATATACAACTGTTCTCAGTGTTGTTTGTAGTGACAGAGATGGTGGTATTTGGGTGCTTGTTCCTGGAAGAGCAGCAGGAAATGGTGTGGTGGCAGCATGCTACAGAGTACCACATGCAGTAGAGACTAGATGTGTACATAGGTGTGTGTCAGGTGCCACCGAGCAGGGCAGAGATGGTGTGTAGTTAATGTGTGCACATGACACTTTGACAGTGCAAGGGAATAGACCTTGTACATTTGATTGTGGGTGACTGGGGTTGGTGGGAATGACAGCAGGGAGATGGAATAAGTAGAAGCACTCACCTGTAGTCCAAGAATGTTAGCATACCACAAATTAACACCATCATTGTGCCAGGTACAGTGGCTCATGCCTGTAACCCCAGTACTTTGGGAGGCTGAGGCAGGCGGATCACCTGAGGTCAGGAGTTCAAGACCAGCCTGGCCAACATGGTGAAATCCCATTAGTACTAAAAGTGCAAAAAGTTAGCTGGGCGTGGTAGCATGTGCATGTAATCCCAGCTACTCGGGAGGCTGAGGCAGAAGAATCTCTTGAACCTGGGAGGTGGAGGTTGCAGTGAGCAGAGATCGTGCCACTGCACTCCAGCCTGGGCAACAGAGCCAAACTGTCCAAAAAATAAACCAACCAGCGTTATTGATTCAACCATCTCTACCGTAGGTTCCAGAAACTTAAGAGCTACCCTCTTGGGAGATTTTCAGGCTTCAGAAGCATGAAGATACTAACAGAAATAAGGCTATGCTATGGACTTGTTGGTCTCTAAGAGTCCCAGGCCCCTTGCCCTTGGCATCTGTCCAAGTTCCCCTAGCCAAGCAGTGCTATTCTCAGCACGGACACCTTGACCAAGCATACTCCTGTACTTGCCTACAACTACATCCCATGCTTTTCTATGAACACATTCTTATCTAGTTCTAGCTTTCTTCAGCATTATAGGTCACAGAAGGAATGCCCCCTTAAACCCCCCTGGTCTTCTGCCCACCTTTGGGTCAATTTAACCAGAGGCTGTTCTTCCCCACCGATTATTGTGGCAGACTCTAGTGTCTGTGGGAGTTCAGAGGAGGCCACATGAGAAGTGACAGGAAGAGACAGAGCCATCTTAACCCAAGGCCATAGGGACCAGAAACTGGAGAAGGTTTTAGGAGAAGCTAGAGGGACAGGAACCTATGTGTCGTCCCTCCAGGACCAAGTCCAAAAAGAAGCCTTTTAGGAGCCACTGTGGCCACATCCCGATACTGCCATGCAGATATTGAGTAGTACCTTCCAAGACAGATAGGCCAAGATATAGATCTAAGGAACAGCTATGTATTATGTATTATCACACCTGAACCAGCATGTAGGGGATAAGTGTTCACTCCCATGTGCCATCTTGTCCAGGTAGAACTTGACCAGGCTGACCAGCAGACCTAATGCCCAAGCTTAGGTATCCAAGAATAGGAATCCCATGATTCAGGACTAAGGTGGCCCCAGACAGGCCACCTGACATCTATGTATCTGTACATTAGATCCTTAAGAGATAAAGGCCCAAGAGGTCCTGTCCTTGGTCACAACCTGGGCTCTGCTGCAGGAGCTCAAATACCCCTTCTCTAGGGTTCACTTGAAGGTGAGCCTCCTGGTTTCCTTGATTAGTATGTCCCCACTGAGGGTCAATGCCAGTTCCCTCCCAGCAGCTTTTATACCATGTTCCTGTCAGGGGGAGGGGGGACCAAAGCAGAATCCTTGGTTTGTCCCTTCTTCCCAGATCTAGCCTGATCTGGACTATGCCCTGAACCCCAACGGTGCTTTGCAGTTTCCATATCGAAGTCTATGGTGAAACAAACTAAATCTGACTCACCTACTAGGCAATTCTTCAATGTCTTCGTAACAAGTGACCAGGCATGACTAGTTGGCAGCATTCATCTTCCAGCACAAGGCCGGGCGCGGTGGCTCACGCTTGTAATCCCAGCACTTTGGGAGGCCGAGGTGGGCGGATCACGAGGTCAGGAGATCGAGACCATCCTGGCTAACACGGTGAAACCCCGTCTCTACCGAAAACACAAAAAATTAGCCGGGCGTGGTGGCGGCGCCTGTAGTCCCAGCTACTCGGGAGGCTGAGGCAGGAGAATGCCGTGAACCCGGGAGGCGGAGCTTGCAGTGAGCGGAGATGGCGCCACTGCACTCCAGCCTGGGTGACAGAGTGAGACTCTGTCTGAAAAAAAAAAAAAAAAAAAAAACTTCAAGCACAAATCCTTCGCTTCCCATACAACCTGAGACCCTGACCACCTGCTATTAAGAAAAAAAAAAAAAAAAAAGCCAGGCTATGGACTACTTGGATTCTACTTGGCAGGCCCCAAATTCTACCAGAGACAGATGCTAGTTCTATGGGCCCCTCGTTCTATGGGCCCAGGAAACTAGAGCCAAGTGGCAGCTTAGAGAATGGAGATCAAAGTCAACCAGATAACAGTGCAGGTCATCACTAACCTGCAGGCCACTACACTCCAGTGGTCCCCACTAGACCTGTAAGCTCAACTCCATGGAAGCAAGAGCCCAAGGACATCCTTGTATTACAGGGGACTGAAAGCTATAGAGCAGACAAGATCCAGTCAAGCAGGGGCAGGAGAAGATGACCATGGCAGTGAGGGATAAAGGTTCATTTGTATTTTCCCTGCCAGCCAGAAATGGCAGATCCAGGTATGGTATGCAACAACTTTTTCTAACAAATGCCAGAGGTTCATTCCTTATATATAGGCAAGAATGTAAATAGGGTCTTAGACTCCAAGGAAAAAATAAGATCTCACATTCAAAGTTCTAAAGGAGACCAACCTTATCAGGTTAAGAATTTTCCTGGAGAAGGGTCAGTTCCCACACTTCGAACAACATAGCCAGTCTCAATGTCAGTGGCCACAGCTACTATGTCTGTTCCCCTCAGTTGTTGGCAATGGAGGCCTCAGATAGAGGAGTTAAGAGCAGGCCTTACATCAGAGGTAACAGCCCTGCAGAAAAACAGCCTGGAGAAAAGCAAAAACCCAGAGCCTAAACGGCAAGGATGCCCAAGCTCCACAGTTGCCAAGTGAGGCTTAGTCCCTCCAGGAGAATGAGGCCTCAGTGAAAGAAGTTCTGTCAGAGCAGTAGACTCATGGCTGCAGGGAAGAGAAGTTGGGGGGAACAACGGAGAGTGACTATTAGCAGGCATGGAGTTTATTTGGGGATAATAAATGTTCTAGAGTTGCAGTGATTGTACGACTTTGAATATATTAGGAGTCAAACCGCACAATGATTTGTGATATAAAACTGTCACAAAGCTGAGAAAAATTCTGTGAGGTTTTAAGTCTGGAGAAAAGTTTTGGTATTCAACTGAACCCAGGAATTTTCAGTCATGAGGGAGGCCCACGGGCAGCTCCCAGGCCAATCTTCTACTCAATAAAGTAGATAAGAGATAGGAAAATATTTATAAGCATGTTTATCCCTTCATGGAAGACAACACTAATACAATCTGTCAGTATATCACCTGGAAACTAAGATTAACACGGTTAGCATACATGCAGGTATCTACCACCACACCATCATTGTTTATATGAACTAAGTTTAGGGCTAGGTCTGGAGTATGTTCCACATGGAAGTGGTTGCATTCTGTTCTTTCATTGTAGTAGTATAAGCCTGTTAAAGAGCTTGTAACCAATACGTTCTTGAAGTTATAAAACAATTTGGCCGGGCGCAATGGCTCATGTCTATAATCCCAGCAGTCATGGGAGGCTGAGACGGATGGATCACTCCAGTCTGGGAGTTAGGCCAGCCTGGGTAACATGGCAAAACCCCACCTCTGCAAAAATTACAAAAAGTTAGCCAGGTATGGTGGTGTGCACCTGTAGTCCCAGGTGCTCAGGAGGATGAGATGGGAGGATCACTAGGAGGTCAAGGCTGCAGTGAGCCGTGATTGTGCCACTGCACTCCAGCATGGGTGACAGAGCAAGACTGTCTCAAAAAGGGGGAATATATTTATGACAAAGATGTTTCTAATATAAAAAATGTCATGTTATATTCTTGGTATAGTAGTCAACATCACTGGAAGATTACCCTTAAGTGATATAAGCAGTCATAAGGGAAGCTTCATACAATTGGAAAATAAGTGGTTTCTTATGGAAAAAAAATTTCACATGCAGATGCAGTAGGAAAGTTGACCCAGGGAACAGTGGAGGACACTGTAGACAGGGTCCTGGGAGAGTAGGCTCAGGTTAGGGACTCACAGGCCTAAGGGACTGAGCCAGGGAGCAAAAAGACTATAGCTCAACATGGTCGGGAAGCCCCTGCCAGGTTACAGCATTGGGTCCAGGAAGGACCAAGGTCAGTCACATTCACCTAACAGGAGGCTGCAACTGGCCTAAAGGAGATAGTGGCAAGACTGCACAGTTGAAACATGGAGGTTATTATAAGAGGCAGCACCAAGGCAGAACATCTCTAGAGATAGAATCTGAGAAAACACAATGGCCTCAGCAGACCCATTTCATAAGGCAGCAGGGAACGCAGGTAGGACAGGCCTATAGAATGGGGAAGGCACTCTGGGACACCAGAAGACTAGAAGCATCCCACCAGTGCTTCCCTGGAAACAGGACAGGCACCAATAAGGAGACCCAGTGGTTCAAGTGAAATCTATAGCAAAGCACCTGTGGCCCAAAAGGAAAGCGACACTGTAGACCTCAGGACTTCTCTGGGGTTGGCCATACAACTGGCCATCTTAAGGATAGGAAAGAGTCAATAGTAAAACTTAAGACTGGACTTTAAGGATATCAAAGGACAGGTCTGCTTCACCCACTTTGTCATCCCTAGATGCCAATTCTGGAAGTCATCCTTCAGGTGTGACAAGAGACACTCACATGATATCCTAACTGGGCCAGGCTAACCAGTAGACCCGATAGCCAAGCTTGGGAAAGGACTGTAGAATTAAGTTCTTCCTCCACTGACTCAGGAAAGGTCATATATATCTGTAAGTTATATCCCTATCAAAGGATAATCCCAGTTCCCATTCCTGGCCTTGCCATGCAAGTCCTGGTCTTCTCCATGGTTTTCCTGCAGAGCTGGCACCTGTGATACCTGGACTCCTTTGGTTGGCACAAGCTCCCCCTACTGACTAGTGCCAGTCTTTCCTCTATGAACCTTCCTGTAATGGTGCCATGAGGAAGGGCTGAGCCAGAAGCCCCAGATTTTTCCTAAAGGTTTACCCTGACACCTACCCCCAGAATCCCAGGGCTGCTGGTCACCTAGTAGCTAGGTGGAAATAAGCTAGGATGGGAATAAGAGTGAAACCTGTTCCTGGTGGACCTCTATGGTCAATATAGGCCTTCCTGGGAAGTCCCAGGAAGCCAGCCATGGTGGCTGAGTTTGGGCTTTAGCATCTTCAAGTTTAGACCCCTTACTTGCCAGCACAGCCTGAAATGCCCCCACCCTTCCTTTCCCAGGAGATGTTTGGGTCATGGCCAGGGGCCCTGCAGCCTGGCCAACCCAGGCTCTGCCAGAGGAGGAGGTAATCAGGACCAGGAAATGGTCCTTGCCACTTGCCTATAGGACTAGAGGCCAAACAAGTCAGCTCTCTAAAAACCAGAGATGCCTAGAAGAGATCCCGCAGCCATGCCCTGATCTCTGGTCACTTACCTAGTAGTACTAGCAGTTTGACAAGTTACAGCCTAATATGCCTGTTGTACCTGGGAGCTCAACTTCAGCGAGTAGTGGCCCAGGGACATGCCTATGCCACGAATTTAAGTCTCATGTTCTCAGGCTAGAAAGAGCAAGAAGGAAATATCCCTGAACATAAGAAAAGTTCCAGTCACAAGGAGTCTGGGAGAAGTCAACGAAAGTCAAAGATGTGATCGCATCCATTTCTGCTAGCCTAAATATTGGCCACATACTTAGGTATACAGCAGAGAAACTAAGCACCTTGACTAGCAGTTTGCCCTGACAGACCCTAAGCCAAAAGGCCCATCCTATACGTATTATGAGACAACATACACAGAGAGGTAGGTACTTTAAGAGGAAGAAAGTAGGGTCCCACATTCCAAGATCATGGAGAACAGTAGATATCATTGAGAAAGGGTCTGATCCTGTGCTCAGATCAGAGATAAGCTGCATAAGCCATGCACTGTCCTGATGTCAAAAGTCCCGGGAATGGGGGTCCAGGTAGGAGGGAGACAAGAGGTTTCAGACCAGGCAGGAATCCCTGCAGACAAGCTTTCTAGGTAGCACAACTTGAAGCCTGAGTGACAAGGATGCTTAGCTTCTTCCCACTATGGCTGTCAGGTGGAGTGGTAACTAACAGCCAAGTTTCCTAGAAGACAGTCCTTTGGGTCTTGAGTCTTCTGGGGAGGAACCCTGCCTGCATTCGGCATTCAACCCTAGGAAGGGGTCAGCCTGACTCTCTCATTCGTGGAGGACAACTGTGACAGTAAAGGCCCCTAGAAGGGATCCCAGCCCCAGTCTCCCAGCCCCATGCCATCTCTAGGCTCTGCTACATAAGGCTACTAGACAGGGCATCATCCTCAGTCTGCCGAAGCTCAGGCATTTTCCAGCTTGAGGTAGGCCTATGGCCAGCTTCTAGATTGCCTTCTAGTCAGACAATCTCAGATCCTGAAAAAGGACTTCATGCAACTGGACTAGGATGAGGTTATATGGGTGATACTGTCTATCTTGTCATACAAAAAAATCAGATCAAGATATTGGGTAAAATGTCAACTGACAATTCAGGAAACATCTCATGGCTGATAGCCATTCAGAGCTGTTCAACAAGTGTAATCCCAGTTTGGGATCCAGGGCACGTGTACCCTCTGAGCACATGTTTTATCTGAAACGAGGCCATGTAATCACATAATCCAAAGAGATAAGTTCAGTTTGTATTTTTGTTTGGCATATGAAGGTGACAGTAATAGGTGAGAAGTAATTCTCCCAATTGTCAGAACCATGGCAAATTTTGGGAAGATGTTAGATTGGGGATAGTACGAGTAGATGGAGGAAGAAGTCTGTGCTGGGAGATGAGAAGCAAGGTATCTTATGGGAAGTCTGGTTGTCTTCCTCCCAACATGTGCTGGTCCACAGGCAAATGTTCAATGGAGACCTCTGGCTTTCAACATTATGTGTTAGCCTTGGGCATATACCCCAGGGAACAGAGGCAGAAGACAAAGAGTGTCTAGAAGCAGTCAGGCCTGGATAGATCCCTAGTTTGTGGCAAAGCCAAATAACGGCTGTCATCTGTAGAGGACATAGATCAAAGTGATATCTTACGGACTTAGGACTGTCTGGTGTACATCTAGACCCAGGAAATTAACATGTCTCCCAAAGATCCCTGGCCTCAAACTTAGCCTTTTCCTGTTGATGCAATACAACTAAACATGACATCTTTCTTATAGGGTCCCACACATCCAGGAATTCTCTTATGTCTGCTTTCCCAAGGATACTAGAAGACTAACACCTAAAAGTTGGGTGTACCAGAGATCCTGGGATCTCAAGCCTATGAGAGTCCCAAGGATATTGTCAGAGTCAATACAAGTAGAGCCAAATGACTTGCATTTCACCTACTGGCAAGCTGCCTTAGGGGCCTGGCAGAGTACCAGGAACCTCTTCTACCCAGCTGAAACAGTTAAGGTTTCAAAGGCAGAGCCGTTTATTCTTTCTAGACCATGTCCTACCTGCTATGCTATCACTGACTTATTAGACCAGCAGCATCTCAACTTCGTAGCTGGTCTTATTTCCATAGACCTCAGATTTGGGGGGTAAGAGATGGTGAGATGGTGAGAAGATACTCCTGAGCTCACCCATTTCTTAGGTTCTCATCACTTTAGTCCTTCTGAGGCCACACAAAGGAGTGCCTCAATAGTCTTCAATGGTCATGAGTCTGACCAAGAAACTAATAGTTCTGGGAGAAGGCCCTGATCATAGTAAGAAAGATGAACAGCAAGTAGTTTCTTTTAGACAGTGAGTAGATAATAGCTTTAGAACAAGTAGAGAGGATTTTATAAGATACTGGATCCTAGACGTAGATCGCATGGTCAGGATGAGGATAAACAGCTTAGGGAACATGCTAACCCAACCAGTAAGGTGACTATAGCTGAGCTGAGCTAAGCAGAGCTGAGTTGAGGCAAGGTCAAATATCTTGAAGGCAAACTGCAGGATCTGGGATAGGCAGCTAAAGGCCAGGCCAAAGCTAAGAAGATTCTAAAAACCTGCAGCATACCTAGGGCCACTTAACACAGAAATTGAAATGAGTACATGCTGCTCAGGAGTACAGCAGACCAGGATGGGGAAAGTCTGGTGGGATGGGTCCCAGGATCAGGAAAGCAACTGGCAGGGAGAAATGCCATTTAAGATTTACG
The DNA here is from genome assembly GCF_024542745.1 of Macaca thibetana thibetana. Classification (NCBI taxonomy): domain Eukaryota; kingdom Metazoa; phylum Chordata; class Mammalia; order Primates; family Cercopithecidae; genus Macaca; species Macaca thibetana. The sequence goes on along the minus strand of NC_065586.1, from coordinate 62,304,374 downwards.
TCTTCCAGAAGAGAGGCAGTGCCACCATGCCACACAAAGGCAGATCCTCAAGAAGCCTTTTTGACAAAAGGGGAGGAAAAGCAATGATCCAACAGAAAAGATGTCAGGGTCACATGACACTTTCTGGAGGTGTATATACAACCAGCCACCACAAGCCACATGCCCTGCCTCACACCACCGTGTGATCCATTGGATTCCATATGTTCTCACCAGCAGGGTCTATGTTTAAATAGAAGCTCTCAAAAACTGGTCTTCTGAAACAAGCCCGACTTATCTGGGTGATGGGAAAGAAACTCCCAAAAAACACAACTTCAGCTGGGTTAAGTTCATTCCTTCTTCATGCTATTTAGTCTAAGAGCTACCCCAATGAGGCCAACTGATAGAGCTAGCCCAAGATCTTAGAAAGTATCTAGAACTACCCTTGCTTAATTATCTAGTTGCTAAGATGCCCTCAGGTAGGGGTGAGGGTCTGGTTTCTGGCAGAGCTCTAGATCCTATCTGAGGTCTTTGTATAACAGATATCTGGCTTGAGACATATCTATTATCTTTTCTTTAAATCCCCTCCCAAGGACTAATTCCAGCTCTGGTCCCATGGGAAGGAGAGGCTTAGAGGAAGATCCCTGAATTTTTAAGTTGAAGCGACCCCAATCCACCAGAATCCCAATGCCACCCCTCATCTTTGTACATCCTGCAGTCCTGCCTCAGTCGAGAGGTGAGAATGATAGGGAAGCAGTTCAGTTCTATCAAGCCCCTTGAAGTTTTTAACCCCTCTGAGAAGCCTGGCACGAACCAGCCTCCATGGCTTAGTGGTTTCTTAGTATCTCTTAACTCAGGCTGCATCCAGACAGCACAGTCTGGGATGTCTGAGCCACCTCCTGTGAAAACCTGAGCCCTGCTCAGGCTACAGGAACTCTGTAGCCAAGCAGATCCTAGCTCTGTGGGGGACGCCCTTGGACATGCCCCATACTACTTTCTAGGTTTATGTGCCACCCGACCTAGGAAAGTCAAGCCAAATGAGTTACAGAATAACCACCATGGACAAGAGTTGGACTGAGACTGGATGGTCAACTTACCTGAGCCCACTGCCTTAATATGGTAGTCCCTAAACAAGATGCCTAACATTTATTGCTGTACCTATGTGTTCAACTCTAGGTTACAGTTAGACTTAGACCCTTGGGCTTTAAGCTGAAGGCTATTATAGTGTTGTGGGTTGAATCAGATCCCCCTCAACAGATTGAGGCCTTAAACCCACCATACCTTAGAATATTACCTTGTTTGAAGATGAGGTCTTTACAGAGGTAAAGAAGTTAAAGGAGGTCATTACAGTAGGCTCTAGTCCAATATGAAGGATATCCTCCTTAGAGATTTGGGCAGACATACATAGAGGATGCCATGTGAAGGTAAGGACAGATGGAGGGATGCTTCAAGCTAAGGAAGCTCAGATGCCAGCAAGCCACCCGAAGCTAGGTAAGAGCTGCAGAACATGCCTTCACAGTCTTGGGAGGAAGCAGCCCCACTGACACCTTGATATCAGACTAACTTCCTGAACCAAGACAGACTTCTGTTTGAGGCACTTAGTTTATGCTACTTTATGACAGCCCTAGCAAATTTGCATGCAGAAGAGAATGACCCAACAGGAAGAGAGCCCCTGTCATCCTCAGCCGGAGAACTATGGCAAAGGCAACTCTGTGTATACCTATCCCGCTTAGCAGGGCACTGGCCAGACTCCTGGGCATCAAATAACAGAGAAGCTGGACATGAACCTGACTGAGTCATTTCTGATAGACACCAAGAGCCTGTTCTGTAAGTAACTTATATGCAGCCTAGATTCTAAGAAAATGAACTCCCTGAAATCAAAGGTCAAAGAAAGTCTTCTCAGGACCTAGGAGAAACTTCCCTGAAAGCGGTCCTGTGTTCAACCAAGCAAGAATCAGAGCACAAGCCTTGTCCTGATGCCAGTGGCTGCAGGTGCCATTGCTCTTCACCAGAAATCCCAGGGATGAGGTCCCAGGAAGGAGAGAAAGGGGACAGGTCTCTAGACCAGGAAATGATTTCTACATGTAGGGCAGAACATGGGCCCAGTGCCCAGTGCATGAGTAGCAGGAATGTCTAGGACATCTTGCTATAGCTGCTGGCAGTGGGAAAAGTAACATCCTCAGCATAGAGAAGATGGTCCTGTCTGGTCTTGGAAAGACCCAGAACTGGGCTCTACATATAGAGCTTGGATCCAAGGACAGACTGGAAAATGTACTAGGTTGACTTCTTATACACCACTCCCAGTTTCTCAATCAGACTTTTCTGCCTGGGACTTACATGATAGCAGCTGGCTTCAGGGCCCCTAACTGCCAAGTCCTGAGAGTTCTCCAGTCCTCCAATGCAGGGGTGGCCCCCCAGAGGCTTCCAAGGCTGTCCATCTGACCATGTACAATCATTAGAAAAGAAAGTAGGTAGAAGAGAGGGAGGAGAGGGATTGCCAAGCTGTAGTATGGGACCAGAGGCTATCAGAGACCTTCATTCTGGGCTCTTAAGCCTCTAGAGTAGCCCAAAGACCATTCTCAGCCAAAAGCCCAGCCATACAGGTGGATGTGGCAAGAGAGCCAGGCATCATGCCCAGTACCGACACTCATAAGACCCAGATATCCTTATATGTATAATAAGACACTTCACTATCAAAACTTCATGCCCAAAGACAAGAGCTGTCAGATCAGAAGACCTCAATGGAGAACAGACAGTAGATCCTGGACACAGCAAGGGGGCTACAAACTGCCTTGACTGTTATCATTTCAGTTGCCACGGTAATTCTGTTGCCTAGTTGATGGAAATGGCCATCCCAAGCAGAAGGGGTAATAGGCCATCGATCAGGAAAGGGTTCTGAAGATGACGCTTCAGACAGGATTAAGTCAAGGATCCAGGGTGTGATCAGTAAGACGGATCAGCCAGAATCTGTCTGCAGCCCCTGGGTAGAATACTACTTCTTAAGAGAAAGGTTAAAAAGAAAAAATAGCCCTATCAGGTCCTAGGAAACTTTGCAAGCAAGCCCAGCATGGCATTAGATCTAACCATAAACTATGTAAGAGCCCAACATGACTTAGAGCCCGAGGACTATAGGTATCCAGGAATGGATACCCTAAGCATAGATTGCAGACTCATGTTTGTCTTAAGGCTTACTGAACTGGGTTTCCCACATGGCCAGCCTCCGCCAGATATGCTCAGAGCCAAATCCCAGCCTTATTCAGCATGATGGAGGCCTATAGCCAGCTAGCTTCCCAGGTCACCCTTCTAGTCATGAATAGTGATAAACCCCAGCAAAGGGGAACTGAACAGATCCCAGGGATAATTATGGCTACCTAAAAGTAAAAGAGGTCAGAAGGCAGAAGAGGTTCCTGCCCAAAGGCTCTGGTTAGAGGAAATGGTGAGGTACATTGCCCTCAAGCAGATGCGGTTAAGGGTTGTTAGGACAGACCAAGGTCCAGACAGGAGAGATGTTAAGAGGAAGACCATTACTGTGTCACATGCCAGGAAAGCTTTCCAAGTTATTCTATGAGCAGCACCACCAGCCTACACAGGCAAAACAAGAAAACTCATCTTACTGCCAGACTCCAGATACCAAAGCTTCAGTTTATCTATAGTGTAGACATCAGTGCCAGTGGAGACATGTCCAGAAACAGACCCAACGAGGTGAATACCTTGACTGATGGCACTTGGCCCATACTTGGGCCAGTCACCAGCCTGTAACCTGACCTAGTACCATGGGATGTGGCCACTAAACCAGCTACTATATATCTAAGGACAATGAGCAGGCCCATTAGAGAGGGGGAACAGGAACAAAGGGATAGAAGAATCCAGGAGAAAAGATTCTATGACCAGCAACAAGCCTAGCAAGGAGCCAAGGGGTAAGAACAAGGAAACTCTGGGGTTACCCAGGCAACACATTAAAAAGCTTATCTATTGTGATGAATAGGCTTTGTCCCTGGGATGCAAGGTTGGTTCAATATACAAATCAATAAATGTTACATAAGCAGAACTAGAAACAAACCATATTATCTCAATAGATGATGCTTTTGATAAAATTTGACATCCCTTCATGTTAAAAACCTCAATAAACTAGGTATTGAAAGAACATACCTCAGAATAATAAGAGCCATCTATGACAAACCCATAGCCAACATCATACTGAATGGGCAAAAGCTGGAAGCATTACCCTTGAGAACTGGCAAAAGACAAGGATACCCTCTCTCACTACTCCTATTCAACGTAGCTTTAGAAGTCTTGGACAGAACAATCAGGCAGGGGAAAGAAAGGGCATCCAAGTAGGAAGAGAGGACATCAAACTATCCCCATTTGCAGACATGATCCTCTGTCTAGAAAACGCCATAGTCTCAGCCCAAAAGCTCCTTAAGTGGATAAATTTGAAAGTCTCAAAATACAAAGGATGTACAAGAGTCACAAGCATTCCTATATACCAACAGTCAAGCCAAGAGCCAAGTCAGGAATGTACTCCCATTCACAACTGCCACAAAAAGAATACAATACCTAGGAATACAGCTAACTAGGGAGGCAAGAGATCTCTGCAAGGAAAGCTATAAAACACTGCTCAAAGAAGTCAGATGACAAACAAGTAGAAGAATATTATATGCTTGTGGATAGAATCAATATCATTAAAATGGCCATATCACCCAAAGCAGTTCATAGATTCAGTATTATTCCTATTAGACTACCACTGAGATTTCACAGAACTAGAAAAAACTTTTAAAATTCACATGGAACCAAGAGAGCCTGAATAGCCAAGGCAATTCTAAGCAAAAAGAAAGCTGGTGGCATCACGCTACCCAATTTCAAACTGTACTACAGGGCTACAGTAACCAAAACAGCATGGTACTGGTATAAAAGACACGTACAGCAATGGAACAGAACAGAGAACCCAGAAATAAGGCTTCACACCTACAACTATCTGATCTTTAACTGGACAAAACAAGCAGCAGGGAAAGGATTCCTTATTCAATAATGGTGCTGGGATAATTGGTGGCTAGCCATATATAGAAGATTGAAACTGGACCCCTTCCTTGTACCATATACAAAAATCAACTCAACATAGAGAATTAAGTGTAAAACCAGGAACTATGAGAACCCTGGAAGACAACCTAGGCAATGCCACTCTGGACATAGGAACAGTCACATGTCTCATAATAAAATGCCAAAAGCAACTACAACAAAAACAAAAACTGGTAAGTGGGATCTAACTAAAGAGCTTCTGCATAGCAAAAATCTGTCAGAGTAAACAGACAACCTACAGAATTGGAGAAGATATTTGCAAACTATGCATCTGACAAAGATCTAATATCCAGCATCTATAAGGAACTTACACTTACATGAAAAACCCCATTAAAAAGTGGGCAAAGGGCTGGGTGCAGGGGCTCACACCTGTGATCCCAGCACTTTGGGAGGCCGAGGTGGGTGAATCACCTGAGGTCAGGAGTTCAAGACTAGCCTGGCCAACATGGTGAAACCCCGTCTCTACTAAAAATACAAAAAATTAGCCTGGTGTGGCAGCAGGCACCTGTAATCCCAGCTACTCGGGAGGCTGAGGCAGGAGAATTGCTTGAACTCGGGTGGCAGAGGTTGTAGTGAGCCAAGATCGCACCATTGCACCCCAGCCTGGGTGACAAGAGCAGGACTCCACCTCAAAAAAGAAAAAAAAAAGTAGGCAAAGGACAAGAACAGATACCTTTCAAAAGTAGACGTACATGTGGCCAACAAGCATATGAAAAAGCTCAACATCACTGATCATTAGAGAAATGCAAATCAAAACCACAATGAGATGCTATTTCGTACCAGTCAGAATAGCTATTAAAAAGTTAAAAAGATAGCAGATGCTGGTGAGGTTGTGGAGAAAAAGAATGCTTATACACTGTTGGAAGTGTGAATTAGTTCAGCCATTGTGGAAGACAGTGGTGATTCCTCAAAGGTCTAAAGACAAATGCTATTCAACCCAGCAATCCCATTACCAGGTAGAGACCCAGAGACATACAAGTAATTCTATCAAAGACACATGCACACGTATGTTCACTGCCACACTCTTCACAATAGCAAAGACATGAAATCCACTTAAATGACCAATGATAGACTGGATAAAGAGTATGGTACATATACACCATGGAATACTAGGCAGCCACAAAAGAATGAGACCATGCCCTTTGCAGTAACATGGATGAGCTGGAGGCCATTATTCTTAGAAAACTAACTCAGCAATAGAAGACCAAATACTGCATATTCACTTACAGTGGGAGCTAAATGAGGACACATGGACACAGGTGAACACCACACACTGAGGCCTAATAGAGGGTGGGAGGTAGGAGAGGATCAGATAAAAATAACTAATGGGTAGTAGAGTTAATGCCTGGGTGACAAAATCTATATAAACCCTCATGACCCAAGTTTACCTATGTAACAAACCTCACGTGTACCCCTGAACTTAAAGTGTTAATAAGTTGTCTATACTCCGTTTCATTACTTTACTTAGTCAAGTTTGCTTTTACTATTAAAAGCTAAGGACACCAATTTACCAGTTATTTGGTTCCTAAAAATGGGACAGATGCTTCCATTCTATGTTTGCCTTACTAAGCCCTTCAAGGATTGACTCTTGAAGCTCCTCTTTGATTGCTTTATCATCGCAATCTCTTGCTTCTCAGTCCCCCTTTGCCTATGTTTCTGCCCAGTCATTAAGTGTTAGGGCACTTCAGGGTACCCCATTGTCACACAGGCAGTTACTGAAGTTATTTGATAGCTATATCTTTCCTAGCCAGTGGATTCCAAGTCTATTTTCCTGGCACTGGTCTTGTTCTTGGGAGCCCAAGTTTACTCTCCTAATTACCTGTTTGATGCTTATATCAGAGGCAGTGCAGACCAAGCTTACCCAAGTCCGGATAATTTTTCCCATGAATCCCAACTGATACTCTTCTAATGTTCTCTAACTCACATAACAATGCATTTGTATACTTAGTTGTGACTGCCAGATACTTAGGCTTATTTGTTCCTTTTCTCCGTGACCTGGTTACCAAGTCCTGTCATTTCTACCAAAGTCTTAAACTCATGTACGGTCTAGTCTCCATTGTTAATCACCATTTTTGGTTAATTGGCTTAACTTGTATTTACTCCTACAATGGTTTTTTGTTCGTTTTTGTTTTTGCCACTAGAGTGACCTTCAAGAAGTCTGACATCTACTTGTTTAAATAGCTATGTATTTCTAACATGGCCTTAAGACTTAGGATCCCTAGATCCTAACACCTAGATCTCCTAAGAACAGGCAATTACAAGTTTATCTGGCTTCCAAGAATGATTGCCAGAGTAGCACCATAGAACTTGCCCACCAGAGGAGCTGATACCTTTGTTATGACTTAGGATATGGGGAAGCCGGAAGCCTTGCCACAACTTTGATTCCAAAGCTAGTGCTGAATAGTAGAACACCTGAAAACAAGAGACCATCCCCATTACTGGCTTGCCATTAGATGGTAGCTTCAAGCACATCTAGTTGGCAGAATCTAATTGCCTCTAATCTTAGCTATAAGAATGTAGGAAGGTAAGTCTGGAAAATAAGTCTTCCATCAGTAGGGGAAGGTGGCATGGTCAACAAGGAAGGTGATCTACCATACTTATTACATGGTCTGACATTGTCCCTATCTGCATTTTAGCTTTACTTGTGCTTCTTGTAAGATTATACTTTATAGAGCTGCCACCACTACTCCCAACATAGGCACTCCTAGTGTCTTTATACCTGAGACAAAAGTTAAATTGGCTTTTGAACTCTCAAAGTCAGTGACTGGACTGGAAGATTGGAAGTAGGGGTGTCTGAGACGTCCCAAATATCCTTAATATTTGCCAGCAAGGCTAGGTCAAAGACCAGAGTGTCCTATTATATCTATACTGATCTTTTAGATCCTAGCAGTCCAATAGTTGTTCCATGGCCCAGCATAGTTATGGTTTTGCTACTCTTGGGGTACAAGAACTATCTAAAGATCTCACCCTGATGGTCAGAGATACCCAGATGCTTTCTAATTATAGCAGTTTTGTTTCTAATTATAACAGTACCTAAGATAGTAACTATCTGGCTCTTTGTAGTCAAGGCTTGCTGACCTCTATTTTAAGAGGCAGGGAAAGACCTATAAAACTCCCAGCCTGTTTTATTATAGCAGTGTATTTCTTTAAATTTATATTATCTAATTTTACTTTCTCCAAATGAAAGTAGTATAAGATCTCACCCAACCTCAGGCAGGCAGGATGTTGTGTAGAGTCATATCTTCAAATGCAAATCTAAATAGTCTGCCTTTCAGTTTAACTGCTAAGAAGCAAAAACTGGACAAAAGCTAATTTAGGCTGGAAGGAGTTACATGCCCAGACATCACACTTACCTGATTCAGTGGCCTTCATTTGCTTTTCAAGTGGTCTCTTGCGACTTCTCTAAACTGTTCCTCAAGCACTTCCAAAGTGAAGGAAGGATTCAGTCATTAAACAGGTTATGGATTACTGCATGTGAACAAGCAGACAGGCAGGGGAGGTACCACATCATAGCCCCTGACTATCTTAAGTTTACGTGCTTATTTCAAAGGCTCACTACTACTGGCTACTTACAGGATTAGCTCACTTGAGCTGGCAGAACAGGCCAAGTGGTGGGAGATATAGGACAGTTTAGTGTATTCACTTTCAATCGCTAGGTACACCTAGAAGAAAACTAAACTTTCATGGGGCTTGATATTTTGTCTTGATACTTATGGCATGGGTAGCCTGAAGATTGAGCTGTTTACCTTTCTGGTCACTCTAGACTGAAGAGGTTTATAACCTACTTCATTCATAGAAATTGATTAAAGAATAAGGACGTAAGCCTGTTTTTACTACAGGAGACCCGATTTTTTAGACCTTTGGATAGTCTAGTCTCCAACACTAAGCTTTTTGAAGAATCAGATCTATGTGTTCTTTACTGCAGATGGAGTGCATCCAAGTCCTATATCATGTTACCTCATAGAACTCTAACTCTTACACAGGTCTAAGATGCCTAAATAAGTTCCTAAGGCTCAAAGAAAAACATAGCCCAAAGACATTTTAGATAAACTAAGTCCATGTTTCTGTGACCTAGTTGAAATGGATCATACTTACAGACAGGCAAACTCTGGAAACATCTGTAAGATACTAGATACAGGTCTCACTGTAAGCAAGATGAGAAGGCCAGCGTTCAGCTGGAGCATTTGGGATGTTATAGTCAGAAGCTAATAGAGGATCTTTCCATCCTAATAACTAAGTTCTAGGGAAAGCTGGAACCATAGCTAAGGCAAATAGCATGGCTAAACTCCTGACTGGCCAAGCAGGAAAGGCAGCCCTCTCACCCGCTGAGCTGAGAAGCTGAGAAGGTACCTCAGTCACCACTGATCCAAAGGCAGAGCTGGAAGCCCTGTTTAGTTTGATTTGATTATTTCACCCAGAAGTTGCTGGCATCAAGAATCTGTTTATAATTCAAGGTAGTGTTTGGTTCAAGAACTGTCAAGTTAGATGAAAAGTGAGAGAAAATAAGGCTTCAAGCCCAAGCCTACTCAGCTAAATGCAAGCCATGGCACCCCAACATGCTGGAGGCCCCGTTCTCCCAAGGCCTTTGGATCCCATAGCATACCTCTGCCTGGCCGCTCAGGAGCCCACATTGTCAGCCTAAGCTGGACTTCTCAAATGGAGGAGTCAGAGCTCAAAAGGCTGGTAGCCAGTCTCTGCTTTGTCCTTAGGTCCAAGTCATAGAAGCCACAGGTGCTTTGAAAAGGAGGCAAGTTCCAATACCTTCAATTGCCTTTGTAGTCAATTGCTAGCTACTGAGCTATGGAGTCCTGCCACTGGCCCAGTCCTGGGCTTGTCTGGTGAGGCCTATTGATGAGGGCTGTAGCACAGGAACAAGGTAGGAATTACAGAAGAGCCTTCAGACTGTTAATCCCAAGGGACTTCAAGACAATAACTCTGGGTTTCCCAGAATTTACAGAGGATCTTTTCTCTCACCCTTGTTTTCCTTTTGGGTGTGGCTTCTAAACCCAAGTTTATGGGTTACAGACATTCTGGTTTTCCCTGATGGAAAAAAGTGCTACAGATTCTGTTCAAAAAGGCTCTGGTTTGAACAGAATCTGACATTTTCCCCCATAGGGAATAAAAACCACATGATGTTCACATAGAAGCTTGGAAGCTAGCTTTTGCTCCTAAGAGTTAGGATTTCAGAAGCTAGAATGTTCTACTTTTATACATGTTTGAAGTTTCCATATGGGGAAGTTCAGGCTACTAGTTTGACCCTGAGGTTAAGAAATTCAACACTAAAATCATGAGATGAGGGAATAAAACGATAGAACAAGGGTTTAGGTCTATATTCCCTTCCAGTCATATCAGAATTTGATTGGAAGATATGTCAGATAACACAGAAGGCAGGCAGAATCTAGAAGACATAGGGAATACCTACAGAGAGATTAAAATGCCAGTAACATTAAGTATATTAACAGGTAGTTCAGAAAAGAGACAAGTGACTTACAAGTGAAGTATATGTTGTTCTACCAATCAGAACCACAGGTTTGTGGTCATGATTTAACTTATCAAGTTAGGAAGTCTAGGTTCTAGTGGAGATGTGGAAGATATATGAACACCTTCAGCTTGGAGCTGTGCTTAGTGACCTTGAGTATGCCTGTGCCCCAGCGATCCCAAAGTGCTGGGCACTTTGCCTGGTGTGAGCGCTGTGCCTGGCCCATAGGGGAAAGGATGTCAGCTCTTCACACCATAGCCAGACAAGCACATGTATCTGTACCAAATGCCACACTCTGCTGTAAGTGGTTGCCTAGACTTATGTAGCAGCAGTGTGGCTAAGTCCCAGAAGTGCTTAACTAGAAGTGATAGGAATGTGCCATTTACAAAGATGAGCACACTAACAACCAACCACTCCACAGTATAAGCATGGCAGAACACAGTGCTCGAGGGAACAGGGTGAATGGGGATGGAAGATGTTGGGAAAAGGCAAGGGAGTATCGGAAGGGCCCTGTTACAGTCAGTCATTTTGCTATGTCCCAGACAGATTCAAGGTTTTCGCATTCTACTGCAGGGTACAGGCCAGGAAGCATATTGGACACTGATAGGCTTCTAGGTCCTTCCTCAGGAGTAGGGCTTACCCCAGCCATCAGTATAAAGGTCTAGTGTCAATCACCCTTGGGAATTGCCTTCGAGGAGAGCCACCACACCCATAATTATAGAAGGATCCACATGACATTAGAAAAGCCTAATCCTTTTGCCCCAAGTTGGAACAGCTCTGAAGATGGGTGCTCTACTTTCAGAGCACCCCAGCGAGGTGGCTGAGGCTTCAGTTGAGACCACATCCCAAGTCAGCTTTCCTGCCCAATCCTGCATCACTTTTCTTCAATAGGCATTAAGTCCAAGAACATGTCCTAATAAACCTTGTTCATGTTGATCTCCATCTGAGTCTGCTTGCTAGGGAACTCAACCCACAGCAGGTAGATTGGAAACCAGCCACGCCACCTCAGCCTTATAAGAGCAGGGAAAGCTCCACCTTTAGTCCAGAGAACTCTTCCCAGCAGAGATTTCATCACTCCCTACCACCCCACAACCCATGAGTTTCTAGTACCCCCCAGGAATAACAGAATGGGGCAGCAATCCCTGACTGCTCCAAAGTATTAAGAAGATATCTCAGCAGTCCTTTTGCTAGGGTAGCCTATGACCAAACCTGACCAGCCCTTTTCATTGAACCTGGAGGAAAACCCAGAGGCTCAGAGCCCAAGCTTTATAGACCCAGGCCCAGCTTTCTAGGACCACAGTGTCTAAAATTGGTTGTCTGGTATTTGAGGTTCTCATGATGGCCATACATTCCTGACATTTCTTTTTTTTTTTTTTGAGACGGCGTCTGGCTTTGTCGCCCAGGCTGGAGTGCAGTGACGCGATCTCGGCTCACTGCAAGCTCCGCCTCCCGGGTTCACGCCATTCTCCTGCCTCAGCCTCCCGAGTAGCTGGGACTACAGGCGCCCACAACCGTGCCCGGCTAATTTTTTGTATTTTTAGTAGAGACGGGGTTTCACCGTGGTCTCGATCTCCTGACCTTGTGATCCGCCCGCCTCGGCCTCCCAAAGTGCTGGGATTACAGGCGTGAGCCACCGCGCCCGGCCCATTCCTGACATTTCTATAGGAGTCAAGAATAACTTTAGTTTTAATGAAATAGCTAGATTCATCTAGACCATACCAGTTGGACCCTAGAATCCAGAATCTCAAAGTGAATCCACATATGGCATGAGCAAGAGATGGTCCCGTACCCATTTACAAATTCACCTGCCGTCAAACAACTAAGTACTTGAAGTTGGTTTGATGTCATGTTGCTTGGTGTCTCACCCAGAGCACAGGAAGAGGTGGGATCGGCAGGGAACACCAGATCCTCTGAAGACACTAAGCTGAGGAGGCCAACTCCATCCAATCTAGAAACCATTCTTGCCTTCACTGACCTGGGAGGTTCTGATCCCAGATTTAAAATCATAGATGAACCTATCCAAAGGCATGTCAGGATGTTTGACAGGGACAGCAACAGCATCTGATCATCTTAGGTTTCCTGGCATGGAACCTCTACTTCATGAATGGGCCAAGTGAGCACTGTCATGGCCCCAGTATTGTCAGCATGCTACACCCAAGACTGGGCCTGTCTTATGCCATGGGTTAGGTGGGAGGCAAGAACACCTCTTGCTGCACTAGCTTCTGCAACAGGTCTACAGATGACTAAGCTATGGGTTTGTCTCAGACTTAAAAGGAAGGCCCCCTACTCCCAAGAGGCCCAAAGTCACAGCCTGGACAGCTGACAGTCCTTCTGCTATATGAGGCCTAAGCAGTTCATGGTGGGAAACACTGCAGGGATGTTCTGTGGCCAGCTGAACAGGGAAAGGCTTAGATGGACACTAGCCCCAATGTGCTGAGAGCTTTGGGGTCACTCCCTTCCCAATAAGAACACTGAACAAGAAATTTCTCTTAGGACATACTGCCACCCAGAAATAGACAGGCAAATATGTGGACTTTCAACCAAGATTAACTTCTGTAGGAGCTGCTGAAGCCAGCTTACAAAAGACACTTGAATGGTAACTGACTGGTTGTTGGAGGTGGGGTTTCTGAACCAGCTTGAGTGAGGAACTCCAGGGGCCATAATGGTAGAAGGCTTATAAATTTGTGGGGTCTACCTCCGGGAGACCTATCAGGTTCTTATGGTGAGGGTTAGAGGAAATCCTTATTTCAGATCTTCAGGGTTGTGGGCCAGGATGGGTAGTAACCATTTTAAAATGTGTTCAGACAACTCTCCATTATGAAGACATTTTCTGAGGAAGCCGATATTACTAGAGCCTTCTGCCCTGGGAGAAGGATAGTTAGCTTCAACCCCCTCCAGCCTTCCTGTTTCACAAAGGAAAGAGGGGGTGGGCCGAGGTTTGCACAGAAGACTACAGTGTCTTTCCTCCCCTACCCCAACCACCTCAACAGGGCTCTAGTGTACCAGTGGATTACAAGTGAGCCCCAAGATACAGATCCTACTTCAGGGGTTCCTAGGAAGATTCAGACAGGACAGAGGAAGCTAGTCTCTTACTTCTACAGCTAACGTATTTAACCCAGCTCATAGAATGTTATAGCATGTGCTGAGACATGAGAAAAGCATTACAAGACTCAGGACAGACCTTGAAATTATCAGATAAGGAATTTAAAATAGAGAGGCAACATACAAGGGCAGATGGACAGTATAAACAAATGAAAGCTGTGAGAAAGGACTGAGGAAATGCTAGAAGTCAGATACTTAGACTGAAAAATGCTTTTGATGGGATCAGTAGACTGGACACCTCAAAGGGAAGAAGTAGTGAGCTTGAAACTACAGCAGTAGAAGATTCCCAAAGTAAAGGGCACAGAGAAATTAAAATCTGACCAGGGTTTCTGACAGGCGGGCTTGGCTTCCCAAGCTCTAGCAGGTGTTTTGGGTTAGTCTTTCTCCCCCACCATGTACTTAGCATTCCTGGACCACCTGCATATTAGGTTCTTCATCTGAGGCATTGCCAAGTCCTGTCCACTGCCCAGAGGCAGAATTCTAGAGCCTTCTCATTTTCCACACATCACTGTCTCTCCTGCCATACCTGGGAACCAGCTTGGTTTCCCTGCCAAGCCCTGGTCTCCCACTTTGGCCAGGGCTGGGCTATTTTCTGCCAGCCTTTTCTTCCAAAGGAGGAACAGAGACCTTTGTAAGGCCTCCTACTCTGAGGCAAGTTCAGAACTGCCACTTAGGCCTTCTCAGCCCAGTGAGTCATCCTCCCCTGAGATGATATCAGGAAGGCTTAAGTGCCTTCCAAGGCCATTCAAGTTACCTCTAAGTATACCTGTTACTTTACCTCAAATCCTGCCCTGGTTCTTGCTGAGCCTGTCTCCTTGACAGGCTGAATGATGGGCAGCCTCTCTATAAGTCATGCTCCGGCTGTGATACTAGGGCCAGCTTGGGGCCACTGTGAAACTTGGCCTGAGGCCCAGAGACACCTCACACTATTTCCCAGAGCCCCTCTCAAAGCAAGGGAGGGCCAGATGGCCAGGAGTCACCAAGAATGGTGCCATAAGTCTCAGCTGAGACTTCAACATGGCCCCCTTCCCTAGTAGACCCTTGTGCTTTGCAACAGGAATCTGCCCTTCTTGTCAGTAAAGCAGCATCTCAGATCACCTATGATCTGACTTTAAAAGTTAGGAATTCTTAAGGCGGAAGATTCAAGATAAACAAGGTAAGAATTAGAAAGTATCAGTGCCTTTGGAGATTAAGCCCAGTCTTTTTAGATAAGAAAGTCTTCCTCTGGCTATTAAGAGCAAGAAACAGTATATCAATGGTATGAGGAGGGCTAATCCTTGACAAAACCTGAGCTAGGTGACCTTGGGGTGGGACCATCTTCTATGTCTGGTATAGATACCCCTGGGTAGGGACTAGGGACATTCACGAGTAGAGATACACCCTGAATTGATCCGGAGACTTCTGATCTCAGTCACAGATGCTATAATCTGACTCCTTCCCTAAAAATGCCCAGGAAGAAGCCCATGAGGTCTAGCTGAGCCAGTGCTAACCCTTTTTCCCTTCCTTGAAAGGCTGGGTCCCACCAGGCATACAGGACTTCTGTTCTACCCTACCTGTTCTCTAGAAAAACCAAGACAAGCAGATAAGTGAGCCATTTCCCATGGTCTCCAGAGGCACTGGACCCGGGCCTAGACCTTGTGTTCCCCTCCATGCCTTCCCAGTCGGAGGCACCTCCTGGGTCAACAGTCCCATCCAGGTGCCAGAGCAGCTCTGAGTGCAAAGCTGAGTTTTGCAGTGGCCCCAAGCTTGCCCTAGCATCACAGCCAAAGCGTGGCTCAGGGAGAGGCTAGCCATCTTTCATCCTCAAGGAGACAGGCTCAGCAAGAACCAGGGTGAGAGGCTGCCTTCTCCATGCCTGCACTAACTTCTCACAAGCTACTGCTCTACACCAGAAGGTTCATAGCAGATAGCCTAGTTAGTAGAGTCCGACTCAAAAGGAGGAAAGGGTGAGACAAAAGTTGGAAGGGAGTGACCAAGAGTTTTCCAACTAAGACACAAACCCAGAGACTCAAGAGGTTCAAATCTTAAGCCAAGTAGATTAATAAAAGATAGGCCATGTCAGCTTGGATAACCACTGAGATTAAAATCCCAGGAACAGCTAGAAAGACACTATGGATCATGTTTAATCTCAAACCCACAAGAAGCCAGAAGACAGTAACCATCTGAACAGTGCCGAGGGAGAGCTCCTAGAACTCTATATCTAACAACAACAAAAAATCCCCTTTAGAAGTTGATGTGAGATACAGACAGACAAAAGCTTAGGATGTTACCGGCAGTCACACTTAATACTGAGGGAAATTCTTTAGTGAGAAGGCAGGTCATTCCAGATGGAATTGCAGGTCAACCGGCAGGAATCAAGGACACAGGAAAGGTGAAAGTCAGAAGAAATGAGTTGAGATTCAGAGGAAAGGTCTGCACAAAACCAAGGTGGAAAGAAGCCTTGCTTGAGCACAGCAGTCCCTAGTTAAGGCTGACAAGCTGCATATTCAGTAGCTGGTTACTAGAATCACTTCCCAGCCCAGGAATGGGAGCAGCTGTGACAGGTCAACAGCTCTGACAGGAGACTCTAGGAGGCTTGCAACAGGAAAAGCCGCTTTTAAGTACTCTGGATCTTGCAAATGTCTTGGCATCTTTCCTAAGAGGGCTGGGCCTGGTGGCACAGGTGAGTTTCTGCAGTATAGCCGTTTCTGGTCTGTACATTGGCCCAATACCCATCAGCAAGTCTTTATATCTGGCAAATGATCCCAGGAGTGGGTCTGGATGAACTCACAGCTCTTCCAGAGAGGGTGACTTAGGAAGACATTGGAAGAGAAAGTAAACCAAGCAAGGAAAGACTGAAGGACGACCAAGAGTAGATGGCCTTGGCAACAAGGCAGGGAAGGCAAGGGCTTTGAAGAACACATAGCCTGAAAGAACAGTTTTGAGAGCAGCATGGATTCAGGAGTTTCATCGTGGCCTTCCTGGGTCCATTTTGAGTACTCTGTTTCTATTCACTGACTACCAAAAAATGAAATCAGTCCAAAGTTGTAACTTATGAGTACTTTAAAGCTTTGGAAAGCAAGGAGATTGGATCTACTCCTAGCTCTAAGGAGACTGACCACAGTCGCTAACTCCCTCCACCAGGATCAAGCTGAGAGCAAGGAGGACAACAAACCAGAGGAAAAAGACCAAAAGTCTCCAGCATAGGGGCAGCTTTGACCTGACGCTAGGGACTGGCTCTGTCCTGGGGCAGAAAGCAGCCTGGCATAGCTGTGGAAGATTAGGGGCCAGGGTATTTGAGTTCTGCTCCCACTTCTCCCATTACACTGGGACAGGGCCTGATACCTGCAGGAACTCACCTCTGGGCCAGGTGTCTTCAAGACTAAAATCAGGACCAGGCAGAGCCCTGAGCTTCATTCTCTATGCAAGTTCTCAAGAGGGGGGGAAAAAACCCTGAGCTAAGAAGTCATAGATGGGGAGCTGCTTTCCAGTCCCCAGGCAAGGAAACCTCCCACCTTTGCCACTCTCTCCCCGGGGCTGGAGAGTCACAGGCTGATGCTTCCTGTCACTGCTTCTGCCCAGTAGGCAAAGCAGAGGCGGAGTCATTTTGTGGGGTAGAGAGCAGTGTTAACGCTCTTGCTGGCACCCCCAGGTGCTCTACACTATGGCTCATTTTTCACCACCACACCCCCATCCCACTCATCCTCACTGTGGTCAGGAGTCCTTCAAGGACTGAGGTCTGGCCTTCCCCCATAGGCATCACTAGACAGTGGACAACACCGCCAGAAGAGGGAGTACAAGCCAGACACCAGGAGTATAACTAGTTCCCGTTATTTACCTCATCAGATTCCAGAGGCACAAATATTAAAACAGGCCAAGGGTATTAAGGATATTGGCAACACTAGATTCAGCATGAGTAGCTAGGATCCAGCTGCTGTGAGAACAGGACCCATCTAACCAAGAAACAGGGTAGCTCACCGAGATCGGGATCGAGGAAATCTCCCAGGAGAGGGCAGAGATCATGCAAGAAGGACAGCTGAGGCAGAGGATGGGCATCCAGCGGAGAGGGGTCTCAGAAGAGACATCCGAGGGGGACATCCCAAGGCTTAGGGAGACTGAAGGTGGAGTGGAAAGACCCAGAGGGGAAAGAAGGGAAACCCCATTCCCTAGGCGAGTTGGCTCCGACCTTCTTACACTTTTTCTTTGAAGAGAAAGAAGTTGAAGAAAGGCAGACAACAGGCAAAGGAACAAAAAGACCACTGAGATCAGTGGCCCTGGATAGAGGGCTGAGGCTCTTTGGAGAAAGTAGCCTTTCAGAGGCCAGAGCCAGGAGGTGCTGCTCTCGGGGTACACAGAGGTGCCCCTGCCTAGGGACGCTGCCTCCAGAGGGAGCAGCAGAGACAAGAACAGGATCCCAAGGCCCAGTAGAGACAGGACCCATCACAGGGACAGATTCTCATGGAGGAGGTGTCCTGGGACAGGAGCACCCCAGTCCCCCCATAACGGCTGCAGCAGTGGGGACAGTAGTTTGGGCAGAGCTCTCTGGCCCACAAAGCTCAGCTGTCGGATATGGGCGGGGAGCCAGGGCAGCCGGCATGAAGGCTCCTCCACAGCCGCTTAACCAGCTGCTGCCACTTAATTGGTGCCAGCCCCACTCCAGCCCCTCATTCTCTATACCTGGCCCACCCCTCCTCCCTCCTTAGATAGCCTGGGTCCAGTCTTCATCACAGCCCCGCTTCTTTCCATGGCAAGGGAGACATTAATATCCTCACTGCTTCCCACCTGCAGCCCATGCTGCTTCTACTACCCACCTCCCCCACTGCTCAGTATGCCTTCTTTCCCCCTCAGCACTGGGCCAGTGTCTGTTCTCTCCTCTTTCCCTCCACCCCTGCTAGACTAGAGGTCTTAAGCTGAGTAGGACCCCATCCTAGTCATCCTTGTCTTAGGAAACCCTGCCCCAGGAAGTCACTGTGGGGTGATGAAGGATGATTAACCTGTCTCCAGCTCCTAGGTGTTCTCCCCGAGGTCTCATCCCCCCTATGACTTCCTGCACTCAGGGAGGCCTTCAAGGACTGGGCTCTGGCCTCTCCCATAGGCACCATGGGACAGTAGACAACATCCCCAAGTAGGACAAGTTCAAGCCAAAGAGATTAGGAGCGCACCAAGCTCATATTGTCTACACAGGCACTTGGAGCTTTTGCCTACTAGCTCCTTCCTGAGCCAGCAGCCCAAGCCAGACTCCGATCCCGAGGAGTCAGGTTCTGCAGAGGCTGCCAAGGGATTTCATAGCACCTGGCCACTGGCTTCCCAGCCAGCCAAGCTGCTGCTTAAAGACTCTGGTCTCCTTTCCAGAACCCAGCCCTGCTCAAAGAAAGCCCGCAGTTCTGCAACCAGGGCCAAAGTACATGAGCCCAGGTCTAGCAGTGACTTCTTCTAGGATCCTGCCTGCTACACTGCCCAAACAGCAGGGGCAGCAGCCAGGGGCAGCCCTCCCAGGCGCTGGAGGCAGGGCCTAGGGGCCTCATTGCTATGAGCAAGGCCAAGACCTTGCCTCTTTTCCTAGCCAACCTCCAAACCATCCAAAATCCACCCAGCTCAGGAACCCAGACAGGCCCAGTACCCAGAGCCCAGGGTTGAACAAAGATAGCCGTGCTCACCTCTGGGGTTCCCTTTCCATCACATACTCCACAGCCAATACCAGGTTTCTTTCTAGCCCAGACCAGAGGCTCCCCAAGCACCAGCTCCCCATTCTCTCCCACTTCATCCTCTATCAAGTAATGGGGGTTCTAAGCTGCACTCTAGAACATGTCTCATCCCCAATCCTTTCTCCCTAGTGGCTACTTGGCTGAGCACCACATCCACCCCATCTTCCCCAAGCAGAGGCGCCTCAATTTCCTCCTCTCGGGGAGGCTGCCAAGACCCACAAACCCTCAGGACCTGTGGGGAACCAGCAAGCAGCCACCTCCCCCAAGACCTAGCCCCTAGATAACCCCATGCTGAGGGCAGGCTGGTCCTCAGAGCTTCCACACAGTCCTTATCCCAGGCCCAAGTCAAGAGCATTGCAGTCACCGGGCCAGCTGATTTCACCCCATCCAGAGTGAGGGTGTCACTTGGAGAAGCAGCCCTAGGCCCAGCCCCTCCTACCAGAGCACCAGGCTTGGTGGACAGAGCCTTCAGTCAGAGCTTCATCCCCATCAGCCAGCAGTACGCATGATGGTGGAACCTCACAGTTCTCCTGGAGACAGGGGTCCCCTGCAGATGCAGCAGGTATAGCCATCCTCCCAAGCCAGTTTGTTCCTGCCAGCGGGCCTCAGCCTAAGAACCTAACTGGTTTCACCCAGACACAGACCACATCAGCCCTTCCTTAAAGACTCGTCTTGGCCTAGAGTTTGGACAGCTGAGGATGTATCTTGGGCAAGCAGCCCCTGCATCCATCTGCCCAGCCAGGGTACTTGCTGCATGAAGGTTTTTATAGGGCCCAGATCCTGAGCCTTCTTCTAGATCAGGTGTTTCACACCTTTGGCGTGCATCAGAATACCCTGGAGGCTTGTTAAAAACGATTGCTGGGCCTCATCCCCAGAGTTTCTGAATCAGTAAGTATGGGCTAGACCTGGAGAATTTTCCGTTCAAACACGCTCCCAGGTGGTTCCAATATTGCTAGTCTGCAGCCCACACATTGAGAACCACTGTTCTGGAGCCTCCAGAGATGGAAAGGGCCAGTGCCGCCCCTTTAATGAAGGCACAGGTGGAGCTGGGCTCGTGGGAATAGCTTTAGTACTTTAGGGTTGATTCCTTGGGATTGGCTGATGAGAGTGGCCCAACTTGGTTTTAAAGGTCTTTGGGGTCCCTAGGGTCTCAGCAAATCCCAGGGAGTCCTGCTGTCTCTTGGGAATGGGAAGGCAGTGCTGGTTGTTTGATTCTTGGATTAGGGTCCAGGCAGGTGGGAGAAAGAAGGCAGAAGAGGCTGTGGGAGTGTGGAGCACATCCTGGAAATCCAGGAGCTGGGGTCTAGGCCCAGCTTTGCCACCAACACCTTTGGGGATACTGTCAGTCACTTGCCTTCCTTGAATCTTGTCTTGCCTCAGACAGAGTGCTGAGACTGGACCATATTTTTGATGAGTTCAGGCAACATTTATTATTGAGTGCCATTTGAGTGTCAAGCACTGTGCTTGGTGCTAAGAGATAGAGGTAAAAGATGGAGCCCTTTGCTCTGGAAGAGTTTGCAGCCTGTTGGGGACGTGACAAGGAAGCAGTGATCAGGAACCATGCGAAGGGCGGGAAGTGCACTGGTGAGGGCCCTGGGGAGACTCTCCTGTGGCCCCCTGGGGTTCTTTCCAGCCCCAGACCTGGTGTGGGGCAAGGGGTCTCCCCAGCTCTGGAAAACACCCACACCAGCTTTCACAGGGACAGCGGGATATATATTTTTTGACTTTAAAAAAAAATGTTCTGTACATGAAAAAAATAAAAAATTTGATTATGAATCAAGCCCTGGAACAGATGAAGACAAAAGTGGATGAGTGAGTGATATAAACTTCCATTCTGTTTCGAATTTTAAGCTTGAGAGACTTGCTAATGAATCTCCTTTAGGTTGTTTTCCTTTTCATTGTTTTTGGGTTGTTTTATGTTTGTCCTTTTTTTTCTTAATGTGGATTGCATTGAGTTGATCTTTTGATAATCTGCAATGTGGATAATTTGTACTGCTAAAGTTTTAATAAACTTGAAATGAGAAAAAAATGTTCATGGGTACATAGCAGGTATATATATGTATGTGGCCTATGAGATATTTTGATATGGGGTAATATTTCAATGAGATACAAAATCAAGCTTTTAAAACTCTCTGCTACCCCGGGGAGGCTCAATCTAAGGCAGACTGTGAGCCTGTGAGAGCTGGGTCTGTTTTCATCATTTATCTGCTTATCGGCTACCAAGTGTCACGGGTCAAGATGCTGATGCCCAGGCTCCAGCCCAAGGCAATTGAAGCAGAATCAAGGGGTTCTCTGTGCAGAATCCTTGGTTGGCTGGAGAACCGTTTATCTCGATTGGGAGGAAAAAGTCTTCCAAAAGCCCAGAAGAGGCGGTGCAACTCCGGCAGGGGTCCGAGGAAGGTAAAGCACCCCTTGCGACTGCTGGAGATGGGGGAGGAATGAGAGGCGGGTGGGAAGGTGGCTTGAGCCAGTTTCCCCAAGGACCTTCTTTACAAAACTGAGGTGCTAGGCTTTTTTTCATGGTTAACAGGGAGCCATTGAAGGTCCCCAAGGAAGGACACGACGTGTTCAAAGCTGAGTTCCAGCCATGGCAGCCTCTGCTTCCTCCTGCCTCTTCCCTCACTCCTCGATTCTACTTCCACCATGTGACAAAAAGAGCTTGGGCCTTGCAACCCCTTCTGTTAGAAAATGCAGGTTTTAGGTGTATATTGGTGGACCAGCGAGAAAGGAAGGGGGCCCCAGACTTCTGCCCCTTCACAACCATTGACAGTTCCTGTGGGGCCTTGGGCAAGCAGGTCAGCATCTCTCAGCCCCAGTGGCTAAATTCCTGCCTGCCCAGGAATACACAATGTACAGAAGCGTGCTTTGAAAAGGTGAGAGCTGGACTCAGAAGCAAGGTCAACGTAAAAGGAAGAAGCTGAAGCACAAAATGTGATTTCAAGAGTTTACTTGAGCCAAAGTGAGGACAGCTGCCTGCAAGACTCAGACCCAAGGAAGCTTGGTTATGAGCTCCATTTCGCCTTTCTTACAGGCAGGTTTTTAAAGGCAAAAAAAAATAAGAGGACAGGGAGTAGGCTGATACAAAGTTGTCAGGAATTCTCACTGGTTTACTTGAAATAACTTGATTAGCAATTGGCTATACATTAAGCTGTAGGGTGTGGGACGTAGTGTCCAGTGAGGCCTTTTTAGGTTAATTCATAGTTACTTGGGTCAACAGCAAGCAGTTTCAACAGATGAACACATAGCTGAAAACAGGGGAAGTAGGGCGTGGTTGCTGTCTCATTTTAGTGCCTCTCTGTGCCTAATAATTTGTTGGGGTTTTTTTTTTTTTTTTTGAGACTGAGTCTCACTCTCGCCCAGGCTGGAGTGCAGTGGCGTGATCTCAGCTCACTGCAATCTCTGCCTCCCAGGTTCAAGCAATTCCCCTGTCTCAGCCTCCCGAGTAGCTGGGACTACAGGCGCACACCACCACACCCGGCTAATTTTTGTATTTTTAGTAGAGACGGGGTTTCACCATATTGGTCAGGCTGGTCTCGAACGCCTGATGTCAAGTGATCCACCCGCCACGTGAGCCACTGCGCCTGGTCCTGTGCCTAATAATTTGAAAAGGCTCACGTTCCTCAGGTAATCATTGTTTTCGTTCCTTAGCATCCTTTGATAAGCCCAGCTGGACAGGCAGGGCTAAGGGACCAAGGAATCAAGTGACTGGAAAAACATTTGAACAAGATCACTTCCTGTTGAGTCCCAAACCTGGGCAAAGCGTAAGGACAGGCAGGGTCAGCACATCTATTTTTCATGATCCCAAGCTCAAATGTGAGGAGGTAGCAGGGGTGATGTGAAATAGAAAACAGATGAAACATTGAAAAGAGCCAGATAATGATTGCAGGAGGGGCCCAGCCACAGATGTGGAGAGGGGCGGCCAGACCCTCGGGGCCCCTCCCAGATGAGGCCTATCTGGAAAGATGCAATTGCATATGTTTTAAGGGGAATTGCCTGAGAACTGGAATGCGGGGTATGGAGTCGAGGGTTATGAGGAGTTTCTTCTTCTGAATTCAAGTCCCAGTTTTGCTGTGTGACCTGGACACATGCTGATACCTCTCTGGGCCTCATTAGTGCTAATTCACCTGTTCCCCCTAATTAGGTAAGAACTGGACCCTTGCTAGGGTCATGAACACATTGCTCTGATAAAATTGGTGGTGCAAAGTGGTGATATGAGCCTAAGATGGGTGATGAGAAATGAAGGAGCAATTTAACAAGCATCCTTCAAAGTGATTCCTGGCTCCCAGCCCCATCTCAGCCTCAGGCCCTGAGCCTCTGACCTGCCCTGCTCCGCCCAGGTGCTCAGCTCCAGGGCAGCCCAGCTGCTGGTCCCATCCTACCCGCCCACCTCTAGCTCCTGGTTTGGACAAGTCCAGCCTTTAAGCCCTAGCTTTAGGGACTGGCTTTCCCCAGGTGAAATTATTGTCCCCAAGGATGGGCCCACTGGTGACTACGGAGTCAAGGAGTGTAGGTAAGGCTGTCAGGCCCTGGTCCCACACTCCAGCCTCCCATGCTCCACTTCTCTATGTCCACACCTTCAATTCTTCTGGGGGTCCAGAACCACAGCCTCAACTTGGCCTCTTTTCTTTTTTAAATTTGGTCACAACAACGATCTACAGTAGCATCAGGTAGTGCGGGTCGTGGTAATGTAGCAACTGCAATGCCCCTGTCCCCTAACCAAGATAGCAGGGAAATGGCATGGTGATTAAGACGTTTGTCTTCTATTTTCTTCACACGCATACTCAAGTGCTCAAGAGGAGCCAGGCGCTTCCATGATGCCCTATGCCTGCACTCACCCCATAGCTCAGCAAAAGAGGCACACCTGAGGCTCTGGGCCACGATCTGGAGTTGTAGAAGGGCAGAGCCAGGATCCCCACGCTGGGCTGTGCTTTTCCCCGCGGTCCACAGCTTTGCCACCCGCAGGACTGACCTCCTCTCTGGCCTCAAGGTCCCCCCAGATAATGCGTGTACTTTGTGCTGCTCGGCCTTCATCAGGGTGGTCAGGAGGGGTGACCTGAGAACCCCACCAAGTTCCTTGTGGCGTATCCCAGCTTAGCAGACAGCAGCAGGCAAGCTTGATTCACTCCACAGCTCCCTCCCCTCTGCAGCCATGGGAGCAAGTACCACTCCTGATTTCATGAAAGTCACATGCCAGGAACCTTCTAAAACCCACTTTGGTGCCAGGCACAGTGGCTTATGCCCACAATCCCAGCATTTTGGGAGGCCGAGGCTGATGGATCACCTGAGGTCAGGAGTTTGAGACCAGCCTGGCCAACATGGTGAAACCCCGTCTCTACTAAAAATACAAAAATTAGCCAGGTGTGGTGGCACATGCCTATAATCCCAGCTACTCGGGAAGCTGAGACAGGAGAATCGCTTGAATCTGGGAGGCTGAGGTTGCAGTGAGCTGGGATTGTGCCACTGCACTCCAGCCTGGACAACACAGCCAGACTCCATCTCAAAATAATAATGCCCCCTTTGGAGCAGAGGAGTGTAGTGTGGGATTGAGATTTGGAGTTTCATACACTTAAATTTGAATTATGGCTTCCACATTCATTGTCTCTGTGACCTTGGGCAAGTTGCTTAACCTCTCTGAGCCTTAGTGAGCTTTTTTTTTTTTTTTAATCTCTTATGCAGGGATAATGCTACCTCACAGGCATGTTGTGAGGCTTCAACATGATAGTGAAATAACAAGCTCAACAGGTGGCAGTCCCTCCACTGGCATTAGTGTTGGCAGCATCAATTTGCCATAGACAAAGTCTAGCCGTGGAGAGCTTGGCTTAGACCCTACCCAGGTGGCCTCACTACCAAAGACCAAAGCGGCTCTGCACCCAGGTGGTCCACTGATGAGACACTATTAAAGAGTGAGCCCGTGGGCTGTGTCCTACAGACCCTGGTGAAGCCTGTGCTTGTGACCCTGCCCTTTAGGGGCACCCCCAAGCCTTTCCTTCCACCATCCCAACACCCCAAACTGCCCAACCTGTGACGCCTGCTGAAAGCCAAGCCCCTAGACGTCAGCCACGTTGTCTGGAACTAGGAATAATATCAACGTATTCCCACACTAGCCCTAGAGCTAGGAAGAGCTCATGAACCATCTAGTCTAGCACTCCTATTTTACAGAGGAGGAAATGAGACACAGAAGGAAGCCACACAATTCACACAGCTGAGGCTCCCTGACTCCCCACCCAAAGCTCCTTCCATCACTCTCTGCTGCTAGGATTGTTCTTTTCCTGCAAAAGGAGAAAACAACCAGTTTGAAGGCTAGCCTGGGGCCTGGGGCCTGAATGACCCACTGGTAGATTTGCTTTGCCAGTAAATCAATATTTTAAATTTTCAACCCATGTTTAAAAATCAAGAGATTTTTGCATAAACATCCCCATTCTCAGTTCTCCTTGATAGGGAAGTAAATGTGGCAATACTAGACCCATGAACCCACGTGGTATTGTTGTCTGCTGTTGTCCAATAGTCAGCACCTATTTTAGATAGGAGCTGCATCTCCACTTCTCCACAGTCCCCACCACTCCCTACAACCTCACAGTTACCTGCCTGTCCCCTACAGCAAGTCCTTTGAGAGCAAAGTCTGTGTTTCTGTGTCCCCACTGTGCTTCTATCCAGTCCCCAAAATGTCTGGCGCAGGTGCTGCCCAGATGGCAATAATCGCCACCGCCAGCCATCGGTCCTGACAGTGCCGGCTTGCAAAGTGCTGCTTTCCAAGCCAGCATGAAGTCAGGAGAGGGGGTTAGCCGTCCCATTACAGATGAGGAAACTGTTAGCAAGTGAGGTGGTGGGATTAGAACTAAATAGACTGGCAGCTACTCACTGGGTGGGCTCTGGGGCACCCCCTGCCTCCTGGTTTGACTATTAGAACCAAGAGGCAGGAGAAAAATGGCCCTTCCTGGGGGACCATGCAACCTGGCCTCTCCCCAGGGCTTGGAGGAGGCAGTTCTGTGAGGAGGGACGCAGCTGGCCACCCCGCCTGACACTGTCCCCCTGGGCCAGCCCCGCTCTTCTCCTGAGCCACTGGGGGTCCTTCCGGGGAAGGAACGGTGAGCAGGCTTGGAGTCAGGACTCAGCCCCGCATACATTAGGAGTAACATGATTGTGCAGAGAGCTGCAGAGCATTATTGTCTGTGCATTATTGATAGTGAACCCTGCAGGCAATAAATTATCGACAGGACAGAGAGAGTGGCGAGGCTGTGGCCTGGGCTGAGGGGGCTGGGGCCAGATCCTGCACTGTGCCTGTGAGGGTGGCTGTGGTGGGCTTGCGCAGGTGGACCCGAGGTGCAGGAAGGAGTCTGCATGTGCTCGCCCCTGGGAAAGAGGGTGTATAAAAGTGTTTCTCTCTTGCTGCTTGCTCTTTCCTCGACTTGCCCTTTCCTGGGTGCCAAGATCTCTTCCCCACTCTTCTTCTCTCCCTCTCTGGCTCATCTTCCTTCTTTGTCCTTCTCCTCCGCTTCCTCCCAGACCTGGAAGACTTCTGGTGGGTGGGGTTGACATCCAAAGAAGGTGTCAAGGTCAACCTTGAGTGCCCGGACATCCAGGCACTGGGGGTACCTTTCTCCAAGAGAGGAGAAAGCTCAAGGGCATAATTTTGGGCAGATAATGGGTGGAGTCAAAGTCCTGTTATAGCTAGGCTGTTTGAGAACACTGGCCAGGTACAGTGGCTTACACCTGTAATCCCAGCACTTAGGGAGACCAAGGCAGGCAGATTACGAGGTCAGGATCTCTAGACCAGTCTGGCTAACCTGGTGAAACCCCATCTCTACCAAAAATTAGCCAGTGATGGTGGCAGGTGCCTGTAATCTCAGCTACTCTGGAGGTTGAGGCAGGGGAATCCTTGAACCTGGGAGATGGAGTTTGCAGTGAAGCGAGATTGCACCACTGCACTCCAGCTTGGGTGACGGAGTGACTGTGTATCAAACAAAACAAAAAAATTTTGAGAAAACTGTCGGCCATCAGGTGGAGGTGGAGAGGGAGTTCATTATCATAATCATAGCTAACACTTGAGCCAAGAACTCCAGACATCTCACTTAGTCCCCACAGCAATGCCAGGAGAGAGATGCTATTACTATTCTCGGAAGTACAGGAGGTTAAGGCACTTGTCCAAGGTCACACAGCTAGTTAGTGGCAGAACTGGGATTCAAGCCAGTATTCAGGCCCTGAGCCTGTGTTCTTAGCCATCACATTGGATATATGAGTGGCTGGCCCTGAATGGGGAGATTACAAGGGGGTTTTATTTGCTTTTTGTGCTTATCTCTATTTTCCAAATTTTCTACAATGAATATGCATTGCTTTTGTAATCAGAAAAAACACACATAACAAATTATATTTTTAATAGCATCTCCCCTCCTCCCAAGTCCCTAGATGCTTCTAACCTATCCCCTCTCCAATTCCTTGGCAACCCCAGGGCCATCCTCGCAGCAGAGGGGAGGAGGAAAAAGAAGGCCACCGACCCAATATTTACTCTCTTCCTATGGAATGGGGGGAGTGGGAGGGATGTCACCATGGTACGATCTCCTCTGTCCACCTAGACCAAGTCCAGAGTGGTAGCTGTGGGCATTGACTGTGGGACTCCCCCCCAAGCTTCTCTGCCAGGCCTGGCAGCTTCTCCTTCGGTTCCTTAGGCACTGGGGGTCAGTCCAAGTCACCCCACAAGCTCAGCTCTATCTGCCCACAGCAGCTGGGCTGGTAGTTGGGCCAGGGCCAGACTAGTACCACAGAAGGGACCATCGTAAGCCATTCCCAGCACTCCCTCTGACTTCTGGAAGGCCATCTCCCTCTCTTGGTACCAGGTTTCCCTGGATTAATTCATCTTCCCAGACAGGGACCACACAAGAATGCTACTTTAATTTCATCCTCAAGCTCCAGGTAAGAGATTTCCTATGCCTGCTCACTCCTGGTTCTCTCCTAGAAAGATTAGGGTGAGGAGGGCAGGAGGGGGCCAGCACCGATGACAGGAGATAGAGTCTCAAGGGGGAAGGCTGCGGTCTACCACCACTCTGCACACTGCCTGCCACCTCCCCAGCAGTGGGAAGAAGGCATTGCCTCCTCCACAGTCTCATTATTCAGGCCTCCAACCCCCTGGAGATTTACAACAAAGCTGGTGGCAGGGGCACCAAGTGCGGCTAAGAGATGGCATTTCTCCTAAAGCCACCTGACCTAGATGGCCTTGAGGCATTGTTTATGTTCATACCCATACTCCATGCCTAAAAACAACTCAAACATCCATTGGTAGATGACTGGCTGAGCAAATTATGGTACCTCCAATTCTATAAACTACCATGTAGGCATTGAAAAGAGGACGGAGATTATTGCATGTTGATTTAGAATAGCATCAGTGTTACAGTAAGTGCAAAAGCAAGTCGTACACCAACGTAAAACAAATACTTCAACCTGAGAAAGCTGGTTGCAAAAAAAAAAAATCCATATACCTATTTATTTATTTATTGAAAAACAGTCTCGCTCTGTCACCCAGGCTGGAGTGCAATAGTGGGATCTTGGCTCACTGCAACCTCCATCTCCCCGGTTCAACTGATTCTCCTGCCTCAGCCTCCCAAGTAGCTGGGACTACAAGCGCCTGCCACCACACCTGGCTAATTTTTGTATTTTTAGTAGAGACGGGGTTTCACCATGTTGGCCAAGCTGATATCAAACTCCTGACCTCAGCTGATCTGCCTGCCTTGGCCTCCCAAAGTGCTGGGATTACAGGCGTGAGCCATTGCACCTGGCCTCATACACTTATTTTTGTTTTAAAAAATAGATATTTTCATTATGTTGACAGAAATTGACCTGTCTCTATAATCTTAGGACATGATTGAGAAACGTTCCCCCGAACTGTTAACAGAGGCTACGAATTTGGTTATCTGCAGTGACTGGGTAAGAGCTGGCCAGGAGGACATTAACTCATCTTGTTTTACATAATCCCAAAAGGAGGTGATGAGATTATGGGTTATTTTCCTACCCATAATAAGTAAAACTTCAAAATGTTAGCACTGTGTGAGTCTGAGGGGGGCGGATCACTTGAGTCCAGGAGTTCGAGACCAGCCTGGGCAACATGGCAAAACTGTCTCTACCAAAAATACAAAAATTAGCTGGGTGTGGTGGCATACGTTGGTAGTACCAACTACTCGGGACGACAAGGTGGGAGAATTGCTTGAACCCGGGAGGCAGAGGTTGCAGTCTCAAGGGGAAGGCTGGGGTCTACCACCAGTGGTACTGAGACTGTGCCACTGAACTTCAGCCTGGGGAACAGAGCAAGACTCTGCCTCAAAAAAAAAAAAAAAAAAAAAAAAGAAGTTAAAAAAAAAGAACTAAACATGGCGGGCACCTCCATGCTTCCAGACTTTCACAGCAATTGCACATCAGATGTGGAATACTCCTGTGGCCCTTCCTGCCCTGGGACAGTGTCCTTCTCCAAGCAGTATCAGGCATACCCTTGGCAACTGCCGGTCAGTGGTCACCATGGACTAGTGCCCAGGGCTTCTTTGCAGAACTATCCCTGTCTTTGGGAAGATTTGATCATTCATTCAACAATTATATCAGGGCCAAATATGTTGGTTCACGCCTGTAATCCCAGCACTTTGGGAGGCCAGGGCAGGTGGATGACCTGAGGCCAAAAGTTCAAGAACAGCCTGGCCAACATGGCGAAACCCTGTCTCTACTAAAATTACAAAAATTAGCAGGGTATGGCGGTGCATGCCTGTAATCCCAGCTACTCGGGAGGCCGCGGCACAAGAATCGCTTCAACCTGGGAGGCGGAAGTTGCAGTGAGCTCAGAGCGTGCCACTGCACCCCAGCCTGGGCAACGGAGCGAGACTCTGTCTCAAAAACAACAACAACTACAACAAACAATTATGTCAGATACCTTTAAATGCTCACCTCCCTTTCTAGATCCTTCTATCACATTTCCACTCTGTGCCCTAAAGGACCTACACTGAAGAGAGGGCCCTCTGACCTACTCCTCATCCATGCCTTCTTCAACAGCTCAAGCCCCTGATGTGTGCCAGGCACTCTACTGGGTGTCTCCGTTTCCTCATCTTGACACGGGTATGTAACTCTTTTCTGAGAGGAAGGAATGTGACAGACATAGGACTGTATCTGGAATGGGATAGACCTGTCCAATTTGGAAATGCACATGTAACGTATCTATTGTTTTTACAATGCAAACTGCAGAAAGATAGGTTTGAGGAGATATTGGCTGGCAGGAGCCACAGAAGATGGAGAGTGTGTTTTCTGAAAGGAGATGGAAACATCATTCCATTCAATGATTGAACTCATAGGACAGAATGGGGCAAAAAGTCTCCCAAGGGGAAGAAACCGAGGAACAGAGACAACTAGCCCTTCTTTTGTGGCGAATTGGCAGGAGAGGAGCAGGTGGTGATGTGGGGTCTTTATGAGGCTGGGACACCACAGAGCCCTGCTGGATGGAACTCAGCATCTAGAACACGTGCCAGGGCATGGTCAGCAAGTGTTCCGGGGGTTAACAGAGGCAGCCCAGGGGTGTGTTAAATATGGCAAGCTCACCCTGCTGTCCTCTCAAAGGTCACCATCTTTAAAGAATGAGGAGATCTCATTGGGCAGATGGGAAAACTGAGACTCAGAGTGCTTGGGAGGCTCAGGGTTTGAGTCGAGGCGGGGTCTCTCCTGGAGCAGTTACCGTTCCTACTCTGGGCAAGCTCTGGTGGACTTGACCCATCCTCCTGTGACTCCCTGGCAGCTCCTTTTCTGCTCCTGAGTTCAGCTCTCTGAAGAGGAGGAACAAGGCTGTGGGCCCGTCCCCCTCCCATGGCAAAGCCTGAAAAGTCCCAGAGAAGGGAGTCAGGAAGGGCAATGGCGTCAGTGCTCAGAGCATCATGACTGTATCTGCCTCCCTGAATGCCTTGGCATAGCGCCAGGAGGGTGAGGGGCAGAGTGGCATGGGAAGAGATCTGGGAAAGGGAAGGGAGGGTCTTGCCCCTGCTCTGCTGCCAACTTCCCATGCGGCAACAGACTGTCCTCACAGGCTATAGGGTCAGGAAGTGACAGAGGCCCAGTGAGAGGCAGGGACTGTCAGGGTGGGGATGCCCAGCTACTCCAGCCCCCTCCTGTATGGATGAAAAGCTGGCTCAGAGATGGGAGTGGGGGTGGGAGCCCCTTTTGTGGTCCTTTAAGAGAAGGATTCCTGCAAGAGGTGGGATCTGAGAAGGGGCGGGGCCTAGAGGTGCAGATGAGGACAGGGCATCCTGGGGAATGGTCTGTTAAGAGACAGGAAGGTGGTGACCAGGGAGCTTCAGAGAGGCAGGAGGAAAGGGCACCAGTGAGCGTGCAGCTGGAGGCAAAGTTAAGATCCTGGTGATGTCTGCACTGTCCAGTGCAGTAGCTGGGGCCATAGTGGCTGTTGAGCCCTTGCCATGTGGCTAGTCACTGAGGGCCTGAAATTTTACCTTTAATTAATTTTAATTAATTAAAGTTTTAAAACCGATAACTGAGTCAGTTACTAGAAAACTTTTGAATATGTTTAGAACGATGTGCATGCTATTTTTTGCTATAAATTTTATGAAATCTAAACACTCATCAAGCATTTCTCATGAAAACTTAGCATCCAGCCAGACGCGGTGGCTCATGCCTGTGATTCTAGCACTTTGGGAGGCCAAGGCAGGAGGCTTATTTGAGTCTAGGAGTTTGAGACCAGCCTGGGCAGCATAGCGAGATCTGTCTCTACAAAAATTTTTTTTAAAATTAGCTGGGCATGGTGGTGTGTGCCTGTGGTCCCAGCTACTCTAGGGGGCTGAGGTGGGAGGATCTCTTGAGCACAGGAGTTTGCGGCTGCAGTGAGCCATGATCACACCACTGCACTCCAGCCTCAGCAACAGAGAGAGATCTTAAAAAAAAAAAAAGAAGTTAAGAAAATTTAGCCTCCAAATTGAGATGTGCCCTAAGTGTAAAAATATACATGCAATTTCGAAGACTTAGTATAAAAAGAACATTATAATGATGAATAATGTTTATATCGATTACATGTTGAAATATTAATATGTGGACCATATTGAGTTAAATATACCAAAATTATTTCCACCTTAACTCTTTTTGCTTTTTTAATGTAGCCACTAGAAAATTTAATGTTATATGTCTGATAATACCTCTTTAAATTCTAACTTTGGTGGTATGTGTTCTCTTTTTTGCTGAGTATAGTTATGTGTTTATTCAATTGATATTTTCCTTTTGACTTCGGGAATTTTCTGTTTTGTTTGCCTGGTTCTGATTTTGTTTGGTTCTACCCTTTATTATTTTACACCTTCTTTTTAACTCAGGTTTACTTTGTTCATCTTTTCCTAAGGTTTCACATGTATGCTTATAATTAAGATTCATCCATGAATTTTCTTTCTCCTATTGTCCTTGACAGATTTTGTGGTCAATCTCCCGCTGGCCTGATAAAATGTGTGCCGAGCGCTCGTGTCTTCTTTATGCTTCAGAAGATTTGTCACGTACTGAAACTATTTCCTCATTAAAGTATGTATTAATACCTTCAGATTAAAAACATCACATATGTGACTTGCATTATGTTCCTACTGACAGTGAGGAAGGTCTTGAATGCTGGCCTGAATTTAGCATTAGAATCTGTACAAGCCCCTAAGTGACTCAGATGTAAGTGCCCTGGGAGGTCTTCCTGCTCCCCAAGAGTAAATAGGACTCCTTCTGTGTGCTCCCAGAGTACCCTAGGTTCACCTCAACGTTAGAAAAAAAAGGTGCTATGATTCTAAGGCTTTAAGTCTATTTTATTCAAGATGCCTAGAGTCTGTGACTAAGATGTGTGAGCTGGAGTTCTGTTTCTAGGCTGCGGTATCCCCCACCCCTACCCTATGGTGCCCAGAGAAGTCCTGGTCCAGCCAGGCATGAAAAGCAGACATTGCCCACCCTTCCCACATCCCTTACCCTGGCCTAATCTTAGCTCAGGCAGGCCCAGGGCAGGCGTCATGGGCCCAGGCCTCTATAAGCTTCCTGTGGCTGGTGCTGGCAGGGGGCGCCCAGGGGAGCACAAAGCTGGGGATAGCTCCTCAAAGGTGACACCCATCAGACCTATCAGGTCTGATGCCACAGAAGGAAGACACAGGCCAGTAAAATACAACCCTAGTTCCTGTCTAAAAATGTCTGGACTTGGCTACCTGCACACAGAGCCCACCTCAGGCTCCCAGCTTTGCTCAAAACTCCCCAGCCCAACACAGATTTGCCCAAGGGAAGAGGAAGCTAGGGCCACATCCCCCTTCCCCAGGTCTAGGGAGGAACCAGATCAGCTTCCCTGGCCTGTTACATTTCTCTCTGTCCCCAGTTTCTGTGGATCCTTTCCATGGCACAGGATTTTAATCAGTCCTTGAAACCATCTTTGACCTGGTCCTTGTCACAAGGAGAGAATCTAAAGGGTGAAATTCTAAGCAAGGTAGTTTCTAGGGGCTGGAGAGCTGGACTGGAATTGCTGGGTGGCCTTGGGAGAGTCACTTGGCTTCTCCGTGCCTGCTTTACCAAGTAGGAAAACTCTCCTGGAATCTGCTCTTATGTCTCACACCTTTACAGAGGGAAAGCAAGCTGGGGGGCGGCGGGGGGAAGTCCTGAGTGTGCAAGCATGCAGAGGTAGGAGCTCTCAGCACCTGGCAGCTGGATCCCAGACCCAGTAAGAAAATGGCTGTCCTGGCCAGGCAAGGTGGCTCATGCCTGTAATGCCAGCACTTTGGGAAGCCAAGGTGGGTAGATCACCTGAGGTCAGGAGTTTGAGACCAGCCTGTCCAACATGGTGAAACCCCATCTCCACTAAAAATACAAAAGTTAGCCAGGCATGGTGGTGCACATCTGTAGTCCCAGCTACTCAGGAGGCTGAGGCAGGAGAATTGCTTGAACCTGGGAGGTGGAGGTTGCAGTGAGCCAAGATCGTGCCACTGCACTCCAGCCTGGGAAACAGAGTCTCAAAAAAAAAAAAGAAAAGAAAAGAAAAGAAAATGGCTGTCCTGTGGCAAGCTGGGTTTGCAAATCAAGATGGTAAGGGAACGTTGCTAACAATCTGCTTCCCATTTCTCTTCAAAGACTCCATTCTCTTTGAACACTTGGGGCACCTTATCTGTCTCTCTATAGGAATAGACCTATCTTGCTAATATATTCAGTCAAAAACATCTATGATGAAAAATGCAATTTTTCAAAGTTTTACAATTCCTAAAGCACATTCTCATTTTTTCTCTACACCAGATTCTGAGCATACTCTTCCTCTATAGACCAAGGTCTTCCCTGAGATGTCACCCACTAAATATTCCCCCTCTGGACCAAACCATCTCAGGGATGCTACAGCCTCACAAAGAGACCAGCCTCCTGCAACTTTCCAAAGTCCCCACCCATGCACTCCCCTTACCCAGGCTCACTGTAGTTTCCAAACATTTAGTAATGGAACCCTTTCTTTAAACGGATCCCAATGTATAAACCAGCTCTCTGAAGGAGGAAGGTGGGGTGTCTAGAATCCTCCTACTCAAAACCGCTCCCCCTAGCCCTCTCTGGGCAGCACAGATTGAAAAACAACTGAGGCGCAGAAATGACTGGGAGCCAGAAGGATTGGGCCAAATAGCATAGGCCATTGTCTTGCCATTGACTTCAGGCAAGTCACTCCCCTCTCTGGGATTTAGGACCATTTTGGTCAAATGAGAAGGTCGGGATGGGTGGGTCTGAACGTCAGGTAGCTGTCCCCGTCTGGAGTGAGTCACTGCACACCTGGAGGGCTTTGAGAACCTGCTTACACACTAATTGCCCCAAAATATGTTTCCCGTCGTGTTTCACAATGTCTGAAATCCCATTAG
The DNA here is from genome assembly GCF_024542745.1 of Macaca thibetana thibetana. Taxonomy (NCBI): domain Eukaryota; kingdom Metazoa; phylum Chordata; class Mammalia; order Primates; family Cercopithecidae; genus Macaca; species Macaca thibetana. Next base: position 62,269,209 of record NC_065586.1, on the reverse strand, counting down.
CACTTCCCTTTGGATCCTCAGTATTTTATGTTCCCTTTGGATCTTGTTAAACTACAGATGTGTATCTGTAAGAGGCAGAGAAAGTTAATCAGATAAGACCTTAGTGAGCAGGAGCTGCCATCTGGCAGATATGGTATTGGGATGCCACCCTAGAGAGTCAACAGCCTAAGAATCAAAGACCAACTTTACCAACTTCATAACTTTCTGCAACTGACACGGACAAGATTCACCCAGTGCAGCCAAGCTTCCCCTATAAACTCATCTCCCACCCCTGCCCCATCCCTGCCTCCTAACCCAGCCAGCATGCTGTTCCAATTCAACTCTAACAACAATGACTGACCAAGCACCTACTGTGTGTGGGTGCTATTCTCTGGGCTGGGGATTCAACCATGAGAGGACAGACAAAGCCTCCACCCCCAGACAAAGACACACCATCAACAAGGAGACAACTGGGGGAGACAATTCAACCCCTTCTGGTGCTCCTCATCATACTTTTATATAAGCTTGAGAAAAAAATGCCAGTTGTCCATATCAAGCAGTATTATTTTGGGTGATGGCTTTGGTGAAGGGCAGGTAATTATGGGGGAATTAAAGCCCCATACAGGGCCCCCTTTTGGTGTTGCCACTGGCAAGAGATGGGCCTAAGGCAGCCCCTCCATAATAGAGGAGTACTCTGACCTCAGAGGACTGGATTACCCACCATTTAATGGGAGGCTACTGTGTGTCAGTGCTGTGGTGAACCCCTGTTAGCCTCAACAGGGAAGGTACAAGGTTTGAAAGTTGGAAGAAGAGACGTGGAGCCAGCAAAGGAGGCATGGGACTTTATTAGGGGCCTACATACAGAGAGGCCAGAGGTGGTGGACTGGACAGGGGAACCACCTTACATAAACAGTTCAGCAGTGGCAGGCTGGAAAAGAGATCCACCTTCCCACAGCCCAGTGGCAGCAGGCTGGGACAACGTAGCTGCACAGCCCAGCGGCAGCTGGATAGGAAAACTGCAACAGCTTGCACACAGCGTGCAATTTACATCACATTTTCACTTAACACCTTCCCCTTAACAGCCTCCACCTGGTAACCTTCATTTAACCCAAAACTCAGGTTCTCAATCTCCCGTGTGGCCACGGGACAGGCCAGGGGCTCAGATGTTCCTCATAGACAAGGAACCAATCTCCTGGTTGGCCACGTTGGGATACCCTAGCTCAGAACACACATTCAGGTGCATCTGCCATACAGGGTCATTCTAAGGGTATGCTTGTTATTGCTGTCAGGGGTGTTTACCCTACAGCCAGGTGCTGTGCTAGTCACATCACAGTGCTTGGCTCATTTCCTCCTCACAGCAACCCCACTAGGCAGGCATCACCCTCATTTCCCACATGGGAAACTGAGGCTGGGACAAACTGTGTCTTGTTGAAAGTCACACAGCTGTCAAAGAGAGGAGTTTGGATCCCAGTCCAAGCAGTCTGACTCCACAGCCTCTTAGTTTCACCACCCTGCTTTTGAGAGAGAGACAGAGAGAATGAATGAATAAATCACAGGGTGCTAGGCATGCTTCTAGGACTTGAATTCAAAGGGAAGCCAAAAGATCATCGGAAACTGCAGCCAAACCCTTCCCCAGTTGACATAACAAGATCAAAAAGCTGCTCATGGCCCTTGAGGTTGGTTAAGCATAGGTGAACTCAGTCTAATTAAAACTGAAGCCCAGAACAAATCAACTCAACCCAAGAAGAATCTGGTTGATCTGCCCCTCACCCTAACCACCTGATATAGTTAGGCTCTGTGTCTCCACCCAAATCTCATCTTGAATTATAATCCCCATAAATCCTCACATGTCAAGGGAGAGACCAGGTGGAGATCATTTAATCATGGGGCGGTTCCCCCATGCTGCTCTCGTGATAGTGAGTTTGCACAAGAGCTGATGGTTTTATAAGGGGCTCTTCCTTCCCCCTTCACTTGGCATTTCTCCTTCCTGCCTGCCTTGTGAAGAAGGTGTCTGTCTTCCCCTTTGCCTTCTGCCATGATTGTAAGTTTTCTGAAGCCTCCCCAGCCATGCCAAACTGTGAGTCAGTTAAACCTCTTTCCTTTATAAATACCCAGTCTCAGGCAGTTCTTTATAGCAGTATGAAAACAGACTAAAACACCACCTAACAGAGAAAAATGCTTATGTGCTATGAAAGAAACAAGCAAATAAAGGAAAAATTATTTTTTTATAGACTACATTCAAATAAAGTTTTTAAAAGTATTCGTATATATGAGGAAGTAGGAAAATACGTAGTGGTGTGCTGGAGCCAGTTCTGTTCACAAAAGCCAATTGTGCATATCTTTCTTAATTGCCTGTTCTGTCATGCTATATTGTGCTGGCAGCCTGAATTCAGCTATACTGAGAATATTTATACAATGATAATTGGCAGATGCTACAAATCAGGGCTGCTGCATTGTTGCCTTGCTGCTGCTGCCTCTTCAGAGAGCCGACTGTTAAACATTTATAACATACCAATGACAATATGACCTATAATCAAGAGAAAAAACAGCCACTAGAGGCAGATCAATAGATAGCCTAGTTATTTAAGCAGAAAGGGACTTTAAAGTAGCCATTATAAATATTTTAGGGAATATACAGAAAAAGATGGGCACAAAGGGTGAAGAGATGGAGTTTTTCAGAAGAGAAGTAGTAACTCTAAAGTGAACTAAGTGGATATAATAGAAAAAAAATTTTATCTGAAATAAAGAATTCATTTATGGTCTTAGACACTACAGAAGAAAGGATGAGTGAAACTTGAAGCTAGATCAATGCCAATTATGCAAACAAAAGCAGATAAAGAAAAATAATTGAAAAATAATAGAGCATCAGTAACCTGTGGATTAATACTAAACTATCCAATGTGTACAGTATTTGGAGTCCCAGAAGGAAAGGATAATGTGGCAGAAAAAAACATATTTGAAGAAATAATGTTGCATGAAGAGTGAACCCTAAGCAGGATAAGTCAAAAACAGACAAAACATCCTAGGCATATCATAGTCAACTTGATTAAAAAAAAAAAAATGAAGAGCATGGTGGTTTTATAACACATCTACAAATTATTTGATACCTGTCCTTTCAAGAGGTGATGCCTAATTCGTCCCCCATGAGTGTAGGTCTAACTTAGTGACTTCCTTCTGTTAAAGTGGGTAGCAAAAGAGACTGTGTGTAAGTTAAGACAAGGTCACAAAAGGTGCTGTGGCTGCCTCTGTGCTCACCCTTAGATTACTCACTCTAGGGGAAGTCAGATGTCATATAGTGAGGAGACTCAAGCAGACCCATGGAGAGGTCCACATAGTAAAAGAAAACAATGAGGGTTCTTGCCAACAATTAGCAAAGAACTAATGCCGCCTCCTGCCAATGGCGTTTTGAGTGAGCCATCTAGAGGTGGATCCTCCAATGTCAATTCAACCTTTAGATGATGGTAGTTCCCCCCAATATCTTGATTACAGTCTCATGAAAGATCCCAAGCAAGTACCATGAAACTAAGCTGCTCCTAAATTCCCTAACCCACAGATACTATAAAATAGTTGTTTAATTTGTAAATCACTAAGTTTGGGGGATAATTTGTTACATAGCAATAGATACCTAATGCAAAGAGAAAACCTGAAAGCAAATAGGGGAAAATGACACATTATATTCAGAGGAACAACAGTAAGAAATAACATTACTTCCAAAAAGAAGCAATGCAAACTAGAAGATAATGAAATAAGATTTTTACCATGGTTTTAAAAAAACAAAAAACCTGTCAACTTACAATTCTATATGCAGCAAAGGTAGGCTTTAAAAATAACATCAAAATGAAGCATTTTTCTGGTAAGTAGAATATGAAAGAATTTATTGCCATTATAGTCACATTAAAAGACATGATAGAGGATGTTCTTCAGACTAATGGGAAATTATGGCTGAAGGAAACTCACATCTATGGAAAGGAATGAAGATAGCTATAACTATAAAATACTCTTCTTTTTAAATAAATTGAGAAATTTGTAAATTCTGTAAATTTGTAATTTTTTTTTTTTTTTTTTTTTTTTGAGACAGAGTCTTGCACTATAGCCCAGGCTGGAGTGCAGTGGTGCGATCTCGCTCGCTGCTATCTCTGCCTGCTGGGTCCCGGTTCAAGCAATTCTCCTGCCTCAGCCTCCGGAGTAGCTGGAATTACAGGCACATGTCACTATGCCCAGCTAATTTTTGTATTTTTAGTAGAGATGGGGTTTCACCGTGTTGGCCAGGCAGGTCTTGAACTCCTGACCTCGTGATCCACCCACCATGGCTTCCCAAAATGCTGGGATTACAGGCGTGAGCCACTGTGCCTGGCCTTGTAAATTTGTAAATTTCTAATAAGAGAAAACAAATTCTGCTTTTTAGACAAGATGCAGTAACAGGGGCTGCATATACCCTCCCACGTGAAACAGTAACAAAAAATGACAAAATATATGAAATATGCTTTTCAAGACACTGGGCATCAAAAAGTGAAGAACAGTGATTCCTGAGATATGGGAACAAATGAGGGAGACCTATGATTGCCCCAGCATACTGTTTGAGTTTCCAGGGTACTGGGGTAAGGGGGGTTTCAGGTAGACCCTGGTAGACACCCTGAGTTGAGGAGAGAGAGATGAGAGTCCAGGGAGACTGAGGCATCTGGAGTTTGCAAGACAGAGCACTAGGGAGGAGAAGATGGCACAGAGGAGAGACTCGAGAGATCTGCAGAGATCACCCATAGACTACCCAGGAGGGTACTGATCAGCAAGGAACAACTCAAGATAATTCAAGGGAACAGTGTCTAAAGCCCACACAGGGCTGGGAACAGTGCCTGCTTCCACCAGCCAGACTGGAAAATCTCACAGTTATAGGACATTGGGTAAAGCACTGAGAAGGGTCTTACCCTAGTGACAGGAAATAACTAGCTCTCAACTAAACACTGCTGGTTCTGTCTAAAAACATCTTAAAAGCAAGACCTGAGTAACTTTCTAAGTAACTTAATTGTGTCCCAAAACAAAGTTCAAGAATATTTATAGAAATGCAAAAATTTTCAGCACCCTAAAAGGATAATTCATAATGTCTGCTAGACAATCAAATTACCATGCTGAAGAGAAGTGGGAAATATGATTTATGGAGTAATCAGTTAATAAAAAATTTACCATTTCTTTTATTGTTAAACAGTTCTTATAAATGTATTCTGTTTGTTAAAAAGTCAGAGACATTAAAGACATTAAAAAGACCCAAATTGAACTTGGAAAGATGAAGACGAAAAGTACACAGTAGCCCCCACTTCTTCACAGTTTTAATGTCCACAGTTTCAGTTACCTGGAGTCCAAAAATATTAAATGAAAAATTCCAGGCCGGGCACGATGGCTCACGCCTGTAATCCCAGCACTTTGGGAGGCCCAGACGGGTGGATCACGAGGTCAGGAGATAGACACCATGGTGAAAACCCGTCTCTACTGAAAATACAAAAAATTAGCTGGATGTGGTGGTGGGTGCCTGTAATCCCAGTAATCCCAGCCACTCAGGAGGCTGAGGCAGGAGAATGGCATGAACCCAGGAGGCAGAGTTTGCAGTGAGCTGAGATCGCGCCACTGCACTCCAGCCTGGGTGACAGAGCGAGACTCGGTCTCAAAAAAAAAAAAAAAAAAAAAAAAAAAAAAAATTCCAGGCTGGGCCCGGTAGCTCATGCCTGTAATCCCAGAGCTTTGGGAGGCCAAGCGGGGAGGATCACTTGAGATCAGGAGACAGACCAGCCTGACCAACATTGCAAAACCTCATCTCTACTAAAAATACAAAAATTAACTGGGCATGGTGGCACACACCTGTAATCCCAGCTACTAGGGAGGCTGAGGCAGGAGAATTGCTTGAACCCAGGAGGCAGAGGTTGCAATGAGCTGATATTGTGCCACTGCACTCCAGCCTAGGAGACAGAGCAAGACTCTGTCTCAAGAAAGAAAAAAAAATTCCAGAAATAAACAACCAGCAAGTTTTAAATTGCATGCATGCCTTTCCAAGTAGTGTAATGAAATCTCAGTCGTCCACTTGTCCAGCATACCCATCCTATATATGTGACAAACCCATTACTAACTTCATAGCCATATTGGTTATCAGATCCACTGTACTGCATTGAAGTGCCTAGGTTCAAGCAGCCCTTCTCTAACTTAATGGTCCCAAGACACAGGAGCAGTGATGCTGGCATGTTATCATTGTTCCGTCTTATTATTTGTTGTTGTTAATGTCTTACTGTCCCTAGTTTATAAATTAAACTATCATAGATATGTATCTTTAGGAAAAAACATAGTACAGTCGTCTCTTGGTATTCTCAGAGGATTGGTTCCAGGACACCCCCCTCCCCAGCCCCCATGGATACCAAAATCTATGGTTGCTCAAGTCCCTTACATAAAATGGCATAGTATTTGCATACATAGACTAAAAATAAAATCCTGAATCCCCTACCAACTGAATGGACTCCCTCTTGCCCAAGGGGACCCCAGAAAAGCCTTAAAAACAGTTCCTGGAAATGACAGGAGGTCAGACACCCCTCACTATATCTCCTCCCTTTTAGAGTTTAGACACAACAACAGACCACCATTGATATTAAAACAGACTGTAAGACTGACAGAACAGACTCTTTGTGGCAATAAGATAACAAATTATAAACAGGACCTCAGGCCATGCCAAGCAGAGTTAAGTTGCATACCCCCTACACTTAAAGGAGAAGCTATGTTCTAACTGCCACAAGGCTTTTCTTTCTAGCAGCTAAACAAGCACTGGCCTGGAGATAAGCAGGATTAACACAACTTGTAGCTCCATCAGATGCTGGGTAGCTGACCCCAGCCCCTGTTCCACCATAGCTTATAGCTTTGATTGGGCAAGAGGCGATTCCAATAACCTTCTCCTGATTATGGAGACCACTCACCGTGGACTGGTTCTGGCCGAGTTACAGAGGCCGTGTGTTGAGTGCCTTTGTGTCCCTGCCTCCCTTTTGATTTATAGGGCCTTATTGTAATACATTTAAATATGAAGGTGCCACCCTAAGGTGAACATGGGTTGTATGTTATATGCATGTTTGCATTCAGGACTACCTCCATGAATATTTATAATTTCCCCTGTAACCTGTTGAATATGTATATTTAGCCAATCCTTTCTGCACAAAGTTGCTACCCCAACCCCTCCTCCTTCGAAGGGCCTGGCTCTGGTCTTTGCCTGAGGCTATGCGGTCCAGCCTGCAGGATGGCCACCTTGCAGGCTGTAACTTTTACAGGAAAAAAAGTCGCCTTTTCTACATTTATAGATCTCATGATTTTTAAAGTTAACACATACAACCTATGCACATCCTCCCATATACTTTAAACATCTCTATATTATTTATAATACCTAATACAATGTACATGCTATGTAGTTAGACTGTAGTTTTAAAATTTGCAGTTTTTGATTGTAATTTTCTATTACTTTTTAAAAGAAAATGCTTTTGATCTGCAGATGGTTGAATCCATGGATTAGGGACCCGCAGATACAGGGGGTCAACTATACATAGAGGGCTTGATACTATCCAATTTCAGGTATCCACTGGGGGCCATGGAATACATCTCCAGTAGATAAGGTAGGACTACTGTACGTATTATCTGTTTCCATTTATGTGATGTTTTGGAATTAGCAAAACTCATCTATGATGTTAGAAATCAGAAGAGTGGCTGCCTCTGCAGGATGATGATTACCTGGGATGGAGCTCAAGGGAATTTTCTGAGATGATGGAAATGATTAGGATTGTGGTTAGGATTGTGGTTACTAGATGTCTTTACTTGTCAAATTTCATAGAATTTTACACTTTAGGCCGGGCATGGTGGCTCACACCTGTAATCCCAGCACTTTGGGAGGCCGAGGCAGGTGGATCACAAGGTCAGGAGATCGAGACCATCCTGGCTAACATGGTGAAACCCCATCTCTACTAAAAATACAAAAAAATTAGCCAGGCGTGGTGGCAGGCACCTGTAGTCCCAGCTACTCAGGAGGCTAAGACAGGAGAATGGCATGAACCTGGGAGGCGGAGCTTGCAGTGAACCAAGATCGCGCCACTGCACTCCAGCCTGGGTGACAGAGCAGAAAAAAAAAAAAAAAAAAAAAAATTTTACACTTTAGACCTGTGTATTTCATTGTATATAGATCACACCTCACTCAACTTTTTAAAAAGAGAAGAGGAAGCACAGAGCAGGAACATGGGTATGCTGGTTCTTTAACTTTCCTGTCCTTGACCTTCTCTACCACTGGGTTCCCCTCATTCCAACAGTCAACACTCCCCAGCCAGCATCAGCCTAGGTCCTGTTTCCTACATGTCCTTGGGTGACAATGTTCTGAGCAACAATCATAGAATTTTTCACAGCTTTCTCAATTTGGAGCAGAAGTTGTCACTTGTTTAAAAATAACTCAACATACAACTTACAAAATTAATTTAAAGAAAATAAAAAATTCTTGAAAAGTTTCGCCATATTAAGAGAGAACTCATATCTCTGCAAACACACATGGTAGTCCTCTGACTTAACCTGGAGTCTACATTCCTAGGCCCTAGTGGATGCCTGAAACCTTGGATAGTCCCGAACCCTATTATATACTGTTGTTTCCTATACATACACACCTATGATGAAGTTTAGTTTATAAATTAGGCACAGTAAGAGATGAATAATAATGAATAATAGAGCAATTATACCAATTAGCCAGCATTGCTACTCTTGTATTTTGGGGCTATAATTATGTCAAATAACAGTTACTTGAACACAAGCATTAAGATACCACCACAGTGGATCTGATGACAGAGATGGCTACAAGTTACTAACAGGCAGGTAAGGTAGGCAGTGTCCATATACTAGGCAAATGGATGATTCATGTCCCAGGTGGGACAGAGTGGGATGGCGTGAAATTTCATCACTCTACTCAGAAAGTCGTAGTTTAAGACTTTGAAAGCCAGGTGCGGTGGCTCATGCCTGTAATCCCAGCACTGTGGGAGGTTGAGGCAGGAGCATTGCTTGAGTCTAGGAGCTCCAGACCAGCTTGGGCAACATGGTGAAACCATGTCACTACAAAAAAATGTGAAAATTGCCAGGTGTGGTGGCATATGCCTTGGTCTCAGCTACTCAGGAGGCTTGGCTGAGATGGGAGGATCACTTGAGCCCAGGAGGTCGAAGCTGCAGTAAGCCTTGTTCACGCAACTGCATTCCAGCCTGGGTGACAGAGCGAGACCCTATCTCAAAAACAAAATACATGAATTGTTTGTTTCTGGAATTTTCCATTTAATATTTTTGGACTTCAGCTGACTGTGGGTATGTGAAACCTTGGATAAGGGGGGACTTCTGTCCACAGTGACAGCTTTGAGTCCTGCTTACACGATGCCAGCAATGATGAAGAGTCATCAGGAACAGAAGATCTAGAAGAAACTAATAAAAAGCTAACCAGATCCAACTTTTAGTTCAGAAGAAATCGATTTGATAACAAAAGAGTTGAACAAAGAGAAATCTAAATATTCCAAACCAGAGGTTGGGTGCTGAAATTTCAAGAAGGATGGGATATCTGACAAGCGGCACTCCCCATACGGTCATTCATCAAGGAGTCAGAAGTCAACAGAAAAGAGTTTTTCACCTATCTCTCCTCCCACACAGGCACACACTCCACTTTGCTATAGGGTTTCTTTCCTCTGCCTCTTCCTTCAATAAAGATCTTTATAGCCAGTGTATTCAGGAGGGCAGTTCACAGCACAGGGACCTCCTCTTCCTCCTGGTCTTTCAGAAAGCATCTGTGAATCACCTTCAGGATACTTGCCACTGGAAGATCTCTTTGGCATTTATCCTGAAAATACTAGTGAATTATCTTCAGTGCTGACTCAGCTTTCAAAAGAGCCTGCTACCGAAAATCCAGAACCACAACAAGAAATGTCGGAATTTTGTCTGTCTTCCAAATTTATTTTTAATTATCTCTCATTTTTAGTTTAAGGAAGTGCTGTACCTTCAGTGATTACACTTCTGCCTAAATGAAAGCTTCACAGTATTATAATTCTTGAGCTAGTGTTTTGTAAATAAAGCTGATTTACATATTAATCCCATTGAGTGAATTATTTACTTTATCTTGTACTCTCTGGATAGTATAAATATTGTGTTTAATTTGATTAATGGTCCATGACACATGAACAATACTGGAAGTATCACATGCACAGTGCTGAAATTGAACATATTTGAAATGGCAAAGACATTTTTATACGTCAAAAGGTATATCACTGTAGTTTTAAGACAAATGTGAAGTGGCCTGATGTTTTTATTAGACAAAATAACTTGATGTTTACCTGAATACATTTAAATTGGAATGTTTAAAACAATAGAGAGTGAGAAAGTTTAATAGGACTATCTCATTATTTTAAGCCCTGTTAGACTATATGTAGCCTCTCCCCTTCTTTATCCCCCTACACAGATAACTCCCTATCCATAAGTCCAGGCAGAACCTAGAGAAGGTTGGTAATGTGGACTAATCATAAGAATGTGCGTTTAAAAGCTCAGGGCCAGTACTTAGCAGCTGACCTTAGACAAGTCATTTTCCCTTTTGGAGCTGTGGTTTCCTTTGTCATGGGCCATGATTAACACCAACCTCTAGGAACAATTGAGATAATCAGTGGGAAATCACATCATTAAAAGAACTACACACAGGATTTAGAGAGGCAGCGTCTTGTGTTTGTTTAACATACAGGCTTAGAAGCCACTGCCTAGGTTTGACTCTAGCCTCAGTTTCTAGCTAAGCAGGGAAACCAAGTCTATTTTCACATTTTTTAAAGGGATGGACAAAGGGATGATTTCATCACTCAGAAAGTCACAGAATTTAAGACTTATGAATTGTTTTGTTTTTGGAATTTTTCATTGAACATTTTTGGACTTCAGTTGACTGTGGATAACTGAAACCATGGAAAGCGAAACCGCAGATAAGGGTGGGGAACTTCTGTGCATACTAACGGCTTCAAGTCCTACCTAAAAGATACCAGCAATAATAACTATTTTTTAAAGGAGACAATCATAACAGCTCCTCATAGGTAATCATGGAGAACGAAGGAGCTAACTCAGATGGAGCTCTTGGCGGGTATCTGACTTGCTACAGTTGCCCAGTGTGATGGTTAATATTAGGTGCCAACTTGATTGGATTGAGGGATGCCTAGAAGACTGACATAGCATTGTTTCTGGGGGTGTCTGTGAGGGTGCTGCCAGAGGAGATTAACTTTTAATACAGTGGACTGGGAGAGGAAGACCCACTCTCGATGTGGGTGAGCACCATCCAATCAGCCGCCAGTGCGGCCAAAACAAAGCAGGAGGAAGGGGAGGTGGGTTAACCTTGTTCGCTGGGTCTTCTAGCTTCCTTCTTTTTCCCCTGTGCTGGATGCTTACCTCTGCTCCTGGTGCCCTTGGACATCAGACTCCAGATTCTTCAGTCTTTGGACTGTGAGACTTGTACCAGTGGCTTGCCGGGGCCTCTCAGGCCTTTGACCACAGACTGAAGGCTGCACCATCTGCTTCCCTGGTTTTGAGGCTTTCGGACTCAGACTGAGCCACTACCAGCTTCTCCCTTCCCCAGCTTGCAGACAGCGTATCGTGAGACTTCGTCTTGTGAGCATGTGAGCCTATTCTCCCTATATACATACATATATCCTACAGGTTCTGTCCATCCAGAGAACCCTGACTAATATACCCAGCATAAATTAGCATGCTTATTTCTTGAGATACTGACCACTCCTGTATCATCAGTCAGTCCTGTGTTCACTGCTATGTGCTGGGAAGTCCACAGGGAACTTTAACTCACCAAGTGCAAACCCAAATCCACCATCCTCTCCCCAGCCCAGCCATTCTCCTCCATTCGTCACATCTCCCCTTGCAACCTCTGCCACTCTACCCAGCACCCCTCCCTTCCTCCATCCCTAAGTCCCCACCCTCCCTCAGACACCAAATCTGGGGAACTCTTTCTCCCTCTGCAGAGTCCACAGTTTCTGCCACCTGAATCCCTGGGCCAAGGCCCCATTGTTCCAGGACCATGCCACCTTGCTGACACCTGCTCAGTCTGCCCTGACACCCAGCCGCAAGGAGGCTCCCATGGCACAGCTCCAGTGTGGCCTCTCTCCAGCTCAGTCAGCACCCATGACTCCTGTTTCTTACAGAACAAATCTCATCTCTAGCACAGCAGGTCTTGCCCTTGTGGAGAGATTTTTCCCTTCTTGGCCGTGTGGTGTGCTGTTTGAGGGGCAGGATGAGGATGTGGCCACCTCCTGACCATACCATCACATACCTGACTCTAGGCCTTTGCTCACGTGGTTTGCTCTCCCATGTTTAAGGTCTCCTCCTCACTCCTAGGTCTAGTTTCCAGCATCCCCCATTCAGGGCACTGAGCTCCCCCCAACCCCCATTGCCACCCTACTTCCCGGCAATGCCAGGGCATGCTAGCCACAGCCTGCTGCATGTGCCAGCTCTGGCTCAGCCTGCTTTTTCTCTGCCCCATAAAGCATAAGCAGGACTGGATACATAATCTCCAGGGCCCAGTGTAAAGTGGAAATCAGGGTCCCTTGTTCCAAATTATTAAGAATTATGAAATGCATAAATCCTAATTGAGGGACATTCTACAAAAGACCCAACGAATAATCCTCAAAAATGTCAAGGTCATCAAAAACAAGGAAAGACTGAGAAACTGTCACAGCCAAGAGGAGCCTGAGGAGTCACAATGACTGTATGCCATGTGGGATCCTGAATGGGATCCAGGAACAGAAAACAGAAGGACATTAGGTAAAAACTAAGGAGATCTGAATGAACTTTAGCACATAATAATGTATCAATGGTTCATTAATTGTAGTAAAGGTACCATGCTAATATAAGATGTTAATAATTAAGGAGACTGGTTGAGGGGCATATGGGAACTTTCTCTACTATATTTGCAATTTTTCTGTAAAACTAAAACTTCTAAAATGAAAAGATGGCCTTTTAAAAATTCACAATAAAAGAATTTTGAGGTGACAGCAGAGGCAATAAATATAACTTATTTATTCATTAATGTCCAAAACAGAATTGAGATTTGAATCCAGATCTGCCTGAGCCCAAGGCTTTTGTGGCTAACTGCTTACACTGCCTGAAGAGTGGTGAGAAGACCTAGGAGGGGTTGGCGGAGAAGACTGGGGAAGCTGGATGGAAGAAGAAGGTTGTTACAGTACTTAGCAGAGGTTAAGAGTCCAAGTTTAAAGACCCAGGCCACGTACAGTATGATTCCATTTATATGAAATGTCCAGAAAAGGCAAATTCATACAGAAAGTAGATTAGTGGGTGCCAGGGGCTGGGGAGGGAAGAATAGGGTTAATGGTATGGGGTTTCTTTTGGAGGTGACAAAAATGTTCTCCAATTAGGTAGGGGTGATGGCTGCAAAGCATTGGGAATATACTAAAAACCACTGGATTGTGCACTTTAAAATGTTTAAAATGGTACTTTTTATTTATTTTTTTGAGACAGCATCACTCTGTCGCCCAGGCTGGAGTGCAGTGGCACAATCTCGGCTCACTGCAACCTCCGCCTTCTGGGTTCAAGTGATTCTCGTGCCTCAGCCTCCCGAGTAGCTGGGATTACAGAGTGCGACACCATGCCCGGTTAATTATTGTATTGCTAGTAGAGATGGGTTTCCCCATGTTGGCCAGGTTGGTCTTGAACTCCTGACCTCAAGTGAGCCGCCCGCCTCCGCCTCCCAAAATTCTGGGATTACAGGCGTGAGCCACCGCGCCCAGCCTAAGAGATTTAGAATCCTACCTGGCACATAGCAAGCACTCAACCTTAGCTCTGATAATATTATTACAAAGAGATGGTAAAGCATTAAGGACTTCAGGCTTAGGCGCTTCCCTTCTCCAGGGTCCAGGTTTTTGGGGTCCGTTCTGGACCGAACGACTCAAGGAAGACATCGTGAACTCATTCCCAAGCCTTCCCACTCAAGATCCTGCAAACGGAGTCGTCTGAGAGCCCTCTACCCTGACGACCCGGGGCAAGGACCCTGTCGGGGCGGCTCCAGGTGGGATGGGGCCAAGGCAATTCTCCCACTGCCAGAGGAGGAAGACTGGCGGCCACCGGGAAGCGTAAGCGGCAGCGCGCCGCCTGGTGGCACCTTCGCGCACACGGTCCCGGAGGAGCGGGAGGCGTCAACCCCAAGTCGCCAGCTACTCCTGCCAGGAGCCCCTACAGCTGCTTTTAAATCGTAATTGTTATCAAATAGTGAGTTTTTATACAGTCAGATTATTGGCCTTATTATTCTTAATCCTGTGAGGTAGTCATTATTCCTGTTTTACAATTGAGGAAACTGATGCTTGGAAAGTTTCAGTAACTGGCTTAAGATCCCCCAGCAGGTAAGAACAGCCCCCAGGTCTAGGGCCACAGCTGTCCAGATCCAGAACTCTTTCCTACACACTCCTGTGGTTTGAGAGAAGTGAGGGTAGCCGGTGGAAGCATCTGCAGTCCCCACTAAGGGTCAGAACTGGCTCTGGGACTGATTTCAAAGCAGATCTATGCCACAAAGCCTGCTCCACTTCCAGCCTCAGAACCCCCAGACCCGGGGAAAGTGGGTCTCACATAGCAACTCTGTAGGCCCTTTGACCATCAACCCCTTTCTCCCCAGCCTTATTAATGTACCCACTCAACCAACGTTGCTTGCCTCCCTGCTATGCCAGAAACTGTCTTCAGTGCTATACATATCGTGGGGAACAGGGAATACAGGGCCCCTGACTTCAAGCAACTCACTACCTCATCCTCATGCTTAACCCTAGCAGGACGCCTTTGCTGTGAGGCCCATGGCACTGGGTTTGGGAACACCCTAGCAAATCTTAATCCTGCTATCTTAATGTGTCATCCCATGGGCAGGGACCCTGCACATTCTTCACCCATCCCAGGGAAAGTTATGGCTCAGGGGGAGTCTGACTCCCTCTGAAGCCCCCACCCTGGCCTCAGCTGAGAGCCTGCATTCTCGAGATGCCAGGGCTGGAGAGGAACCACATCTGCAACCGCTCAGCTGCAGGTGGCTGGAGAAGGGTCAGTGACTTGGTACAGGAGCAGGGGCACAGAGCAGTTACAGAGAGATTCCCAACATGCAAAGTCCCCTGCCCTGATGCTGGAGTCCTGGAGGGAGAGCAGGGCCCAGGACCTCCCATGAGTGTATTTCAAGAATTGAGAGAGTGGTTAGGCTGAGAAGGGAAGTGGGGCAGGGACTGGCAGGAGAGGGGGCAATGCCCTCCTTTTGCTTGCCCCCTATCCTCAGTCTCCCTTCTCTGCAGCCAGGAATTAAACAAAGACATGAAACCTGATACTTGGACTAGAAAGGCCTGCTGGGTACACTTTACCACCTAAACAGCAAAGTTCCAAAGACTGGAACTTTTTAGAAAAATCTCCAATACCCCACAGGCCTGAAGGAGAGAGAGAGAGAACATGCTGTGGTCTCTGCATGCCACCCCTCTCTGCTGAGGTCCCTGCTGAGCTCTCCAGTATAGGCACAACCTTGACCATGTGCCTGCATCCAGGGGATGACAGATGTGGGTCTTGGTACAGGCGTGCCTGTATGTGTTTCCTGGCAGTAGTTAAGTATCTAAATATCTATTTGTCTTGGCAGTCATCTGCCTATTCATGTTTTTAGCTGTGTGCGCCTGTGTGTTTGCTTTTTTTAGGCATACATCTTTGGTATGTGGGTGTCTTTGGAGTGAGGTGCCTATTTGTAGGTGTGATGTTTCTGGAAGGTGAAACATCGCACCTGTGTCTTTGTCGTATGTTTTCATGTGTGTACCTTTGCAGGTGTGTATGGGTGGGTAGGTGTGTTTGTGCATGTGTATTTGCAAGGTGGAGTTGTTTGGCTGTGCTGAGCTGTTGACTGTCATCCACTGCCCTTGCCTGGGCTGTCAGAGGCCAAGCTAAGCAACCTACCTTTGCCCCACAGCAGCCTTTCTCAATGACGGAAGTCCTTCCCCCAGGGAGTCCAGGTCCACCCGTTGCCACCCTCCTGATGCTGGGTGCCCAGTTAGGGAGATGTGCTGATGGCATGCACGACCTCCCCCAGATACTCCAGACCACCCGGACTTGTGAGGGGAGTGTGTGTGGAGAGGGTACTGGGTAGCCCTGCCTTCCCCTCAGCTCTGGGGAAACAGCTAGGACAGTCCCCTTCGCACAGCCCAATCCATCCCCAGGGAAGGTGTTCGAGGGAGGCTCCCCCGTTTAAAGGGTTTCTTTCCAATCCCATCTCCCCTGTCCCCTTTGCTCAGTCACTCATTCGCTCCAAGCAGTGTGATCTCTGGCAGGTGGCTTTACACCTCTGTGCAAAGTCCTCATCTGTAAAATGGTATGTAAATGGCGCTTACTTCAGAGGATTGTGAGAGTTAACTGACATGATGCATACAGAGTGCTTAGCCCTGTGCCTGGCACAGGGAAGGTCTTTGCCTATGTTAGCTGATCCCCTTATTCTGACCTCTCTGGGTTTCAATCCCAAGACACTGCCCATCCTTCAGACCTCACCTGTCCCCACGTGCTCCTCGGACCACCCTTGGCTGGTTAGGACTTTCCCCCTGGAATCAGACTGGCTGGGAGGGGAGAATCTTGGAAAGAGATTATTGATATTGCACTGCAATTTCCACACAATTTTAAACATTTAATTATATACCCCCTTATGAAATAGTTATCCTTTTCCTCCATTTTACAGATGATGATGAAGGCAGCATCCGAATTGTTAAGTAACTTGTTCAAGGTCACACAGCAAGTAAGGGGCAGAGTCCAAGTTTACACTGAGGCAAAAATGGCTGTCCCACTGTCACGTAGGACGCTGGTTTACAGCAACCCAGGATCAGAGTGCTGGAGGGTTTCCAGGGGTCTGGTTAACAGTTCTGCCGAAGATCATACAGACAAGCAGAGCCAGCCAGGACGATCCTAATCTATACCCAGCTTCACATTGCTGTAAGCCCCAGGGTAACCAGGACTTGGGTGTTCTCATTTTGGGAGCTTTTTTTGGAAAGATCCCCACATGTGGAAGGCAGAGCGCATACTACAGACAGGAGAGTCAAAAGTGAGAGTCCTACATTCAATCAGAGGAGAAAGCTGACATGGCCAAGCCAAATGAAGGCTCAAAGCCAGATTTCCTTAATTTGGGCAAGCGAAAATTGGGCCGCCTCCACGTCCAGTCATTCTCCAGCGGCCGGGTTTTTCAAAGCTCTGCGCCCGCCCAGTGTCTCGAGAGGAACCTCCCCCAGGGTACCCCAGCTCTGTCGCGGCCGCGCCCAGATGGCCGTCGGGTTCCCCCTCAAGGCCCCCCTGCCGACTCCGCCCTCTGCCGGCCAGGCCCCGCCCGGCCGCTCGCGGTCCCCTCGGCTGACGAACTCACTCCTGCGAGCGAGCGGCGGCGCTCAGCATTGTGGCAGGCGGCTGGGGCCGGCTGGGGCGCCGGAGCCGCAGGCAGCCGCGGGGCTCCGAGAGGCGCGCACAAGGGCTGGGACTGCGCGGCGCCGCCGCTGCGAGCGCCACTGAGCGGTCGCGCAACTTCGGAGCCACAGCGCCGGAGCTAGGCGAGCGCTCGGAGACCCGGAGCCAGAGGGGCGCGCCGGAGCCTGGTTCGAGAGCCGGCGCCAGGCACCCACCGCGCTCCGAGTGCCAGGGGGCCCTCCGCGCAGCGTGGCTGCCGCTGCCCCCACGGAAGGCACGGGCTGGCGCGGCCGGGCGCCGGGGAGGACGGCGAGGAGGCGGCGGCGGCGGCGAAGACGGCGGCGGCGAGGCTGGGGCCAGGGAGACAGCCCCGGGGGAGAGGCGCCCGAACCGGGCCGCGGGAGCATGTGGACCCGGAGCGGAGCTCGGGACGCGCTGCTGCTGGCACTGCTGCTCTGCTGGGACCCGAGGCTGAGCCAAGCAGGTAGGAAGCGATCGGGCCTGGGGGCACGGGGCTAGGGGACCCTTGCGCCTCACTCTACCCTGAAGTTGAGGTGGTCTTTCGTCGCATCGATGCGCGCAGGGAAAGCGGCAAGGGCGCCCAAGTTAGAATGTAGATTTTACTGCCTCCCAAAGTGGGCAATGGCGCATCCACATAGCGGGAGGGGGGCGCAGGGAAGGGGGTTCACAGTAAACTGAAAGCTCCCTGCTCGCTCCTGAAAGGGATCCCTTCTTCTCCCTGGAAGGGGTGTCGGAGTCAGGGTCTGAGTCTCCGGGAGGATCCGCCTCTTGGGGACCCCCGGCTCTCCGCGCGCCTGGCGTCTGCCCCGAAAAAAATCTGTGGCTACATAAGCAAGGTGTGCGCTCGCTGCCTTACGCCGGTAACTTACTAGTCTGGTCCCGGCTCGCCTAGGCTCTTACACGCTATAGGGACACGAATCCGCAGACCAGAGGGAGAGAGCGAAAGACCTGCTGAACACGGGAAGGGCTCCGGCAGCCGGGGGAGGCTGGCTTGCAGGGCTCCTGACGCGGGGAGGGCTAAGTCCTGCACACAGCTTTCCCCGAGATCGCTGGGCCCGCAGGTCTGGATTTTTTTTTTTTTTTTTTTTTTTTCTGAATGTTGGGGTGTGTGTGTGTGTGTGTGTGTGTGTGTGTATGTGTGTGTGTGCGCGCGTGTGTGAGTTGGATGCGGGCGGGGGTTCCTAGGGATCCTGCGGAGTTTCCTTTTAAATGGGTCACTGACATTCTCGCTGTCCAGGGAACAGACTAGGTGCGCTCTCTTTGGTACAGCGCCCGCTCTGGACCCACAAAGATGACTTCAGCGGACTGGTGGGCTCCTGAAATAAAGTCCCTAATCCGCCTCTCTCGCCGTGGATGAATACGTTTCTCGCTCGTCCTGTAACTGAACCCGGCGTCGCTGGCTGGGCTGCGTTTTCCCGGGGAGGCTGTGGACTGACTGGAGCCAGCCTCTCTCTGGTACCTGAACCCAAGCAAGTGGGCTAGCCACGGCCGCCGGGCGCCTCGGCTCCGGAGCCGGGTGGGGACAGGGACTCCTGCACGGAGTCCTCTCTGAGTTGAGGCTGAGAATGGAGCAGGAAAACTGGAGCAGAAAGTGGACGAGATGACGCAGCCCTCCCCACCTCCTACCTCCTGCTGCGATGTTGACATCCGCCCTTCCCCCCTCCATAGCCAAAGATTCCTCATTCTGGAATTAGTGATTCCCACGGCCAGGAGTGAGAGCTTGGCTTTAGCACATTCCCCACTTTTTTTTTTTTTTTTTCCTGGTGCAAGTCCTGTGCAGTAGAGTTACAACACTCAACCATTTGATCCAACTTAATTATGATTTGGGCAGACTCTGGTATTTAAAGCAGTGTTTTGAAGTTGGAAGGTAATGATGGGGATGGGGGAAGGCAGGCTGCTGAATGTCCAACCTTGTTTTAAAGGGTGCAGTTAGACGTGGGAGGTGCTTGGTTGGGGTGTTGGTTTCTGGTTGAAGTGGGGTTGAGCAGATGATTGAAGGGTAGGGTGAAGTCTTTGTAAATGGCACATGAGCAGGGTTGTGTCTTGGGAAGCTGCTTTTGTACCAGCAGGACAGTGGGATCAGGAATAAATACTTAGGTTACCAGGAATGAGAGGCTGCAGTAGGAGAAAGACAAGACTGGTTGGCCTATAGTTCTCTGGGTGGGTGGGCTTAGCCAGGAAGGCTGGGGGTGGCCTGCATTTCCTGCTTAACAAAGCATCCAGCCCCCACCTTCCCCAGAAGAAACCCCAGGCCCAGGGCTTTGACGGATTTGGGCACGAATGGTGCCCAGTCAGAAATGGCCTCTAATACCCGGCTTTGATTTCTCACCAGCGAGCAGAAGCAGTGTTGGAATTGTGCTCATTACTTAGCGCGGCAGGAGCTGCCTGCCCACCAGCCTGGAGAGGGGCCAACTGGTGGGGTCTGCCTGCAGCCTTCTCATTGCCCAGAATGTGTGGCCCTTAGAAACCTGCCTTCAGGAGGGAGAACATGTCCCTTCCTCCCACACAATCTTTTTTCTCTAATGCCACAGGCACAGAGCATCATTCTTTCAGAATGTTCTTTGGGTTTTTCCAGTGGATCTTTCACAAGCCCCATTTCACTGATGGGGAAAATCAAGGCCAGAGTGTTGGCTTTCTCCAAATCTTGCCTTCACTTGGCCACAGATTGAAGACTTGTGTGAAGGGCTCTTGTCCAATAGCCAGGCTGATTCAAGCCCAGCAGACCCTCCCTCCCATTCTTATCCACCCACCCCTCTGCCATGAGCCTAATAACAAACTGAGGCAGGTGAGGCTCTCCCTGCAGAGGTGGATCTTTACTAGGGGTGTCCAAGCTCCCCTCAAGTGGCAGGCACCTCTCTCTCCTTTTCCCCAC
This sequence comes from Macaca thibetana thibetana, assembly GCF_024542745.1. Classification (NCBI taxonomy): domain Eukaryota; kingdom Metazoa; phylum Chordata; class Mammalia; order Primates; family Cercopithecidae; genus Macaca; species Macaca thibetana. Next base: position 62,248,883 of record NC_065586.1, on the reverse strand, counting down.
CCTGACCCCATCCCTGGTGAATATGGGAATGAGCTCCCTTTACAGCACTGAGAATTTTTTTAAGCTGTAAAGTCTGATGGTGGAGAAATCAAAACTGGAACCATAAAGCCCCAGACCCTTAGAAGGTGATTCAGCAAGTGACTAGCCAGAAAAAAGGCCACTTCAAAAGCTCTGGTTGGCCCTGGAAATCTCCTCCCACCCCACCTTTCAGTCCTTCCTGGAGCTTTTAATGAGCCTTTCCATGGCCTCTGGCTGGGATGGTTGAGAAGGAGTTGAGGTGTCAAGATAATACTTCTTTTTAAGGTGCAATTAAAATCAGAGTTTTTGTAGTGTCTGCTTGGTGTGTGTGTGTGCATGTGTGTGCTTGTGTGCACGCACTTGAGCACACACAATGGTAGCCTGTCCTCGTCTCCCTCTGCACTCACTGTAGCAAACACCCATCTCACTTAAACAAATGGAAAATCAAGTGTCTTAATGGGTTTTCTCATTAAAGTGAAAGTACCACTGCAGGGGAGCAATTTCTCCTGTAATCTCTCTCCTCCACCTCTCTCCCCTCCCCCGCAAACAGGGAATTCTGTAGGATAAAACAGTTCCCCTAACTGTTGACACTTTGGTACAGGCCAACTTGCCCAAGGTCACATTGGGACTCACCGGTAGCACCAGGACTTGAACTGAGGCCTCACAACCTCAGTCTAGTGCTTCTAGCTCCTTCATCCCACCTGGACTGGAGACCCACCATCATGGGTGTGGGCTTGAGACTCTGAAATTGAGGCACCACTTAAGGCAGGCAGCTAAAGATAATATTGCTTCGATGGCTGCTTTAGACTGGAACTCATGGCAGGATGGAGGAAAGAGGTTGAGAGTTGGGAGGGTGGAGAGGTGTTCCAGGAGAGGGGAACAGGGCAGAGCCGAAGGTCTGCCACCAGGCAAGTGCCCAGAGGTGGCTGTCCCGACCCCCAGCATTGGCCTCCTGAGCAACTGCCCTGACCTGGGGAAGGGAGACAGGTCCCAAGTCAAGCTCCCTTGGGCTGCATGGCCAAATAAACATTAGCATTTTAGAGCTCTGCACCCATTTGTACAGTTGGGGACAGAATATGTTTTTACCTTTTACTTATATTCAAAGCTTTGGGAGCCAGTGTCCTGTCCTCCCCCACCTCTCTTTGTTGTTGAGTTTCTCCTGGACCAAAGGTCTTGTGACCCTTTTCCTGGGTGTCAGGCTTAAGATGAGGCCTGCCTCCTCCTACTGATTCCCTGAGCCACAGAGGTTTTCTAAGGAGGTTTGTGGACTGCCTAAGACTTTGGGGATGGGCTGGGGGGAGGTGGATCCTTTCCATTCCAAGAGCTCTCAGACAAGGTGAGTGATTCTGAATAGACAGTGCTGGGAACCTCCCTCCCCCAGGGCCCACAGGCAGCAGGTCTTTTGACCCTCAGAGTTGGGGTTGGGTGGAAAGCAGACAGCTTGGAGGCCACTGCCGCCTTCAGGAAAGGGCAGAGGAGGCTGGGTCATAGGCTGGGACTTGGGGGTGGGAGCCTGGGCCCATGGAAACTGCTGCCTGGGCAGATGGCCCCCAGAGGGTAGGGAAGAGAAAGCCGGCGCTCACGCCAGAGCTGGCGCTTCTCTGGCGTCCTCCTCCTTCTCCTCCTCACCAGTTTCCTAAACAGCTTCCACAAATAGAGTCATTAAAGCTGTGAAGGCAAAATGAAACCAAACAAGTGCGTTCTGTGCTTTTCTGTTTCTTATTTTTTTAAGGAAATTAAAAATACCGTAATTAGAATAATACAAGGAGAGAGCACTTTCCGGAAGGCCTGGGGTATGGGCACTTCCCACCCACTGGGTTGGCTACAGAGGTTGGGGCTGGGGCGCCACCTCCCGCCCCGTTAGGGTCTGTGATCCGCCGGGGGCGCCGCGGGCTTTTCCCCCGGCTCCATGCATCCCGGCGCTGGCCTCGGCCCCCGACTGGGAGTTGGGTGGCGCTGGATTGTAACTCCGGCCCGGAACCGCCGCAGCCGCTGCGCCCCCGCGGGCAGACAAGCCCGGGCGGAGCGCGCTAAGCCACAGGTCCCCGTGGCGTTCCTCCTGGTCTTCGGGGATGCTAATGGCAGCGAAAATATTTGCTGAAGTGCCGGCATAAATCAGCCGTCTCCCCGCTTCCCCACCCCCACCCCTTTTGTTTCCTCTTCCTTCTCTCCAAAAAGCGCTGGGCTGCTGCGAGCGCCCGAATTTACCTTTTCCAACTAAGCGGCCTGATTAGCATCTCCGCCGCTTGGGGAGCTGGATTCTACCTTCTCCTGCGCCCCCCACCCCCAGTCCCCATCTCCACCTCCCTCCCCAGCCGAGCTAAATCGGTCCGCTGGAGCCCCGGGAGCTCTAACACCACCGCCTAGCGAGTGAGTGCGCGGAGCCGCCCTCCTTCTCACCTCCCAGAACAGGCTGCCCCCAGCGCTTGCAACTTACCCCTTCGCGGCGCCGTACGGCTTGGCTCGCTTCTCCAAGAAGGCAGGCTTGTGGGTGTGAGAGTATGTATTAAGGAGTGTGTGGGGGGGTGAGAACGTGTATTAAGCAGGTGGGCGGAGGTGGGAGTTTGCAGTTGGAGGGGAGGGTGGGTGTGGTGTTGCATTGGGGTGTCAGGTGTGTGTGGGGGCGAGCCATGCACTGGGTGTGTGCTACAGGATGGATGCGTGTTTGAGGAGGGCTGTGCCTTTTGTAACTCAGGATGTGTGGTGTATAGACTGTGTGTGTGTTTGGGTATGTGGGGGGTGGGCAATGTCACATGGGCACACTTGTGGTGTGTTTGTGTATAAATAGGTATGTGTAATGTGGAGACAGTGAGTCACCGCCAGGCATGGGAAGCTCCATCCATTGTATTCTATTGGGGATTCCACTTCGGGATGGGACACAGGCCACTTGCCCGTCAGCACTTAAGAGACCTCATTTTGCCCCGCACCTGCACTGTGAGCAGGGTTTGGCCTGGCTCTGCTGTTGGAAGGGCAGAGGACAGCTTCCCCTGCTGAGTGTGGATGGGACAGGCCTGCATGAAGGTGGGTCCTAGTGCTCCAGGGGGAGGAAAGTTGGCAGAGATGGACCCTAAGCCAGCCCAGCAGCTTGGGCTACTGCCCCCGGAAAGACCAGGGTCCCAGACCTGGAGTCTCCTGCAGTTGACTCCCAGCTTCCCCAGAGCATGGGAGCAGCTGCGGTTTGGAGATCTGCTCTCTGACCTGGGTCAGCTTATGCTTCAGCCTGATCCCCAGTGGAGGACCCCATCTCAGGCTGACGTGGCTGGGGCCTGGAACTCTCAGTGGTGGCAATTGAAAGAGGACAGACACACCCACACACATGCTGGACTCCACCGTCCTTACCACTTTCTTGGTCACAGAAGCGCTTCCCTGCTTTCCCAGGGCTGTCCACAGGAAGGACTTCCATCACTTCAACTCTAGGATAAGATGGACTGTTCCGGAGCAGGGAAGCCTACAGGAAAATCACAGTCCCTCCCCCGACCCTGGTGTGCATGTTGCTTTACAGTTTACAAAACTCTTTTATATGTGCAATCTCACTTTGTCCTTATAAGAACCCACCGAGGAGGTGGAGGCTTTCACTTAGGAGGCTGAAGAGGCAGGACTGGGACCCAGGTTTGTATTAGTCAGGGTTCTCTAGAGGGACAGAACTAATATATATATAAAGGAGAGTTTATTAAGTATTAACTCACAAGATCACAACATCCCACAATAGGCCGTCTGCTGGCTGAGGAGCAAGGAGAGCCAGACTGAGTTCCAAAACCGAAGAACTTCGAGTCTGATGTTCGAGGGCAGGAAGCATCCAGCACGGGAGAAAGATGTAGGCTAGGAGGCTAAGCCAGTCTCTCTTTTCACATTTTTCTGCCTGCTTATATTCTAGCCCTGCTGGCAGCGGATTAGATGGTGCCCACTCAGATTAAGGGTGGGTCTGCCTTCCCCAGCCCACTGACTCAAATGCTAATCTCCTTTGGCAGCACCCTCACAGACACACCCAGGATCAATATTCTATATCCTTCCATCCAGTCAAGTTGACACTCAGTATGAACCATCACAAGGTCAGAACTCCTAAGCAGCCCTGGTCACAGCCCTCGAGGAGGTGCTGTCTGTAAGGGATGCCGATGTCCACTCTAGAAATGTTAAGTGGCATTCAGAGCATTGCGGATGCCATGTGAGAGTGACAGATGATATGCAAGGGAGAGCATAGCAGAGCCAAAGTTGTAAGGCATGGGGCTTCCTGGGGCGGGTGATGAGTGCCAGACCTTTACTCTGTCCTTTTCCGGTCCTTCTGAGAGCATGTCCTGAAGAGAGGATGGGATGGGGGGCTAGCCAGCTGGGCATGTGGGCAGGGGTGCCAGCCGACCTCTCCCTACTCTTGGGAAATTTGCCCCTGTTAGCATCTGCGGTGTTTACCATCCTGGGGTGAACACCAGTCTTGGGGAACAGACCCTCTAGCCCATTGCACCTCCCAGCATCCCAGGTTCAACTGAACGTGTGTGCTTGGGTCACGAGTCCTCTCAGCTGCTTCTGACTCTGTGGGCTAGGACTGTGGCAGGGCCTGGAGGCAAAAGGCTGCCTTCTTCTTGGATCTCTCTGTGTGGCTCCCAAAGGTGAAACGAGCCCAGAAAATACTTTCTAAGCACTGGCAGGGATCATATTGGGGGTGGAGACTTGGGGAGGTATTTCTCTACCTTTGCCCTTCCCCCACCAGAGAACACAAAGTGGGTAAGAAGGGGAACGGTGGAATCCTCTGCCTAGCACTTCTGTGAGCCATTTGCCAGGGGTAGGGGTGGGGAGATCCTTTGTCATCACCACCTCTGGGAACCCCCAGCTGCTCTGTTTCCACACACACCTCTCACCGGGGCCTTAGCTGCAGGTGCAGAAGAGTGCATGGCATTGCCAATTGGAATTCTGAGGGGTTAACATGGCCTCCCAGCATTGTCATTGACTACGTGGTGACGTTGGGCAGCTCACCTAACTGGACTGTACCTCCATTTTCTCATCTGTAAAATGGGGGTAATAACATCATCCTCAGAATTGCCTTGAGAGTCTCATGAGCTGATGTATGGAAAAGCCCTTAGCACAGTGCCCGGCACACAGCAAGCACTTAGGGCCTGTTGGCACGCAGCCTGCCCCAGAGAGAGCCCAGTGATGCATCATCATCTTCCTCAACGGGAGTGAAAGCTGGGAGGTCAGGGCCAGGAGTCTCAGCCACTCCTGGCCGAGGAGTTAGGAGACTCTGGCTCTTGATCTTCATTTGCTGTGAGACCTTGGGCAAATGCCTTTCCCTCTCTGCGCTCTGATTGTTTGGTTTCCCTTCCTATCTGTAAGTCTGGAGTGGGGCAGAGGTGGAAGGATGATCCATACAGGATGTGGGGTTTTCATCTGGTTCTATCTGAAGAGGCCCCAGCAGTCAGAAAGAAACAGAGGTAGCCGAGGCCCAGAACCACTTGTGTTTACAGAGGCCTCTCCAGAAAGTCAATATATTGACTGGAATGCCCTTGCACGCATTATGCGGCCCTGGGTGTCTCTCTCACCGAAGCCGTAAATCACCCTCTGGGAACTTGGTCCCTTTTTCCTGCTCCATAAGCGTCTCCTGCCTCAGAGACTGAGAACCCCAGATGCCAAGCAGGGCCCAGGAGGTAGAGAAGGGCCCCACTGGCAGAGGCAGCCTGGGCATGTGCGAGTAAGGGCCCGTGGTCCCCCACCCTTGTCATCCACTCCAAAGCTCAAGTACACCCTGCTGAGGGTGTGTTAGGGACAGACTTTGCAGACGTGGCCCCCGTGTCATGCATGGCTTCATTTCTCAGAGGCCGGGGGAAGCCAATCTTGAGGGTTGGGGAATGAGGACTCCTGTCTCCACGTAGGATATCGGAACACCAGCCCACCCTAAAACCTGATGCACATGCCCATTCATTCAGCCTGGGCAAGTGCTGAGCTCTGTGGTCAGAAGCTAAAAAACCATGGGCCTGACTCTTGAAGAACTGATGGGCTTTGTGCTGCTGCTTGAAGCATGGGCCAAGTGCCTGGCCTGTGATGCTGGGGTACAAGGGGGGTTAGGGTGATGCAAGAGAGCAACCATTCAAGATGAGCCAAGATGTATGTGTCTTGGGAGGGGTCTTGCGTGATGTTTAGAGGGCAGGCTGTGCAGTCACATTACTTGGGTTCAAATCCTGGCAGTGCCACCATCTGGCTGTGTGTCTTAGAGCAAGTTGCCTACCCTCTCTGAGCTTAGTTCTGAGCTTAGTTCCTTCATTTGTAAAATGGGAGTAGTAACACCAATCTCATTAGATTTGGGGATAGATGAGATCATGCGTAAAAGTGCTCTGCATATTCTGAAGTGCTCAGTGACATTCACTGTCATCATCATCATCATCGTCATCATTATCATCATCATGTGGGCACCGTGTATTGGGTGGAATGAAGGGAAATGTCTCAATGTTGAGAGGAAGAAGCTCTTGTGGCCTGGGTGGTCAGAAAAGGCTTCCTGGAAGAGGGAAGGTTTGCACTTAACTGGCGCTTGAGAGATGAGAGACTTTGGGTAAATGGAGAGTGTGACCCCGGTAGGGGATGTGTACGTGAAGGTATGGGTGGGACTGTCTGGCACATCTACCTAGGAGACAAATTCTACATTCAGGTTCTGACTCGTGTCTGATCATCTAGCAACTCAAGACTTCCAGGGCCAGAGGTCTGTTAGTACAGTGGGAAAAGGCCCAGGCTTTAGGATTTGAATCTTCCAGAGGTGGCTTACCCTCTGTGCCTCAGCTTCCCAATTCATGAGATAGGCATGATTCTACCTTCATCAGGTGCTGATGTGACGTGAACTAACACATATGCAGTCTTGGCAGAGTGGGTGCTCTGTGCATTTCCATTGCCTTCCCTTCTCTTCCTGCCCCTCGTCCACTCCCCCCACCCCCAATCTGGCTGACCCCTGGATAGGACTAGGGCTGGGCCTGGGCCCTGATTCTCTCCCTATGCATCTCTGGGCAGAACAGGGGGACAGAGGGTCCCAAAGTGGCAGTTTCCAGGTTGGCCAGAAAGCCAGGGAGAGGGGCAGGAAGAGAGAGGCTGCTTTTTCTGGTCCCTGGTACTCACCTGGGCCTGCCCTGACCCAGGAGGCATCCCCAGGGGGTCTTCTGCTGAGATCACCCAGGAGCCTGCAACCCCCAGAGGCCACAAGCGGTGTCAGGAGGCATTACTGCCTTCAGGAGACAACACCCAAGGAAAGCAGTTCTGTAATGCGATCAGAGGCGTCCGCCTGCCTGGCTGGGGACCTGGACACCCATGCAGGATGCAGAGCTTACAAGAAATTGAGTCAGGAATTCCAGGAAAGTTGTCCGTGGCCCCCTCCCCCATCCCTGTCCCACCTTTGGTCATTCTGTGACACAGCAGGGCAGAGTGAGATTGGGAGTGAGCAGTGACCTCTGGTGGGTGGGAGTCTGTCGGATGGGACAGCCTGCATTCTTTCCTTGTCACCAAGCCAGGGCTCCAGGGTTGGGGAGACAGGTTCAGCAGGGGCAGGCAAGATGGATTGAAACTACTAGGTGATGGCAGAGCAGTCATGGCACTAGGTGACTAGGGAGGCTGGGTCTGATTTTGCTTACTCGTGTGTGTTCCTGGCACCCGGAAGGTACTGGGTAAATCTCTGTAGAACGGATGAATGACAACTCATGGTCAGACCTCACTCACCCAAGAGGTAGCTGTGATTTTGTCCCAGCTGTTCATGGACCTGCTGCTGTGGATGAGTAACCAAAGAATTAGAAGATTTTTCATTCCCTTGCTTCCAGCCTTCCCCTCCTGCCTGCCTGCCTCCCTCCCTTCATTATCTGCTGCTTGCTTTCTTTGAACACTTACTGTGTACCCGGCACGGTGGAAGCCAGAGCCAAGTCTTCAGTGATCAGAGCCCCTAGGTTGGAAGGAATTTATTCACTAAATTCAGTGGAGCCACGGAGAATTAACCAAGTTTTGCAGTCAAGTGCCCTTGGCCCCTTTACATAGAGAAAGCAGACTGGCACAACACCTGCTGGGCTGGTAAACTTTGTGCTTATGTGCAAGGTGGCCCTTGTAAGGCACAGCCGGTCCAGGCCACTTTAAATGTTTGTTTCCTACTTGTAGCCACAAGCCCATTATCACTTCTCTCCACCTTGCCTTCCTGTGGCTCAAGAGAATGCCCACCGCATGGACAACAGACTCTGAGGCCTGAGAGCAAGTGTGGGCTGAGCAGGTATATCTAAAGGCCATGGCCAGATCTGACTCCAGGCCTCAGCCCTCTATAGTGACTGCTACCAGCTTCTTATCAGGATCTGGGCTTGGTGCAGGAGAGCAGTTCTGGCCATGGGGTCTGGCTGATCCAGACTCTCGGTGGCACCATGTCCCGTACTGACATCTTTGGGAGTAAACATCCCCAGGCAGCAGCAAGCCTGGCCCAGTGACCATCCTCAGCTGGTGGCTCACTGGTCCTTGTCAGGGGCCTCTGCCAGAGGCTGATTTGGAATTCCTCCCTGGCAGCCCAGGAAAGCCAGGGCTGCTGGGCACAGTGACCCCTGCTGCAAATTTGATCCAGCCCCACATTTTCCTCCCGGTCCATCCCACTTCTGACTTCTGTATAGACACACACACACACACACACACACACACACACACACACACTGACAGCAGAAAAAGCCCCAAGTTGAGAATTGGGAAAACTGGATTCTTTTTTTTCTTTGGAAATAAAATACTAGATTCTAATCCTAGCCATGTAGCTAGCTAATTTGCTTTGTGACATTGGACTAGTCCTTTCCCTTCCTCTGTCCAAATGAAGAGGTTCTGCCCTGGAATCAGAAAACCTGAGTTCAAGTCCTGGCCCCATCACGAACTACAATTTCATGAGCCACACTATAAAGTGTGCCCCCTGACTGGTTGTGGGGACATTAGAGGAAATGGGCATGGTCAGTAAAGGTCACTTTTCTTTCCTTTCCACCCAGAGGGAAATCCACAAATTGCTGGATCCTGCCTTCTAGCAGGATTTTGCATTGCTGGATCCCAAATCCACAGAACCCGCCTTCTTTCTTTCTGGTATTCCCTTCTTGACATGGCATATTAGACATAAGGTAGAGTGGGGTTATCCTAGGGACTTCTGAGATGCCTTCCAGCCGTCAAAGCCCATCGCTGTAAAGGACCGTGGGTACAGTTCAGGAAGGCCTGTGGAGTGACTTGGTAATCATCTGGGGGTCATCAGCAAGGGGAGAGCCTGCCTTGTTGTGCACATTTGGAAAGAGCACTGGACTAGGAGTCTGGAATCTTCAGCTCTAAGGCCAAATCTGTCTCTGTGCGATAGGCAAATCTCACCCACCTTCTTAGAGCCTCAGTTTACCCATCACCAAAAGGAACAAAAGAAGCTGAATGCCAGGTAGGGCCAAGTGAGAAAACACCCAGAGAGGTGCTTCAGAAACTGTTCTCCAAACCCCCAGGGGTCGCTGATCTGAGGCAGCAGGAGGCCTACAGAACAGCCCCTGGACTATGTGGTGCATCCTGGGAACTGCTGCCTGTGTGGCAGGGATGGGAGGGCCCACATGCCCATTTCGCTGGCTTCTCCCATGCGGGGCTGACCACAGCTATTGAGCTAAGTGACAAGAGTTTTGGCCACTTCTCATCCATCTTTGTGTCCCCATACCCTGACCCCATCGCACACCCCACATCCCAGAGCAGAGGAGGCCCGGGTGCCATGTCAGAGATGGTTAGTGTCAGTGCCGGGTTTGATGCTGTCTGAGCCAGCACACCATCTGCCATGCCCACCAGAAGTTACATAATCCCTCGGCCGGCTGCCCATTCTTAGAAAACGGGGCAGGCAGGACCAGCAGGGAGTAGAGAGTTAGAGTTTTCTTGTCTGCATTTTGTTCCCTCTCAGCCCACCACATCCCTGGACCAGTCTTCGCTCTCTGAGTTGCTCCCACACTGTTTAGAGCCTGAGACGTAAATGCCAAGGCAGAGAGAGGCTCACGTTGGAAGGGGACATGGGTCGTGAGGACTGCTTGCCACCATGCCACACAGACTCCAGGACACCCTGCAGATATGCCTGCTGGCAGCACACCTGGCTGGCCACGCCTTGCCAGTTCCTCACACCGCTCCTCTGCTGAGCCTGTGGTAGGTTGAGGAGGACCACTCAAGCTTCTAGGACAAACAGAGTCTCCCCTCCACCCCCTAGTTCCTGCAGAGATATTCCCTTTCCAAAATCTTATCAGATCATAAGCATTTTTATTTATTTTTATTTTATTTTATTTTATCTTTTATTTTTGAGACTGAGTCTCGCTCTATCACCCAGGCTGGAGTGCAGTGGCACCATATCGGCTCACTGCAATCTCTGCCTCCCAGGTTCAAGCAATTCTCATGCCTCAGCCTCCCAAGTAGCTGGGATTACAGGTGCCCACCACCACTAGACCTGGCTAATTTTTGTATTTTTAGTAGAGATGGGGTTTCACCAAGTTGGCCGGGCTGATCTCAAACTCCTGACCTCAAGTCATCCACCTGCCTCGGCCTCCTAAAAGTGCTGGGATTACGGGCATGAGCCACCTCGCCCAGCCCATAAGCATTTTTAATAACTGAATAACAGCCAGATAACACCACCCATGTATCATTAGGGTCTTTGGAATCCCCGAGACCCAAGATCCCTTCCTGTCTCCTTCATTTGCTGGCTGCATGATGTTTGCCAGGCAACTTTACTCTTGTTTGGGTAAGTTTCCTCATCAGTGAAATGGGAATTATGAAGCCTGCTTCCCAGAGCTGCCTTAAGGATGGAATCAGATAATACTTGGAGAGGACAGAGAAAGTATTTAGTGATGGTAGCTCTGATCAGCAGCATCCAATTCCATTCTCTCTATTTCTTTTTTGAGACGGAGTCTCGCTCTGTCGCCCAGGCTGGAGTGCAGTGGCACAATCTCAGCTCACTGCAAGCTCCGCCTCCCGGGTTCACACCATTCTCCTGCTTCAGCCTCCCGAGTGGCTGGGACTACAGGCGCCCGCCACCACACCCAGCTAACTTTTTGTATTTTTAGTAGAGACGGGGTTTCACCGTGTTAGCCAGGATGGTCTCGATCTCCTGACTTCGTGATCCATCCGCCTCGGCCTCCCAAAGTGCTGGGATTACAGGTGTGAGCCACTGCGCCCAGCCTTCCATTCTCTCTTTTTAACATCATGACCAGATCTGATTTATTGCAGGAATGCAAGAGTGGTTCCAAATGATATTTGATAACATGCCAAATTAATATCATGTTCCATATTAATGAATCTGAGGAAACAAAATCATATTATTATCTTCATAGATGCTGAACAAAGCTTGGATAAAATACTACAATAAAAGAAATAGGAATTAAGGGATACTTTTTAAATGAGACAGAGAGAGAGAGAGATACCATGGAATACTATTCAGTCATAAAACGGAATGAAATAATGGCATTCACAGCAACCTGGATGGAGTTGGAGACCATTATTCTTTTTTTTCTTTTTCTTTTTTTTTTTTTTTTTTTTTGAGAAGGAGTCTTGCTCTGTTGCCCAGGCTGGAGTGCAATGGCACGATATCAGCTCACTACAACCTCTGCCTCCCGGGTTCAAGCAATTCTCCTGCCTCAGCCTCCTGAGTAGCTAGAATTACAGGTGTGTGCCACCATGCCTGGCTGATTTTTGTATTTTTAGTAGAGACGGGGTTTCACCATGTTCGCCAGGCTGGTCTCGAACTCCTGACCTCAGGTGATCTGCCCGCCTCAGCCTGCTGGGATTCCAGGTGTGAGCCATCACGCCTGGCCAGAGACCATTATTCTAAGTGAAGTAACTCAGGAATGGAAAACCAAAAATCATATGTTCTCACTTATAAGTGGGAGCTAAGCTATGGGGATGCAAAAGCATAAGAATGACATAATGGACTTTAGGGAGATGGGGTAAGTGTGGGAGGGGGTGAGGGATAAAAGACTACACATTGGGTACAGTGTGCACTGCTTACATGATGGGTGCATCAAAATCTCAGAAATCACCACTGAAGAACTTATTATCCATGTAACCAAATACCACCTGTTCCCCAAAAACTATTGAAATAAAATAAAATAAAAATAAATAAAAATATATTTATATACACACATACCCTAGTCCTAAAGCTAGTATCTTAATTAATGGGGAAACACTAAAGGTACTTTCAGTAAGATCAGTAATAGATGCCCTGCTAGTATTCACCTCTGCTAGTATTTACCTCTGCTAGTATTCACCTCTGCTAGTATTCACCTCTGCTAGTATTCACCTCTGCTAGTATTCACCTCTGCTAGTATTCACCGCTAGAGGCATTAGCGAATGTGATTAAATGAGAGAAGTCTATTAGAAGCATTAGAAAGGGATAAAGAAGAAGTAAAACTATTCCTACCAGATAGCAAAACATACTGTAAAGCCTCTGTAATTAAAACAGTGTGCTTACTGGTGTGTGAATTAGCAAATAGACCAAAGAGAATAGTAAGTTCAGAATTAGACCCAAATGTCTATGGAAATACAGTATATAACAAAGGTGGTATCACAGGTCATTGCGGTTAAGACAGACTTTTTAATAGATGGTGCTCGGACTACTGGGTAGCTATGTGGGGAAAGGTGAAATTTGATTCAAGTCTCACACCATACAGAGAGATGAGCTCCAAGTGGATTTGGGATCTAGATTTAAACAACGATACAACTAGTAAATGAAAACATGGGCAAATTCCTTTTTAAACTTGGGGGTGGGAAAGGCTTTCTAACTATGACTTAAGATCTAGAGGCAATAAAAAAACTGATCAGTTTTATTACATGAACATTTTTAAATTTTTGACCAAAAAAAAAAAAAATTCACAGAACACCTTAAACAAAGTCAAAAGACAAAGTACTTGACAAACTGAGAGAAATATTCAAAACATATGCCACAGACGAAGGGCTGATATTTATAGTATATAAAGGGCTTTTAAATACCAAGGAACAAAGGATCAAGCCCTAACAGAAAGGTGGAAAAAAAGACACGAGCAGACAATTCACAAAATAAGATAGAACAATGACCCTGAAACACTCACTCGGAATTACAGAAACACATATTGTAAAACTCCGAGATACCATTTCTCACTTACCAGATGGGAAAGCATTAAACACTGTGGCCTCGCATTCAGTTGTGGAGGGGGGCTTGAGCCCACGAGGGCACCCACGGGGCCTGCTCTGTGCCCACCTTGGCCATTCATTGTGTATGCATTGTCTCATTCAGTCCTTGCGATGACTCTGGGAGGAAGGTCTTAGCAGAAGAGCAAAATGGGGCTCGGGGAAGTGAAGTGACCCACCCTAATCTAGCTTTTAGTGTCAGGGCCTCATCTGGATTCAGCCCTAGCCTTTGGACTCCAGATTCAGTGCTCCTTCCATGAGCCCACCCTACACCCACTTCCCGAGGCAGGGACTGGGCGTTATCTCCCGCGCACCTCCCTCAATGCCCAGGGAGTGCTGGATGCTCTGGAGTTACTTGTGGAGTGACTGGGTGGTGAGGGAATTGCACTTGCAGCTGCTTTATAAAATGCAGACTCCTCCACCGACGTGATTGTTGTCTCCCTCAAGAGCTGTTGATTGATGGACGGAACTGGGCTTTTCCCACAGGCCAGTCAGCCAGCCCCAGTCAGCCCCTTTGCCATTTTAAGGATTGGTCAGGAAGAGTGGGTGTTTGTGGGTGCATGGGGAGCAACAAGCCCCAGGGGCAGATCAGCTGGTCTGCTGGAAAAGAGGCTGAGCCAGATCTCAGCTCCTACAGAGAGTGGAGGAGACCCTGGGAGGATGGTGGGGGCATGATTGCCGGAAGGTCCTGCTCCAAGCCTGAGAATTCTGCTTACCAGTCAGTAAGTTTTTTATTACACCCTTGACAGTGTCCTCCTCCCACCCTGCCCCCGGATCCTGAGGAGCCTGCAGGGGGCGGGGCAGGGCCCACTGAGGGTCCGACCCCTCCAGGGAAAGGGGCCGCCGGAATTGTGGATCAAGCCATCCACCCTCCTTCCCATCACAGCCCACTGGACCAGAGCGCTTGCCCGAACCCCCAGAGGCCCTGATCTCTGCTGGAAGAGCAGGCTAAACAGAAATTCCCTGGGACCCTGGGGCATCTCCCTCTCACCTCCCTGGACTTCCTTTCCAAGGCTCCTTCTAGGCAGTTGTTGTGCTTCTGGGCAGGGCGTGTAGTTCTCAGAGCTTCTTAGGAACAGCAGTCTGGTAGACCTTATAAAGGGGTGCATGAGGGCCCCGTGTCCCCTTGGCTTGAGTAAGAGCTGGTGGTGAGAATCAGCCCCATGCCATCTCTGGCTGTCCCACCATTGCTGGTCAAGGTGATTCCTGTTGCTCCCAGGCACAGAGCACTCATGCAAAAACACCTTCTTATTGACTCTGAGCTTCTCAAGAGCCCCACAAAGTCATCAGGGGGCGTGTTTCCACTGCCCTTTTATGGCTGGGGAAACTGAGACAGAGCTACCTCCTAACCTACACTGTTACCATCTGACTTTTCACTCTACTGCCTCCTCTCTGCTCTTGTCTTGGTTTGGTGGCTCAGAAAGATGAAGAAAAGAAGCATTGTAGACCATTCTAGATTGTCCTTCAAGGACACCCTGTCTTACCTCCGTGCTTTCCCTAGGGGAACTCAGTTGTGATTAGGAGGAACCTGAGGGCCCTTACCCTGATTGGTCAGAGCAAGGAGGGATGCAGGCCTGTTCAGGAGCCAGGATCTTACCTCCACTCCATGGCTCAGCGAGGGAAGCTGTTGAGCCCTGAACACACAGCAAAGCCAAGGCCAAGCAGGTTGAAGACTGGCAGCCCTTAGCCTCTAGCCCTCCTGGCTACACCACAAGGGTGGACATCAGACTGAGCAGAGCAGGCCCGTGGCCAAGGTCGAAATTGCTTTCAATGGCCTGTCCACCAAGTAACCCGGGGACCTAGCCTGCCTCTCTGGGGAGGGGCTTTCCAAAGACAACCAGCCACCTTCTTTTATGCCCTCCCCACCTCATCAGGCCTCCGGCCCTGGGTATGTGGGCCTCCCCCCATATCCCTGGAGCCTGGCACAGCCTCCCTTTGGATGCTCACCATGGGTGGACAGCTGGGACCAGCCTTCCCCATAAGGGAAATTCCAGATCCCACCAAATTCCAAATTCCATAGCCTTATCTGGCACCATTCTGTCTGACCTTTCATGGGCTTCCTTGTGTGGGACGAAGGACCTCCCGCCCACAGAAAGATTACGGGGCAGGGAAGCAGGGAAGTGGGGGTTCCCCACCTTCCTACCACTCAAGCTCCCTGGGTGTGTCACAGACTTGTACCATGGCTGGAACACGCAGGTTGTTTATATGGAGAGCAGCCGGGAGCAGGGATTTGGGGTGTGGCTGGGGGTGAAGACAATGGGCTTGACAGTAGCAAGCGACCTCCATGGTGAAGTCATTGTCCCATTTAACCCTGTCAGAGCAGAGATGATACATCAAGGCAAATCACTTCCTCTCTCTGAGCCTCAGTTTCCCTGTCTGTTAAATGAGGGGTTTGGACTAATGAACCATAGGATTCCTTATAGCTTTCAGCTGTGCATTGTAAAGTCCCCTTAGCCCAGCAGCCTATAGAATTTCCTAAGGCCGGGCGCGGTGGCTCACGCCTGTAATCCCAGCACTTTGGGAGGCCGAGGCAGGCGGATCACGAGGTCAGGAGATCGAGACCACAGTGAAACCCCATCTCTACTAAAAATACAAAAAATTAGCCGGGCGCAGTGGCAGGCACCTGTAGTCCCAGCTACTCGGGAGGCTGAGGCAGGAGAATGGCATGAACCCGGGAGGCGGAGCTTGCAGTGAGCTGAGATCGCACCACTGCACTCCAGCCTGGGCGACAGAGCTAGACTCCGTCTCAAAAAAAAAAAAAAAGAATTTCCTAAGGGGCAGGAGGTGCCATTGTGACACCCACTGGCCTCTTCCAAGCATTTCCTGCCCGGCACCCTAAAAACACAGTGGGGGTGAGGTGGGGGTTGGCAAGAGTGTGGGCTCGGCCGCTGATAGAGTCGTCATTTCACACACCGGCAAACGTGCCTCTGGACGGAGTGCTCTCGCACTGAGCTTGGCGTGGCTGGCTCCTTGTCGTCCAAGTCTTGGTGCCAATGGCCCCTCCCCAGAGAGTCCTTTCCTGGTCCCCTGCCTCTTTTACTCTTCTTCCAGCACTTCTTGCCATCTGGAATGGTTGTTTGAATACAGAATTATGCATTGACACCCCAGCCCGGGAGCACAGGGCTGTGTACACTCAGCAATGTACCCTCGATTCTCAGAACAGTCCCCAGCACACAGTGGGTCCTTGTGAACAGGTTCTCAGCAAACGAAAAACCACAATTGTACATAAAAATCTTACGAGTTTTTTTTTTAAATGCACATGCCTGGCCTCTACCCTAAAGGTTCTGGTTTAGGGACTGTGGGCCAGGTTTGGGCATACGAATTTTCACAAAACACCCCCGGTGATTCTGCTGCACACTTATGTTAAAAGAGACTAGCTTGGTCATTCTCAACCTTAGCTGGACAGTGGGATCACCTGGCACCTAGGTCCCACCCAGAGATCCTGACTTAATTGATCTTGGGTTCTGGCCTGGGCATCAGGATCTTTAAAAGTCCCCCAGGTGGTCCTCTTGTGCAGCTAAGGTAGAGGACCCTGGGACCTGAGGATCTCCAAGACCTCTCTGATCCAAAATTCTGCATTCTTGGAAATGCATTCTTGGAAAGCCCTGCGAGGTTAAGCCACTCTGTTCCACACAGCAAACTGAATTCTCCAATGGGAGAACCTCCTTGTTGAACCCTCCTGCAAAGATGAAGAAAGGGATACCCCTTTTGACCCTCGTAGATGAGTTTAAAGCATTGCCAGGAGCCTTGTGGCCCATCTCCGACGACTGCTCAGGAACTCCCAGGAATGGCCTGTGGCTCTGTGCACAGCCCCCTAGCACCTCCTTTCCCCGGCAAGCCAGCTGAGCTGTGTCGAAACCTGTCTTATCTCCTCCTCTGATAGCACACAGTTTTAAATAAGATCTTCATTTACCAGAAGTTCACACCACCACGTATGTGTTATATGAGAAGCAGCAATCTTGTGTTCATGAGGGAAATGCAGTCAGGGAGGGTGGAGGAGAGCCGATTGCAGAGGGAATGCACAAGGAGGGAGGCACTTGTGGAACCCGAGCTGGTGGCCCGGCCCCGGCCCCGGCCCCAGCCCTGGCAGTGCCATGCTCCTCTTGGCTCAGCACGGGGCTGGAGGGGGAGGGGCCCCTGCTCTGCAAGCTGACCTCAGCTGCTGGAAGGCTTGGAGCGAACGGGCATGTGATGTCACTGTGAGCTCCGCCAGTTGGCAGCCCTGGCCTTGCTTTGGGTCATTTACATGTCTTCAGTTGGCTAAGAAGGAACTCTTACTGCCAATTTATTAGTTGCCTCCTGCCTAGCCTTGGAAGCTGTGATAAGGAAGGGGTTTGGGGGCCATGGATGGATACCAGTCCCCCATGGCCATCCTGCCTCACTTCCCAGCACAGCCTGCCATGCAGCATGTCAGTGAATAAACCAATTCCGGTGGGATGGGACTTGACAGTTTCCAGGGTGTCCTCATGCAGTCCTCCCAACCACTCTGTGAGATGGGCATGATTACCTTGCTCGTGGAGAGGGAGAAAGTGAGGCTAAGGGAGCTTGAGTGCCTTGTACACAAAGCTGCGACCTTACTCCAAGATTTCTTTCAGCTCTGTCTGCACCTGATGGGGGACTGGTGGGCAGGTCACTGTCCCTCTGAATGTGATCTGGGGTATTTCTACTTCCACAGCATTTGTCCATTCTGATGGCCTAAATGCCAAGCGAGCAGGGATCAAGGACCAGTGTGTCCTGTGACCTTGAGCAAGGCTGTTTCTGCATCAGACCTCAATTTCCCCAAAGGTAAAGTGAGAGTTGGACTGGGTGGTCTTTCAGGAAGGTAGGACCCCTTGGCTCTTCCTTGCAGGTTTTCAAATGTGTCCTGGCACCGAGGAGATGAGGAAGAGGGTCCTGAGGCGGCCCCATCACGGGGTCCACAGTACAAGGTCAATGCATTTGTAATAAATATTGAGCCAACCAATGCTGAGCCGCATCCCTAGCCTCTGAATAAATAAATCGTTGCTCAGAATAACAGTCCGGAAGATGCTGGTGGCTCCAGCCAGCTCTCACCTTTGCCTCTCCCACTGGCCAAGCCTGTCACCCGTCTCTATACTCCCTTGTCTCCCCCTTCCCTCCCCCTCCCCACTCCATAGTCCATTACTCTAGCTCCAGAGGTAGCCACCGTCACAGCCTGGCTTTAGTTGCTAGCTCTGCAGCCTGCGTCTCCCTCTCCCAGCCCCTCAGCTGCCACAGCAGCTAATGAGGACCAGCCCCTACAGATGGCAGCTGCGAGACAGGCCAGCCAGGTTCTGGTGGGGCTGGGGTGGGGCACAGGGACCTGGAGGTGGGGCACAGGGGGTATGCCTTTAATCCCCAGCCCCAGACAGAAGTCTTTCCTTCTGTGTCAGGACCCTTGCTGGCATTTCGTCCTGTAGCCCATCCCTGGGAGATGAACTGGTCCAACTCCTGCAGGACGCCAGCCCACTCCAACTGCTCTTGGCTGAGGCCACCAGGAGATTAGAAACAGGGTCCACAAAGGAACCTGGCCCCAGGGTGCTCCGGGCCACACGGGCACACTTGGTTTGATGCTTCTCTGCCTGATGGGTGTGTGAGTACAGTTTTATGTGTTACATGGCTCCCTTCTTTTTACGGTTCGAGTTTCTCCGGGGCAGAGCCTGTTAGGTCAAGTGTGAAGTTACAAAATGTTAGCACTGAAGAGGCATCTTCCTCATTTTATAGATGAGGAGATTAACCCCGGGGGTGGGGGGCGGAGATAAGGCCACTTGCCCAGGGTCACACAGCCAGGAAGCGGCAAAAGAGCCTGGATTTGGAGCCTGATTAGGGCCTTGGCCGGCACTTGACACCGCCTCCTCCAGGGGCTTTTGCTGGGGCCCTCATGGAAATGAGGCTTCATTCTTGGGATTCAGGCCTGGCCCAGAGAAGTCCAAGCCAGGGAGTCAAAGCTTCTTGGTCCCAAAGTTTATGGACTGCCCTGGGGAAACAGTGCCCCATCAGAAAACCTGCTCTCCACTCTATGAAAAGGACCTTCACCATGTCGAGGGGTTTCACTGAAAGTGTCCTGGGGGCCAGCGTAAGAAGCAAAGCCCCTTGTATGACCTTCCTTTGGTCTCTCAAGCTGTGTGAGAACCAGCAGGGAGCCCCTGGGGTGAGAGGCCCAAAGCCCCAGGCAGAACACACCTTCCCTTTGCAAGGCACTTTCTAGATGGAATCTCTAGGGAGAAGACTCATAGCTCAGTGCAAGAGGCCTGTGGGGTTTCATCCCCATTCTGCAGGTGAGAGCACCTAGATGCAGCTAGAGTCTTGTGGCCAGAGTCTTGTGACTAAGACACTCCCCCAGCCAGTTCCAGGCTGCTGGGTCTGGGGGCCCGGCTGCCTTGTTAGGAACTTGGGAGACTTGGAAACCTGGGCCTCTCTTTCTCTGTTCTGTTTGCAGAGGTCCCAGGGTCATTCTGAACACATCAGGGAGACCTATCCTAAGAGCTGGATTGAGGGGACAGGATTTGGCATCCAGATCCCCTCCCCAGCAGGCCAGATAGATTCCCACTGGTCTGGCCCAAAAGGAGAGACCAGCCCTCCCCACCACCAGCGCCCGGGGTGGCCCCTCCTCCCCCAGCCTGGCTGCAAGTGCCGGGCCTCTATTGCAGGACTCCCTACCCTGCTGCCGCTGCCTCTGACAGATATCCCGCCCCAGAAGATAAGGATCCTGTCTGGCGCCGGAGTGCTTTTTTTCCTCCTTCTTTCCAAATCTGTTCCCTGATTATCTGCAGACAGCCCCTCGCTAGGGGAGCCCCCAGGGAAGGGGTCCAGACCACAGAGAAAGACAGGAGGGGTGGGACTAAGAGGCCTGCAGCCACCAGACCTCCCTCTAGCACCAGCCCCTCCGAACCCCTCCTGGGGCTTGATGGTCATTTGCTGAGCCCCCACCGTAGCCAGAACCCTGAACTCAGCAGAGAGCTGAGGACTGGTTTCCCTGGGTGGGACCGACCCACTTCAGCGGGAAGAAGAGGGTATATGGACTGCAGGCTGTGCCAGCGTGGGCTGGGATGGGGACAGAGGGTGGGGTTCCTTCCGTGGTCAGCGTTCCTCAGCCTTGGGCCTGGAGAGCACCCAGAGGGGATGTGGTAGAGGCTTCAGCCAGCCAGACGGCCACATCCTGTGGGAGACGCTGGCCCTTCCCAGGCCAGACAGTGGGAGGACACTTAGGGACGGGTAGGGGGGTCCTAGGGGGCTCCCAGAGCCCAGCCTCCAGCTCTGAGGACTGAGCTTAGAGAATGGCCAGGGCTGGTGTGGCCTCTTGGCCTCAGCCTGAAAAGGAAGGGCAGCTCCCCACCAATTGGGCCTCAGACCAGGCACCATTGTGGAATTCCAGCCTTAGAGTGCCCGAGCTGTTGAGAGCCCTAGGGAGCACCTGGTGGCATGTGGGCTGTCTATAGACAGAGGGACTCATGTGGAAGGCAAAGGGATCATCCTCATCTTGCCCACTGGCATGTCAGGAGTCTGCATCATGGGTCTACTGCCCTGGGAGCTGGGAGCCCCAGTTCAGGTCCATACTCTGCCACTAATATGCTGTGTGACTTTAGGCAAGTTCCTTTCCCTCTCTGGGTCTCACTCTTCAACTGTAAACTGAAGAGGCCTTCTGGTGGGGCAGGAGGGAACAGTAGAGATCTGAGTCCAAAAACCTTTCCAAACCTTGTCAAACTCCTCAGGGTTTTTGTAAGATTCAATGAGATATTGAAGGTGACACCTTGGTTTGGAGTAGGTGCCCCATAAGTATGAGTATGTCCAGCCCTTGACAGCTCAGACTAGGGACCCCCAGGACTGGGCAAAGCCTGCTGCCCAGAGCCTGGGCAGTTGAGTTCCCCTCTGTGAGAATGTGCTTGTGTAGCCTTAAAGACCCTACACCTTCCCTGCCCCCAGCATCCGTTGCCATGCCCGCCCCGCCCCACCTAAAACACCATGGGGGAAGGGAAGCAATGCAAGATCATTTTTTATGGCTTCCTGGCCCCGGAGCCAGAGGGCTGAGGATCGGGTGGTGTGGGCCGGATTCCTGAGCCCCCCTTCAGAGCCAGCTCGTAAATATGAAGCCGGGGCAGGGAGGAGCTGGCTGTTAAGCTGTCAGCAGAGGTCCACTTAGAAAGTCGTAAAGCGTTTCTCAGAGCTCCTCAGAGCTGGGACCCAGGGCCCTCCCACCCCACCCTGACTGGCAGTGGCCTCCTCACTCGTGGGTGCTGGGCTTCCCTGCCTGAGCCCCCAGTGGAGACTCCTTGGCTCTTGCCATTAACTGTGCCTTGGTTTCCTCTCTGTGCAAAGGAAGTCTGCTCTGCTTCTCTTCTGGGAGAATGGATGGGGAGGCCCAGTGAAGGCCCCAAGAGGCCAGAGGGACCCTGGTCCTGAGAGCAGTGAACCCCCATATTTATCATTCCCTTCTCTGTGCCTCGCTTCAAGGGGACCCAGAACCTACCCGCAAGGAGCTCACCAAATTGCACTTAGGAATGAGAGGAGATGCATGCCCCTGAAGAGAACACCACATTTTCTCCAGCTCAGAGGAGTGAGCTCCACAGCGGGGATGTGGAAGGCTTCCTGGAGGAGGTGGGGGTGTAGATGGGGCTCCAGGGGATTCAGAGGTTTGGAGAAGAGGCAGGAAGTGCAGGTGGGTGGGCAAACAGGCCTGCCTGGGCGGAGGGTAGCTAGGATCCCAGGCTGGGTGTGGAGTAGCAGAGGCCACGGAGCCTGTGAGCAGAGGCCCAGTCTGGGGACCAAGTAAGTGCACGTTCCCTAATGATCCCTGTTTGCCTGGTCACCGAGACTCCTGCTTATGTAGAAAAGCTCTGGCAACAGCATGGGTTCAAACACTACCCTCCCTACTTCCAAACCATGTGTTCCTGAACAGTTTAGCCCATCTGAGCCTCATCTTCAACCACAAAATGGAATTAATAGCAATCTCCCCTTTAACATCTCCATGAGGTTTAAATGAGATTTTTGAGATAGAGCAGTCTCACTCAGTGCTTGGGCATTTTTGGAGTTGGATAGCCTGGGTCTGAAACTCGGTTCCGCCTCTTACTGACCATGTGTCCTGGGGGTCTCCTCTTAAGACCTCAGTTCTCTCATCTGTAAAGTGGGGGTAAGAGCAGTGAGACTTCAATGAGTAAATACACTGAAAGTCCTCAGCACGAAGCTGGCAATCCTGAGTGCATTAACTATTATTATGCGAGGTGTTCCTGCAGCACCTGGTGCGAAGGAGGTGCGGTGAAGTTATTGGAAGCCTCCTGCCTCCATCTTCAGCCTGTGGCTCCTATAGGGTCGGGAAGGGGGTGGCTTTCCTGGGAGCAGGAGTGGTCTTTACTAGGACTTCGTAAGTCCTTTATTCTGTCTTAAGAAATATTTGATGTTCACCTTAAGGCAAGTAGAAACAACAGTAAAACCTCGGCCAGTCCATCTCCCTCACTGGTGATGAGCCAGGTGAGCCTGGGGGCAGAGGTGTGGTACCTGGAGCTGGGGAAGATGAGGAAGGTGGGGAAAGGCTCCTGTCAGGCAGGTCATTGGGGATCAAGGGGCTTCCTGTGTCTTCCCACGGAAGCGGGCGGGAGACAAGGCAGCTTCCACTGAGTTGCCTCATTAACTTCACCACAAATAGCCCAGCAGCCTGTAACTCCCTCAGGCAGAAATCTGGGGCTGTTCAGAAACTAAATAAATAGGAGTGTGATCATTAAAAACTAGAGGTGCTGGGGGTCCCCGCCCTGGGTGGAAATCCTGTTTCCTGTTGGAAACACCAGCCTCCTTACCATTTGGAGCCACAGGAAGGGGTTGCTCAAAGACCTCAGGGGTAAACTGTTCTGGAGGGTGCCAAGGGTCATGAAAGTCGGGCCAACTCCCCACAGCGCCCACCCTGCCCATGGCTCGCTTCTCCAGAGTGGTTCTTTTCTTCCCAGAGTTTCCAGTGACCCCAAGCTTTGCTGCTTACACTCACTCCTGTCCTCGATCCCTTCACTCAGAATGTCTTGTGGTTTCTGATTGGCGATAGGTCCTGCTGGAAGTCTGAGGCGTCCACTCCATGCTTGCATTTGCATTTATTTATTTATTTTTGCATCTCACTCTGTAACCCAGGCTGGAGTGCAGGGTCGTGCTCTCGGCTCATTGCCACCTCCACCTCCTGGGTTCAGCTTCCCAAGTAGCTGGGATTACAGGCATGAGCCACCAGGCCCAACTACTTTTTGTATTTTTAGTAGAGATGGGGTTTCACCATGTTGGCCAGGCTGGTCTGGAACTCCCGACCTCAGGTGATCTGTCTGCCTCAGGCCTCCCAAAGTGCTGGGATTACACACCTGGACAGCATTTTCACTCTCTTGTACATATCCTCAGAAGATTAATTATTATTACTATTTTAAGACAGGGTCTTGTTCTGTTATCCAGGCTTGAGTGCAGTGGTGCGATCATAGCTCACTGCAGCCTCAACCTCCTAGGCTCAAATGATCTCCCACCCCACCCTCCCTAGTAGCTAGGACTACAGGAGTGCACCACCAGGCCTGGCTAATCCCTAGAGGCTTTAGATGAGGGAGTTTAGGCTTCTGCCTGCTCAGACTTAGAAATGGAGGCCTGGTAACACCCTGTTCATTCCCCTGCCCTTGAGCTGTCCTGGGACGGTGGAAGAAAGGGTGGGTTCAGGTTTGAGTGGCCTGTCCCCCAGCCACCCTAAGCCAACCTCTGCCCCACGGTGCCTGTGACCGAGGAAAGACTGACTTATCATCTCCCTCAATGTGCCAGAAAACATCTCAGCTAGTAGCTACTTCAGTGCCCGGGGCTTACTGGCGCTGGGATGGCATTGGGGGTCGTGGATTACTGGCGCTGGGATGGCATTGGGGGTCGTGGATTACTGGCGCTGGGATGGCATTGGGGGTCGTGGATTACTGGCGTTGGGATGGCATTGGGGTCGTGGATTACTGGTGCTGGGATGGCATTGGGGGTCGTGGGGTGGGTTTTGGCAGCGGCCCTGGGAAGGGGAAACATTTTCTATAAAGGAACACCAACAAAGGTGACGCCCCGCCCCCAGGAGAACCTCGTTATGAAGAGGGGGTGCCTGAGGCGGCCAGAGGCCCCGGGCACAGGGAGGGAATGGGCCTGAGGGTGGCCATCGAGTTCGGGTGGGTGGGATGAGGGTCGCCCGTCCTGACCGAGCAGTTAGGGGCTCCTCATGTGCATCACTGGCAGATCACTTAACTGCTTGGGCCCTGTTTCCTCATCACTAATAGTCCCAGCCTTATGGGAGGCTGTGCGTGTCAGTCAGAAGGTCCATGCCAGGCCCTGCCCAGCGCTGAGGTTAGCTTCTGGGGCTTAGCTGCAGTGGCTCAGTCTGGAGAGCCCAGTCCTCTGTTCAGCAGTGCAAGAGCAGGGCGTCCGTGGGGGCGGGCAGTGGGCACACACCCCTGCTGGATGGGTGGGAGCCCCAGAGATTACAAGCCGAGCATATGGTGGCTGGTGCCGGAGGGCCCCTGGGTGACCCTGAAGCCCAGATTTCTCCGGTCAGCTTCACAGGGTTCCCTCCTGTTTTCCTGTTGTCTGCATGTGAGCACACAGACATCTGGATTTGGCGGACCCTGTATATATACTAAACCACTGGGCCTGCCCTCAGGGAGCTGCTCATTCTGTGAGGGGACTGGCCCTGGGCTCATGGAGAAATAGACAGGCCCCCAAATAAGGCGAAATAAACAGGAGAGATAAGCAGGAAAGACTGGGCTGGGGATCCAGGCAGGTGAGAGAGGGTGACATGTTAGCTGCTGTTCCTGCTGAGCCTTCCTTCCCTCCCCACCTACCCCACCTACCCTCACGGTCTCTCCGTTCTCCACCTCAGAAGCCCTGCTGCAGGAGGGAGCCCCAGAGGTTATGAGTCAGGCTTCTCATGTGCCAACCTGTGCCCCCTCCCCCGTGGGCATGCTCGCTCTCCTGCCATGCGGCCTGCTGCATGTGTTTGGATGACTTGGGCAGCTATTGGTGTCCGGCCCAAATCTGCATCTTCTGGCCCACTGGCCCAGGCCAGCCACTCACCACCAAGGATACTTCAGTTCCTCTTCTCATGTAACCTCCAGAGCCTGATTGCCCTTCTCCAAGTAGGGGAGACCCCAGTAACCCCAAGAAGGAAGGAAGGCTCTCAGGGTGGACTAGCCATGGTGGTGATGCCTGTGGCCTGCCTCTGATAGGCGCAGGCCATGGGCACGGGGCCAGCAGGGTGGACACGGGTGGTGAGGCCTGGAAGGTCCAAACCCCATCCCTCGCCCTGTCTTCAGACTCCAGCCTCCCAAGGGGCCCTCACGATCGTTTCCTGTTAGGGTCACGGCTGAGCAGAGGCTACCAGCAATGATTTCCTCCCGGCCCAGCAGCTGCCTGCCGCCTGCTCCTCCTCCCCTACTGTCGCTCCACTACTCAGGCTCATTTCTAAAAGACCTGAGGGGAGGATGGGGGCAGGAACAGCAGAGGCGTAGCTGATATTTCTGGCTGTCCATCTGTCTAGCCTGAGAATGCCTGTGGCTGAGAAGCCAGAAGATTCCTTTGACGACCCTTAGAAGAAGATGGGGCAGGCTTCTTGGTACCAGTCCCCAAGGGCCAAGAAGAAGACTTTAATAGGAATTCCTGCCTGAAGGGCGAGTTTAGGATGGCCTGCTGAGCTTCTTGTAATTAACAGCCTGGGAATCCAAGATTCTATAATTTTATTGTTGTTGTTGGACTTGATGTGCCTGAGAGTCCATCATCATGGTAGCCTACATGTATGCCAGGAACTGGTCAGATTACTCTACTTGTATCGATCCCATTCATCTTCAAAGCCTCTTTAGGCAAGAACTAGGCCCCCATTTTACAGAGGAGAAAACTGAGGCTTAGAGAAGTCAAGCAACCAGCTGGGTTTCATATCCTGGCTCCAGACGTCTCAAGGCTCCTGTCTTGAGACTCAGCTGTGATTCACTTTAGCTAGAGGAGAGGTTGCCTAAGCAGCCCTGAGAAGCTTGGTGGGTTGCCAGTGCCAAAGCCCCCCCGCCCCAGAGAGCCTGTAACTGAGCAGCTTCAGCAAGAGCCCTGCAGAAACGTCTTCCAGGCACCTGGCTTGTAAAGACACATAAAGACCTCCTCAAATGCCCCATATCCCCACTGCCACGCAACCCTCTCCAGTCAGAGGACTAGCTTGTGTCCTGGGTTTGTGCTGTCTCCATGGCTCTGGTCTGCTCCGGGAGTGAGCCAGAGGCCCTGGTGAACACAGGTATTATCTGAGCAGGGGGAGGCTGCAGAGAGAGGGGAAATGTGCTTATCGGGCACATCTAGCTCTGTCCCTGGGAGGATGGGCCGGACTTGAACAATAACAGTAGTAACTGGCACCACGACAGAAGGCCTGTCTTCTACTTGGCCTGGCACCTCCCCAGGAGATCTCTATCTTTAAATCACAGGCTGTCGGAACTGGAAAGAGCCTCCCATTACCATTGCCCAAGTGGAGGCCCAGTGCTTCCAAGTGCCGCCCAAGGACGCATGATCATCATGGTGCGCCTGGGCCATTAGAGTGGGTAAAGGCCAGGCTAATAGTAATAATAAACTTCTAACAATAGAGATAATAGCAGTTAGTTATCTTGTATATCACCTCCTATGTGATTCCAGCCTGGAGGGAATGTGGGGCTGGCCTAGAGTCACCACAGGAGGAGGTGAGACTTGCCCAGCAGTCCCTGGCTGCTAATGAGATGCTCACACATGGCCTGGTGCTCAGAGAGGCTGCACAGAGGCCCAGCTTGCTGGTCAGCTTTGTGGAGGCCTGAGGCCGTTCTTCCTAGGCCAACCCCAGCCCCCTGGAGTGGAGTGGGGAGGGGACATGGGGGGGCGTGGCATTCCCTCGCAGTCTGTCTCAGGCCCTCCCTGTGACTCCCTTCCTGCGTGGCGTGCTTTGTGGCGTGCTTCGGCGTGTCCAAACCCTGTGTCTGTTACTATGACATGTGACCTCGCCCCACCTCCCCCTGGGCGAGATGATCTCCTTTGTAGGGATGAGGAAGCTGAGGCCCACAGTGCCCAAAACGACATGGCCCGAAAGTGGTAGTGCTCATTGTGAGGTACTTTGAGGTCCCCCGAGCTAGTTCAGCAGAGAGGAAAGACCACTGAGGGAGAGGAGAGCCTGGCATGGGCTTCTTTCCAGCAGCTGAGTGGGCAGCTTCCTCTTCATCTGGGCCCTGCACCAATACAGTCAGGTCTGCCCCCCTCCCTGGGCGGGGCCTATCCACCCTCTAGAGACATCAACACAGTCTGTGGACACCAAGATTCCAGGGGGATCCACTTTGTAGCTGGAATGTGGTCACCCTACAGTTCAGGCCCTTGTATAGCCATTGTCCCTGTGAGACCCTGGCTGTCCCT
This sequence comes from Macaca thibetana thibetana, assembly GCF_024542745.1. Lineage (NCBI taxonomy): Eukaryota > Metazoa > Chordata > Mammalia > Primates > Cercopithecidae > Macaca > Macaca thibetana. The sequence goes on along the minus strand of NC_065586.1, from coordinate 62,221,370 downwards.
GCAGAGGGTTGGCGCTCTGGCGTGGCAGGCCAGGAGTGCCCAGTGCCCTCTCCTGCCACATCCGTTCCTGCAGACCATTGGGTCTGGACTTTTGGTCAGTGGCCCACAGAATCTCACACACACGTGTTGGAGGTGTCTTTATGGTGCCTAGGTGAGGGAGACTGGGCCATGGTGTCACTCTTCTGTCCTGGGCTTGGCCCTGCCAGCAGCAGAGCACTGGGTGTGTCCCAGCCTTCCAGCAGGTGAGACTATGGAACACCCAATGAGGACCTCAGCCCACCCACTCAACAGTCTGGGGAGCCAGGCACGGTGGCTCACGCCTGTAATCCCAGCACTTTGGGAGGCTGAAGCGGGCGGATCACCTGAGGTCAGGAGTTCAAGACCAGCCTGGGCACCATGATGAAACCCCGTCTCTATTAAAAATACAAAAATTGGCCAGGCACGGTGGCTCAAGCCTGTAATCCCAGCACTTTGGGAGGCCAAGACGGGCAGATCACGAGGTCAGGAAATCGAGACCATCCTGGATAACATGGTGAAACCCCGTCTCTACTAAAAAATACAAAAAAAAAAACTAGCCAGGCGAAGTGGCGAGCACCTGTAGTCCCAGCTACTCGGGAGACTGAGGCAGGAGAATGGCGTAAACCGGGGAGGCGAAGCTTGCAGCGAGCTGAGATCCGGCCACTGCACTCCAGCCTGGGCGACAGAGCCAGACTCCGTCTCAAAAAAAAAAAAAAATTAGCCGGGCGTGGTGGCACACGCCTATAATCCCAGTTACTCCGGAGGCTGAGGCAGGAGAATTGCTTGAACCCAGGAAGCGGAGGCTGCAGTGAGCTCAGATTACACCACTGCACTCCAGCCTGGGCGAGAGAGGGAGACTCAGTCTCAGGAAAAAAAAAAAAAAAAAAGAAAGAAAAAGAGTCTGGGGGCTGCTTTAGGGCTGAGCAGAAAGAGAGCCTGGGCTTCAGGATCAGTTTCCCCATCTGTGCAGTGGAGGCTGTCACACCTTCCCTGAGAGCAGCACTGTGCAGTGGAACTTCTCGCAGGGCTGGGGACGTCTGCTGCCGGCACTGCCCAGTCTGGTAGCCACTAGCCACACATGGCTATTGAGCACTGGAAATATGGCCAGGGTGATGAAGGAACTGAACTTTTCATTTTAATTAAAGTTTAAACAGCCACATATGGCTAGTGGCCACCGCGTTGGATGGCACAGCTCTGAAGGCTTCTGGGAAGATGCCATCCATCAAGTGCCCAACACCAAGGTTCTCAACCAGGGTGATTTCCCTTCCCTGTTCCCCCGGGGCCTTGGGAAGCCTTCGCCATCCCCTCCTCAGAGGCCACCCCACCTGAATGGCCAAGGTTCGAGGGACTAGACAGTCCAGGGTGGGCTGGAAGGAACATGGAGGAAAATCAGAGCCACAGCTACAGGATCACCTAAGGTCACTGGTGAATACTACCTTTTTTTTTTTTTTTTTTTTTTTTTTTTTGAGACAGAGTCTCACTCTGTCACCCAGGCTGGAGTGGAGTGGCACAATCTCGGCTCACTGCAAGCTCCGCCTCCCGGGTTCACGCCATTCTCCTGCCTCAGCCTCCCGAGTAGCTGGGACTACAGGCGCCCGCCACCACGCCTGGCTAAGTTTTTGCATTTTTTAGTAGAGACGGTATTTCACTGTGTTAGCCAGAATGGTCTCAATCTCCTGACCTTGTGATCTGCCTACCTCGGCCTCCCAAAGTGCTGGGATTAGGTGAATACTACTTTTAAAATCTCTTCTGTGCCTTGTAATAATAACATTGCTTGAGTTTTAACCAAATACCACACACTGTGTGAAGGACCTTACGTATCAGGCTGCTTAACCCTTGGGGCTAACCATTGTTCTCCATACTTTATAATTGAGTGCACCGAGACCCAGAGAGGTGAAGCAACTTGCCCAAGGTCACACAGCTGGTGTGTGGTAGTGCCAGGATCTGCACCTGGGTGTGTCTGTCTCCAGAGACTGTGCCCTTTGTATAAGCCCAGGTCTCTCCATTTATTTAGCCACCACCTATTCTGCTGTATCTAGTACTGGGCCAGGCATCTTCAGGGACAGAGAATTGTGCAACACAAGGTTCCTGCTCTCTTAGAGTCCTTGGAGGAACTCCCTGCACAACACGCCCACAACAGAAATGATGCAGGGTGCCCCCAGGCCTAATCAGTGTGAGACTCTGAGCTCTGGCCTTCATAGGGTGGTGGCAGCTTCGTCCCTACATCCTGGGCCAGTGCCTGTTGGGTAAGGGTGGCCCCCCACCCCGGGGCCACTCAGACATTATGACGACACCCTAAACTTGGGTGTCAAGGTTTGGTTATAATCTCCTAAGATGACATCCAGCCCCTGGGATGTTGCCTGGCACTGCAGAAGGTTTACAGTAAATATCAGTTGGGTGAATGGCCTCTAATGTTGCAGTGAGCCAGGCAGAAGAGTCATATCCTACTTACAGAGGGCACAGATCTGGAGGAGCCTGGACACTTGCCCTAAGTTTGCCCCTACTCAGGCCCCTGCTCCTTTCCGAGGCTAGCCGGGGAGCAGGTGGAAGGAAAACACTCAGCTTCCATACGTAGAGAGGCAAGTCATAAATATCACAACCTCCAAGAGGAGAAGAGGGAGGAGGGAAGGCCGATCCTGAGAGCAAGGATGTCCGCTTCCGAGAACCCGCGATCTGCCGCCGCCACCAGCGAGGTCCTGCGGGTCCCGGGGACACCCTGTGTGCATGTATGCATGCCTGCGTGCTCCGAGCTGGCTGGCGGCGGGGGCGTGCTGGCGTGCTTGTGTGACTGTGGGCCACCACGGCACGCAGACGGTCTCCAGCTCCCGCTGGCCCTCCCCAACCCACTTTTCAGTTCTCCAGCAGCCAGATGTCTCCCAGATGTTCCTCACTTCCTGCCTGGCTCCGTGCAGTGCATGTGTGTGTTTATTTTGGACAGGCCACTAAATAATAACCATTTTAAGAAAAGCTTTTCATAACCTCGTTCCCACGAGGAGTCAGAGTTCAGGAAATAATCCCAACTCTATTCACTATTGTCCCCGGGCTCCCTTCTCTGACCTCCTCTCCCCCAACCCTGGGGACCACTTTTGAAAAGATTTCTTTTTATCCTACGTGACGTGTGTGCTCTCCATAACACTGTCTCTCTGGGAGCTGGGGCTTAGAGCCGGGAGCCCCTTAGAGCTCTGCCACCAGCATCACCTGGAAGCTTGTTAGGAATTTGAGGCCTCAGCACTGTCCCAGACCACAATCAGTCTGCGTTTTGACAAGATCCCAGGGTATTTGCACCTACATTCGCAATTACCATGAGCCCAGCTCTGTCTTGTTGATGGGGTAATAAGGGCTGAGTCTGGCAGGGGGGAGCCTTCTGTCAGGTCTTCCTTAGCAGAATCCCGGTAGGGCCTGGTAGTATAGATTGAGAGGCCCCGAGCCCTCGGAGCTTGGGGTCTGAACTGCCCTTCTGGGTGGGCTGGCAGAGAGAGGTGGCCCAGCTAGTCTCTGATGTAGGGAGGCAAAGGGGTGGATTCATCCAGAGAATATACCACCTCATCCCTGGTAGCCAGCAGGGCCACAGACTGGGTGCCATGCCAGCCTCGCCGTGCCACGTGGCCACTAGGTTTGGGCCCGTCCTGGATCTGCTCTGTGGGCTCCTGTGAGTCCCTGCTCCACCCGCAGCTGCCCTTGGAAATGGGTCTGGCCCTCCCTGTCTATTCTGTAGGCACTCTGGGTGCCCAGGTGGGGTGCCAAAGCTGGTGTCCTCCCGTTCCTATGTGACCCGGCTTGTCATCCTGCCTCCTGTGAAAATAAAGCAAATCGTGTCAGCTCTGTTGGTCTCAGGGCAGTCCCAAGGAGCTTGGGGCTGCAACTGCTCCATACACCGCCAGCACCCTCCTCATGTCTGGGCTTCATGGCTCCTTCCTCTCTGTGTCTCAGTGAGGGTGTGCAGAAGGCCTGGCACACCTGACTGGAGGTGGAGGTGGGGGCGGCCCCAGAGGACTGAGGCTCAGGCTGTCCTCAGGCAGCTGGTAGCTTAGCTGGGAAATAAGACTCCTGCCTGTGGAAGCCTAAGGAGAAACCAGCCCCCAGTTCAGGAGCCCTGCAGTTGGTGAAGGCTGCCCTCAGTAAGGGAGACCTGGTAGGAAATCATTCATCAACAAGACTGGCGTGGCCTGGGGGGCTGTATACTGTAGGCTGGGAGAGGTGTGACACTGAGGGGGCATGGAGGTCCCAGCAAGGTGGAGGACCCCAGGGGGAGAGGATCTGAGAGCTTCCTTCCAGAAGGATGGCTTTGTGGCTCTCCACGCCCAGGGGCAGGTGAGATCACGGTTGGGTGGGGGGCCAGGATGGTAGGGGAGCCCACCTGAGGGAGATAGGGCCGAATCAGGGAAGCACCTTGTGGGCTCTCTGAGCTCCCTCTCTGCACAGGGACCAAGCTGTGGGTCAGAGTCCTACATATTCAATATCCATTCACCAATAATCATTGGGGACAGCATTGGTGAGTGACTGGGTTGAGGGAAGGGAGGGAGGGAGGGAGGGACAAACTGACAGTTGGATGGGTGGCTGGATAAGTAGATGGAAGGAAAGGAGGAAGGATCAACAATGAATATAATCACCCCAGCGCCCCACATCTGTCAAAACCCTTTCAGAGCCAGCCACATTCTTTTGATCCCACACCCATCCTTTGAAGGAGATAAAGCTGAGACTATATCCATAGTGTCAATAAGACTTAGACCCCAGGCCAGAGAGGGGAGCAGAGGGCGGCTGACCAGCCGGCAGGCTCCCTCTGGGGCGATCGCTTCTTTAAACACTCTGGGTTCACGGTGCTCCCTGAAGCAGGGAGGGCTTGGCACTGAGTCATTCACACTCCCTTGCCCACTCCCTGTGTGACCAGAGCCCCACCCTGCAGCCGTCCAGGACCTGTCTGATCACGCCCCTGCTACCTGGAGAATGTCAGCGCCAGGAGCTCTCTGCCTCCAGCCTTTGCCCAGATTCCAATGCAAGCCAAATGAGGAAGTGCATGGCCCGGGTTTTTCACTGGGGCCGTGTTCAGGCCCAGCAGCATTGTCCAGGAAGCTTGGTCACTGAGCAATAATAGACCACCAGCTTATTCACAGAGGTTCCTTGAGACAATAGGTAGTAAAGGCCTATCCCTGCCCTGAACGTGCCTACAGAGTCAGAACAGAGAGGTCACTCAGAGGTGACAGCGTCTTGGGCTGCAGAGTGAACATCCAGAATATCAGGGAAGGCTCCCTGGAGCAGGTGCCATTGGCACTGAGTGTACAGAGAGGGCCATGGCTATCGGGAAGGCACTGTTTCATCTACCCAGCCTTCCAGCAGTCCCCTCCACCCTTGCCCCTACCTGGCTAACATGCGGAAAGGAGAGGTGAATCAGTAGGCCTGGCTTGTTTCTTTCTTGCCCACTGAGGCCTCGCAGTTGGACAGGCTCCCAGATGTTGCAGTCAGCTGGAGGCCTCACCTTCTGAGCTCCCAGACCTGACCCTCTGCACTTTAACCTGGCATCCTGGTCCCAGCTGAGTTGGGCTGTTTCGGGAACCTGAGTCTGGGCCTTCCTCAGCTGTGCACCCCCAGTCCCCAGGCCCCAGCATGGATGTGAGCGAGCCACAGCACCCACACTGGGACCTCTGCATGGTTGGGAGTTCTGTGCCATAGAACAAAGAGAAACCAGGCAGCAAGTTCTATAGAAATCAGACCGGGGGCTAAAGAAAGACATGCTTCCTTATTTGCTTTGCCCTGGGATGTAGGACCCAGGTGAAGTAAGGCTTCCTAGTGATTTGGGGGTCTTACTTGTGTCCTTGAGACCTGGAAAACTCCTCTCGAGGCCACAGGGAAGAGGAGAAAGGATGGGAACACCCCATCTGCCTTTGGCAAGCTGCTGATTCACCTCCTCCTATGTGGCCTTTACTTTCCTACTCTGTATAATGGGGAGGGGTGGACTCAGTTGCCCCCTTCTCTCTCCCCTCTGCCAAAGCCTCTCTTCTAGCACTGCCTTTCCAGGCTTGTGGTATCTCAGGGAAGGAGATGCTGCACCCAGGTCCCTGGTAGCAGCTCTCAGCTCTTGATAGCAGTCTTGGGGACTCCCTGGGTCCTGGCTCTGAGGAGCAGAAGAGGAGTTGAACTCCCCCCACTTGCCCCCACCTCTCAGGTAGTCAGCCTTGCCTCTGGCCTTGGCAGCACTTTCCCAATCAGGGACGCCCTGGGAGCCTATACGGCCAGGAGGGAGGCAATACACACAGCGCCCTGGAGAAAAACCCCCCGCACCTCCAGAAGGGGATGAGCTAGCGAGCTAGCGGGAGGCAGGGAGAAGGGGGGCCCACTTTCCCCTTCTTCCCTTGAGTTGGCACTTTTCTCTTTGGGTGTTAAACTCAGCTCTTCCTTTTTCTCCTATTCCTGACTGCCTGTTAAATAATTTAAATATTTGGGCCTAAAGGGCTTCAATTATCCTTTAATTTACATTAGTAATTTATGTATTAGGCAGAATGGACACACGGTTAGTGTAACAACCCCCAGTAGACTGGCTAATATCTGCTGCACTCACTGTTCTTAAGAATGTCATCATTTTTCTTTGCAGCCCAAGGTCTTTGTTTTCAAAGTGGCTCCTAGGCATGCACTTTTACACAGACCTGTGTACATGCTCAGGGGTACACACCAGAGGATGCCTGAACTCATAGAGAACATTGACATGCACCCACTTACAGGCAGGCACACTGAAACAGTGGGTACAGGCTCCTCTCTCTCTCTCTCTCTCTCTCACACACACACACACACACACACACACACACACACAGAGATGTAAAACACACACCCTGTCGGACCCGCCATCTCCACTGCCACCTGACCCCACTCCTTCCTGTGGGCTGTATGTATGCATATGCTTGTATTTGCATCTGTTGGCCAGGTGATCCCAAACATAGCTCTCTCTGGCAAAGAGGCTACTGGGCCCCAGCATGGCATTCATATGTCACATTCTGTGTCCAAGCTTTCAGTCCCTTTTTGCACAGCCCCACACAGGCACCTGACCCCAGGGTTGAACGCACTCATGAGAACGTGACCATGGCCACAGCTCCAGCGTGCTCACATGCCGCGGGCTGGCACCAGCTACAAAGTCCTTCTGGGCTTCTCAGAGCCTGCAGCCTGGGCACTAGTAACCTGGCATGGCCTAAGCTCTTGCCCTGACATAGCTAGGCTGCCAAAGGGACCCCATTTGGGATTGCCAGTTCCTGGCTGCCCCTCGAAACTTGGCCCAGCTGCCCCAGCACCAGCTTGCAAGGGCTGAGGGCTCCCCAGGGGGTGGGGACAAAAGTGACAGAGAGTGATACCCCTATGTGTGAGTGTATTTTCCAAGCTTGTTAAACTGGGATGGGCCCCTGGCCCTGTGGAATGCACCTTGCACCTCTGTGCTGAGACCATGCTATACAGGCAAGGCCCTTGGGATCCAGAGCCATCTCTGAGCATGTGGCTTTCCAGCTGTCATTTCTAACTCCAGGAGAGTACCCTGGCATGGTCTCTGGCTCCTCCTACCACACTCATCTCTCTCCCACAGCCACAAAGCACAGAGCAAGTAGAAGGCAGGTAACACAGTGGGCAGTGCAGATAACTGATTGGTGGGGTAGTCCATTATACAGAAGGAAAAACCAAGGCTGCAGGAGGTTAGGGCATGGAACAGATAGATTACTTATAGAATCTTCTGGAAAGGTCCCTCTTAGGGGCACTGGCCATGTATCCCAGTGCCATGAGGGCTTTTGGAGCCCAGATTTCCCTCTTCCCACTCCGGTGCTCAGGCTGTGGTTCTGGCTGGGATGGGGTGGGGACGTGGTTCCTCTCCCCAAGCATATGTTTAGGCTCAGGAGAATAGCCCAGAGTTGCTGAGTGGAAAGTGCGTGGCCACAGGTGCCCATCTCTGTGCCTCTTCAGGAGACTGCCATGACACCAGCCATCTCACCACTCTTGAGCCAGGCAGGGGTGCTGGGACCCCATGGCAAACCCCGCTGGGCCTGAGCCACCTGCCTTTTCTTGGCCTTTTACCATGTGGTGCCCCAGGCCCTGCTCCCCAGGATGCCTTGAATGAAGGGGCAGTGCCGGTCGGGGAGACATCAGAACCCCTTTCCCCCAGCCTAGGGATGACCCCGACCCCCCGGCCATTCTGCTGGGTCCAAATGGGATACTGCCTACTGGGTTGCATGAGCTAGGCCCCTCCTGGAAGTCCCCATCATTGCCCTTCTCCCAGCCTTGACCTCTCCTCCTCTTCATCTGTCTGGCCTGGCTTGGGTGTGTGGATGCTTCCTCAAGTCCCAGCTTAATTCCTGACTTTCCCAGGAATCCTTTCCTGATAGTCCCAAACTCCCCAGACCTGTATAGCCTGTACCTCAAAATCTAGGGCAGCAGTGCAAACAGTTTGTCTCAGGTGGCTATTTTGAAAGTTTGAGGGTGACTGCCCAGGGTGTCATGTTGAGAAATCTAGGGCCACATCTGGACTCATTTGCAGAGGTCAGCATTAATTAGTGATGTCTGCTGTGGTATGGGATGGGGAGGTGGTGGCTCTCAGGCTGGGCACATGCCAAAACAAATCCAGGGCTAAATTCTGAAGTGCTGTTGCTGCGCTGCAGTGATTTCCTGAAGGGTTATCACCCTCCTAGCTCCCAGCACCCCAAAATAGATTATAACTTTTCTAATTTGTAATCTATGGGAGTATAGATTCTATACTATAGAATAGTATAGAATTCTGTCTCCTATAGATTCTAATATAGATCTAGATACATAGTAGACGCTGAAGAGGGGAATACTTACAGCATGCTAGAGATGGAAGGATTTCTAGAGATCACTGAGTTCAGGGATGGCAAATAGGTTTCCTCTTGCTACCAACCCTGAACAGACAATAATGACTTTCAGGAGCTGTGCTGATTCAGAGACTCAGATCAGGCTCAGTTGGGTCGGTTAGTGATGTCTGTCATGGGCTCAGCCATGGCAGTAGTTGTACCAAGGTATTGCTATCCCTGTTTTATTTCAGTCTTCCAAATATATTCTTATGGAAACTAGGACTCAGAGTGGGTAATCTGTCAGAGGTTACCCCACTGCTTGCTTGGATGATTAGAGAATCCTCACTCCTGCCAAAGGAGTTTCCCTGTCAGAGGTCAAGGTAAGGAAGGTAGAATCCTCAAAGCCTGGGTAGACAAACTGATGATGTGTCTTTCTGAGACTGGTTCCTACAGCTGTAGTCTTCATATGTCTTCATGCAGTTTTTAAACTTTTAAACTTTCACCTTTTGATATAGTAGGTGGTAGGTACAATGGAAACACTGTACATGACATTTAAAGGCAAATTGGATTTTCTTCTGGCAGCCACCCTGGACTTCAGACTTGCAGGCCCCAGAGCATGGTTTATCTCCCCATCTGCTAGAGCGATTTTCCATTTGCTCCGCAATGGGAAATAAGAATCCATCATGTGCCATTGTGTCAGGAAGGTGGTGTCTACTTTAATAAATTTGCTTTTAAATGCTGGCTGTCTCTGGAGATTGTTTCACTCATGCCTGCAGACAAAGTGATTAAAGTTGCAGAGTGTACACGGTTCCTGCAAAGACCCTGAGCGCCGTTCATATCTGAAACCCTTGCCACATAGGGGAATGAATGAACCGAGATAATTCCTCTCCTGTGAGAGTCTCGGTGCCACAGGCTGAAGCACACGCAGGGAAGAATTGAGGATATTTATTTTTCTTTAAGTTGTTTTCCCTCAGGGAAAAAACCCACAGGCTGGGGATGTATACCTCAAGCCGTTCATTTTCTTTCCTCTCAAATTGACGTTGCTTTTCTAGGACTTTGCCTCTTTAAGTGTACCAGATGTGACAGCTTTGTAAGTAAATGAAGTACTATGTAATGTTCCACTTCACGTCCTCCAACAAAAAAGTGATTTGAAATATCGGTTAAAAATAAGTGTCACATATATATTACAATATTTTTCCAAATGCCCATGCTTTAAAGGGGGGTGAAGGGACAGTTAACACACTCTTCAGTGGTATCTGAATCTTAAGTTTTATCTTTCCAGGTCTATTCCCTACATAGCTGATCATTCATGGTGACTGTAGGCTGATCTCTTGCCCTCTCTGGGCCTGTTTTGCCGTCTATCAAATGGGCTGACTTTGGGCCTGAGCAGCAGGAAGTGTGATAGAGCACCAGGCTGTGAGGGTGGCTTCCTTTTGTGTCTTTGTATTGGGCGGGATAGAGTTTGACCTGCTGCCTACCAAGTGTCCTGCCATGAGTCCCAGAGCCCTGCAGATAATAGCAGCCACGCCCTCCGCCTCAGTGCCCGCTTCTGTGAGAGCGCCTTCAAATCTCTCATTCCTCTCATCTCACAATTACCCTGCGAAGGCGGGACTGGTATTGCATTGTACAAAAGAGGAAAGAAACCTGAGCTTGGAGAGGTTGCTAATAATGACAGCCACTAGCGGTTTTTCAGGTTTTATTATGTGCCAGGCACTGCGCGAGCTTGTCGTATGCATTGCCTCATTTATTCTTCAGAACGACCCTAGCTCTATGAGGTAGGCATCATTTCTCCCATCTTATTGTGAAGGAAACAGACTCAGAGAGGTGAAGTGATTTGCCCAAGGCCAGACCCCTTCATGGGGATCTGCCTTGCAAGAGGGCACCTGCAAGAAGAGGGAAGGTATTGGTAGCAGTGAAGTCCATTCCAGAGAGCAGGCAGGAAGTGACAGCAGGATCCCCAGAGACCCCCAGGACCTGACTCAGCCTGGCAGTCTGTTCAGGTCTCCCCAGGAGAGTAGACGGTGGATGGGGAGGTGAGGCTTGGGGGTTAGGGCAGAGAAGAGGGGGTTTTCCTAGAGAACTCAAGGGACAGGAGGAGAGAAGATACAGCACAAGCCCCAGGACCCATGTCCAGGACACTGGGCATCTCCCAGGACTCCAGGCATTTCCCCCCGTCCCTCTTAGCTCTTCGCTTCCTTGCAGCTCAGACCTCTAAAATCCTCCCCTCATTTCCACACTTCACCTCCTCACCTGTGGACTCTGGGTCTGCACCTTCTGCTTCTCACACTTCCTTGCTGCAGACTCCAACCTCAGGGGGAACCCCAAAGGCCCAGCCCTCCCCAGCACTGAGTATCAGAAGTGCCACAGCCCTGCCATTAACAGGGCCCACCACCTCCTTTCCCCACAGCTTGGTCTTAGTGATGCTGGCCACCCTACTGCAAGGCCCAGGCCCAGGGGTAGACAGTAACTGAGTTTGGATGTCCTTCCCTTCACCCGACACCATGCCCAAGGAGAAGCAGCAGCAGTGCAGCTTCCTGGGAATGAGGCTTTCTTTCCACCTTCTCGTCCATTGCCCTGGAAATACCTGTAGCAGGTGGGCAGGCTGGCAGGGAAGGCCAAGGGCATCTGATGTCACTGCTCCCCAGCATTGTTTTGGTTCCGGCCACGGTGGGGGTGGGGTGTATGTCTGTGTGCTGAGTCCACTCAGTCCCAGGGCAACCTGGAGCTTTGTCTCCCTGTCCCCTGCCAAGCTCCCTGGTTCCTGGCTGAAAGCATTTCCAGGGTGTCAGAAGCTGCTGGCTTCCCCAGGGCTGCCAAGGGGAGAAGGGGCAGGAGAGCTGGGTGGGGGTGTGAGGGTCCCCCTCCCCAGTGATCCCCATAGCCTGGGAGTGAGAGGTGGACACTGTACCCGTGGTCAGTAGGGGAGTAGGTGTCCCCAGGACACTAGGAAAGCTGGTTCACGCATGTCTCCCAGGAAGTATTCAGGGAGCATTTGCTAAGGTGGGGATCGCTGCAAGGTGGAGGGTCCCAGGGTCCCCCTTCTGGTTCTAGGTGTGTCCTTCCTGCTCACTATATCATGTCAACTCCATCAACCTTTAGCCAGGTCCGCGCTCGCCAACCAGCAGTCCAGTTTCCCAACTCAGCACAGAGGGAAACTGATGCCTAGTAGAGAGGATAAAAATGAGCTCAAGGTCACATCCAGTCAGCAGTATTGTTGGGACTGGACTCCGAGGTCTGACTCTTGGTTCAGTGCTCTTTCCCCTATAGCCGGTGGTTATGTAAAGTCATGTAAAGTCATGTAAAGTATATGCAAATGTCTGTGGCTTCCTACCGACACCTAGCAGAGGGGGTTGTGTGTCCCACTGGGGCTGGCAGGAGTCTTCTCCCATCACAGACCGTCAGTTCTGAAAGGGCTCGTGGTCATTGTTTTACCCACTTTCTGACTCAGGGCCTGGGCCCCAGCCTTCTGTGGAGATCAGGAGGAGCACAAATGGCTCTGGGACCATGGGTACCTGGCATCCTGCTGGCGTGGGGGGCATAGGCCTGACAATGCCAGGAAATGGCCAGAGGAAGCCTCCGGATAGGCCCCTAGAGTCCACAAGACAGTGTGGGCCTGGCGCGGGGAGGTTTTCTCACGAGTCCTGGGAAGTCGGCTCACTGTCTCCGGGCCCCCTGGGTCCCCATCAATAAGCTGGCCTGAATGGAGAGGCTGGGTTGGGGGAAGGAGATTTATTTCCTGGCTTAGGAACCAGCCATTCTCCCTGCCTCCCATCTTCCTCCTGGCCGGAGAACAATGAGACGTCCCCAGAGAGGCCTTCCTGTGGCAACAGGTGCACTGAGCAGGGTGGACAACCACCACCCAGGCCCCCATAGGCTCCAGCTGTGCACGTGGCGAGCCTCCACCATTGGCCCTCCTTCCAGAACAGCAGCCTGGCGCCCTTAGAAACAACACCAGGCACTGACCCTTTCCCCACTATTTCTGGGTCCAGGAAGTGGCTTGTTTGTTTATACAGTTCAGATAATGTTGCCATATTTCCCCAAACGGTGGGAATTAAGGTCTGAAAAATAATCACCCTTAATCCCACCCAGATGTAACCACTACTTGCATATTAGTGAGTTTCCTTTCAGGCTCATGCCCAGGTTTGTTTTATGATGTCATCATGTACTTACATGTTTCATTTCATGCTCAGGCCTCTACACTTAACATTATTCCATGAACCTTTCTTTTATAATTACATAGACTTCATAATTAGCCATTAATACCTGAGAAGAACCCACATTGGGGATATGCTTTAATTTATTCAACCAGTTATCCCTTTGTTGGGTGTCTTACTGTGGTAAATAGCACTGCATTGAACATCTCCATGCTCATAGCTTGGTTGGGTTCCTTGGGAGAGATTCCCAAAAGTAGAATTCTAGGTAAAAAGACGCGCCCTCATTCGTACACACTGCTAGATTGCTTTGTGGGTTTGATGCAAGTGTCATCACCAAGTTGTCATTCTCAGAAGTCCTAGCAGTTGTTCATGGACCCACAGGGTGGTAAGACGTATTTCCTAGACAGCCCAGACGTCCAAGTGTCACCAGGCCCACTGATGATGGGGGAAGGGAATGTGAATTGACACAAAAGGAGCTTGGGGCTCTCACTTCCAGGGTCCCTAACTTAGAAACACCCCGGGGCTTTAGGGACAGGATTCACTGAGAGGCCACTCCTCGTTCATAATTAGCACCATCCATCCCCAGTCAGATCTGGAACGAGCGGAAGCCCTTTAAAGTAATTTGCTCTTTTAATATCACCCCTGTGATCTCATTTAATTTTCTCAACCAAACTTCATTCACGGAGGAAGCCAAAAGCACTCCACCAGCCCGGACTGAATTCTCACTCTTTCCAAACAGTGGCTCTGGACTTCTGCAAGCTCTGCTGAGATTTGTCTGGCCTCCAGCAGCTTGCATCCAAAGCCAAAAGGGCTGTCTCTGTCCAAAAACAAAAGGCACGAGCATAGTGTAAAAGCTGTGGCTTTAAACATAGGCAAGCAGCTCCCACTGCCTGCCTGAGCCCCCACGGTGGGGAGGAAATCGACTATATATTGAGTCATACTCCCTGGCAGGCTCCGTGCTGGACATTTTTTTGGTTGGGCGGGGGCATGGTCTCAGTGATCCTTCTGTGAACCCTGCGAGATTGGTAGGATCACCCATTTTACAGATAAGGAAATTATCTGTAAGCTCTGAGTCGCAATGACTTGTCAAGGTCCCTACCATAGCCCCTTCTTTGGGAGACCTCCAGGTGACACTGCACATGGAGCTGGGGCACTGCTGTCACAATGTCATACCCCAGAGGTGACCAGGTGAGTGGCCGAGTACCCGCCACACCCCTACGCTGCTGCCACTCACACAGCCACTCCCAGCCCTGGCCCCAGCTCCTCCAGGAAGGGAGCCTCCCTCCGCTGAGCCAGCAGAGCTCTCAGGCCATTGGCAACTGGGCTCAGGAGAGCCATGGTGATTTATGGCTGCCGCGTCTCCCCAGTGCCCCGCCTGGGCCCAGTGTACTTACCGACTAATGGAAGCTCGAATGGAGGGAGATAATTCTGCCAGGAGCTGGTTCCAGTGACAGGGGCAACCACCATTGCCTCAGGGCAAGGATAGGTTCAGAAACAGAGAGGACTTGGGCAGAGGCCAGAGACAGAGGCGCTGAAGGCTCTTGAGAGCAGATGGAGCCCAGGTGGGGACTCGGGCATGCAGAGGGTGGCACTTCCTGGCAGCCCAGTCCCCAGACCCGCTTCTCCAGGCCCCCCAGAAAGAGCCAAGAGGTGAGCCAGGAGCCCAAGGCCGCAGGTGCCCAGCAGCACACCCGCCTGTGCATTTGGTGTGTGGGTTTTGATATTCTGAGAACATCCAAGCTTCTCACCTAACCCCTCAATGACAGATGGGGAAGTAGGGGCCCAGAGAGGGTCAGGGACTTGTCCAGGGTCACACAGCATGTTGGTTACTGAGCTGAGAGAAGAGCCCTGGGATGTTACAAGAACACAGCAGCCAGTGTGGAGTGAAGAGGAAGACCTTGGACAGGGCGGGCGGGAGAGTGAGCACAGAGCAGGGAAGGTGCAGGGGGATGACAGTCAGGGTCAGGGATTAAGGAGGAGGCTTGGGACAGCCCCAACAGCAGAGCCCAGAGGAAGGGGTGCAGCAGCTGGCATCGACCCTCCTGGCAAGGGAGGGTTAAGGGGGACCTGGAAACCCACAGCCCCATTGGGTTCCCTCTGTGAGCCAGCAGGTGCTTCCTGGGGCTCTGCCGAGCACTGAGGGGTGAGCACCCCTGGATCCCACCTTGCTCCTTTCCACTGATGTCCTCCAGCCAGCATGGCCCACCACTCAGCTCTCCTGAGCCTCTCTCTGTGCCCTCTTAAATGGGACTATTATGCCTTCTTCAAAGGGTAAGTGGGAGGCACCAAAAAGACAGTGAATAGGGAAGTTCAGATTGAGAGAAAGCCAAAGTGAAGAAGAGACGCCCACCTCAGTTCAGATGTCTCAGCACCCCTGGCACCTCTCTTGCCCCCTTCCCCTCCAGGCTCACACAGACTAGTCACATAGGTTGCTAGTGCCTCAGTGTATCCCATCTGTGAAATGGGCTCCCCTCACAGCCCCTGGCAAGAAGGCATATCCCTGGCTGGGTGGTGAGCTCCCTCCTGCATGCCAAGCCCACACAGCATCTCCGAGGAGCGCCTCAGTGGTGAGCTGCCCCAGCCGGGAGTGAATTCTCACCATGGAGAGACGTACATACCAGGTGCTCCTTGGAGGTGCTGTGTGGGCTTGGAAGATGTTGTCCATGGCTGGGGGCCCAGCAGCCATCTGGGGCCTGACAACAAGGAGTGAGGAAACAACTGCGCCTGTTGTAGGGCAAAGAGGAGCCTCTGTCCCCTCCTGGAACCAGTGCAGGCTGTGGCCAGGTGTGCAGGGAACTCTTCCAGGTCATCTGGCTCAGCGGCTTCCACAAACACCTAGAATCCATGCTATGCATAGGCACCTGCCTGTGCTAAAGTCCTTTGATATATGTGAGCTCTTGGAGGTAGGCGATGTTCTGATACCCTCTTTATAGATGGGAAAACAGGCCAGTGGCTTCAAGTGCCGTGTCCAAGAAACACGTGCTTTCAATGGGAACTGTTTTTGAGAGTTTACCTGATGCCAGGTGCACAGGAGCTAAGGCATTACTTATCCTCTTATCTTCTAGGCTAGGGACTGTTAGCCCATTTTACAGGTGGACATACCAAGGCCAGGGAGACAAAATCGCCTGCCTGAAGCCCCCACAGTTATTGATGCTGAGACTCTATCCTGCGGATGTTGGGCTCTTTCCACTGAGTAAGGTTCCCTCACTCTCTAGTGACACATGGGGTGCCCTCAGCCTGAGCCAGGGCAGGACAGATGCAGAGACCCCCACTTCCCTCCTAGGATAGAGGAATCTGTATTGCTTCATGCTTGTCTCTGCCCACCTGCTGGCCAAGCCCAGGACAGGAAGAGAGGGCTCACAAATTGGGAGACTCTGGGCTGAAGACCCAGTGGTCTCAGCCATTTTTGTTTCCTGTGGGTCCCAAAACCACCCATTCCTCCTCCAAGGCCAGCCCTGTAGCTCCTCCAGGAAGCCTGGCCCCTTCCTGAGCGGTGTGGCCAACTCTCTGTGCTTCTCCTGGAACCCCCACTCCAGAGCACCTGAGAGCAGCAGGACAAGCCATGGCCTTGGGCAGCATCCTTTCAGAGAAGGAAGGGCCAGAGAGGGGAAGGGACTTGCCCAAGGTCACACAGCTAGCGACATCCCAAGCAACCCTGCTGAAGCTGGCACCCGCTTGCCCCCAGAGTCACCAAGGTCCCCACCCTGCCCCAACATTGCCTTTTCCCGAGGAGTTGATTCCCAGCCCAGCAGAGGAGCCGGCAGATGGGTAAAGACCCTCCCGCTGAAGAACTGAGCATCCCAAGACCCTCTCGTCCTCCCCACTCAGTGGCCGGCCAGGTACTGCCCTGTCCAGGAGGCAGCTGACAGGCAACAAGGGAAAAGCCGAGCCTCGGGGCAGGCAGCCCATGTGGGGCCACATGAGCCCAATGTCACCAGAGTCCCATGGGGTGAACTGGGATAGAATGGCCCAGCCTTTCCTCATGGGCAGGGTGGAGGGAGGTGAAGTATGGCCATTCATTAGAAAAATAATGACTGGGCCGGGTGCTGTGGCTCACACCTATAATCCCAGCACTTTGGGAGGCCAAGGCAGTAGGATCGCCTGAGGTCAGGAGTTCAAGACCAGCCTTGCCAACATGGCAAAACCCCGTCTCTACTAAAAATACAAAAACTAGCTGGGCATGGTGGTGCGTGCCTGTAATCCCAGCTACTCGGGGTGCTGAGGCAGGAGAATCGTTTGAACCCAGGAGGCAGAGGTTGTAGTGAGCCGAGATGGTGCCACTGCACTCCAGCCTGGGTGATACAGCGAGACTCCATCTCAAAAAAAAAAAAAAAAAAAAAAAAGGAAAGACAAAAAGAATAATGACTAATCTTGGACTTGGGCAGCCCTTCATAGTTTTTGAAGCACTTCTGCATCCATAAGAGAATGTGTTCTGTTCATTCAAAGACTGAGAAATCAAGGCTCAGAGAGGCGAAGTGGCTAGCCCAGTCACACAGCCAGGCAGACTGTGGGGAGGACTTCATCCTACACAAGGTGCATGTGAGTTTACTGAACGCTGCAGTCAGGCCCTGTGCTTGGTACCTTCACATACGTGACTCTGTTTGCCATAACGACAGGCCTGGGAGATTCCTGTGGATTGTCCCATTTTATAGAGGAGGAAATATAGACCCGTGACTTGCCCAGGCCCCACAGGGACAGAGGGTGGAGCTCGGTAGCTCAGCCATAGCTAGGCTCAGCCCGGTCAGTGGGCGTGGGTCCCT